>NC_088423.1:28522374-29202531 GCF_034236695.1 Oncorhynchus nerka
CTTTTACCTGGGCCGATATGGTTCTGGTCAAAAGTAGTGGATTATGTAGGGAATAGGGTGCTACGTAAAACAAAGCCTTAGTCCTTAAGGCTAACGGCTAGGACGGTAAAGAGTGATATATCAAGTCAACTCTGTCATAGGATGTATCATTAGATGTGAAAGAGCACAGTGCCTAGTAGTCTTGGTAATCATAGAAGTACTGAAAAGCAGAAGAAAAACCCGGAGAGTGAGTGGAGATTGCAAATTGAGACTGAAGATAAATCAGAGTTTTTGATTTTTAGAGTGACACCAGCAATACTCATCCTGAAGACTCCATAACCATGTCATCATTATAATCATCTGAAGCTGTGGAAGCTGAAGCTGTGGAAGCTGAGGCTGTGGAAGCCATCACCCAAGAATCTGCCAGATCGCCTTGAATTAGTTTGAGTTTTTTTTAAGTGACTCTGAGAATCTGTGTGTAATGAAAAGCTCTATATAAAATACATCTATTATTATTATTATATTACTACATAGATTTCCATAGTACATCATATATAGTTGTTGATGATTAACATGCATACAGCTTCAGCCCCCTTGATCTTACATAACACATAATATTTCAACACATACTGTATATGCATTTAGTATACTGTTATCCAATCCACTGCATTAGCAGTAACAAGATTACCCAACCAGAGAATGAAGGGAGAGAGAGTTTCGTGAAGGCTTACCCTGGCATGACATTTTGATAGCCGTGTAAATCTCTCGAACAAGGTGACTTTTATCAATATATTCGCCTGTATTTACCCCCAACAAATGAAATGCTAATTAGCTACCAATGTGGCTATCATAAAGAACTACAAATGTCATGATGATCTGGTTGAGACTGCTGAATCGAAGCAAAGGTAAGAATCTCTGGATTAACTTTCTAATGTTGGCTAAATGTAGTAATTAATTAATTGGCTACATTTCTATAAATTGACAATTCTGAACTGCTTTGGACAAGTTTAAAATGTACATAATATCCGTTAGCAAAGGTGTCAGCTACAGATGACAACTTTGAGGAGCTTGCAGGGATTTGTCGTCTTGCATGATGTCTACTTTAATGCTAATTACCATTTTCGAATCTGAGAGTAAATTGAGCCAAATATATTAATAAAAGTCACCTTGTCTGAGAGAGATTGACATGGTTATCAAAACGTCACACCAGAGTAAACCTACACAAAACACAGCCCTTATTTTAACTGTTTCTAAAATCCCCTGTGGGAAAATTAATGGTGGAAAAAAACGATTAGAATCATTTCCTTGTTTGACCGCAAGGTTTTATGGGTATCATGACTCCTCCACTGTGGGGCCAGTAGTACAGCAGACCATGCTATTACAGTCCACAGCAGATGGTAAAAGGAAAGTTCACAGATTGGAAAGTATGAATGGCAATGAATCCAATGATGTAGAGTCACGGTATGCAGTGCTTACCCTGTGACAATCTCATTTTAAAAAAGCTGTTATGAAAAGCCCCCCCCCAAATATATATATATATATATTTTTTTTAAGTAATTATTTTTGTTCTACAGTAATGGTTTTTCTCAACGATTCTGCTGTGGACTGTAATAGCATGGTCCACTGTACTACTGTCCCAGTAGTGACATAAAGACTTAGTCTGCTCTGCTGTGCTGGCCCAATGTCCCCACTGATAGTGCTGATGTGGAGATGGGCCAACCATAGAAATATATTCTACATTATATTTCTGTGAGGCCAACACTGTACAGTTTATGAAAACATTCAGAGACGTTTTTCCGCACTTGTAGCAAACCAAACTGTAGAGATGTGTGCTTAAGTAGAGGCACTTTGTCCACAGTGTTTTGGAAAGGCTGTGGAAAACGAACCCATTTCAAAGTTGAACTGATCTAATCGTTTTTTCCACCATTCATTCTTCCCATAGTGGATTTTAAAAACAAAAAATAAAAATGCTAAAACTACCTCAAAACCCCAGGAATAGCGATTTCATATTTTACACATGTGTATTGCCTAAACATGTTGTGTGGGTATTTCCTGCCAATGTCTGGGGTAAGCTGTGCATACTTGGATGTCTACATAATTTGTCCCTCGCATCCCTTAAACTGAACAAAGCTAGCTAGCAAAAACAACCTGACAAATGGACACTACTATGCTGCACCTCAAACAATTTTACAAGTTGGAATAATCATGTTACGCACCGTTTGGAGGGTTCGAAGAGTGCAATGTCAACTATAATTTACATTTACATTACATTTAAGTCATTTAGCAGACGCTCTTATCCAGAGCGACTTACAAATTGGTGCATTCACCTTATGACATCCAGTGGAACAGCCACTTTACAATAGTGCATCTAAATCTTTTAAGGGGGGTGAGAAGGATTACTTTATCCTATCCTAGGTATTCCTTAAAGAGGTGGGGTTTCAGGTGTCTCCGGAAGGTGGTGATTGACTCCAGCTGTCCTGGCGTCGTGAGGGAGTTTGTTCCACCATTGGGGGCCAGAGCAGCGAACAGTTTTGACTGGGCTGAGCGGGAACTGTACTTCCTCAGTGGTAGGGAGGCGAGCAGGCCAGAGGTGGATGAACGCAGTGCCCTTGTTTGGGTGTAGGGCCTGATCAGAGCCTGGAGGTACTGAGGTGCCGTTCCCCTCACAGCTCCGTACAGGCAAGCACCATGGTCTTGCTGTCAGCGGATGCGAGCTTCAACTGGAAGCCAGTGGAGAGAGCGGAGGAGCGGGGGAAAAGTGACGTGAGAGAACTTGGGAAGGTTGATCACCAGACGGGCTGAGGCGTTCTGGATGAGTTGTAGGGGTTTAATGGCACAGGCAGGGGAGCCCAGCCAACAGCGAGTTGCAGTAATCCAGACGGGAGATGACAAGTGCCTGGATTAGGACCTGCGCCGCTTCCTGTGTGAGGCAGGGTCGTACTCTGCGGATGTTGTAGAGCATGAACCTACAGGAACGGGCCACCGCCTTGATGTTAGTTGAGAACGACAGGGTGTTGTCCAGGATCACGCCAAGGTTCTTAGCGCTCTGGGAGGAGGACACAATGGAGTTGTCAACCGTGATGGCGAGATCATGGAACGGGCAGTCCTTCCCCGGGAGGAAGAGCAGCCCCGTCTTGCCGAGGTTCAGCTTGAGGTGGTGATCCGTCATCCACACTGATATGTCTGCCAGACATGCAGAGATGCGATTCGCCACCTGGTAGGAGCGACCTGACGGAGGCAGTATACAGCATACAAGACGTGACTTCAGTCATGACACTCAGGGCTCCTGAGTGGCGCAGTGGTCTAAGACACTGCATCTCAGTGCAAAAGGCGTCACTGCAGTACCTGGTTCGAATACTTATTTTCCACCATAATTTGCAAATAAATTCATGAAAAATCCTACAATGTGATTTTCTGGATTTTTTTTCTCATTTTGTCTGTCATAGTTGAAGTGTAACCTATGATGAAAATTACAGGCCTCTCTCATCTTTTTAAGTGGGAGAACTTGCACAATTGGTGGCTGACTAAATACTTTTTTGCCCCACTGTATACCCACACAGTACCAGTCAAAAGTTTAGACACACCTACTCATTCATGGGTTTTTCTTATTTTTTAAAACAATTTTCTACATTGTAGAATAATAGTGAAGACATCAAACTACGAAATAACATATGGAATTATATAGTAACCAAAAAAAGTGTGAAACAAATCAAATTATATTTTATATTGGAGATTCTTCAAAGTAGCCACCCTTTGCCTTGATGACAGTTTTGCACACTTTGGTTGTTGGAGCTATCTGTTGTATGATGAACTTGGGCTTCATCAATTTAATTTTGAGTAAATCTGGTTTTGATAATAGCCAGTGCTTACCCAGCCACCGAACTCACCACACGTCACTGCATGAATCCATAGGGAGGGATTAGAGAAATTAATCTTTCACCGGACAGACAGATTGAGAACAGGAGGAAAAGGAGTCGAAGACCTTGAGGAAGAGGGAAGTTGAATGCAGGGCATTCACAGGGTAAGAAATAGAGGAGAGTGTTTGTGAAACAGAGAGCTGATCTCATCAGATATAATATAAGAGGGATAACAGGTCAAATTAAGGTCAATTAAAAAAGAGAAACAGAAAGAGAGAGGAAGCGAGAAAAAGATAAATAGGGGGGAGAGAGGGGAGCTCAGACAGCCATTAATCTGAGTGAATTACCCGGGGTGTGTAAATTCTAAAACACAAATCAACATGGCATTTGTCACAAAGGATTAAGCAGAACCCTGACACAGACAGGCCATGTCCTACAGTGGCCTAGCGGACTAGGCCGCTGCCTCCGTTGAACATTTACCGCTGCAGCTTGGGTTCGAATGCGGCCCGCTGCTACGTCGAACATCTCATTCCAAAATCATGGGCATTAATATGGAGTTGGTTCCCCCTTTGTTCCAATTCAACCCAAAGGTGTTAGATGGGGTTGAGGTCAGGGCTCTGTGTAGGCCAGTCATGTTCTTCCACACTAATCTCCACAAACACTTTCTGTATGGACCTTGCTATGTGCACAGGGACATTTCCTGTTTCAGCATGACAAGGGCCTTTCCCAAGCTGTTGCCACATAGTTGGAAACACAGAATCATCTAGAATGTAATTGTATGCTGTAGCATTACGATTTCCCTTCACTGGAACTAAAGGGCCTAGCCTGAACCATAAAAAACAGACCCAAACCCTTATTCCTCCTCTACCAAACTTTACAGTTGGCACATTGCATCCGGGCAGGTAGTGTTCTCCTAGCATCCGCCAAACCTGCCATGGTTACTCCTAGACGTTTCCACTTCACAATAACAGCACTTACAGTTGACCAGTCAGCTATAGCGGGGCATACATTTGAAGAACTGAGTTGTTGGAAAGGTGGCATCCTATGACAGTGCCATATTCAGTAAGGCCATTCTACTGCCAATGTTTGTCTATGTTTGTCTATGTTTATGACACTCTCCTCTATCTTTCACCTCCATCTCTCTCTATCAACTAAACATACAAAGACTTAAAAATATATATGAATACTTTCTCCCTAGACTCTTTCTAAAAACGCATAGTAGAAAATGGTTTGAGGGACAGACAGACAGATCATGGAACAGAACACAGAGCGAGAGAGAGAGAGAGAGATGCTAGGTCTGGTGCACTGCCAGCACTACCACCTCCTCACTAGAGATAATGTAGTACAGAGCTATGACTGATCTACTTACTGCATCATGCTCCTGTTATATGGTTTTAAGCCTCTGCTTTGGAATGGGCTAAGCCAGATCTGTGTGGATTTTAAGGATTGTGGTATATGTGTGTGTGTGTGTGTGTATATATGTTTCAAGTTTTATTTGTCATATAAACAAGTACAGTGAAATTTTGTGTGTGTGTGTGTGTGTGTATGTATTTGTATTTATTAGGGATCCCCATTAGCTGTTGCCAAGGCAGCAGCTACTTTTCCCGGGGTCCAAACACTAAGGCACTTACTTACATTACATATAAAACAAAAGATAACGTTACATCATAACCCCTTATTATACCACTACATATCTACAATACAATATGTATAATACCACTATTCAACAATATTAGAATGTACGCGTGTGCAGAGTGTGTGAGCTACTGTGTGTGTGAGTATGTGTCTTTTCACAGTCCGCGATGTTCCATAAGGAGTAGTTTTATATGTTTTTTTAAATTCTGATTTTACTGCTTGCATGAGTTACTTGATGTGGAATTGAGTTCCATGTAGTCATGGCTCTGTGTAGTACTGTGCGTTTCCCGGAGTATGTTCTTGGCCTAGGGACTGTGAAGAGACCCCTTGTGGCATGTCTTGTGGGCTATGCATGGGTGTCTGAGCTGTTTGCCAGACATTTGAACAGACAGCTCGGTGCATTCAACATGTCAATACCTCTCACAAAGACAAGTAGTGATGCAGTCAATCTCTCCTCTACTTTGACCCAGGAGAGACTGACAGGCATGTCATTGATGTTAGCCCTCCGTCTACATTTAAGGGCCAGCCATGCTTCTCTTTGTTATGGGACAACTGTAATGTCCCTCTTTGTGGCACTTGACTATATGACTGGGCAGTAATCCAGGTACGACAAACCTAGGGACTTGTTTTGTTGATAGCGATGTCAAGAAAGCAGAACAGAGCTTTATTACGGACAGACCTCGTCCCATCTTAGCTACCGTTTCATCAATATGTTTTGACCATGACGGTATACAATCCAGGGTTACACCAAGCAGTTTAGTCTCCTAAACTTGCTACATTTCCAAATGATTCATAACTAGATTTAGTTGAGGTTAAGGGGTATAGTAAAGGTTTGTCCCAAATACAATGCTTTTAGTTTGTGAAATATTTAGAATCAGCTTATTACTTGCCACCCATTCTAAAACTGACTGCGGCTCTTTCTTAACCTGTAGTGACACCCCATCCCGTGAACGGGACAGTTGTCATCATCTGACACTAATTAGCATAATGCATAAATCTTCCTAGAAAATCTTCCTATTCATGAAAATCACAAGTGAAATATATTGGAACACAGCTTTGCCTTTTGTTAATCACCCTGTCATCTCATATTTTCAAAATATGCTTTACAGCCAACGCTAGACAAGCATTTGTGTAAGTTTATCATATTTTGTGTAAGTTTATCATTTAAATTTTACCTTTATTTAACCAGGCAAGTCAGTTAAGAACACATTCTTATTTTCAATGACGGCCTGGGAACAGTGGGTTAACTGCCTGTTCAGGGGCAGAACGACAGATTGTCAGCTCGGGGGTTTGAACTCGCAACCTTCCGGTTACTAGTCCAACGCTCTAACCACTAGGCTACGCTGCCGCCCCATAGCATTATGTCTTGCTAGCAGCAGGCAACCTTGTCACGGAAATCAGAAAAGCAATCAAATTAAATCGTTTACCTTTGATGAACTTCAGATGTTTTCACTCACGAGACTCCCAGGTAGACAGTCAAAGTTCATTTTTTCCCAAAATATTATTTTTGTAGGCGAAATAGCTCCGTTTGTTCTTCACGTTTGGCTGAGAAATCGCCCGAAATTGCGGTCACCACAATGCCGAAAAATATTCCTAATTAGCTCCATAATATCGACAGAAACATGGCAAACGTTGTTTAGAATCCATCGTCAAGGTGTTTTTCTAATATCTATTCAATAATATATCCGTTGGGACAATTCGTTTTTCACTAGGACCGATTGGAATAATGGCTACCTCTGTATTTGTGACCACTTACGCAATGTGGCCGCCTATGGCTATTCTTCAACAGAAATGCATAAAACTACGTCACAATGCTGTAGACACCTTGGGGAATACGTAGAAAGCGTAAGCTCGTTGATGGTACATTCACAGCTGAATAGAGAGTCATTGGAACGCAGCGCTTTCAAAACTTGGGGCACTTCCGGATTGGATTTTTCTCAGGCTTTCGCCTGCAACATCAGTTCTGTTATACTCACAGACAATATCTTTACAGTTTTGGAAACGTTAGTGTTTTCTATCCAAAGCTGTCAATTATATGCATATTCTAGCATCTTTTCCTGACAAAATATCCCGTTTAAAACGGGAACGTTTTTTTTCCAAAAAGGAAAATACTGCCCCCTAACACCATTAAGTGTTGTAGTGATTTCACAGTGACAGGTCATCAGTAAAGATCGAAAAAAGTAAAGGGCCTAGACAACTGCCCTGGGGAATGCCCAACTCTACCTGGATTATGTTAGCGAGGCTTCCATTAATGCAACTGCTGTGTCAGATTTTTTTTTTACTTTACAGAAAAAGCATAATCTGAGAACGGCGCTCAGAGCCCAATCCAGCCAAAGAAATATCCGCCATGTTGGAGTCATCAGAAGTTAGAAATAACACTATAAATATTCACTTACCTTTGATGATCTTCATCAGAAGGCACTCCCAGGAATCCCAGTTCGACAATAAATGACTTTGTTCCATAAAGTTCCATAAAGTCCATAATTTATGTCCAAATAGCCACTTGTTGTTAGCGTGTTCAGCCCAGTAATCCATCTTCATGAGGCACGAGCACTTTGTCCAGACAAAAACTTGAAAAGTTCTGTTACAGGTCGTAGAAACAAGTCAAACGATGTATGGAATCAATCTTTAGGATGTTTTTAACATAAATCGTCAATAAGGTTCCAACCAGAGAATTTCATTGTCTGAAGAAAAGCACTGGAACAAGAGCCAACTCGGTCGGGAGCGCGCGTCACGAGCCTGAGACACTCTGCCAGACGCATGACTCATTCAGCTCCCATTCCCCTTCCTTTATAGCAGAAGCCTGAAACAAGTTTCTAAAGACGGTTGACATCTAGTGGAAGCCGTAGGAAGTGCAACCTGACTCCATAGACACTGTGTATTCGGTAAGCCAAGCTTTGAAAAACTACAAACTTCAGATTTCCCACTTCCTGGTTGGATTTTTCTCAGGTTTTCGCCTGCCATATGAGTTCTGTTATACTCACAGACATCATTCAAAGAGTTTTAGAAACTTCAGAGTGTTTTCTATCCAATACCAATAATGATATGCATATATTAGCATCTGGGACAGAGTAGGAGGCAGTTCACTCTGGGCACGCTATTCATCTAAAAGTGAAAATGCTGCCCCCTATCCCAAAAAGGTTAGACAAGTAACTCTTGATGCACGATATAGCAGGGGATGTAAAGCCATAACACATATGTTTTTACAGCGGATTATAAGCAATGTCAAAAGCTGCACCGAAGTCTAACAAAACAGCTCCCACAAGCTTCCTATTATCAATTACTGTGAAATAGTATTGTATCTGGTCAAAAACAATTATTTAAAAAGGTTTATTAAGGGTTGGCTGATTGGTCAGTTGTTTAAGCCAGTAAAGGGTTCATTGCTATTCTTGGGTAGAGGAATGATTTGTGTGTGTATCACTGAAAGTAATGTTTCAGGGTTAAAATTGGAGTGTATTATCACCTCCTCGAGCCTCTTTCTGCTAATTGCTCTTTCACCAAAAAAACAGAGGGGAAAGAGAGACTTTGTTGGAAGATAAAAGGCCTAGTGAAGAGTTTCATTCCAAAACGCTATATAAAAATCATGAAAGAGATCAGTGTGTTTTTTTCATTAACTTATCATGGCATTGGGTTTTTCAATTACAGAGCCAGAGAAATAAGTAGTACCACTCAGTTTTCCACAGTCAAATGCAGTAACTACATTTTTAATTAAAAAATGTGTAAAATGATACATTTGTGACATCAATAGAATGTTTTTACAGCTAAACTAATTAAATATAGTATGAGATCTGCATATAAACATTTACATTTAACATTTTAGCCATTTAGTAGATGCTCTTATCCAGAGCGACTTACAGAAAGTGACTTAAGATATCTTAAGATAGCTAGGTGAGACAACCACATATCACAGTCAAATATACATGATACAAACATTCCGTTCCAGCTAAACAATGGGTATTTAGCGTTTTGCAAACATCTAAAATCTATGAATTAAATATAAATATTTTACACATGAAGGTACCCATAATAATTTCTGATGATAAATTACACCAAAAAAAATAAAACAATTGTGGATATAGCATTTTGGAAATAAACTCTTCACTTGTTCTTTCAACGCTTAGTCCTATAATTAAGTGATGCATCTTAAAAACAAGAACTATGCACTGGTGACTTCAGTTAGAGGCCAGGTCCCAAATGGTATCCTATTCCCAATTTAGTGCACTACTTTTGACAAAAACCCTGGGCCCTCGTCCCCAGCCGTCTCAAGAGATAGTCAAGCATCAACAAGTTATCCACTGCTGGAAGTCAACCACACACACAGACAGACACACAAACAGACACACAGACACATTTTCAAGGCTGGAACAACTGAAGGCTAGGCAGCCTATTTGTGAAGTAATTCCCAGCACGGCCAAAGGCCCCAGTCAGTCAGAGCCCTCTGCTTCTCTGTTTCATATTCTTTCCTCCAAATGTACACTGAACAAAAATATAACATATATAAAATGTCGGTCCCATGATTCATGAGGTGAAATAAAAGATTCCAAAAATGTTCCATATACATTTGTTTACATCCCTGTGAGCATTTCTCCTTTGCCAAGATAATCCGTCCACCTGACAGGTGTGGCATATCAAAAAGCTGAATAAAGAGCATGATCATTACACAGGTGCACCTTTTGCTGGGGACAATAAAAGGCCACTAAAATGCAGGCTTTTCACACAACACAATGTCAAAGATGTCTCAAGTTGAGGGTTTGGGCAATGCTGAAGGCAGGAATTTCCACCAGAGCTGTTGCCAGATAATTTAATATTAGTTTCTATACCATAAGCCACCTCCAACGTCTTTTTAGAGATTTGGCAGTACGTCCAACCGGCCTCATAACTGCAGACCAGTGGTGGAAAAAGTACCCAATGGCCATACTTGAGTTAAAGTAAAGATACCTTCATAGAAAATTAGTCAAGTAAAAGTCACCCAGTAAAATACTACTTGCGTAAAAGTCTAAAAGTACTTGGTTTTAAATATACTTGAATATATTTAAAAAGTAAAAGTATAAATCATTTCAAATTCCTTTTATTAAGGAAACTAGATGGCACTATTTTATTATTTAGCCAGGGGCACACTCCGGCATAAATTACAAAAGAAAGCACGTGTGGTTAGTAGGTCCGCCATATCAGAGGCAGTGGGGATGACCAGTGATGTTCTCTTGATAAGTCTGTGAATTGGAGAATGTTCCTGTCCTGCTAAGCATCCAAAATGTAATGAGTACTTTTGGGTGTCAGGGAAAATGTACAGAGTAAAAAGTACATTATTTTCTTTAGGAATGTAGTGAGGAAAAAGTAAAAGTTGTCAAAACTATAAATAGTAAAGTGTCATGACGTTGCCCTCTTTGGGTACAGCAAGCCCCATCCCCCTCTCCCCGTCTCCTACACACAGGATGCTGTGGCCAGAGAGAGGTCACATGGCCACAGTATAGAGACAGAGTGAGTTTTCATAGAGAACAAAGGAATTTCTTCCACCTCACAGAACTTGAGGTCCGAACAACATTTATGTTCCGGAGAAGGTATAAAAGATCGGTGAAGAATCCAGCTACGAACTGGTCCGTTTGGTGCAATTTTGTGGGGCTCATGGGAGACGGTGCGGCGACATTACCATTAATATAATAGCCTCAGATATGAGGTTTACATCTAATTGTTGTATAAGATGAATGAGTGAGCATGATACTGTTTGTAAAATTGTGTAATGTGATTTTGGACTTTTTAATGAAGGAAACTCCAATTCCCTTTTGAGTTTAACTAAATCAGAGGACTGCCCATGAGCCCAGTTAGGGTCGGGCATCCTGGGACAGGCCCTTCTCTGCAATTCCGAATAAAACCCCACCTTGAGAATTTCTCAACAGACCATGTTTCTCTCAATTACTAGAGGACAAAGATTGCAGACCAGCTTACCTCGATAACAAGAGGGCCAAGGTTTGAGAAGATTGCTGAATCTTTTAACCATCCCACGTGGTTAAACTCTTAGACTATCGATACCGACAGAATAAGAACAAGTCTTTGATATTAATTACTAGTCTGCAGCTAGGAATTCGGTATCATTGAATGCGAAGAACGACAACCGCCGAAACATCTATAATGAAATGAATGAATGTCACTCTGAACTATCCAATCTAACCACTGCAGAGAGAGAGAGAGGACGAAAACTCAACAGAAACTAACTTTTCAGCAGACATCCCGACGACACACTGAGCGTAAATATATATATTGATTGCAATTGTTCCCGAATGAGTGAGCGTTCATGTGCAAAGGATTAGCATTTAAATTGTTATAATTATCAACTGCGTGTTGTCTTATCTCAGTCGACCCCCACTTCCTTTTTGTACACCAAGCCGCCATGCCAGTCTAACCCACTAGGGCACATTCCCCTATCATTTCTTGTAACCATATTTACTTTGTTTGTTTGTGCGTGCACTTCTGTGATTGTTTAGTTAGTTAATAAATAAATTATTTAAGACAATTGATGTATGGATGACTCATAGTGAAGACTGGATTCGTGCAGATAACCAACCATTTACGACGTTTAGAATGAGACTAACGTGAGGTAAAATAAATAATTCATTAATTCAGAAGAGTATTGATCAGATATGAAAATGTCTGACAAGTTATATTAGGAAAATTATAACTTTGTAATCTGAATATTTTCCTTGGTGCCCCGTCTTCCTAGTTAATTACAGTTACATGACCAAATCAAATCAAATTTTATTTGTCACATACACATGGTTAGCAGATGTTAGTGCGAGTGTAGCGAAATGCTTGTGCTTCTAGTTCCGACAATGCAGTAATAACCAACAAGTAATCTAGCTAACAATTCCAAAACTACTACCTTATAGACACAAGTGTAAGGGGATAAAGAATATGTACATAAAGATATATGAATGAGTGATGGTACAGAGCGGCATAGGCAAGATACAGTAGATGGTATTGAGTGCAGTATATACATATGAGATGAGTATGTAAACAAAGTGGCATAGTTAAAGTGGCTAGTGATACATGTATTACATAAAGATGCAGTAGATGATATAGAGTACAGTATATACATATACATATGAGATGAATAATGTAGGGTATGTAAACATTATATTAGGTAGCATTGTTTAAAGTGGCTAGTGATATATTTTACATCATTTCCCATCAATTCCCATTATTAAAGTGGCTGGAGTTGAGTCAGTGTGTTGGCAGCAGCCACTCAATGTTAGTGATGGCTGTTTAACAGTCTGATGGCCTTGAGATATAAGCTGTTTTTCAGTCTCTCGGTCCCAGCTTTGATGCACCTGTACTGACCTCGCCTTCTGGATGATAGCGGGGTGAACAGGCAGTGGCTCGGGTGGTTGTTGTCCTTGATGATCTTTATGGCCTTCCTGTGACATCGGGTGGTGTAACCAATTTGTAAGTCGCTCTGGATAAGAGCGTCTGCTAAATGACTTAAATGTAAATGTAAATGTAGGTGTCCTGGAGGGTAGGTAGTTTGCCCCCGGTGATGCGTTGTGCAGACCTCACCACCCTCTGGAGAGCCTTACGGTTGTGGGCGGAGCAGTTGCCGTACCAGGCGGTGATACAGCCCGACAGGATGCTCTCGATTGTGCATCTGTAGAAGTTTGTGAGTGCTTTTGGTGACAAGCCGAATTTCTTCCGCCTCCTGAGGTTGAAGAGGCGCTGCTGCACCTTCTTCACGATGCTGTCTGTGTGGTTGGACCAATTCAGTTTGTCTGTGATGTGTACGCCGAGGAACTTAAAACTTACTACCCTCTCCACTACTGTCCCAATGTGGATAGGGGGGTGTTCCCTCTGCTGTTTCCTGAAGTCCACAATCATCTCCTTAGTTTTGTTGACGTTGAGTGTGAGGTTATTTTCCTGACACCACACACCGAGGGCCCTCACCTCCTCCCTGTAGGCCGTCTCGTCGTTGTTGGTAATCAAGCCTACCACTGTTGTGTCGTCCGCAAACTTGATGATTAAGTTGGAGGCGTGCGTGGCCACGCAGTCGTGGGTGAACAGGGAGTACAGGAGAGGGCTCAGAACGCACCCTTGTGGGGCCCCAGTGTTGAGGATCAGCGGGGTGGAAATGTTGTTGCCTACCCTCACCACCTGGGGGCGGCCCGTCAGGAAGTCCAGTACCCAGTTGTACAGGGCGGGGTCGAGACCCAGGGTCTCGAGCTTGATGACGAGTTTGGAGGGTACTATGGTGTTAAATGCCGAGCTGTAGTCGATGAACAGCATTCTCACATAGGTATTCCTCTTGTCCAGATGGGTTAGGGCAGTGTGGTTGAGATTGCATCGTCTGTGGACCTATTTGGGCGGTAAGCAAATTGGAGTGGGTCTAGGGTGTCAGGTAGGGTGGAGGTGATATGGTCCTTGACTAGTCTCTCAAAGCACTTCATGATGACGGAAGTGAGTGCTACGGGGCGGTAGTCGTTTAGCTCAGTTACCTTAGCTTTCTTGGGAACAGGAACAATGGTGGCCCTCTTGAAGCATGTGGGAACAACAGACTGGGATAGGGATTGATTGAATATGTCCGTAAACACACCAGCCAGCTGGTCTGCGCATGCTCTGAGGGCACGGCTGGGGATGCCGTCTGGGCCTGCAGCCTTGCGAGGGTTGACACGTTTAAATGTTTTCCTCACGTCGGCTGCAGTGAAGGAGAGTCAGCATGTTTTAGTTGCGGGCCGTGTCAGTGGCACTGTATTGTCCTCAAAGCGGGCAAAAAAGTTATTTAGTCTGCCTGGGAGCAAGACATCCTGGTCCGTGACGGTGCTGGTTTTCTTTTTGTAATCCGTGATTGACTGTAGACCCTGCCACATACCTCTTGTGTCTGAGCCGTTGAATTGAGATTCTACTTTGTCTCTATACTGACGCTTAGCTTGTTTGATTGCCTTGCGGAGGGAATAGTTACACTGTTTGTATTCGGTCATGTTTCCAGTCACCTTGCCCTGATTAAAAGCAGTGGTTCGCGCTTTCAGTTTCACGCGAATGCTGCCATCAATCCACGGTTTCTGGTTTGGGAATGTTTTAATCGTTGCTATGGGAACGACATCTTCAATGCACGTTCTAATGAACTCGCACACCAAATCAATGTTGTTGTTCGCCGCAATGCGGAACATATCCTAGTCCACGTGATGGAAGCAGTCTTGGAGCGTGGAATCAGATTGGTCGGACCAGCGTTGAACAGACCTCAGCGCAGGAGCTTCTTGTTTTAGCTTCTGTCTGTAGGCAGGGAGCAACAACATGGAGTCGTGGTAAACTTTTCCGAAAGGAGGGCGGGGGAGGGCCTTATATGCGTCGCGGAAGTTAGAATAGCAATGATCCAAGGTTTTACCAGCCCTGGTTGCGCAATCGATATGCTGATACAATTTAGGGAGTCTTGTTTTCAGATTAGCCTTGTTTAAATCCCCAGCTACAATGAATGCAGCCTCAGGATATGTGGTTTCCAGTTTGCAAAGAGTCAAATAAAGTTCGTTCAGAGCCATCGATGTGTCTGCTTGGGGGGGAATATATACGGCTGTGATTATAATCGAAGAGAATTCCTTTGGTAGATAATGCGGTCGACATTTGATTGTGAGGAATTCTAAATCAGGTGAACAGAAGGATTTGAGTTCCTGTATGTTGTTGTGATCACACCACGTCTCGTTAACCATAAGGCATACGCCCCCACCCCTCTTCTTACCAGAAATATGTTTGTTTCTGCCGGCGCGATGCGTGGAGAAATCAGCTGGCTGCACCCATTCCGTTAGCGTCTCTCGAGTGAGCCATGTTTCCGTGAAGCAAAGAACGTTACAGTCTCTGATGTCCCTCTGGAATGCTACCCTTGCTCGGATTTCATCAACCTTGTTGTCAAGAGACTGGACATTGGCGAGAAGTATGCTAGGGAGTGGTGCGCGATGTGCCCGTCTCCAGAGCCTGACCAGAAGACCGCTTCGTTTCCGTCTTTTACGATGTCTTTGTTTTGGGTCGAAGGCTGGGATCCAATCCGTTGTCCTGGGTGAAAGGCAGAACACAGGATCCGCTCCGGGAAAGTCATATTCCTGGTCATACTGGTGGTGAGTTTACGTTGCTCTTATATTCAGTAGTTCTTCCCGACTGTATGTAATGAAACCTAAGATGACCTGGGGTACCAATGTAATAAATAACACGTAAAAAACACTGCAGAGTTTCCTAGGAACGCGAAGCGAGGCGGCCATCTCTCTTGGCGCCGGAAGTGTAATCATTCATCAGTCACCGGCTTCATTAATAAGTGCATTGACAATGCCATCCCCACAGTGACTGTGTGTACATATTCCAACCAGAAGCCATGGATCACAGGCAACATCCGCACTGAGCTAAATGATACAACGGCCGCGTTCAAGGAGCGGGACACTAATCCAGACGTTTATAAGAAATCCCACTGCGGGGCCTCCTGAGTGGCGCAGTGGTCTAAGGCACTGCATGTGCCACTAGAGATGTTGGTTTAGAGTCCAGGCTCTGTCGTGATTGGGAGACCCATGGGGTGGCACACAATTGGCCCAGCGTCGTATGGGTTAGGGGAGGGTTTGGCCGGTACGGATGTCCTTGTCCCATCGCGCACTAGTGACTCCTGTGGCGGGCCGGGCGCAGTGCACGCTTACACAGTCGTCAGGTTCACGGTGTCTCCTCCGACACATTGGTGCTGCTGGCTTCCGGGTTAAGTGGGCATTGGGTTAAGTGGGCATTGTGTCAAGAAGCAGTGCGGCCTTCAACCTGCGGCTCTGTGCGGCTCTCGACCTTCGCCTCTCTCTCTCTCTCTCTCTCGAGTCCGTATGGGAGTTGCAGCGATGAGACAAGACTAACTACCAATTGGATACCATGAAATTGTTGGAGAAAAAGGGGTAAAAGTTTAAAAAAATATATATAAAAAAAGAAGAAGAAATCCCGCTACGGTCAATGCAAATAGTCTGGGTAACCATTTGATTAGCTGTTCATGAGTCTTATGGCTTGGGGGTAGAAGCTATTTAGGATCCTCTTGGACCTAGACTTGGTGCTCCGGTACCACTTGCCATGCGGTAGCAGAGAGAACGGTCTATGACTAGGTTGGCTGGAGTCTTTCACAATTTTAGGGCTTTCCTCTGACACTGCCTGGTGTAGAGGTCCTGAATGGCAGGTATCTTGGCCCCGGTGATGTACTGGGTCGTACGCACTACCCACTGTAGTGCCTTGCGGTTGGAGGCCGAGCAGTTGCCATACTAGGCAGTGATGCAACCCATCAGGATGCTCTTGATGGTGCAGCTGTAGAACCTTTTGAGGATCTGAGGACCCATGCCAAATCTTTTCAGTCTCCTGAGCAGGTTTTGTCGTGCCCTCTTCACAACTGTCTTGGTGTGCTTGGACCATGTTAGTTTGTTGGTGATGTGGACACTGAAGGGGTTAAACCAAGGCCTCATACCTTTTAAAGGGTTAATAAATTGTATTATGATAAACTGTAAGGTCTCCTCTTTAGGAGATCTCCGTGTGTGTGTTAACACCTTTTTGTTTTTGTTTTGTGCCCTTCAGACACTATCAGAAGGTGGAAACCGCCTACACTCATACTCCTCCTGTCTGGGCGCCAATGTGGCTATCTGAGGTTCTGAAAATACGACTGGTTTTCTGAGAACACAAGGCTGCCGCAGGCCGGATGAAAACAGCCGCCTGTCAGAAGATGCTTAGACTTCTTCACCTTGTTATGTTGTGATGAAAGGTCAAGTTCTGGTCAAACCCACTTCAGAGCTTTTAATTGCTGACAAGATGCTTCTGTCAGGGGGAGGTTAAATTTATTAAAATGTTGTTGCCAGGAAAAATCACGCAAGGAGGACTGGGAGAGACTATAAGAGTTACATGATGTCTTAGACATTTTGCAGAACCTGGGGAGAGCTATCATATACTGTTCTCTGTACCAACTTCTGCCTACAATTGTATTACTAAAGGAGAGTTTTAATACTTAAACAAAGAGTCTGTGATTCCTTTCTACTACCAATATATATAAGTTTAAGAATTATATACAGTCGTTGTCAAAAGTTTTGAGAATGACACAAATATTAATTTTCACAAAGTCTGCTGCCTCAGTTTGTATGATGACAATTTGCATATACTCCAGAATGTTATGAAGAGTGACCAGATGAATTGCAATTAATAGCAAAGTCCCTCTTTGCCATGCAAATGAACTGAATCCCCAAAATCCCCACTGCATTTCAGCCCTGCCACAAAAGGACCAGCTGACATCATGTCAGTGATTCTCTCGTTAAAACAGGTGTGAGTGTTGACGAGAACAAGGCTGGAGATCACTCTGTCATGCTGATTGAGTTCGAATAACAGACTGGAAGCTTCAAAAGGAGGGTGGTGCTTGAATCATTGTTCTTCCTCTGTCAACCATGGTTACCTGCAAGGAAACACGTGCCGTCAAAATTGCTTTGCACAAAAAGTGCTTCACAGGCAAGGATATTGCTGCCAGTAAGATCAACCATTTATCGGATCATCACGAATTTCAAGGAGAGCG
Organism: Oncorhynchus nerka; assembly: GCF_034236695.1. Taxonomy (NCBI): domain Eukaryota; kingdom Metazoa; phylum Chordata; class Actinopteri; order Salmoniformes; family Salmonidae; genus Oncorhynchus; species Oncorhynchus nerka. Next base: position 28,540,375 of record NC_088423.1, read on the forward strand.
GTTCAATTGTTGTGAAGAAGGCTTCAGGTTGCCCAAGAAAGTCCAGCAAGCGCCAGGACCGTCTCCTAAATTTGATTCAGCTGGGGGATCGGGGCACCACCAGTACAGAGCTTGCTCAGGAATGGCAGCAGGCAGGTGTGAGTGCATCTGCACGCACAGTGAGGCGAAGACTTTTGGAGGATGGCCTGGTGTCAAGAAGGGCAGCAAAGAGGCCACTTCTCTCCAGGAAAAACATCAGGGACAGACTGATATTCTGCAAAAGGTACAGGGATTGAACTGCTGAGGACGGGGGTAAAGTCATTTTCTCTGATGAATCCCCTTTCCGATTGTTTGGGGCATCCGGAAAGAAGATTAACCAGAAAAGACAAGGTGAGCGCTACCATCAGTCCTGTGTCATGCCAACAGTAAAGCATCCTGAGACCATTCATGTGTGGGGTTGCTTCTCAGCCAAGGGAGTGGGCTCACTCACAATTATGCCTAAGAACACAGCCATGAATAAAGAATGGTACCAACACATCCTCAGAGAGACACTTCTCCAAACCATCCAGGAACAGTTTGGTGACGAACAATGCCTTAACCTGTTGAGTGTAGGGAGCAGTATTTTGATGTTTGGATGAAAAACATACCCAAATGAAACTGCCTATTTCTCAGGACCAGAATCTAGAATATGCATATAATTGTCAGATTAGGATAGAAAACACTAAAGTTTCCAAAACTGTCAAAATATTGTCTGTGAGTATAACAGAACTGATATTGCAGGCGAAAACCTGAGGAAAATCCAACAAGGAAGTGCCTAAGAGAAACAAATCTCCCTGTTCCATCGCATGCCTTCCCTCCATTTAAAGGGATATCAACCAGATTCCTTTCTTATGGCTTCCACATGGTGTGAACAGTCTTTAGACATAGTTTCAGGCTTTTATTCTGAAAAATTAGCGAGAAGGATCACATCACGTCAGTGGATGGCTGGGTGCCAGCAGAGTTTTGCATGCGCAACAGCTTGGAGCAGACATTTTCTCTCTCTCTCCTATTGAAAAATCTACGGTCTGGTTGAAATATTATCGATTATTTATTGTAAAAACAACCTGAGGATTGATTATAAAAAACGGTTGACATGTTTCTATGAACTTTACGGATACTATTTGGAAGTTTCGTCTGCCCCGTCATGACCGCTCGAGCCAACCAAATGGAGGTATTTTGGACGTAAAAAGATGCTTTATGGAACAAAAGGAACATTTACTGTGTAACTGGGATTCTCATGAGTGCAAACATCCGAAGATCACCAAAGGTAAGCGATTCATTTTATTGCTTTTCTGACTTTCGTGACCAATCTACTTGGCTGCTATCGGTTTGTAATGTTTTGTCTGCTGAGAGAGATGTCCTAACATAAACGCTTGGATAGCTTTTGCTGTAAAGCTTTTTTGAAATCTGACACGCCAGATGGATTAACAACAAGCTAAGCTGTGTTTTGCTATATTGCACTTGTGATTTAATGAATATTAAATATTTTTAGTAATTTCATTTGAATTTGGCGCTCTGCAATTCAGCGGATGTTGACGAAAGTGATAACTAAGTGGCTCGGGGAACAAAACATCGATATTTTGGGTCCATGGCCAGGAAACTCCCCAGACCTTAATCCCATTGAGAACTTGTGGTAAATCCACAAGAGGCGGGTGGACAAACAAAACCCCACAAATTCTGACAAACTCCAAGCATTGATTATGCAAGAATGGGCTTCCATCAGTCAGGATGTGACCCAGAAGTTAATTGACAGCATGCCAGGGCGGATTGCAGAGGTCTTGAAAAAGAAGGGTCAACACTGCAAATATTGACTCTTTGCATCAACTTCATGTAATTGTAAATAAAAGCTTTTGACACTTATGAAATGCTTGTAATTATACTTCAGTATTCCATAGTAACATCTGACAAAAATATCTAAAGACACTGAAGCAGCAAACTTTGTGGAAATGAATATGTGTCATTCTCAAAACCTTTGGCCACGACTGTAGAACTGATCATCTGTTGAAGAAATTGGCCAACAACGCCCAGGAATTTGAAGCTCTCAACCTGCTCCACTACAGCCCCATTGATGAGAATAGGGGCGTGCTCAATCCTCCTTTTCTTGCAGTCCACAATCATCTCCTTTGTCTTGATCAAGTTGAGGGAGAGGTTGTTGTCCTTGCACCACACGGTCAGGTCTCTGACCTCCTTTTAACCTTATTGTTTACATAATGTTGCTGCTACTGTCTCTTATGACCGAAAATAACTTCTGGACATCAGAACAGCGATTACTCACCGAGGACTGGAAGAAACTTTTTCCTTTAACGAGTCAGACGAGAAGGATATCATGCTTTCACTGGAACAGGCCCAGATCCCCACCTTTTGCGTGAAGAAAAGACCCAGGAAAAGGGGCCGCAGATCGGGCAACCTTCGAAGAATCCGTAGGCGAGCGGGTAAACTCCCACTGCCATCCGTTCTTCTTGCTAACGTGCAATCATTGGAAAATAAAATTGATGACCTACGATTAAGATTATCCTACCAACGGGACATTAAAAACTGTAACCTCTTATATTTCACCAAGACGTGGCTGAACAACGATACGGACAATATAGAGGTAGCGGAATTTTCTATGCACCGGCAGAACAGAGATGCTACCTCTGGTAAGACGAGGGGTCGGGTGTGTGTCTATTTGTCAATAACAGCTGGTGTGCAATGTCTAATATTAAAAGAGTCTCGAGGTATTGCTTGCCTGAGGTAGAGTACCTTATGGTAAGCTGTAGACCACACTATCAACCAAGAGAATTCTCATCTATATTATTTGTATCTGTCTATTTACCACCACAGAACAAAGCTGGCTCTAAGACCACTCTCAACCAACTGTATAAGCACATAAGCAAAGAAGAAAATGCTGGTGATCTGCTTGAAGCATGTTGGTATTACAGATTCGGACAGGGAGAGGTTGAAAATGTTAGTGAAGACACTTGCCAGTTGGTCGGCGCATGCTCGGAGTACACGTCCTGGTAATCTGTCTGGCTCTGTGGCCTTGTGAATGTTGACCTGTTTGAAGGTCTTACATCGGTTGCGGAAAGCCTGATCATACAGTCATCTGGAACAGCTGATGCTCTCATAAATGTTTCAGTGTTACTTGTCTCGAAGCGAGCATATAAGTTATTTAGTTTGTCTGGTAGGCTTGTGTCACTGGGCAGCTCTCAGTTGTGCTTCCCTTTGTAGTCTGTAATAGTTTGCAAGCCCTGCCACATCCGACGAGCGTCGGAGCCGGTGTAGTACGATTCGATCTTAGGAAGGGAAAGCCAGCCGTGAGCTGCTTAGTGACACGAGCCTACCACACCAGCTAAATGTCTTCTATGCTCGTGCCGAGGCAAGCAACACTGAACTATGCATGAGAGCACCAGCTGTTCCGAACAACTGTGTGATCACAATCTCTCTCTCTGCATTGTTGGGAAGGGCACATAAGTAAGCATTTTGTCTGTGTCCCAAATGGCACCGTGTTCTTTATATAGTGCAGTACTTTTCATCAGAGCCCTATGGGAGGGCATAGGGTGGCATTTGGAACCTAACTGTATAACTTTGTGTCTCACAATGTGTTGCTTCAATTTATTTCAGAGGCATATTTCTCCCAACACAATTTCATATGGATAACAGTGTTAACACAGTGGATTTACTCAGATATGTGAGAGACAGTCTGTGTGTGTGTGTGTGTGTCTTAAAAAGAAATAGATAAGAGAGACAGAGAATCAATTATTTATTGAGTATTTGAAGAGCGTTGAGAGGAAGCAGCCGACTAACACAGAGCTCTAAATAGAGGAAAATGCTCCCTCTCTCCCCCCTTCTCTTTTTTTAGAGGCACTAAAAGACAAGGTGTGTCTGTTTCGGACAGATGGGCTGCACTCTGACTAAACGGCAGGCGCAACCACACTCAAACACACTCAAACACACACACTTCCACTAATCAGAATGCAGGGTAAGCAATAGCTATTTCTCTCCTCCGCTCCATCCCCCTCTCCTCCACTCCTCCGATGGATCCAGAGGGAGGAGAGGAATCACCTCCATTTATCCCTCCATCCCTGAGAGGAATAAACAGATCTTAGCCGCAGGGAAAGGGGGATTTGTGCAGAGCAGAGGGATGGAAGGATGGATGTTAGCAAAGAACAGAACAGAGAGAGAAGTAGGCCAATTAGAGCATATCCTCTGTCAAGGATGCAGACAAAGCATGGATACAGTACGTAACTTACTGAATGACTGCAGCCATCTTAATTCACAAACTATTATGGAATCTTCGAGCTGAAAGTGTGTCTGCAGCTAAATCAGGCTATGTCAAGTCCACCATATGTACAGGTTTAGTTGGCTCTTGTAAACACCTGTGTTGACATGCTGAGGTACTCAGACCCTGTTAAACAATAGACCGTGTTATTGAGTATTTTGTTGGTAAGAAGACAGACACCAGGCAGACAGACATGTTGACAGCACAACGCTTTGTTTAGCAGATCCACAGCTGACCACTACTGCCAGCCCTTCACACACACAAACACACACATGCACACACAAACACATAGGAGCACAATAACATGAACAAACACACACATATACCCTGCGTGTAAAAAAAAAATAGATAAAAGAGACATACACACACTCATCCTCCCGTGTGACCTTATGGCTCAGCATTTGCACGAAAACAACTACAAACAAAGCTTCTCCGTATTAAACCACTTCAGCTTAACAGTGGAGCCTCTATACGCACAAGCACAGGCAGATGCACAAGAACACTATATGAATACAAAAGTATTTGGACACCCGTTCAAATTAGTGGATTCAGCTATTTCAGCCACACCCTTTGCTGACAGGTGTATAAAATCGAGCACACAGCCATGCAATCTCCATAGAGAAACATTGTCAGTAGAATGGCCTGACTGAAGAGCTCTGTGACTTTCAACGTGGCACTGTCATAGGATGCCACCTTTCAAACAAGTCAGTTCATCAAATTTCTTCCCTGCTAGAGCTACCCCAGTCAACTGTAAGTGCAGCTATTGTTAAGTGGAAACGTCTAGGAGCAACAACGGCTCAGCCGCGAAGTGGTAGGCCACACAAGCTCACAGAACGGGACTTCAGAGTACTGAAGCGCATAAAAACATCTGTCCTCGGTTGCAACACTCGCTACGGAGTTCCAAACTGCCTCTGGAAGCAACGTCAGCACAAGAACTGATCGTCGGGAGCTTTATGAAATGGGTTTCCATGGCCGAGCAGCAGCAACAGCAAACTAGCTAAATAGAAGAAATTAGCTAGCAAGTGCAAGCTAACTCACTAAATTGCCATAAATGTTTAATGCTTTTCGACCTGTTCCCAAATGAATGTCATTGGTTCAGAGTTTGTTTTGATATTTTAACCTGCGTGTCATGATCGCGTTTGGCGTAGGGGGACAAAATATACTTATGCACGATGGCGCATGCGCACAGCCAGTATGGGTTCCGTGTAAGAATAATGAATGCTGAGGGTAGCAGTGCAAGATCTTTTTAAGCAGAATATTTGGATTATTAGCATATGAACGATTTGCAATTCGATTGCTGGACTATTATTCAGATCCGGCAGTTCAAAGAGGATAGTTTCAAAGGTAATCAATTGGACATAGTTATTGTTAATTAGCAGCATATGGCGCACATTTGCATTCATTCAGTTAAATCTCTTAAAATAGCCTATACTCTTCTTGTGCAATGTATAGCCTACTGTACTGTTTGTCTGTCTGGACTGTGTGCCTGTCTTTGTGAGAATCTTAAGTTAAAATAATACTCAAATAGTTTTCTTTAGTTTGTGTGCATATTATTATTTTACATTTAAGTATGACCTCCTAAAACTAGAACTGTATTTTGGGCCTCATGGGATTGTAAAATGTTAATACATTCTAAAACATTTTACTTGTCCAAAATCGTGCTGAAATAAAACACTTTTCAATCCGTGTATTAATGGCAGTGTTGTTTGCCCATCAATATAGTAAGCATTTAACTGTGAGATTAGACAGACATCGAACTTGAACCCCTTTTCAACAAATCATCATCTGATTCAGAAAATTATTTCCAGAATGACAGTAAAGTGAACAGCTGTTGTGATAGCGCGCATGGTGTTTCTAGAATGTCTCATACGTTACGAAAAGGATAGTCCAAACTATGCAGGGTAAAAATGTTGACCTATCGCATTTTTAAACAGGTTCAAAAGCAAAAAAACTTTATTTCCTTGTAATGCATTTTATTCAATGGCTTCACCGGAGTGTCCTCAAGCCAGGGTTGGGTGGCACTTTACTACATTCCAATGTTATAGTCTTGTGAATTTCTCATGCATATTTTTTGATTGAAAGTGGGAACAAATTGGAGAGATGGACAAATAACGTTAGTGATTTCAAAACAAAATAGACTACATTTTCATTAATATTATAAAGACATGAGGTGAATATCAAAAAAGTTTTAAAAGATGTCTTTGCCTTAAAGTTGTACCTCGGATTAATATTTTATATAATGGCCTATACAGTAAACTCAAAATATGGTATTCTGTTGTTTTGAAATAGGCTACGTTTTCCGTATCATAATGAGACTCAATGAAACGACACAGGCAACACAAATGGATTTTGTGATGTTTTCCTACATTAAATTGACTTAGACTGTTAAATGTAGGGTAAAAGGCAGACATTTTATATAAACATTGGATTTCTGTGGTCTGAATTTCATTATAATTGTTGTTTTCAGTAGATAGGCCTACCCATGTGTCTCTCCTCTCTCTGAAAGCCTGCTCACTGATGTCAATACCAAAGCTGATAATTGTGACTTGATTGAATTGGAACGATGTGAATAATGATAATGATGGTGAGAGCCCATTATAGACTAACCCTTTAATCATAGGCTATTGTTACTTTGTGTCTCTAAAATCACAATGTTTCCATTTCTATAGTCATGTGACAGAGTATTTTTTATTTATTGAAACCTCCAAATGTCAGCCTTTTACCAGATCCATTTTTTCTGCATTAAAATGTTTTATTTTCATTACTGAACAAAATTCGGTACGCTATAGCCTGTAGATCATTTATGCCCATATGAACACATTTATTTTAGGCCATAAAAAGAACAGCTATGCTTGATTTAATGAAAAGCAGCTAACAGACACAACATTGTTTCACATTGTTCAATAAAAGACTCAAACAGAAACGGGGAATAGGCTACACAGCTGGCTTCACTGTTTCCCCGCATAAAAGGCCTACAAGAAAACTCAATGTATCTCCACAAAGTTGAGTGAGCGAGGGGGTCTGTGCGCTGCGTAGTACGTCCACAAAATGGCAAGCAACACACTACACACATCCTCCCGTGACCGTCCAACTCAGCATAATAGCACAAAACCGTCCACAAACTGAAAGCTTCTCCACATTAAACCACTTCAGCTTAGCAGTGGGGACTTTACTGTGATGAACTGTGAGCTGTTCTCTACTCACACACACGCACACACCCCAATCTGTCTTTGTGGAGTTCCTGGAATCACAGCTACACCGAACCGGTATTAAAACATGACAAGGTGTGGTCCACAATGGATCTTGCCATTAGTCTGTTTAAGAAAGTGTGTCATCCTGCCAAAAACATGTCATACCAAATGGTGTCCCCCTCCAAAACACCCCACTAGAAGACCATGATCTTTGACCCTACCTGTTTGTCCTTGGACTTTCCGCTGCCGCTGACCCGGGAGGAAGTGACATCACGGGGGATGACAGAGATCTGGTGCAGTGGCATGTTCATCCCCGCGCAGCCCACCGGACTGGTCGGGCTCACACACACACTTCCTGTCTCGCTGGCATGACGGGCTGAATCGCTACTCCCAGGCTACACTGCTCTGGAGAGGAGAATAAGTAGAAAGAGGAGATACAGGTTTAGACATACAGCACATAAATAACACTACTCACATTTATTTTCACAAGATATACTTTTATTATTTGTAGCCATTTTCTTTTCTTTCCTCCAACAGTATGACTGGTCTGGTTCTGGAACTGTGGGTGGCTAATCAGAGTGATGATAACACATTGACAGAGAAAAGAGTCGGAACAGCCCATGCTGTGAAGTCTATAAAAACTATTGTCTGAAAATAGAATAAGAGCACATTGATGGAGAGGGAGAGAATGAACCATGGTCTGAATAGAACATAGCACACTGACGGTCCACATTGACAAAGGTCTGAATTAGAGCCGGATGATACGGACAAAAATCTATATTGCGATAAATTGCCTGAATTGATGCGATGACGACGAGTATAACGATTTGTTTATAACAATGTGCACCACAGAGGTCATTTCCATGTTAAAGGACCCATGAGCACTAAACAGAAGAAAAAGTCTTAAAAGGTATTAGAAAAACATCAAAACACAATGTTGAATTAAAGACACCTACCAACTAATATCAACACTTATAATAAGAATTTGTTCTCAACTGACTTGCCTAGTTAAATAAAGGGTAAACACAAATAATAATATTTAGTTTGGGATGATAGCATTTTCTGCCTTCTGTAAACATTGCCTTGTGCTGTGAAGGCTGAACCACGGTCAATCAATCAAATGTATTTTATATAGCCCTTTTGACAACAGCAGTTGTCACAAAGTGCAGCCCCATGATAACACAACAACAGGGAGGGAGGGAAGAGGTAGAAGACAGGAAGAAAGGCGAGGATGAGGGGTATTGATGCATCACTAATCTAGTGCTGTCTGGAAGTAGAGGTGGGTTCTCTCTCAGTAAAGGTTAGGGATATCTCAGGGGACTATAGGGGTTTCTGGTAGTCTCTCCCTCAGATCCCAAGGACATTACAGACTGTGAGGACAAGACACAGGGAGACTAACAAGGAAACCTGATACCATCACAGACAGATGAATTACATACCAGGGCTTTCCATTAAGGAAAGGCTTTCCATTATGTAATGAGAGAGAAGGAGAGCAGGAGAGAGGGAGACAGAGAAAGAGAGATGGGGCAGAGTGAAGGAGGGTGGAGAGGGATAGAGAGAAAGAAAAAGGTAGACAGTGAAAGGGAGACATCCAACATGCAATTGCTTATGAGCTTATCTCCAGTGTGAGACAGTGAGTCCAGAGAAATGTCTGCACAAACCACTGTTTCCCCTACACACTAGTGCTACATGGACACTGACCCAGCCTTCACCATCCTACTGCACTAACACACACACACACACACACACACACAAGGTCATGTGTTTGTAGGCAGTACTGCCATTTTGTTTCACCTCTGTTTGGACCGCTGTAGACCCCAGCAGTATGATGAGACATATACACACACACACACACACACACACACACACACACACACACACACACACACACACACGTGTTGAACCTAGCCCTACTTCTCATATCGCTTGCTTATCACTAGATAATTTATAGTTGAACAGAATCTGCTAGAAAGATAATGTACTCATACAATTTGAATTATCTGCAAAAGAACAGGCCTTAATCAATATACTGTTGCTAGTACTTCAACAATATAGCCAACTGAACAAGCAGAGGACTGAAGCCTTTACAGAAGTAAGCCTGGTTCTAAACTCATCTCTAGGCCTGTAGGTGGGGCCTAAAATAGAGATTGTACTAAATATTTAAACTCCATGTGGGTTACATTTGTTTTCTGGACAATCAATGTTACTGTATATGTCTGGCCCATCACTCTTTCGGTAACCATCTGGCCAATCAATAACTTCCTGAAAAGGTCTGATCGGTCAGAAAGTGACCTTGTTGCCATGGTGCCAGCAACAGAGGTCATTATGACTGGAGGCTTGTTCTGTTTTACAATAACGTGCTGAAACACACAAAAAAGAGTGAGAGTGGGCTCTGATTGCTGTCAGCACGCACACTCACACACACTGCTTGAGTCTAATGATTCATACACCATTCCCACTTGGCACAGACGTCATTTCACCCCAGGTGGTGAAGGTAGGAAACCACACCTCCACCCCGCTGAACCTCAACACTGGGGCCCCACAAGGGTGCGTGCTCAGTCCCCTCCTGTACTCCCTGTTCACCCATGACTGCATGGCCAAGCACGCCTCTAACTCAATCATCAAGTTTGCAGATGACACAACAGTAGTAGGCTTGATTACCAACAATGATGAGACAGCCTACAGGGAGGAGGTGAGAGCTCTGGGAATGTGGTACCAAGAAAACAACCTCTCACTCAACGTCAACAAAACAAAGTAGATGATCGTGGACTTCAGGAAACAGCAGAGGGAGCACCCCCCTATCCACATCGACGGGACTGTAGTGGAGAAGGTGGAAAGCTTCACGTTCTTCGGCGTACACATCACTGACAAACTGCAATGGTCAACTCAGAAAGACAGTGTGGTGAAGAAGGCACAAAACCTAAAATCCTCACAAACTTTTACAGATGCACAATCGAGAGCATCCTGTCGGGCTGTAACAAATCTTGATACGGCCAATGCACCACCCGCAACCACAAGACTCGTAGTGCGGTCTGCCCAACGCATCACCGGTCTGCCCAACAAACTACCTGCCCTCCAGGACACCTACAGCACCCGATGTCACAGGAAGGCCAAAAGGATCATCAAGGACATCAACCACCCGAGCCACTGCCTGTTCACCCCGCTATCATCCAGAAGGCGAGGTCAGCACAGGTGAATCAAAGCTGAGACAGAGAGACGGAAAAATAGCTTCAATCTCAAGGCCATCAGACTGTTAAATAGCCACCACTAGCACATAATGGCTGCTGTCTATATACATAGACTTAAAATCACTGGCCACTTTAATAAATAGAACACTAGAACCTTTAATAATTTACCCATCTCATCTCATAATTTACCCATCGTCCATATATTTTTATATTCTTAATTCCATTCCTTTACTAGATTTGTGTGTATTGGGAATTGTTAGATGTTGTTAGAATTGTGGAATTGTTAGATATTACTGCACTGTCGGAGCTAAAAGCGCAAGGATTTAGCTACATGATTTAGCTACACAACACCATTCTGTATACTTCCGACCCGTCCTTGGACACTGTGCTTTCTAACCTCCAAACGAGCTTCAATGCCATACAACACTCCTTCTGTGGCCTCCAACTGCTCTTAAACGCTAGTAAAACCAAATGCATGCTTTTCAACCGTTCGCTGCCTGCACCCGCACGCCCGACTAGCATCACCACCCTGGATGGTTCCGACCTAGAATATGTGGACATCTATAAGTACCTAGGTGTCTGGCTAAACTGTAAACTCTCCTTCCAGACTCATATCAAACATCTCCAATCTAAAATCTAATCTAGAGTCGGCTTTCTATTCCGCAACAAAGCCTCCTTCACTCACGCCGCCAAACGTACCCTAGTAAAACTGACTATCCTACCGATCCTCGACTTCGGCGATGTCATCTACAAAATAGCTTCCAATACTCTACTCAGCAAACTGGATGCAGTTTATCACAGTGCCATCCGTTTTGTTACTAAAGCACCTTATACCACCCACCACTGCGACCTGTATGCTCTAGTCGGCTGGCCCTCGCTACATATTCGTCGCCAGACCCACTGGCTCCAGGCCATCTACAAGTCCATGCTAGGTAAACACCTTATCTCAGTTCACTGGTCACGATGGCAACACCCACCCGTAGCACGCGCTCCAGCAGGTGTATCTCACTGATCATCCCTAAAGCCAACACCTCATTTGGCCGCCATTCGTTCCAGTTCTCTGCTGCCTGTGACTGGAACGAATTGCAAAAAATCGCTGAAGTTGGAGACTTTTATCTCCCTCACCAACTTCAAACATCTGCTATCTGAGCAGCTAACCGATCGCTGCAGCTGCACATAGTCTATCGGTAAATAGCCCACCCAATTTGACCTACAGTGCCTTGCGAAAGTATTCGGCCCCCTTGAACTTTTTGACCTTTTGCCACATTTCAGGCTTCAAACATAAAGATATAAAACTGTATTTTTTTGTGAAGAATCAACAACAAGTGGGACACAATCATGAAGTGGAACGACATTTATTGGATATTTCAAACTTTTTTACCAAATCAAAAACTGAAAAATTGGGCGTGCAAAATTATTATTCAGCCCCTTTACTTTCAGTGCAGCAAACTCTCTCCAGAAGTTCAGTGAGGATCTCTGAATGATCCAATGTTGACCTAAATGACTAATGATGATAAATACAATCTACCTGTGTGTAATCAAGTCTCCGTATAAATGCACCTGCACTGTGATAGTCTCAGAGGTCCGTTAAAAGCGCAGAGAGCATCATGAAGAACAAGGAACACACCAGGCAGGTCCGAGATACTGTTGTGAAGAAGTTTAAAGCCGGATTTGGATACAAAAATATTTCCCATGCTTTAAACATCCCAAGGAGCACTGTGCAAGCGATAATATTGAAATGGAAGGAGTATCAGACCACTGCAAATCTACCAAGACCTGGCCGTCCCTCTAAACTTTCAGCTCATACAAGGAGAAGACTGATCAGAGATGCAGCCAAGAGGCCCATGATCACTCTGGATGAACTGCAGAGATCTACAGCTGAGGTGGGAGACTCTGTCCATAGGACAACAATCAGTCGTATATTGCACAAATCTGGCCTTTATGGAAGAGTGGCAAGAAGAAAGCCATTTCTTAAAGATATCCATAAAAAGTGTTGTTTAAAGTTTGCCACAAGCCACCTGGGAGACACACCAAACATGTGGAAGAAGGTGCTCTGGTCAGATGAAACCAAAATTGAACTTTTTGGCAACAATGCAAAACGTTATGTTTGGCGTAAAAGCAACACAGCACATCACCCTGAACACACCATCCCCACTGTCAAACATGGTGGTGGCAGCATCATGGTTTGGGCCTGCTTTTCTTCAGCAGGGACAGGGAAGATGGTTAAAATTGATGGGAAGATGGATGGAGCCAAATACAGGACCATTCTGGAAGAAAACCTGATGGAGTCTGCAAAAGACCTGAGACTGGGACGGAGATTTGTCTTCCAACAAGACAATGATCCAAAACATAAAGCAAAATCTACAATGGAATGGTTCAAAAATAAACATATCCAGGTGTTAGAATGGCCAAGTCAAAGTCCAGACCTGAATCCAATCGAGAATCTGTGGAAAGAACTGAAAACTGCTGTTCACAAATGCTCTCCATCCAACCTCACTGAGCTCGAGCTGTTTTGCAAGGAGGAATGGGGAAAAACTTCAGTCTCTCAATGTGCAAAACTGATAGAGACATACCCCAAGCGACTTACAGCTGTAATCGCAGCAAAAGGTGGCGCTACAAAGTATTAACTTAAGGGGGCTGAATAATTTTGCACGCCCAATTTTTCAGTTTTTGATTTGTTAAAAAAGTTTGAAATATCCAATAAATGTCGTTCCACTTCAGGATTGTGTCCCACTTGTTGTTTATTCTTCACAAAAAAATACAGTTTTATATCTTTATGTTTGAAGCCTGAAATGTGGCAAAAGGTCGCAAAGTTCAAGGGGGCCGAATACTTTCGCAAGGCACTGTACCTCATCCCCATACTGTTTATATTTATTTACTTTTCTGCTCTTTTGCACACCAATATCTCTACCTGTACATGACCATCTGATCATTTATCACTCCAGTGTTAATCTGCAAAATTGTAATTATTCGCCTACCTTCATTATAATAGGAATGTTTCTCCGTAGAGGCCTGTAAGAATGGACCCTGTATAAAGTTCTAGCTCTGGTAGTTCAAGTCAACAGTGATTTCATTGCAGCCATAAGCAAGGTCTTGAATAAATCTTTCCCTTATGGTTTTAAATTCAAAGACAGTGCTATGCTGTTTATCAAGTCTCCAGATCTGTTGTGAAAAATGTATTACATCTATTTCAAATGTATTTTAATGAGCCAACCTGGATAAAAGGTATGTTAAATCAAATGTACACCTACATGATACATAAATTAAGCATCCACCCATGAAATTATCTTTCAAAACACAACTGCTGTATAAATCTACACATCCATGACGAATGAAAAGGCCTTCTGTGTAAAGCGGGAACTTCTACTTCAGGGCGACAAAACAGGAAGCCTGAGCCCTTGAAGGACCACAATGGCCGTAATGACATCATCAACCAGAGAATGGTAAGGTACAGTACATCAACAACCAGTGAATGGTAAGGTACAGTACATCATCAACCAGAGAATGGTAAGGTACAGTATATCATCAACCAGAGAATGGTAAGGTACAGTACATCATCAACCAGAGAATGGTAAGGTACAGTACATCATCAACCAGAGAATGGTAAGGTACAGTACATCATCAACCAGAGAATGGTCAAGGTACAGTACATCATCAACCAGAGAATGGTAAGGTACAGTACATCATCAACCAGAGAATGGTAAGGTACAGTACATCATCAACCAGAGAATGGTAAGGTACAGTACATCATCAACCAGAGAATGGTAAGGTACAGTACATCATCAACCAGAGAATGGTAAGGTACAGTACATCATCAACCAGAGAATGGTAAGGAATGGTACAGTACATCATCAACCAGAGAATGAATGGTCAAGGAATACAGTACATCATCAACCAGAGAATGGTAAGGTACAGTACATCATCAACCAGAGAATGGTAAGGTACAGTACATCATCAACCAGAGAATGGTAAGGTCATCAACCAGTACATCATCAACCAGAGAATGGTAAGGTACAGTACATCATCAACCAGAGAATGGTAAGGTACAGTACATCATCAACCAGAGAATGGTAAGGTACAGTACATCATCAACCAGAGAATGGTAAGGTACAGTACATCATCAACCAGAGAATGGTAAGGTACAGTATATCATCAACCAGAGAATGGTAAGGTACAGTACATCATCAACCAGAGAATGGTAAGGTACAGTACATCATCAACCAGAGAATGGTAAGGTACAGTACATCATCAACCAGAGAATGGTAAGGTACAGTACATCATCAACCAGAGAATGGTAAGGTACAGTACATCATCAACCAGAGAATGGTAAGGTACAGTACATCATCAACCAGAGAATGGTAAGGTACAGTACATCATCAACCAGAGAATGGTAAGGTACAGTACATCATCAACCAGAGAATGGAGAATGGTACAGTACATCATCAACCAGAGAATGGTAAGGTACAGTACATCATCAACCAGAGAATGGTAAGGTACAGTACATCATCAACCAGAGAATGGTAAGGTACAGTACATCATCAACCAGAGAATGGTAAGGTACAGTACATCATCAACCAGAGAATGGTAAGGTACAGTACATCATCAACCAGAGAATGGTAAGGTACAGTACATCATCAACCAGAGAATGGTAAGGTACAGTACATCATCAACCAGAGAATGGTAAGGTACAGTACATCATCAACCAGAGAATGGTAAGGTACAGTACATCATCAACCAGAGAATGGTAAGGTACAGTACATCATCAACCAGAGAATGGTAAGGTACAGTACATCATCAACCAGAGAATGGTAAGGTACAGTACATCATCAACCAGAGAATGGTAAGGTACAGTACATCATCAACCAGAGAATGGTAAGGTACAGTACATCATCAACCAGAGAATGGTAAGGTACAGTACATCATCAACCAGAGAATGGTAAGGTACAGTACATCATCAACCAGAGAATGGTAAGGTACAGTACATCATCAACCAGAGAATGGTAAGGTACAGTACATCATCAACCAGAGAATGGTAAGGTACAGTACATCATCAACCAGAGAATGGTAAGGTACAGTACATCATCAACCAGAGAATGGTAAGGTACAGTACATCATCAACCAGAGAATGGTAAGGTACAGTACATCATCAACCAGAGAATGGTAAGGTACAGTACATCATCAACCAGAGAATGGTAAGGTACAGTACATCATCAACCAGAGAATGGTAAGGTACATCATCAACCAGAGAATGGTAAGGTACAGAGAATGGTAAGGTACATCATCAACCAGAGAATGGTAAGGTACAGTATATCATCAACCAGAGAATGGTAAGGTACAGTACATCATCAACCAGAGAATGGTAACAGTACATCATCAACCAGAGAATGGTAAGGTACAGTACATCATCAACCAGAGAATGGTAAGGTACAGTACATCATCAACCAGAGAATGGTAAGGTACAGTACATCATCAACCAGAGAATGGTAAGGTACAGTACATCATCAACCAGAGAATGGTAAGGTACAGTACATCATCAACCAGAGAATGGTAAGGTACAGTACATCATCAACCAGAGAATGGTAAGGTACAGTACATCATCAACCAGAGAATGGTAAGGTACATCATCAACCAGAGAATGGTAAGGTACATCATCAACCAGAGAATGGTAAGGTACAGTACATCATCAACCAGAGAATGGTAAGGTACAGTACATCATCAACCAGAGAATGGTAAGGTACAGTACATCATCAACCAGAGAATGGTAAGGTACAGTACATCATCAACCAGAGAATGGTAAGGTACATCATCAACCAGAGAATGGTAAGGTACAGTACATCATCAACCAGAGAATGGTAAGGTACAGTACATCATCAACCAGAGAATGGTAAGGTACAGTACATCATCAACCAGAGAATGGTAAGGTACAGTACATCATCAACCAGAGAATGGTAAGGTACAGTACATCATCAACCAGAGAATGGTAAGGTACAGTACTTCATCAACCAGAGAATGGTAAGGTACAGTACATCATCAACCAGAGAATGGTAAGGTACAGTACATCATCAACCAGAGAATGGTAAGGTACAGTACATCATCAACCAGAGAATGGTAAGATACAGTACATCATCAACCAGAGAATGGTAAGGTACAGTACATCATCAACCAGAGAATGGTAAGGTACAGTACATCATCAACCAGAGAATGGTAAGGTACAGTACATCATCAACCAGAGAATGGTAAGGTACAGAGAATGGTAAGGTACATCATCAAACCAGAGAATGGTAAGGTACAGTACATCATCAACCAGAGAATGGTAAGGTACAGTACATCATCAACCAGAGAATGGTAAGGTACAGTACATCATCAACCAGAGAATGGTAAGGTACAGTACATCATCAACCAGAGAATGGTAAGGTACAGTACATCATCAAAAATAGATCATGTATTACTACTCCCGATCCATTCCAGCTGAGCCAGCACTTCTGCCAAGGTGATATATGGGGGCTGTCAACTGTTTCCAGTTTCATTGCGTACCAATATCATTCATCTCAGCCACCATGTGTGGTAAGTGTTCTGGCACAAAATGTTATCCCCATATAGGCCTAATGTGAAGTGCTTTGAGGCTTTGTCGAAGGCGCTATATAAAAATGCACTAGTGAACTACCTAGTGCCATCAGCCACTGCCTAGCTCCGATCTCTGTTGTGTGCTTCAGAGGGGCTTTGCAAACAGACTAGATTCCAACCACCACAGAGTTCTTTACACTGCAGGCACAGCAAGGTCTGACATCCTCCACAGAGAGAGAGAGACTATTCCAGAGGATCAATAGTCATTCTCCCTATGGAGGCTGATAGACAGACATAGTGGAGCACAGAGCACAGCAGGGATAGATTGAGTTACTGTAGGGAACAGTAGACAGGCAGACATAGGTGAGCTCAGAGCAGGGTATGGTTAGATTGAGTTAGAAGACAGAAGGTAAACCAGGTCAACACTAATACCGGACTGTATTACATCCATTGCATTACAGGCCTGAGTCATTCTACCTCAAAAGGCACAATAAAGAAATTGTTTCTGTTGTTAGAAACATTTAAGATTAGCATTCCTGAAACATTACCTTGTTGAAATATAATTTGATATCTGAGAAATTAAGCTAAGCTGAATGAGTAAGACATGGGGAATTCAACAGAATTATCAATAGCCACCCAAAGACCCATCCACGCAGATTCCACCCTCAACAACTAGTATACAGTATCAGTTATCTCTGTTTAACAAGTAGTAAGGAGCTGCTGCTTGGAGTATTGATTCTTCACCCTTTGTAATGTATTCTCTGTGAATCTGGTGATGTTTTTTTCCTGTTCAGAAAAATCTACCATTGAAGTCACTTGCATTATTTACCGTAAATTAGTGTGAACGTACCATATGTTGCCCACTAGATGCCGCTCTTCCTGCTACTGCCACCACCCCCTTTTATCCATTTTGCTGGTCTCTTGTGTTTGTTACAATGTTTCACAACATTTTCTTTGCAACTTTGGTAGGAAACTAATACATTTAGCTCATGGTGAAAATAATAGTTCCTTATTGATGTCACTTGTTAAATCCACTTCAATCAGTGTAGATGAAGGGGAGGAGACAGGCTAAAAAAGTTTTTTTTGTTGCCTTGAGACAATTGAGACATGGATTGCGTATGTGTGCCATTCAGAAGGTGAATGGGCAAGACAAAATATTTAATACCTTTAACGGGGTATGGTAGTACGTGCCAGGCGCACCGGTTTGAGTGTTTAAGAACCAAGGGAGCAGCTACTCTTCCTGGGGTCTGACAAAATTAAGGCAGTTAAACAATACTTTTTTTATATAATACATTCATTACAGAATTCACAACACACCAAGGGTGTGCCCTCTGGCCCATACTCCACTACCACAAATCTACAATGCAAAATCCATGTGTACGTGTATGTATAGTGCGTATGTTATCATGTGTGTATGCATGTCTTTGCCTATGTTTGTGTTACTTCACAGTCCCCGCTGTTCTGTAAGGTGTATTTTTACCTGCTTTTTTAATTTGATTCTAGTGCTTGCATCAGTTCCCTGATGTGGAATAGAGTTTCATGTAGTCATGGCTCTACGTAGTTCTGTTCTGGACGTAGGGACTGTGAAGAGACCTCTGGTGGCATGTCTTGTGGGGTATGCATGGGTGTCCGAGCTGTGTGCTAGTATTTTAAAAACAGACAGCTCTGCACATTCAGCTTGTCAACACCTTTTACAAAAACAAGTAATGAGGAAGTCAATCTCTCTTCCACTTTTAGCCATGAGAGATTGACATGCATGTCATTAATGTTTGCTCTCCGTGTACTTTTAAGGGCCAGCCATGCTGCCCTGTTCTGAGCCACCTGCAATTTTCCCAAGTGCCTCTTTGTGGCGCACAATTGGCCCAGCGTCGTCCGAGTTTGGCCGGGTTAGGCCGACGATGTAAATAAGAATTGTTCTTAACTGACTTGCCTAGTTAAATAAAGGTTCAATCTGGTCAAACACATTTTTTCCCAGAAGTTTACTAAGGGTTGGTAACAGGCTGATTGGTCGGCTATTTAAACCAGTAAAGGGGGGTTTACTATTCTTGGGTAGTGGAATGACCTTAGCTTCCCTTCAGGCCTGAGGGCACACACATTCTAGTAGGCTTAAATTGAAGATATGGCAATATCATTCGCTATTATCCTCAGTAATTTTCCATCCAGATTGTCAGACCCTGGTCGCTTGTCATTATTGATAGACAACAATACATTTTTTCACCTCTTCCACACGGACTTTACAGAATTCAAAAGTACAATTCTTGTCTTTCATAATTTGGTCAGATATACTTGGATGTGTAGTGTCAGCGTTTGTTGCTGGCATGTCATCCCTAAGTTTGTTTATCATGCCAATGAAAAAGTAATTAAAATAGTTGGCAATATCAGTGGGTTTTGCGATAAATGAGCCATCTGATTCAATGAATGATGGATTCGAGTTGGTTTTTCCCCAAAAATTTAATTTAAGGTGCTCCAAAGATTTTTTACTATCATTCATCTTTGATTCATAGTATAGTTTATTTTTATTTAGCTTAGTCACATGATTTCTTAATTTAGAGTACAGTTGGGCTGCCAGACTTATTTGCCATACCTTTTGTCTCATCCCTCTCAACCATACAATTTTTTAATTCCTCATCAATCCAAGGGGATTTAACAGTTTTTACAGTCATTTTATTAATGGTTGCGTGCTTATTAGTAACTGGAATAAGTAATTTCATAAATATGTCAAGGGCAGCGTCTGGTTGCTCCTCATTACACACCACAAACCAGCAAATATACTTCACATCATCAACATATGAATCCCTACAAAATGTCTTGTATGACCTCTTATAAAACTATATTAGGCCCATCCTTTGGAACTTTGGTTTTCCTAGATATGGCTATTATATTGTGATCACTACATCCTATGGATGTGGATACTGCTTTAAAGCAAATTTCTGCAGCATTAGTAAAGATGTGATCAATACATGTTGATGATTCCATTCCTGTGCTGTTTGTAACTACCCTGGTAGGTTGACTGACCACCTGAACCAGGGGGCAGCTTGATGAGAGCCAGTCAATATTTAAAATTGCCCAGAAAATATACTTCTCTGTTGATATCACATACATTATCAAGCATTTCACACATATGTTAGCACTTAGTGGTCTAGAGCAGCTTCCCACAAGAATGGGCTTTAGGTGAGGAAGATGAACCTGTAGCCATATTACTTCAACAGTATTAAACATTAGATCATCTCTAAGCTTTACAGGCATGTGGTTCTGAATATAGACCTCAACACCGCCCCAGTTGGCATTTCTGTCTTTTCGGTAGATGTTATAACCATGCTACCACTATATCATCAAAGGTATTATCTAAGTGAGTTTCAGAGATAGTCAGAACATGAATGTCATCTGTTACAAGCAAGTTATTGACTTCATGGACCTTGTTTCTCAGACTGTGGGAAGCATTGGAGTCAACATGGGCCAGCATTCCTCTGGGACGCTTTCGACACCTCTACAAGTCCATGCCCCGACGAATTGAGGATGGTGGGAAAAAAATAATGAATCCTCCTCACTGCAGGAACAATCAGTAGGCTAATATCTCGATAGCCTCACTAGCCCCAAAAGCTAATGATACTTATATGGTCATTTTAACGATTTAATTAAAGTGTTGACAATGGAGAAGTCAACTGCTGCTTTCTGTGTAGCAAAGGCCATGTTTAACACCTGTTCATTCTTCAATCATATTGCAGATAGCTGAGAAAATTCATATTAAAAGGAAGCTTGAAGTCTGTGGTAGTCAGCAGACTCTTACAAGATTCTTTAAGAAGAAATCTGTGGGTCAGTTGTTAAACAAGTATCTTTTGAAATAAATGGCATACTGAAATTCACTAAGAGAGTTGCAAACGCTTGTTGAAATTATTTCACTAATTCAACTGATGTCATTCTATCTCTTCTCTTAACACGAATGGACCCAGAACTTAATTGACCATGTGTTCTGTTTACTTTAGAGACCCATTTTTCCATTTGAAAAAGTGCCCATCACACAATTTGTTTGATTTTAAATGTAATTTTTTATTTATTTATTTTGAAGATAATTTGTGCTATTTACTTGTTTTTTTCTGTTTTAATAAAATACATAATTTGAAGAACAAACAATTGTGGCAATTAATATCTTGCAGTAAAATACTTTAAAAACAGGTTAAACAAATATTTTTTTAAAGGTTTAATGTTCTCTTACCAAGAAAATAGTCCTGATCATATACACTACCGGTCAAAAGTTTTAGAACACCTACTCATTCAAAGTTTTTCTTTATTTTTGACTATTTTCTACATTGTAGAATAATCAAAACTATGAAATAGCATATATGGAATCATGTATTAACCCCCAAAAAAGTGTTAAACAAATCAAAATACATTTTAGATTTTAGATTCTTCAAAAGTAGCCACCCAACAAAATAATGTTTCAGGAATGCAAATGTTGTTGGTTTATAACTACAGAAACGATTTCAGAACAATCTGAGATGGTGGGTGACTTGGCTTGATGAAATGACATTCACACCTATCACAAACAAAGCAGAGAGAGCGAGAGTATTTGTGTGTGCGTGTGTATTTCTGTTGGCTAGCTTTGCTTCCTCACCGTCATACTGCATACTGAAAGCTACATGAGTTTTGACTCATCTGATGAAATACTAACACATTCTTTTCACATTTACAAAATTGTTGTAACAATGTAACACTACTTGGAAAGAGCAGATATGTTTAAAAGAGAATACTTCAATGTTACAAAGAGAATACTTAATTTACTGGGCTAGAAAAAGAGAGAGACAGAGAGTAAGAGCGAGAAAGAGCATGAGCGAGAATGACCATATGTGATTATGACTCATCGTTGTTTCATCTACCGAAGACTTTGTTTATATATCTTTTTTGCTCCGTTTGTCCAACAACACAATTATTCTTTGTTTGAATGTACACTACCGTTCAAAAGTTTATAGTGTATGAGATGGATGCTGTTTTAGAGGAGATAAATACTCATAGTAAATGCTGCCACCTCAGTCTGATCATAGTGCAGTGACATCATGACTCTCCTTCATCCTGAAGTGTGCACTCAGTGCCTCTTTACTTGACATCATGGGGAAATCAAAAGAAATCAGCCAAGATCTCAGAAAAACAATTGTACACCACAAGTCTGGTTCATCCTTGGGAGCAATTTCCAAATGCCTGAAGGTACCATGTTCATCTGTACAAACAATAGTATGCAAGTATAAACACCATGGGACCACGCAGCCGTCATACCGCTCAGGAAGGAGACGAGTTCTGTCTCCTAGAGATGAACATACTTTGGTGCGAAAAGTGCAAGTCAATCCCACAACAACAGCAAAGGACCTTGTGAAGATGCTGGAGGAAACAGGTACAAAAAAGTGTCTATATCCACAGTAAAGCAAGTCCAATATCGACATAACCAGAAAGGCCGCTTATCAAGGAAGAAGCCACTGCTCCAAAACCGCCATAAAAAAGCCAGACTACGGTTTGTAACTGCACATGGGGACAAAGCTCGTACTTTTTGGAGAAATGTCCTCTGGTCTGATGAAACAAAAATAGAACTGTTTGGCCATAATGACCATGGTTATGTTTGGAGGGAAAAGGGAGAGGCTTGCAAGTCGAAGAACACTATCCCAACCGTGAAGCACGGGGGTGGCAGCATCATGTTGTGGGGGTGCTTTGCTGCAGGAGGGACTGGTGCACTTCACAAAATAGATGACATCATGAGGAGGAAAATGATGTGGATATATTGAAGCAACATCTCAAGACATCAGTCAGGAAGTTAAAGCTTGGTCGCAAATGGGTCTTCCAAATGGATAATGACCCCAAGCATACTAAAGTTGTGGCAAAATGGCTTAAGGACAACAAAGTCAAGGTATTGGAGTGTATGTAAACTTCTGACCCACTAGTAATGTGATGAAAGAAATATAAGCTGAAATAAAATCACTCTCTACTATTATTCTGACATTTCACATTCTTAAAATAAATAGGTGATCCTAACTGACCTGAGACAGGGAATTTTTACTAGGATTAAATGTCAGGAATTGTGAAAACTGAGTTGAAATGTATTTGGCTAAGGTGTATGTAAACTTCCGACTTCAACTGTATGTAAGGGCTAGACATTCTGCTCTGTTCTGGGCCAATTGTAATTTGCCTATGTCCCCCTTTGTAGCACTTGGCCATATGACTGGACAATAGCCCAGGTGTGACAAACCCAGGGCCTGTAGGACTTGTTTTGTTGATAGCGAAGAAAGCAGAGCAGTGCTTTATTACAGACAGACCACTCAGCATCTTAGCTAACGTTTGTTGTATAAATATGTTTTGACCATGACAGTTTACAATCCAGGGTTACTCCAAGCAGTTTAGTCTCCTCAATTTGCTAATTTTCCACATTATTCATTAGAAGATTTTGTTGAGGTTTAGGGTTTAGTGAATGATTTGTCCCAAATACAATGCTTTTAGTTTTTGAAATATTTATGACCAGCTTATTTATTGCTACCCAAGAAATCATCTGGTGTGTTTTGGTGCATGTGTGCGTTTCAAAATCAATTTCCCCATTTCAATCTACATCATGTTCTTGAACAATCAAAAAAGACTTGGTACAATGACTAACATAGTAGGAATTTGCCCTTGCGTACACACCTTTGTGTCTGCTGGCCTTTGAAGGGATTCTATGAAATAAGACAAGCTTCTTTAGAATGGGGATAGGGCAGGGAGAAAGAGACTGTAAAAGCTCAAAATGAAGCACGCATGTCCATACATAAACCACCTTATTACCCTCAGTTATAAAGAATGAATGACTTCATCAGAACCATCATATTAAAAAAATTATTTAAAAGCCACTGGACGTTATATAATGTACAATATCCTCCCCTGGCCATGAAATTGTCTTCTATAGACACAAACTTCATCAGTAACTTTGAAACCCAGCTGGACTGTTTTATAAACAATGCTCTCCTGACTACATTTTATACAGTCCTCTCCTGAACATGAGTTCTCATAAGAGGAAACTCTGTTCTATAGACACAAACTAATGTTAATGACGATGAGGAGGAGGAGGAGGAGATGAGTGAGGATGGGTAAGTATTTAGTTTGTATGTGTAGTGATGCCTTATTCCTGAAATATATTTTAAAAAATTAACAGTTTGAAGTGAATTAAATATGACTCATAATTAACACCAAATTTCTCTCCTAGACTTAGTCAAATTAATTTGGTTTAAAAATATATTTATATTTAAGTTAACACAATAGGGAATGAGTGATAATGTACAAATCAATCTTCTGCTACTCCAAACTCACTTTTAACTACGAGGACTTTCTTACGAATCACCACCAGTGTCACACCAGGAAAATAAATTAAGATGAATAGTTAATTGGAGGATAGCTCCTAAAAGCTTTCAGACGTTCCGATCCCATTCTCTCTCCAAATTTCTTGAAGAGAACAAATGATCTGATTTGCTAGCAGACAATAGAACAGCATACTCGCTTGGCTTTCTCTTCTTCTCTGTCGGTTTTTCCCCACGTTCATTGACAGATTTGAAACGCCTCTCTCCAGATTTAGCTTCTTAATTGGGAAGTTTAAATATAATTTCTCCCTCTTTGTCTCTTCTCAGGTCTCTCTCTATCTCTCTTAGGTTTGTAAGCTTTAGCAAAGATAGTTACCAAGATGTATAGAATTGGTCTACCCATTGGAAACACCTATTTGATCACACAAGTGTCATGGCAGCTGGACTCTCTCCTATTGACATGAATACAACCAAATACAATACAATTCTACTGGCTTGTTGGCCAGTACTCCAGGCATAAGAGGTCCCTTAGGGCCCCCGGCCGCTAGGGGCCCCCTACCACTCAAAAAAATAACTCAGTCGCGGACTCAACGTTCTGTGGAGAGTTAGAAGAGTAGAATACACAAAGTGCCATTTTGAAATTTGGTTGTGCATCAGCAGTTTTTCCACTTTTTATGTCAGTCACTGACAGTCCCTCAGTTGGCCATGTCAGATAACAATTTTAGCTTGGTAAGTTAGTCTAGCCAGCTATTATGGCCGAATACCAACCAGGCACACAGGGCATGTGCAAAGGAGCCCTGACCTCTAGGGGGCCCACATTTATTTTGTTAGTCAATCTCACTCAGATATCATTAACATGGAATAAGTCTAGTCAAAATGTGTAGATTTGCAGGAAATTAGTTTAAAAGAAAGAAAAAATATCTCCACCCGATGGCAAAAGGAGAAGAATGGACTGAAATACATTATAAATTGCTAAACTTCTCTCCACCCCATTGCAAAATGGGTATAATTGCAGAAATATTGTTTTAGAACTGCAACATGTTCTCTACTCCCCATGGTAAAACACGTAGAATTGCCGGAAATAAACAAAATAAATTCAAATGTTTCTCTCCGCCATCAAGAAGGGGGCCACTAAAATGTCATGCCCGTGAGGTGTGGGGGTCCCCCAACCAAATCTCGCTGAGGGCCCCCAAAAGTCTAGGGCCGGCCCTGCATAGCCTTCAAACACAAGCATGCAAACACACCCATCTAAAATAGGAGGAGTCTGAGAGGAAAATGGTATAAGAATAAGGTTCCAATTGAGGTTGATGAAGTCCAAAGCACAGCAGTAAATTAATTGGTGACAGGGAAATGGCAGCAAATGAAGTAAAACGGATCCAACCGTCCATCATGATGAAATAAAGAGGAAAGAAAAACATGAAAAACAGTCCACAGCTGCTGTGGTGATTTAAGGAGAGAGAGGAAGAGGGAGAGGGAGAGGGAGAGGGAGAGGAGAGGAGAGGAGAGGAGAGGAGAGGAGAGGAGAGGAGAGGAGAGGAGAGGAGAGGAGAGGAGAGGAGAGGAGAGGAGAGGAGAGGAGAGGAGAGGGATTATGCACAGCATAATGATAACAGACTATGCACAAACCTAGGTAAGGATAGAATTCACAACAAACCTTGCAAGATAGAGTTGTCTCGCGCAGTCTGTGAACATTTGGTTACGTCAATTAAAATATGAAAATGAAATGTAAATTCTCATCAGTCACCGACCTATGGTTTACCTAATTATTATTAATGCACACCAATATGTATGGAATCACAACCACGCCACCAATAATTTCTTTTTGGACGATACTATTTAAAACGGTTGAGATGTGTAAGTAACAATTTAAATAATATCAATAACAAAACATGTATACGTAAGTGATACAGTGGGGCAAAAAAGTATTTAGTCAGCCACCAATTGTGCAAGTTCTCCCACTTAAAAAGATGAGGCCTGTAATTTTGAGATGAGGCCTGTAACTATGACACACAAAATGAGAAAAAAAATCCAGAAAATCACATTGTAGGATTTTTTATGAAAAATTACAGGCCTCTCATCTTTTTAAGTGGGAGAACTTGCACAATTGGTGGCTGACTAAATACTTTTTTGCCCCACTGTATGTTTGAGATAGTATATCATACATATAGATTATGTTTCCTCATTTGTTGCATCAATGCCCATCAATCCACGTTGAAGAGACTAGCACAGCAGAGCTGCCAGCAAATGTGTGGCGAGCTGGAATTTCCCCCAGCACTTTTGATTTGGTTTAATAAAAAATATTGGAAAAGAGGGACAAAGTACAGTTGTTCAGACTGATTTGCCTCATGATTTAAAATGTATGGGAAACAAAAACCATTGATTTCCAAGTTTAAAAAACCAAACAACTCTATGCACAATGACCACACTTAACAGTTGTGTCCACGTTTTCAAAAAACTCTTAACTATCTGCTCCGAATTAAGATTCAACGATGTCTGCAGAAATCATTTTGTGTTATCTATGACTTGACACACTGACTTTAAAAAACATATTTTTTGGGTGATTGAACTACAGTAAGTGAAGTGGATTTACACCTTGCTCTGGAATTGAAGTAACATAATTTCATCATAGGTCCCTGATCTGTACTACACAGAAAAGGGGTGGGTATAATTTGTGGAATGTTCCAACGGAAATATGTTCCAAAAACTTCGTAAATAACAAGGTTATCAACAAACAACGCATACAAAGTTGTATAGCGGTAGAATAAGATACCAGGTTGGGAGTGGGCTATTTAATTAAAGTTTTTCACTCACCACATTTATTCCGGAAAATGCCAGTCCTCACTCTGGTAGCCTATGGACAAACATTAAGAATAACCTACGTGGTGAGTTGATGCCTATTCGTCTTGATCATGCTACTTTGCATGAGTTGTTTGTTGGCAATCTTGGACTTCACAACGTTTTTGCAACAGATTCCTGGTGGAATGTTCCACAAATTATACCCACCCCAGAAATGCATAATTATGGATATGAATGCAACTCTCTTCATGATGATGTATCCTGAATAGGTACACAAAGGTATAAATATGCAATATCCTCCTTTGCATATTTGAGTATTATTCTACACACTGGCTATTATTTTAATAGCTCTGCCATTAAACAAGTCCAAACCAATCATAGACGTCTATGTTTCACAGGTTTGGACATCAAAGTAGTGTAGAGCATAGTAGAGTACCATAGAGCACCGAAGAGTAGAGTATAGTACAGTAGAATACAATATTATATAGTGTACTCAACTCTACTGTGCTCTACTGTGTACTGTACTCTACTGTTCTTTACTGTACTATAACTCTACTGTGCTATACACTGTTCTCTACGGTACTCTACTCAATTATACACTGTACTCTACTCTACTATACACTGTACTCTACTCAATTATACACTCTACTCAATTATACACTCTACTCAACTATACTCAACTATACTCAACTACACACTGTACTCTACTATACACTGTACTCTCTACTCTACTATACACTGTACTCTACTCTACACTGTACTGTACTATACACTGTTCTTTACTGTACTATACACTGTTCTCTACTATACAATGTTCTATACTGTACTCTACTATACACTGAACTCTACTATACACTGTACTCTACTATACACTTCTCTACCGTACTCTACTATACTCTCTACTCTACTATACACTGTACTCTACTGTACACTGTACTCTACTATACTGTTCTTTACTATATACTGTTCAGTACTATACTATACACTGTACTCTACTGTACTCTACTATACACTGTTCTTTACTATACACTGTTCTCTACTGTACTCTACTATACACTATACTCTACTCTACTATACACTGTACTCTACTATACACTATACTCTACACTGTTCTTTACTATACTGTACTATACACTGTACTCTACTCTACAATACATTGTTCTCTACTATACAATGTTCTCTACTGAACTCTACTATACACTGTACTCTACTATATACTGTTCTTTACTGTACTCTACTATACACTGTTCTTTATTATACACTGTTCTCTAGTATACCCTACTATACACTGTTCTCTACTGTACTCTACTATACACTGTTCTCTACTATATACTGTTCTCTACTGTACTCTACTATACACTGTTCTTTACTGTACTATACACTGTTCTCTAGTATACCCTACTATACACTGTTCTCTACTGTACTCTACTATATACTGTTCTTTACTGTACTCTACTGTACTATACACTGTACTCTACTCAATTATACACTCTACTCAATTATACACTCTACTCAACTACACACTGTACTCTACTATACACTGTACTTCATTATACACTGTTCTTTACTGTACTATACACTGTTCTCTAGTATACCCTACTATACACTGTTCTCTACTGTACTCTACTATACACTGTTCTCTACTATACACTGCTCTCTACTGTACTCTACTATACACTGTTCTCTACTATATACTGTTCTCTACTGTACTGTTCTTACTATATACTGTTCAGTACTATACTATACACTGTACTCTACTGTACTCTACTATACACTGTTCTTTACTATACACTGTTCTCTACTGTACTCTACTATACACTATACTCTACTCTACTATACACTGTACTCTACTATACACTATACTCTACACTGTTCTTTACTATACTGTACTATACACTGTTCTCTACTGTACTCTACTGTACTCTGTTCTCTACTCTACTATACACTGTACTCTACTCTACAATACATTGTTCTCTACTATACAATGTTCTCCACTGAACTCTACTATACACTGTACTCTACTATATACTGTTCTTTACTGTACTCTACTATACACTGTTCTTTATTATACACTGTTCTCTAGTATACCCTACTATACACTGTTCTCTACTGTACTCTACTATACACTGTTCTCTACTATATACACTGTTCTCTACTGTACTCTACTATACACTGTTCTCTACTATATACTGTTCTCTACTGTACTCTACTATACACTGTTCTTTACTGTACTATACACTGTTCTCTAGTATACCCTACTATACACTGTTCTCTACTGTACTCTACTATATACCGTTCTTTACTGTACTCTACTGTACTATACACTGTACTCTACTCAATTATACACTGTACTCTACTCTACTATACACTGTACTCTACTCAATTATACACTCTACTCAATTATACACTCTACTCAATTATACACTCTACTCAACTCCACTATACTCAACTATACTCAACTACACACTGTACTCTACTATACACTGTACTTCATTATACACTGTTCTTTACTGTACTATACACTGTTCTCTAGTATACCCTACTATACACTGTTCTCTACTGTTCTCTACTATACACTGGTCTCTACTGTACTCTACTATACACTGTTCTCTACTATATACTGTTCTCTACTGTACTCTACTATACACTGTTCTTTATCATACACTGTTCTTTACTGTACTATACACTGTTCTCTAGTATACCCTACTATACACTGTTCTCTACTGTACTCTACTATACACTGTACTCTACTATATACTGTTCTTTACTGTACTCTACTGTACACATTACATACTCTCTACTCTACTATACACTGTACTCTACTATACACTGTACTCTACTATACACTGTTCTTTACTGTACAATACACTGTTCTCTACTATACAATGTTCTATACTGTACTCTACTATACACTGAACTCTACTATACACTGTACTCTACTGTACTCTACTATACACTTCTCTACCGTACTCTACTATACTATCTACTCTACTATACACTGTACTCTACTATACACTGTACTCTACTATACTGTTCTTTACTATACTGTTCTTTACTATACTATACACTGTACTCTACTATACACTGTACTATACTATACACTGTACTCTACTGTACTCTACTATACACTGTTCTTTACTATACACTGTTCTCTACTGTACTCTACTATACACTATACTCTACACTGTTCTTTACTATACTGTACTATACACTGTTCTCTACTGTACTCTACTGTACTCTATTCTCTACTCTACTATACACTGTACTCTACTCTACAATACATTGTTCTCTACTATACAATGTTCTCTACTGTACTCTACTATACACTGTACTCTACTATACCCTATACTCTACTATACACTATACTCTACACTGTTCTTTACTATACTGTACTATACACTGTTCTCTACTGTACTCTACTATACACTGTTCTCTACTATATACTGTTCTCTACTATACACTGTTCTTTACTGTACTATACACTGTTCTCTAGTATACCCTACTATACACTGTTCTCTACTGTACTCTACTATATACTGTTCTTTACTGTACTCTACTGTACACATTACGTACTCTCTACTCTACTATACTCTGTTCTCTACTCTACTATACACTGTACTCTACTCTACAATACATTGTTCTCTACTATACAATGTTCTCTACTGTACTCTACTATACACTGTACTCTACTATACACTATACTCTACACTGTTCTTTACTATACTGTACTATACACTGTTCTCTACTGTACTCTACTATACACTGTTCTCTACTATATACTGTTCTCTACTATACACTGTTCTTTACTGTACTATACACTGTTCTCTACTGTACTCTACTATATACTGTTCTTTACTGTACTCTACTATACACTGTACTCTACTATATACTGTTCTTTACTGTACACATTACGTACTCTCTACTCTACTATACACTGTACTCTACTGTACAATGTTCTCTACTGTTCTCTACTGTACTCTACTGTACACTGTACTCTACTATACACTGTACTCTACTATACACTGTTCTTTACTATACACTGTTCTTTACTACACACTGTTCTTTACTGCACTATACACTGTTCTTTACTATACACTATACTCTACTATACACTATACTCTACTATACACTGTTCTCTACTGTACTCTACTATACACTGTTCTCTACTGTACAATGTTCTTTACTGTACTATCCACTGTTCTCTACTGTACTCTACTATACACTGTTCTTTACTGTACTATACACTGTTCTCTACTATATACTATACATTACTGTACTATACACTGTACGATACACTGTTCTTTACTGTACTATACACTGTCCTTTACTGTACTATACACTGTTCTCTACTGTACTCTACTGTACACTGTTCTTTACTGTCCTATACACTGTTCTTTACTGTACTCTACTATACACTGTACTCTACTATATACTGTTCTTTACTGTACACATTACGTACTCTCTACTCTACTATACACTGTACTCTACTATACACTGTACTCTACACTGTACTCTACTCTACACTGTTCTTTACTGTACTATACACTGTTCTCTACTATACAATGTTCTCTACTGTACTCTACTATACACTGAACTCTACTATACACTGTACTCTACTATACACTTCTCTACCGTACTCTACTATACTCTCTACTCTACTATACTGTTCTTTACTATACTGTTCTTTACTATACTATACACTGTACTCTACTATACACTGTTCTCTACTATACACTGTACTCTACTGTACTCTACTATACACGGTTCTCTACTATACACTGTACTCTACTATACACTATACTCTACACTGTTCTTTACTATACTGTACTATACACTGTTCTCTACTCTACTATATACTGTACTCTACTCTACAATACATTGTTCTCTACTATACAATGTTCTCTACTGTACTCTACTATACACTGTTCTCTACTATACACTGTTCTTTACTGTACTATACACTGTTCTCTAGTATACCCTACTATACACTGTTCTCTACTGTACTCTACTATATACTATTCTTTACTGTACTCTACTGTACACATTACGTACTCTCTACTCTACTATACACTGTACTCTACTATACACTGTACTCTACTGTACACTGTTCTCTACTGTTCTCTACTGTACTCTACTATACACTGTACTCTACTATACACTGTTCTTTACTATACACTGTTCTTTACTATACTGTACTATACACTGTACTCTACTGTACTCTACTATACACTGTTCTTTATTATACACTGTTCTTTACTGTACTATACACTGTTCTCTAGTATACCCTACTATACACTGTTCTCTACTGTACTCTACTATACACTGTTCTCTACTATACACTGTTCTCTACTGTACTCTACTATAGACTGTTCTCTACTATATACTGTTCTCTACTGTACTCTACTATACACTGTTCTTTATTATACACTGTTCTTTACTGTACTATACACTGTTCTCTAGTATACCCTACTATACACTGTTCTCTACTGTAATCTACAATATACTGTACTCTACTATACACTATACTGTACTCTACTATACACTGAACTCTCTACTCTACTATATACTGTACTCTATACACTGTCCTCTACTATACACTGTACTCTACTATACTGTTCTTTACTATATTGTTCTTTACTATACTATACACTGTACTCTACTATACACTGTTCTCTACTGTACTCTACTATACACTGTACTCTACTGTACTCTACTATACACTGTTCTTTACTATACACTGTTCTCTACTGTACTCTACTATACACTATACTCTACTCTACACTGTACTCTAATATACACTATACTCTCCACTGTTCTTTACTATACTGTACTATACACAGTTCTCTACTGTACTCTACTATACTCTGTTCTCTACTCTACTATACACTGTACTCTACTCTACAATACATTGTTCTCTACTATACAATGTTCTCTACTGTACTCTACTATATACTGTTCTTTACTGTACTCTACTATACACTGAACTCTCTACTCTACTATATACTGTACTCTACTATACACTGTACTCTACTGTACACTGTTCTCTACTGTACACTGTTCTCTACTGTACTGTTCTTTACTGTACTATACACTGTACTCTACTGTACTCTACTATACACTGTTCTTTATTATACACTGTTATTTACCGTACTATACACTGTTCTCTAGTATACCCTACTATACACTGTTCTCTACTGTATTCTACTATACACTGTTCTCTACTATACACTGTTCTCTACTGTACTCTACTATACACTGTTCTCTACTATACACTGTTCTCTACTGTACTCTACTATACACTGTTCTCTACTGTACTCTACTATACACTGTACTCTCTACTCTACTATACTATGTTCTCTTCTATACACTGTACTCTACTATACTCTACTATACACTGTTCTCTACTGTACTCTACTATACACTGTTCTCTACTGTACACTGTTCTTTACTATACTGTTCTGTACTGTACTATACACTGTACTCTACTGTACTCTACTATACACTGTTCTCTACTATACACTGTTCTCTACTGTTCTCTACTATACACTGTTCTCTACTGTACTCTACTATACACTGTACTCTACTCTACTATACTCTGTTCCCCTCTATACACTGTACTCTACTATACTCTACTATACACTGTTCTCTACTGTACTCTACTATACTCTACTATACACTGTTCTCTACTGTACACTGTTCTCTACTATACACTGTTCTCTACTGTACTCTACTATACACTGTACTCTACTCTACTATACTCTGTTCTCTTCTATACAATGTACTCTACTATACTCTACTATACACTGTACTCTACTATACACTGTACTCTACTATACACTGTTCTTTACTATACTGTTCTTTACTGTACTATACACTGTACTCTACTATACACTGTTCTTTATTATACACTGTTCTTTACTGTACTATACACTGTTCTCTAGTATACTATACACTGTTCTCTTCTGTATTCTACTATACACTGTTCTCTACTGTACTCTACTATACACTGTTCTCTACTGTACTCTACTATACAGTGTTCTCTACTGTACTCTACTATACAGTGTTCTCTACTGTACTCTACTATACACTGTTCTCTACTATACACTGTTCTCTACTGTACTCTACTATACACTGTTCTCTACTATACACTGTTCTCTACTGTACTCTACTATACACTGTACTCTCTACTCTACTATACTCTGTTCTCTTCTATACACTGTACTCTACTATACTCTACTATACACTGTTCTCTACTGTACTCTACTATACACTGTTCTCTACTGTACTCTACTATACACTGTTCTCTACTGTACTCTACTATACACTGTTCTCTACTATACACTGTTCTCTACTGTACTCTACTATACACTGTTCTCTACTATACACTGTTCTCTACTGTACTCTACTATACACTGTACTCTACTGTACTCTACTATACACTGTTCTTTATTATACACTGTTCTTTACCGTACTATACACTGTTCTCTAGTATACCCTACTATACACTGTTCTCTACTGTATTCTACTATACACTGTTCTCTACTATACACTGTTCTCTACTGTACTCTACTATACACTGTTCTCTACTATACACTGTTCTCTACTGTACTCTACTATACACTGTTCTCTACTGTACTCTACTATACACTGTACTCTCTACTCTACTATACTATGTTCTCTTCTATACACTGTACTCTACTATACTCTACTATACACTGTTCTCTACTGTACTCTACTATACACTGTTCTCTACTGTACACTGTTCTGTACTGTACTATACACTGTACTCTACTGTACTCTACTATACACTGTTCTCTACTATACACTGTTCTCTACTGTTCTCTACTATACACTGTTCTCTACTGTACTCTACTATACACTGTACTCTACTCTACTATACTCTGTTCCCCTCTATACACTGTACTCTACTATACTCTACTATACACTGTTCTCTACTGTACTCTACTATACTCTACTATACACTGTTCTCTACTGTACACTGTTCTCTACTATACACTGTTCTCTACTGTACTCTACTATACACTGTACTCTACTCTACTATACTCTGTTCTCTTCTATACAATGTACTCTACTATACTCTACTATACACTGTACTCTACTATACACTGTACTCTACTATACACTGTTCTTTACTATACTGTTCTTTACTGTACTATACACTGTACTCTACTATACACTGTTCTTTATTATACACTGTTCTTTACTGTACTATACACTGTTCTCTAGTATACTATACACTGTTCTCTTCTGTATTCTACTATACACTGTTCTCTACTGTACTCTACTATACACTGTTCTCTACTGTACTCTACTATACAGTGTTCTCTACTGTACTCTACTATACAGTGTTCTCTACTGTACTCTACTATACACTGTTCTCTACTATACACTGTTCTCTACTGTACTCTACTATACACTGTTCTCTACTATACACTGTTCTCTACTGTACTCTACTATACACTGTACTCTCTACTCTACTATACTCTGTTCTCTTCTATACACTGTACTCTACTATACTCTACTATACACTGTTCTCTACTGTACTCTACTATACACTGTTCTCTACTGTACTCTACTATACACTGTTCTCTACTATACACTGTTCTCTACTGTACTCTACTATACACTGTTCTCTACTATACACTGTTCTCTACTGTACTCTACTATACACTGTTCTCTACTATACACTGTTCTCTACTGTACTCTACTATACACTGTACTCTACTATATACTGTTCTTTACTGTACTCTACTATACACTGAACTCTCTACTCTACTATACACTGTACTCTACTATACTGTTCTTTACTATACTATACACTGTCCTCTACTATACACTGTACTCTACTGTACTCTACTATACACTGTTCTTTACTATACACTGTACTCTACTATACACTATACTCTACTATACACTATACTCTACTATACACTATACTCTACACTGTTCTTTACTATACTGTACTATACACTGTACTCTACTATACTCTGTTCTCTACTCTACTATACACTGTACTCTACTCTACAATACATTGTTCTCTACTATACAATGTTCTCTACTGTACTCTACTATAGACTGTACTCTACTATATACTGTTCTTTACTGTACTCTACTATACACTATACTCAACTCTACTATACACTGAACTCTCTACTCTACTATATACTGTACTCTACTATACACTGTACTCTACTGTACACTGTTCTCTACTGTACACTGTTCTCTACTATACACTGTACTCTACTATACACTGTTCTTTACTGTACTATACACTGTACTCTACTGTACTGTACTATACACTGTTCTTTATTATACACTGTTCTTTACTGTACTATACACTGTTCTCTAGTATACCCTACTATACACTGTTCTCTACTGTATTCTACTATACACTGTTCTCTACTGTACTCTACTATACACTGTTCTCTACTGTACTCTACTATACACTGTTCTTTATTATACACTGTTCTTTACCGTACTATACACTGTTCTCTAGTATACCCTACTATACACTGTTCTCTACTGTATTCTACTATACACTGTTCTCTACTATACACTGTTCTCTACTGTACTCTACTATACACTGTTCTCTACTATACACTGTTCTCTACTGTACTCTACTATACACTGTTCTCTACTGTACTCTACTATACACTGTACTCTCTACTCTACTATACTATGTTCTCTTCTATACACTGTACTCTACTATACTCTACTATACACTGTTCTCTACTGTACTCTACTATACACTGTTCTCTACTGTACACTGTTCTTTACTATACTGTTCTGTACTGTACTATACACTGTACTCTACTGTACTCTACTATACACTGTTCTCTACTATACACTGTTCTCTACTGTTCTCTACTATACACTGTTCTCTACTGTACTCTACTATACACTGTACTCTACTCTACTATACTCTGTTCCCCTCTATACACTGTACTCTACTATACTCTACTATACACTGTTCTCTACTGTACTCTACTATACTGTACTATACACTGTTCTCTACTGTACACTGTTCTCTACTATACACTGTTCTCTACTGTACTCTACTATACACTGTACTCTACTCTACTATACTCTGTACTCTACTATACACTGTACTCTACTATACTCTACTATACACTGTACTCTACTATACACTGTTCTTTACTATACACTGTTCTTTACTATACTGTTCTGTACTGTACTATACACTGTACTCTACTATACACTGTTCTTTATTATACACTGTTCTTTACTGTACTATACACTGTTCTCTAGTATACTATACACTGTTCTCTTCTGTACTTCTACTATACACTGTTCTCTACTGTCTACTGTACTCTACTATACACTGTTCTCTACTGTACTCTACTATACAGTGTTCTCTACTGTACTCTACTATACAGTGTTCTCTACTGTACTATACTACTATACACTGTTCTCTACTATACACTGTTCTACTATACTGTACTCTACTATACACTGTTCTCTACTATACACTGTTCTCTACTGTACTCTACTATACACTGTACTCTCTACTCTACTATACTCTGTTCTCTTCTATACACTGTACTCTACTATACTCTACTATACACTGTTCTCTACTGTACTCTACTATACACTGTTCTCTACTGTACTCTACTATACACTGTTCTCTACTATACACTGTACTCTACACTGTACTACTGTACTCTACTATACACTGTTCTCTACTATACACTGTTCTCTACTGTACTCTACTATACACTGTTCTCTACTATACACTGTTCTCTACTGTACTCTACTATACACTGTACTCTACTATATACTGTTCTTTACTGTACTCTACTATACACTGAACTCTCTACTCTACTATACACTGTACTCTACTATACTGTTCTTTACTATACTATACACTGTCCTCTACTATACACTGTACTCTACACTGTACTCTACTATACACTGTTCTTTACTATACACTGTTCTCTACTATACTATACACTGTACTCTACTATACACTATACTCTACTATACACTATACTGTACTCTCTACACTGTTCTTTACTATACTGTACTATACACTGTACTCTACTACTACTCTGTTCTATACTGTACTATACACTGTACTCTACTCATACAATACATTGTTCTCTACTATACAATGTTCTCTACTGTACTACTACTATAGACTGTACTCTACTATATACTGTTCTTTACTGTACTCTACTATACACTATACTCAACTCTACTATACACTGAACTCTCTGTACTCTACTATATACTGTACTCTACTATACACTGTACTCTACTGTACACTGTTC
The DNA here is from genome assembly GCF_034236695.1 of Oncorhynchus nerka. Classification (NCBI taxonomy): domain Eukaryota; kingdom Metazoa; phylum Chordata; class Actinopteri; order Salmoniformes; family Salmonidae; genus Oncorhynchus; species Oncorhynchus nerka. The sequence continues at coordinate 28,579,006 of NC_088423.1, forward strand.
TCTACTGTACACTGTTCTTTACTATACACTGTACTCTACTATACACTGTTCTTTACTACACTGTACTCTACTATACACTGTACTCTACTGTACTATACTGTACTATACACTGTTCTTTATTATACACTGTTCTTTACTGTACTATACACTGTTCTCTACTGTATTCTACTATACACTGTTCTCTACTGTACTCTACTATACACTGTTCTCTACTGTACTCTACTATACACTGTTCTCTACTGTACTACTATACACTGTTCTCTACTGTATACTATACACTGTTCTCTACTATACACTGTTCTCTACTGTACTCTACTATACACTGTACTCTCTACTCTACTATACTCTGTTCTCTACTGTACTCTACTGTACACTGCTCTCTACTGTACTCTACACTACTATACACTGTTCTCTACTATACACTGTACTCTACTATACACTGTACTCTACTCTACTATACACTGTACTCTACTATACATTGTTCTCAACTATACACTGTACTCTACTATACTCTACTATACCCTGTTCTTTACTATACACTGTTCTTTACTGTGCTCTACTATACACTGTACTCTACTATACACTGTTCTCTTTACTATACACTGTTCTTTACTATACACTGTTCTTTCTACTATACACTGTTCTGTACTCTACTATACACTGTACTCTACTATACACTGTACTCTACTATACACTGTACTCTACTACTTTACTGTACTATACACTGTACTCTACTATACACTGTTCTTTACTATACACTGTTCTTTACTATACTGTACTGTACTGTACACTGTATACACTGTACTGTACTCTACTATACACTGTTCTTTACACTTATACACTGTACTCTGTTCTCTACTATACAATGTTCTATACTGTACTACTACACTGTACTCTACTATACACTGTACTCTACTGTATCTACTACTATACTGTACATACTATACACTGTACTCTACTATACACTGTACTTTACTATACACTGTTCTTTACTGTACTATACACTGTACTCTACTACTACACTGTATACTGTTCTACTGTACTATACTGTTCTTTACTGTACTGTACTATACACTGTTCTTTACTATACACTGTTCTTTACTGTACTATACACTGTTCTCTACTATACATTGTTCTCTACTATACACTGTTCTCTACTGTACTCTACTATACACTGTTCTTTACTATACACTGTTCTCTACTATACACTATACTCAATACACTGTACTCTACTATACACTGAACTTACTTACTACTATACACTGTACTACTCTACTACACTGTACTCTACTGTACTCTACTATACACTGTACTCTACTATACACTGTACCTACTACTGTTCTTTACTATATTGTTCTTTACTATACTATACACTGTACTCTACTATACACTGTTCTCTACTGTACTGTTCTCTACTATACAATGTTCTGTACTCTACTATACACTGTACTCTACTACTGTTCTTTACTATACTGTACTATACACTGTTCTCTACTGTACTCTACTATACTCTACTGTTCTTTACTCTACTATACACTGTACTCTACTGTACTCTACTATACACTACATTGTTCTCTATACACTGTACTACTATACACTGTTCTCTACTGTACTATACTGTTCTCTACTATACACTGTACTCTACTATATACTGTTCTTTACTGTACTCTACTATACACTGTATATTCACTGTACACTGTACTCTACTATACACTGTACTCTACTATACACTGTTCTCTACTATACACTGTACTCTACTATACACTGTTCTCTACTGTACTCTACTGTTCTCTCTCTACTGTACTCTACTATACACTGTACTGTTACTATACACTGTTCTTTACTACTATACACTGTTCTTCTTTACTATACACTGTTCTTTACTGTACTATACACTGTACTACTATACACTGTACACTGTTCTCTACTATACTGTTCTTTATACACTGTTCTACTTGTATTACTACACTGTTACTATACTGTACTACTACATACTGTTCTCTACTATACTCTACTATACACTGTTCTCTACTGTATACACTGTACTATACACTGTTCTCTACTATACACTGTTCTCTACTGTTCTACTATACTGTATACTACTGTTCTCTACTGTACACTCTACTATACACTGTTCTCAACTGTACTATACACTGTACTCTACTATACTACTATACTGTACTCTACTGTACTCTACTACACTGTTCTACACTGTTACACTGTTCTCTACTATACACTGTTCTTTACTATTACTGTTCTATATACACTGTTCTTTACTGTACTATACACTGTACTCTACTATACTCTACTATACACTGTTCTTTGTGTTATTTACTGTACTATACACTGTTCTCTAGTACTACACTGTTCTACTACTATACACTGTTCTCTACTATATTCTACTATACACTGTTCTCTACTATACACTGTACTGTACTACTATACACTGTTCTCTACTATACACTGTACTCTACTACTACTACTATGTACTATACTCCTACTCTACTATACACTGTACTTACTACTCTACTCTACAATACATTGTTCTCTACTATACAATGTTCTCTACTGTACTCTACTATACACTGTACTCTACTATATACTGTTCTTTACTGTACTCTACTATACACTGTACTCTACTATACACTACTATACCCTGTTCTTTACTATACACTGTTCTTTACTGTGCTCTACTATACACTGTTCTCTACTATACACTGTTCTCTACTATACTCCACTATATACTGTTCTTTACTGTACTCTACTATACACTATACTCAACTCTACTATACACTGAACTCTCTACTCTACAATATACTGTACTCTACTATACACTGTACTCTACTATACACTGTTCTTTACTACACACTGTTCTTTACTGTACTATACACTGTTCTCTACTATACACTATACTCTACTATACACTGTTCTCTACTGTACTCTACTATACACTGTTCTCTACTGTACAAGGTTCTTTACTGTACTATCCACTGTTCTCTACTGTACTCTACTATACACTACTCTACTATACACTGTTCTTTACTGTACTATACACTGTTCTCTACTATATACTGTTCTTTACTGTACTATACACTGTACGATACACTGTTTTTTACTGTACGATACACTGTTCTTTACTGTACTATACACTGTTCTTTACTGTACTATACACTGTTCTCTACTATACACTTCTCTACTGTACTCTACTATACACTGTTCTCTACTGTACACTGTTCTTTACTGTCCTATACACTGTTCTTTACTGTACTCTACTGTACGATACACTGTTCTTTACTGTACTATACACTGTTTTTTACTGTACTATACACTGTTCTCTACTCTACTATACACTGTTCTCTACTCTACTATACACTGTTCTCTACTGTACTCTACTATACACTGTTCTCTACTGTACACTGTTCTTTACTGTACTATACACTGTTCTCTACTGTACTCTACTATACACTGTACTCTACTATACACTGTTCTTTACTGTACTGTACACCGTTCTTTACTGTACTATACACTACTGTACTATACACTGTACTCTACGATACCCTGTTCTTTACTGTACTATACACTGTTATTTACTGTACTATAAACTGTACACTACTGTACTATACACGTATTTACTGTACTATACACTGTACTCTACTGTACTATACACTTATTTACTGTACTATACACTGTTATTTACTGTACTATACACTGTTCTTTACTGTTCTGTGCTGTTCAAACTTGTGAACCCAACTGTGGTGTATGACTAATATGATTTCTCTTTGATCCCAATTCTATTGCAGTTACTGATTTTTTCTTCTTCTGAAAATACCGTTTTGATAACGGAATTTCCAGTTTTAATCCCTTAATAATTCAAAACAAAATTGATATCAATAAAAGCACTACCTAATTGATAGGACTACCTTGTTACTTCTGTGAACTTCCATTATCCTCCCTCCCTCCCTCATGTATATCTTAAAGATATATGGGTTTTTGGTAACGGAATTTCAAGTCACAAGTAAATGTTTCTTAAATACAGAAGGCAGAGAAATGTCTCCAAAACTAAATATAAGTGTTGATATTAGTTGGCACGGGTCTTTAGTTCAACATTATTGTGTTATGTTGTATTTCTAATACCTTAGAAGTATTTATCTAAATCCCCCTTTCCATCTGTTAGACCAGAAATCAAAGACTTTGCTTATTCCCAATTTTTCAGATGGAACATTTTTGAAAAATGTATTGCAACAAAAAAAATCTAGACAAAGCTTCATTTGACACCCAATTTGATATGCTCCAATTAACTTCACATTTTGGTGCTCATGGGTCCTTTTACATGGAAATGACCCTAGGCCTTTTTAATCCAAAATGATTGACTGGAAATAATCAATCAACACAATAGTGATGACATACTGTGCCAGTTCCATTTTAATTACAGATGCAAAGGCCTACAGGATACAACTCTGCAAATAAAGCAAGCTCAGCCCTGTTAGTTTTATGGTCCAATCACAGTTGTTGTGTCTTTATCTGTGTAAAGGACCCCCCATCACCCTGTTAAGTTTTAAAATATAATTATCAAATCAAATTTTAGTAGTCACATGCGCCGAATACAACAGTGAAATGCTTACTTACGAGCCTCTAACCAACAATGCAGTTAAAAAAAAAACATAAGAATAAGAAGTAAAGGTAACAAGTAATTAAAGAGCAGCAGTAAAATAAAAATGGCGAGAATATATACAGGGGGGTACCGGTACAGAGTCAATGTGCGGGGGCACCGGTTATTTGAGGTAATATGTATATGTACGTAGAGTTATTAAAGTGAATATGCATAGATGATAACAATAGAGTAGCAGCAGTGTAAAAGGGGGGGAGGGGCAATGCAAATCATCTGGGTAGCCATTTAATTAGGTGTTCAGGAGTCTTATGGCTTGGGGGTAGAAGCTGTTAGAAGCCTCTTGGACCGAGACTTGGCGCTCCGGTACCGCTTGTCGTGCGGGAGCAAAGAGAACAGTCTTTGACCAGGGTGGCTGGAGTTGTTCACAATTTTTAGGGCCTTCCTCTGACACCACCTGATACAGAGGTCCTGGATGGCAGGAAGCTTGGCTCCAGTGATGTACTGGGCCGTTCGCACTACCCTCTGTAGTGCCTTGCGGTCGGAGGCCGAGCGGTTGCCATACCAGGCAGTGATGCAACCAGTCAGGATGCTCTCGATGGTGCACCTATAGAACCTTTTGAGGATCTGAGGACCCATTTTCAGTCTCCTGATGGGGAATAGGTTTTGTCGTGCCTCTTCACAACTGTATTGGTGTGCTTGGACCATGTTAGTTTGTTGGTGATGTGGACACCAAGGAACTTGAAGCTCTCAACCTGCTCCACTGCAGCCCCGTCAATGAAAATGGGGGAGTGTGCGGTCCTCTTTTTCCTGGAGTCCACAATCATCTCCTCCATCTAGAGCACGTTGAGGGAAAGGATGTTGTCCTGGCACCACAGGGTCAGGTCTCAGACCTTCTCCCTAAAGGCTGTCTCGTCATTGTCGTGATCAGGCCTACCACTGTTGTGTCATCGGCAAACTTAATGTTGGTGTTGGAGTTGTGCCTGGCCATGCAGTCATGAGTGAACGGGGAGTACAAGAGGGGACTGAGCACGCACCCTTGAAGGACCCCTGTGTTGAGGATCAGCATGGCAGATGTGTTGTTACCGATCCTTATCACCTGGGGGCGGCCCGTCAGGAAGTTCAGGATCCAGTTGCAGAGGGAGGTGTTCAGTCCCAGAATCCTTAGCTTATTGATGAGCTTTGAGGGCACTATGGTGTTGAACGCTGAGCTGTAGTCAATGAATAGCATTCTCACATAGGTGTTCCTTTTGTCCAGGTGGGAAAGGGCAGTGTGGAGTGCAATAGAGATAGCATCATCTGTGGATCTGTTGGGGCAGTATGCAAATTGGAGTGGGTCTAGGGTTACTGGGACAATGGTGTTGTGAGCCATGATCAGCCTTTCGAAGCACTTCATGGCTACAGACGTGAGTGCTATGGGTCGGTATTCGTTTAGGCAGGTTACCTTAGTGTTCTTGGGCACAGACACTATGGTGGTCTGCTTGAAACATGCTGGTATTACAGACTCGGACAGGGAGAGGTTGAAAATGTCAGTGAAGACACTTGCCAGTTGGTAAGCGCATGCTCGGAGTACACGTCCTGGTAATCCGTCTGGCCCTGCGGCCTTGTGAGCGTTGACCTGTTTAAAGGTCTTACTAATATCGGCTGCGGAGAGCTGGTGCTCTCATGCATGTTTCAGTGTTGCTTGCCTCAAAGCAAGCATATAAGTAGTTTAGCTTGACTGGTAGGCTAGTGTCACTGGGCAGCTCTTGGCTGTGCTTCCCTCTGTAGTCTGTAATGGTTTGCAAGCCCTGCCACATCCGACGAGCACCAGAGCCAGTGTAGTACGATTCGATCTTAGTCCTGTATTGACGCTTTGTCTGTTTGATGGTTCGTTGGAGGGCATAGCTTCCGGGTTAGAGTCCCGCTCCTTGAAAGTGGCAGCTCTAGCCTTTAGCTCATTGCAGATGTTGCCTGTAATCTATGGCTTCTGGTTGGGGTATGTATGTACAGTCACTGTGGGGACAACGTGATCGATGCACTTATTGATGAAGCCAATGACTGATGTGGTGTACTTCTCGGAGGAATCCCGGAATGTATTCCAGTCTGTGCTAGCAAAACAGCTTAGCATCTGCTTCATGCTTCTTGTAGCTTAGCATCTGCTTCATCTGACCACTTGTTTTATTGATCTAGTCACTGGGGCTTCCTTAATTTTTGCTTGGAAGCAGGAATCAGGAGGAAAGAATTATGGTCAGATTTGCCAAATGGAGGGCGAGGGAGAACGTTGTATGTGTTTCTGTGTGTGGAGTAAAGGTGGTCAAGAGTTTTTAGTCCTCTGGTTGCACATTTAACATGCTGATAGAAATTTGGTAAAAACAGATTTAAGTTTCCCTACATTAAAGTCCCGGCTACTAGGAGAGCCGCCTCTGGGTGAGTGTTTTCTTGTTTGCTTATGGCGGAATTCAGCTCATTCAATGCTGTCTTAGTGCCAGCCTCTGACTGTGGTGGTATGTAAAACAGCTACGGAAAATACAGATGAAAACTCTAGGTAGGTAGTGTGGTCTACAGTTTATCATAAGATACTCTACCTCAGGCGAGCAATAGCTTGAGACTTCCTTAGATATCGTGCACCAGCAGTTATTTACAAAAATACATAGTCCGCCGCCCCTTGTCTTACCAGATGCCGCTGTTCTATCCTGACGGTACAGCGTATAACCAGCCAGCTGTATGTTGATAGTGCCGTCATTCAGCCATGTCTCCGTGAAGCATAAGATATTACAGTTTTGAATGTCCCGTTGGTAGTTTAATCTTCCACGTAAGTAATCTATTTTATTGTCCAAAGATTGCACGTTTGCTAGCAGAGTGGAAGGAAGTGGGGCTTATTCAATCGCCTATGAATTCTCAGAAGGCAGCCCTCCCTTACGTACCCTTTTTCTCCACCTCCTCTTCACGCAAATCACGGGGATCTGGGCTTCTTCCCGACAAAGTACAATGTTGCTGTAGTTTGACAGGGTTTTAAGGGGTTCATCATCCCTAGGGCCAGGAGTTTTTCCAGTTAAAAAACAAACATTTTACCTGCTTAGAAAAAAAATCTGGTCCCATCATAGCCCATATAAAAGTGGTTTGTTTTACATCTGATTTATTATTGTCATACCATACAACTAGCATCCAGAGTTTTACCTGGTTAGCCTACTAGATCAGGACAAACTCTGGGCCCCAGGAAAACAATTTGTACCCCACCACATATCCTATGTGTACTGTATCTCAAAATGTACTTACATCGACATTTTCTTATTGTTTGTTTTGGTGGCAGGAATGGGCTTCCATACAGTAAATATGTGATGGTACATTGAAGAACAGCGCAATATTATTTAGGGTAGCCAATCCGAGGATATTCCGTCTGATTATCTCACATAAATCACAAATAAAGGACCATTGATGCCAACACTGGAAGAAGAATAGCCTAGTGGTGGCATTCTCAAAGAGCACAGGAATGTGACAGAATTATTGTGCAAACAAAATAAAATCAATAACAGCAAACCTACTCGCCAACCGGACAAAACTGTATGAATACCTAGGCTATTTAGCCTTAGCTGACATTAAATATATTCAGAATAAAGCAGCTGATTCGCTATGGGTCCATATCGCGCATACTATTTTTGAAGTAGGCTAATGTCACACCCACCTTATTTTTATGCTGTAGAAATACTGTCAGTTATGTATTTATGTAGGCTACAGTGATCGTGGAGTGCAGATATTCACACAATCCGTATAGCTATTCCATCAAGACATGCGTCGTCTCTGTGATAATTTTTTATATAAGGCGCAGCAGTTACAATGTAGCCAGACATTTACATTTTCCGAAGTTCTCCGCGGCGATGAAACGCTCACTTCCCCCGTTCAAAATGCACACACGGTGCAGAGAAAAAGATCACCCACCGGCGCTTTCTCCCAGGCTCAATGGTGGTGATGTTTAGTATATTTCATAGCACCCATCCGCATAAGTATGCTTCACTGACTTCCGCGTTACAATTGAGTGAAAAAAAATAGGACGTGTAGAAAAAAACGGCTTTAAGGCAGGCACGTCAGAGAAGGGGGGGCTTACTTTTCTCTGCTTTTGATAGATTTAAACACTATTTGAATCACCATGGCCACAACCATAAACTGTCAACTCCATCTGCCTGATAGATTAAAGTACAATATTAATTTAATTCGGTTTTAAAGTCATAAAGCATCTGAGGAAATACTAAACTGCTACTGTGTTTTCCACTTGATTGAATAAGAAAAATATTTTTTTTGTCAACTCATTATGACATCAACTCCGACAGATTTTTATCCAATGCCAACTCCATCAGACAGATGAATGTGTTTATTGGGGATTTTCAAATGAATCAGTGTCCCTCTATTTCATATGTTTGTAATTAACTTTTATTTTTTACAGGAAAAAATGTCTGTTTTGAGTATCTGTTGTCAACTCTGCCAGTGGCGACTAAACCCTTAGTCAACTCAGTCACTGATGACTAAACCCTTAAAATACATGTTTTGTTTATATTGTAATCACTGTTCTGCAACATATGTTAAAACAATTGAAGTATTTACAGTGCTAGATCTAAGGGATAATGTTTGCTTTATAAATGTTGTTTTATGTTCTAAATCTAGAAAAACATGCCAAAATGCAAACTAAATTAGCCTCTGAGAATTTAATATACCTATAAAACAAAACAAAAATAAATTTGGAGATTTATATTACATAATTGAATAATCTAATGTTAGCATTAAGCAATCGAGGCCTTTAAACACTCGTTGGACAATAATTGTAAAAATTAAATGCCTTTTATGGTGTGGTGTCTGACCGAATTGACATATATCCAGTTAGTTGCATTTGATGAAAAAAGGTTTAAGTGGTCCTGTCTTTCAAGAATCCTCGAGCTCTAAAACAGCAACAACAACAAATCTCAGCCTCATGGCAAAAATGTTAAAATAACATGAGATTAGCTAGGGGGGTGTGGCATGAAACTGCGTTAAACCACTGTTGATAGGGGCTTGTCATATTCATGGTGAGATATTTACATGATGATGATGGTGATGAAGATTATGAAGTTGAGGATGATTTGGGATTTTAGTTGACTGTTAAAATGTACATACATCTGACAATTGGAGACCAAGGTTGGTTGTCTCACAGGTTGGTTGTCACATTGCTGAGAATATTTTATCAGGGGGAGGTTGGGAGATTCTATTTATTTTTGCCCACGCACTACTTTTGGGAAGAAATATGCTTTTAAAAAAGCTATAATTTTTATTATTAATTAATCAAACAAAAAAATCTGATTCTTCAGCAGCACCCTACTTCCCTAGTATGGTTGCCACATGAAATGTGGGGTTAGTTGTCACTATCCACACCATTATAATAAATCCCAAGCTCTTTTGGGCTTGTGCTACAAAAAGCTCCCTTCGTTGCCTCTATCTCACACACATATTCTTTTCTGCCACACACATGTGCAAGCACACACAAATGTATTGAAAATGTAATATGTTCATCTCACAGCATAAAGTGCTGAATTTTGTTAGGAATATCGTTCAATCAAAGAAAGGCTATTTCTAAGACTTATATTGCTTCATTTCCTGTTACAAAAGGAATAAACTCCTAGCAAACGTTGTGACAACCAATAGCATACTGTATAACTTCCAATCCCTGCGATGGGGCTGGTAGTCACAAGTGGACAGAGTGTGTTTGATGGCTTATAACCCCATGTTGGAATAATAAGATATGAGGTTAAAAACGGTCCCCATTTCAAGCCAAGACGTTGGTCTTTCTCCTAATATTGAAAAGAGTCTTGTAAGATATACTGGTGCTGAGAAATACACAAGAGTAAAAAGCCCCGGTCTCCTCTAGCCATACTCTGACTAAGCAAGATATGATGTATTCTCTTCTAAGACATATAATAAAACATACAGTACATACTGAATAAACACTATGGCTAACCTGAAAATGTTACATTTATTCTAAACCCATAGGCCTACACGTTAAAGTCTTATACTGAATGGTGAGTGAATCACCCTAATCTAACAATTTATCCTCTGTTGACAGAGCGCTCCTGCTCCATCTCTGAGAGGCCTGTCAATGTGTTTGGTGTGATGAATGATTCCCAGTCCGTCTCTGTGTGGCTGGGGTCTGGGGCAGGACAACAGGGCCTCTGTGTGTGTCTGGAGTGTGTGGGCACCTCACAGGGATGGGAGGGTGCCAAAGGGACGCGTGTGTCTGGGCCACGAGTGAGTTTGTGTGTGTGGAGTGTGTGCGTACGTTCAAGAGAGAGAGAGCGAGAGAAAGAGAGAGGGGAATAGAGACGGAAAGAGAGGGAAAAGAGAGAGAGCATGATTAAAAAACACTGATTGTCAAGGACAGAAATGCAGTTCAATCCATAGACTTATTGAGAGAGAGAGAGAGAGAGAGAGAGAGAGATAGAGAGAGAGAGAGAGAGAGAGAGAGAGAGAGAGAGAGAGAGAGAGAGAGAGAGAGAGAGAGAGAGAGATAGAGAGAGAGATATAGAGATACATATATATATATAGAGAGAGAGATAGATATATTATGGGCTCCTGAGTTCTTCTGAAAAATTATAGAATTAGAGTTGGATAAATGTAGATAAACTCACATTTTTTTGCAAGGCCTTATACAGGATACTAACCTCAACAATAAAACCTTCAATCGAAATCAAAAATCCATATCTAAAACCTTGATTTTGGACAAAATTACCTGAATGGACTATTACTACCAAGGAGTATTACTACCAAGGACTATTTCTACCAAGGACTATTACTATCAAGGAGTATTACTACCAAGGACTATTACTACCAAGGACTATTACTACCAAGGAGTATTACTACCAAGGACTATTACTACCAAGGAGTATTACTACCAAGGACTATTACTACCAAGGAGTATTACTACCAAGGACTATTACTACCAAGGAGTATTACTACCAAGGACTATTACTACCAAGGACTATTACTACCAAGGACTATTACTACCAAGGAGTATTACTACCAAGGACTATTACTACCAAGGACTATTACTACCAAGGACTATCAAGAAAAAACTTAGAACAAACCAAAACCTGCAGAAGAAACACAGCGGAACCTGGAAATACCATCCAAGACAATAGTGAGTGAGTAATATTCAGTCTGAAGCTACTTCTGAAGCCAAAAAGTAAGACAATCATCTCTAGGTAATTTTGTTACATAAAGCTAAGTAAATAAGTACACTAAACTACCAAGCTGCTAGGACAGAACAGACCTGGCGGCAACTTCAATTAGTACTGAAGTGTGAAGTCAGATGTGTGAAAACTATTGAGCCCAACAATGGCAGGAGAGTTTCCTAACCCCCCCTCCACCCCAATGGCTTATTCCTGTCCAGAGGACATTACAATACAGTACCCCATGGATGTTAAAAATAACACTGCAAGGAATACGTTTCAAAAAAAGATCCTCAAGGACAATCCAGAGACACTATTTGCTGACTGCTACAAGGAGGGGAACTTAAGGAACTTAATTTCCCACACAGACCATCCCCTGACATGGCACAGAGCTATATTAACACAGACCATCCCCTGACATGGCACAGAGCTATATTAACACAGACCATCCCCTGGCATGGCACAGAGCTATATTAACACAGACCATCCCCTGGCATGGCACAGAGCTATATTAACACAGACCATCCCCTGGCATGGCACAGAGCTATATTAACACAGACCATCCCCTGGCATGGCACAGAGCTATATTAACACAGACCATTCCCTGACATGGCACAGAGCTATATTAACACAGACCATCCCCTGGCATGGCCCAGAGCTATATTAACACAGACCATCCCCTGGCATGGCACAGAGCTATATTAACACAGACCATCCCCTGGCATGGTACAGAGCTATATTAACACAGACCATCCCCTGACATGGCACAGAGCTATATTAACACAGACCATCCCCTGGCATGGCACAGTGCTATATTAACACAGACCATCCCCTGGCATGGCACAGAGCTATATTAACACAGACCATCCCCTGGCATGGCACAGAGCTATATTAACACAGACCATCCCCTGACATGGCACAGAGCTATATTAACACAGACCATCCCCTGACATGGCACAGAGCTATATTAACACAGACCATCCCCTGGCAAGACACAGTGCTATATTAACACAGACCATCCCCTGGCATGGCACAGAGCTATATTAACACAGACCATCCCCTGGCATGGCACAGAGCTATATTAACACAGACCATCCCCTGGCATGGCACAGAGCTATATTAACACAGACCATCCCCTGACATGGCACAAAGCTATATTAACACAGACCATCCCCTGGCATGGCCCAGAGCTATATTAACACAGACCATCCCCTGGCATGGCACAGAGCTATATTAACACAGACCATCCCCTGGCATGGTACAGAGCTATATTAACACAGACCATCCCCTGACATGGCACAGAGCTATATTAACACAGACCATCCCCTGGCATGGCACAGTGCTATATTAACACAGACCATCCCCTGGCATGGCACAGAGCTATATTAACACAGACCATCCCCTGGCATGGCACAGAGCTATATTAACACAGACCATCCCCTGACATGGCACAGAGCTATATTAACACAGACCATCCCCTGACATGGCACAGAGCTATATTAACACAGACCATCCCCTGGCAAGACACAGTGCTATATTAACACAGACCATCCCCTGACATGGCACAGAGCTATATTAACACAGACCATCCCCTGGCATGGCACAGAGCTATATTAACACAGACCATCCCCTGGCATGGCATAGTGCTATATTAACACAGACCATCCCCTGGCATGGCACAGAGCTATATTAACACAGACCATCCCCTGGCATGGCACAGAGCTATATTAACACAGACCATCCCCTGGCATGGCACGGTGCTATATTAACACAGACCATCCCCTGGCATGGCACAGAGCTATATTAACACAGACCATCCCCTGGCATGGCACAGAGCTATATTAACACAGATCATCCCCTGGCATGGCACAGAGCTATATTAACACAGACCATCCCCTGGCATGGCACAGTGCTATATTAACACAGACCATCCCCTGACATGGCACAGAGCTATAAGAGCACACTACCCTATGTCAAGAGAGAGGGTATTGTCCCAGGGTGGAAACTAAACAGAATACTAGACATTGAGGAAATTGAAACAACTTATGTCAACATGTACAAGTCTGGGACAGTAATGGGGCAGGGCATCCTCATGCAGTTCCAGCAGGTCTTTTTACGGGATCAAAGAGAGAGCAGGAATAGCGCTCTCTCTCTGTGATGACTCCCCCATCCTGAGTGAGTCTGATCACACCTCTTCAAACTGTCCTGCAGATGAGGATAGTCCCCGCCACCCCCAGCACTGAACACACCCAGGTCCCACAACTGCACTGTCCCTTCATCATTTTATATTCTATTTTTATTTCACCTTCATTTAAACATGTAAGCTAGTTGAGAATAAGTTCTCAATTACAACTGCGACCTGGCCAAGATAAAGCAAAGCAGTGCGACACAAACAACAACACAGAATAAACAAACATACAGTCAATAACACAATAGAAAAGTATATATACAGTGTGTGCAAATGAGGTAAGATAAGGGAGGTAAGGCAATAAATAGGCCATAGTGGCAAAATAATTACAATTTAGCAATTAAACACTGGAGTGATAGATGTGCAGAAGATAAATGTGCAAGTAGAGATACTGGGGTGCAAAGGAGCAAAAAAAAAAATAACAATATGGGGATGAGGTAGTTGGATGGGCTATTTACAGATGGGCTATGTACAGGTGCAGTGATCTGTGAGCTGCTCTGACAACTGGTGCTTAAAGTTAGTGAGGGAGATTTGAGTCTCCAGCTTCAGTGATTTTTGCAATCCGTTCCAGTCATTGGCAGCAGAGAACTGGAAGGAAAGGCAGCCAAAGGAGGAATTGGCTGTGGGGGTGACCAATAAAATATACCTGCTGGAGCGTGTGCTATGGGTGGGTGTTGCTATGGTGACAGGTGAGCTGAGATAAGGCAGGGCTTTACCTAGCAAAGACTTGTAGATGACCTGGCACCAGTGGGTTTGGCGATGAATATGAAGCGTGGGCCAGCCAACGAGAGCAAACAGGTCACAGCGGTAGCTAGTATATGACAAAACAGATGACACTGTGATAGACTGCATCCAATTTGCTGAGTAGAGTGTTGAAGGCTATTTTGTAAATCACATCGCCGAAGTCAAGGATCGATAGGATAGTCAGTTCTACGAGGGTATGTTTGGCAGCATGAATGAAGGATGCTTTGTTGCAAAATAGGAAGCCGATTCTAGATTTAATTTTGGATTGGAGATGCTTAATATGAGTCTGGAAGGAGAGTTTACAATCTAAACAGACACCTAGGTATTTGTAGTTGTCCACATATTCTAAGTCAGAACCATCCAGAGTAGTGATGCTGGACGGGTGGGCAGGTGCGGGCAGCGATCGGTTGAAGAGCATGGATTTAGTTTTACTTGCATGTAAGAGCAGTTGGAGGCCACGGAAGGAGAGCTGTATGGCATTGAAGCTTGTTTGGAGGTTAGTTAACACAGTGTCCAAAGATGGGCCAGAAGTATACAAAATGGTGTCGTTTGCGTAGAGGTGGATCAGGGAATCACCCGCAGCAAGAGCGACATCATTGATGTATACAGAGAAAAGACTCGAGAAAAGGCTCGAGAATTGAACCCTGTGGCACACCCATAGAGACTGCCAGAGGTCTGGACAACAGGCCCTCCAATGTGACACACTTAACTCTATCTGCGAAGTAGTTGGTGAACCAGGCGAGGCAGTCATTTGAGAAACCAAGGCTATTGAATCTGCCAATAAGAATACGGTGATTGACAGAGGCAAAAGCCTTGGCCAGGTTGATGAAGACGGCTGCACAGTATTGTCTTTTATCGATGGCGGTTATGATATCGTTTAGTACTTTGAGCGTGGCTGAGGTGCACCTATGACCAGCTCGGAAACCAGATTGCACAGCGGAGAAGGTACAGTGGGATTCGAAATGGTCCTTGATCTGTTTATTAACTTGTCTTTCAAAGACTTTAGAAAGGCAGGGCAGGATGGATATAGGTCTGTAACAGTTTGGGTCTAGAGTGTCACCTCCTTTGAAGAGGGGGATGACCGCCACAGCTTTCCAATCTTTGGGGATCTTGGAAGATACTAAAGAGAGGTTGAACAGACTGGTAATAGGGGTTGCAACAATGGCAGCGGATCATTTTAGAAAGAGAGGGTCCAGATTGTCTAGCTCAGCTGATTTGTACGAGTCCAGGTTTTGCAGCTCTTTCAGAACATCTGCTATCTGGATTTGGGTGAAGGAGAAGCTGGGGAGGCTCGGGCAAGTAGCTGCGGGGGGTGCGGAGCTGTTGGCCGGAGTTGGGGTAGCCAGTAGGAAAGCATGGGTAGCCGTAGAGAAATGCTTATTGAAATTTTATCGGTGGTGACAGTGTTACCTATCCTCAGTGCAGTGGGCAGCTGGGAGGAGGTGCTCTTGTTCTCCATGGACTTTACAGTGTCCCTAAACGTTTTGAAGTTAGAGCTACAGGATGCAAATTTCTGTTTGAAAAAGCTAGCTTTTGCTTTCCTGACTGACTGTGTGTATTGGTTCCTGACTTGCCTGAAGAGTTGCATATCGCAGGGACTATTCGATGCTATTGCAGTCCGCCACAGGATGTTTTTGTGCTGGTCAATGTATTTAAATATTCTGTTCCTAGAAAGCTATACTATTCCCTATTTCCCTGATCGCCCAGGAAAATACATGTAAAGATGAATAGACTACTTGACATTATGTTTTGCTATATGACCTGAGCCAACTGTGCCACTTCTGTGGGGAAGTGGACAATAATGAGGAAGACACTAACTGGGTAATTGCTTGTTCACTTCTAAAGGAACATTTTTAGGAGCACAAATTTGTGTAACCGTAATACGTTTAGAGGTAGTATCATCTGCTTTGTCTACTAATTAAATAATTGTAATTTGAGAATGTATTAAATATATTAACATTTTTCATCATAAATTTCAGATTGGTTGTGACCGCTGTCCACAATGGTTCCACCAGTCCTGTATGAAAACCATCTCATCATCGGAGGATCATGTCTGCGCTGCCTGTCAGGACTAGGTTAGGCTTGAGTTCCAGGCAACGGTATCACCTGGAAAACTTTCTATAAAAAGTGGACTAAATGTTCTGTCGAGCTGTTGCAGCTTTCAAAATGTTTTATGTTATATATTGTCTTTTTATATTTGATTTATTGTCATTTTATATCTTATTATGCAAAGATCGAAATTTGCATTTCTTATTTAATGTTTGTTAACTTTCTGTAATGTTTTTGTGTGATAATATTTGTGTATTATCATTATTTTCTTAAACATTACAAAATGTTATTACAAAGTGTGTTATATTAAACATAGAGGAGGGAGTAAAATGTAGGCAAGCATTAAACATTTCAGAACAACTACTAGTGAAATAGACATGGGAGAGATACTAGCAAGCATGTCACAGCAATGAAGAATTGAGTGTGTGCACACGAAGGGGGGGTAATTCTGGCAGGGGGGGAGCTTTTTGGCACAACACCGGCAGGTTGCTCATCAAGGGGGTTGCGCTCCAGGGTCCCCTTTCCCCCATCCGTGGCACAAACACTTTGTGTGTGTAAGGCTATGAGCCTTTTGGCCTCCACTTTTATGTCGGACCACTTCTTTTTTATTTCCGACCTTCTGAGCCAGCAGCATTCACAGCGTCCACCACATGCTGCCACTCTAACGCATTTTTGGCATTTGTAACGCCCACATGTCCACCAAACAATATATTTGTTCTTGCTTCAACCTCCCCTACAAGAACTTCCATTTCACACTGGGTGAAATGTTTGTTTTTTTAGCCTTTCTGTCGGGATTTGCCGTCATTGTCGTAATGCAGTCAGTATGGATGAATATTAATTAGGGCCGTTTCACTGACTATTTATAATCAATTATGGGCGTTAAAAGGGTGGGTCAAGACGCTCGCTCACGTGTGCAAAATTTCAAGTTGATTGTGATTTATAAAGGGAAACCGGCATGGGATGTGCGTGAGCACTGTGTTATAAATCAGAATATTTTTGTGCGTAAGCATTTTCTGTGTTTCTTCCATACGCCACCTTGTGAATCCTCTGCAGTTTTATAAATGAGGCCCCTGGTACGTTCTAGAGAATGGTCTAGTTATATCCATGACTCATCACAACACGGGCAATACACCAGAAAATAGTATTGTTTTCTAGATACCACATAACAGTACACTGTAGAAAAAATCCAGTTGTCTTTACAGTAATTTACTGACAGTTACTGTAAAAAATAACAGTATGTTAACATACCATATTTTACAGTATCCAATATTGTTACTGTAATTGATTTACAGTAAAGATTATTTTACTTTAGTCATTTTACGGTAAGATACTTTTACTGTAAAGCATTTAGCACATTTCCCCAGAGTGCCTTGCCTTTCTAATGAATTGTAGAGTTACCACCCATGTTAGTGACTGAGACATGGTTCACCAACTACTTCTCAGATAGAGTTCAGTGTGTCAAATCGGAGGGCCTGGGCAGTCTCTATGGGGGTGCCACAGGGTTCAATTCTTGGGCCGACTCTTTTCTCTGTATACATCAATGATGTCGCTCTTGCGGCTGGTGATTCTCTGATCCACCTCTACGCAGACGACACCATTCTGTATACTTCTGGCCCTTCTTTGGACACTGTGCTAACTAACCTCCAGATGAGCTTCAATGACATACAACTCTCCTTCCGTGGCCTCCAACTGCTCTTAAATGCAAGTAAAACTAAATGCATGCTCTTCAACCAATTGCTGCCTGCACCTGCCAGCCCGCCTAGCATCACTACTCTGGACGGTTCTGACTTAGAATATGTGGACAACTACAAATACCTAGGTGTCTGGTTAGACTGTAAACTCTCCTTCCAGACTCATATTAAGCATCTCCAATCCAAAATTACATCTAGAATCGGCTTCCTATTTCGCAACAAAGCATCCTTCACTCATGCTGGCAAACACACCCTCGTAAAACTGACTATCCTATCGATCCTTGACTTCGGCGATGTGATTTACAAAATAGTCTTCAACACTCTACTCAGCAAATTGGATGCAGTCTATCACAGTGCCATTCGTTTTGTCACCAATGCCCCATATACCACCCACCACTGCGACCTGTTTGCTCTCGTTGGCTGGCCCTCACTTCAAATTCGTCGCCAAACCCACTCGCTCCAGGTCATCTATAAGTCTTTGCTAGGTAAAGCCCCACCTTATCTCAGCTCATTGGTCACCATAGCAGCACCCACCCGTAGCATGTGCTCCAGCAGGCATATTTCACTGGTCACCCTCAAAGCCAATTTCTACTTTGGCCGCCTTTCCTTCCAGTTCTCTGCTGCCAATGACTGGAATGAATTGCAAAATATAGTTATTGACTGTATGTTTGTTTATTCCATGTGTAACTCTGTGTTGTTGTTTGTGTCACACTGCTTTGCTTTATCTTGGCCAGGTCACAGTTGTAAATGAGAACTTGTTCTCAACTGGCCTACCTGGTTAAATAAAGGTTAAATCATTTTTAAAAAACACCTTTATTTAACTAGGCAAGTCAGATAAGAACAAATTCTTATTTTCAATGACGGCCTAGGAACAGTGGGTTAACTGCCTGTTCAGGGGCAGAACGACAGATTTTGTACCTTGTCAGCTCGGGGATTTGAACTTGCAACCTTTCGGTTACTAGTCCAATGCTCTAACCACTAGGCTACACGGTTGTTGCATTCATCCATATTCAGTCCTGTGGCCTTCACCAAGTGAGATCCTAAGTGAATGTATTATCATTAAAATTACATGATTTAACTCAATACAATATGTATTCCATAAGGCCTTATTTTGAGGGCCAAGTTGAAACATGTTTACAGTCCACATCAGGCCTGCAGGTAGGGTTTGAAAATTCCAGTAACTTTCCCAAAATTACCTGATGTTTTCACAGAAAACCTGGGAACTTTGGAAAAGTTATCAGAATTTTGCAACCCTACCTGCAAGTCACATTATGCTGACTTGCAAAGTGATATGTAATTCCTATTGAAATCCAACCAGAGTAAGGATATCCAACAGTTGGAATTTATTCACCCGCAACCTGCATTTAGAATGACTGTTAGAGTTAGGAACAATATGAGGTGACTACTTACACATCAAGTCACTGGAACAACCCTTTCAGTAACAGGTGCAAAAAAATCTAACTGGATTAGTTTAGAAACATGCATGTTATTTATCTTTGGGTAGCATACAATAAATCAAAAACACAGATATTAAAAACAATTCCCAAAAATCTATTGTTGTTTTACAGTAACTTGGCT
Source organism: Oncorhynchus nerka (assembly GCF_034236695.1). Taxonomy (NCBI): domain Eukaryota; kingdom Metazoa; phylum Chordata; class Actinopteri; order Salmoniformes; family Salmonidae; genus Oncorhynchus; species Oncorhynchus nerka. Next base: position 28,599,031 of record NC_088423.1, read on the forward strand.
GCCAGTAAGTTATGGGGAAAAATATGCTTATTGTGTTTGCTGTTATTGTAATCCAGTGATGGTACCATTACAGGTACTGTAATCTATTGTAATAAAATATTAAATTTATAATATTTTTTCTATTGCTTCAGAGGATGTGCTTTGATTTTGTTGCCCGTGTGCTTTTTGTATGGCATTCTAGTTTGAATATTCACAAATACAGTAACTGAACTACTAGTGTTTTATGTAGTATTTTTTAACCACAATGCAATGTAATTTACGGTAATTGACTGTATTCAGTTTATACAGTATGTCACTGTTTATTATACAGTAATATACTGTGAACATTACAGGACTTTTTTTTCTTCAGTGTAGCTAACTGTCTGTTAGAATGTAACAAATATGAGAGACAGTGCCCTGCTTTTCAAAATGAACATAAAATGAAGTAGAGTACACACTCACATAACAAATGTTTTGCTGTATACCGTGGTACATCCTCAACAGATAACTCAACTTCAACTGGATTTCAATCGATTGAGAATGTTTCCTCCTTTATCTGATTGGTTAGAATAGCAGCCTCGTGAGCCCGTTTCACAGCAACTCTCCTGGCTTACTGATATGAATTGTCTTTGCAAATGAACCCTGCAGCACACGTACACAATACAGCATATAAACTCTTGATAATAATCAATATGAAAATATTCAAAACGAAGCTCACTTCAATTACATAATTTACTTTGGTAACCTATCTATTGTCTTCCTATCGATCTAACCTATCGTTATCCCGAATATCACATTTTGGTCACAAACCATTGCGCTGGAGGTTGGACATATTTTAGAGGAGTATCAACCAGAGACCAAGGATGCGTCCCAAATGGCACCGTATTCCCTTTATGGTGCACTACTTTTTACTGGGGCCTATAGGCTCTGGTCAAAAGTAATGCTCTAAGTAGGGAATAGGCTTTCATTTGAGACGCAACCCAAGAGCCAAGCCTTTAGTCCAGACTGGGAGGATCAGCCCTGAGCAATACCGTCCAACCATCTGGGCTGTTAGAAACAGACTGCCTGGCCATGGTCTACATCTGGGGAGTGTGTGTGTGTATGGTTGGATCAACCATGTGAATCCATTTATGGAGACATCAGATCGTTTCCTAATTTTCCTACGAGTGAGATTTGGAGCAGTGTTCTACCTTTTCCATGGTAATGGATTACTGATTTTGTAACGATAGCACGTTTTAAGATGTGAGTGGTTAACGGATCCTTTCCTTTTCCCTTGCCTAAGACCGGCTTGATTATATTTCTCTCAGACACACACACTGCTATGACAAGTTGGTGAGGTCAAGAGTGTATAACAGAGTTTTTATATCCGCAGATAAGATCTAAACCCTGTCATGAGAGAATCTGAGTGCAGAAATCTGTTTCCCAGCCACTGTATGTCTACTCAGACAACTTATTCAGGAAACTATCTAAATCAATTTCCTGAATGAGTTGTGGCTAATTACACTTTGAATAAACATTTCCCATAACCATAGATCTAGGATTAACTATCCCTCCCAAACCCTCAATGATTAGGTGGTAAACGCATAACCAACCTTGGATTATGATGTCCTTCAATGGTGGATGCAGAACCAGGCCAGTCTAATACAGCTCAGTTTGGCGCTATATTGTGTGAATCAGGCACAACAGTATTGGGTCTGAGAATACAGCTTTAGCTTTTGACATTGTTTCATTGACAGGGTGAACCCTTTAAGAAGGGCCATCTCCATAGCAAGGGGTGCTGTAATATGCTCTCCTCCTGTCTGCCCCTGCCTCCTGTTCAAATTGCCATCGATAAAATGCAATTGTGTTCATTGTCCATAGCTTATGCCTGCTAATACCATAACCCCACCGCCACAACAGGGCACTCTGTTCACAACGTTGACATCAGCAAACCACTCGCCCACACAACGCCATACACAGTCTGCAGTTGTGAGGCCGGTTGGACGGACTGCGAAATTCTCTAAAATGACGTTGGAGGTATTAAATTAACATTAAATGATCTGGCAACAGCTCTGGTGGACATTCCAGCAGTCAGCATGACAATTCCAAACTTCGCCAAAACTCGATGTGTGACAAAACTGCACATTTTAGTGGCCTTTTATTGTCCCCCAGCACAAGGTGCACCTGTGTAATTATCATGCAGTTTAATCAGCTTCTTGATATGCCACACCTGTCAGGTGGATGGATTATCTTGGCAAAGGAGAAACGCTCACTAAGAGGGATGTAAACAAATTTCATTTGATAGAAATATGCTTTTTGTGCATATGGACAATTTCTAGGATTTTGTATTTCAGCTCATGAAACCAACACTTTACATGTTGTGTTTATATTTTTGTTCAGTGTGGGTTCTACAACAGTACTACCACTACTAGTATAGCGCACTACATTTGACCAGAGCCCAACCCCCTGTTCCCAACCGTGCACATATTTTGACCAGAGCCCTAGTAGCTAGTAAGTAAGCCTTGACTAAGTAAGCCTTGTCCAAGCCATAACATCTCATAGGACAGTAGCCTATCTCCTATTTCTGTAGCTATATAATACAGGGAACACTAAAATAACACATCCTAGATCTGAATGAATGAAATATTCTTATTAAATACTTTTTTCTTTACATAGTTGAATGTGCTGACAACAAAATCACACACAAATTATCAATGGAAATCAAATTTATCAACCCATATAGGTCTGGATTTGGAGTCATACTCAAAATTAAAGTGGAAAACCACACTACAGGCTGATCAAACTTTGATGTAATGTCCTTAAAATAAGTCAAAATGAGGCTCAGTAGTGTGTGTGGCCTCCATGTGCCTGTATGACCTCCCTACAACGCCTGGGCATGCTCCTGATGAGGTGGCGGATGGTCTCCTGAGGGATCTCCTCCCAGACCTGGACTAAAGCATCCGCCAACTCCTGGACAGTCTGTGATGCAACGTGGCGTTGGTGGATGGAGCGAGACATGATGTCCCAGATGTGCTCAATTGGATTCAGGTCTGGGGAACGGGCGGGCCAGTCCATAGCATCAATGCCTTTCTCTTGCAGGAACTGCTGACACACTCCAGCCACATGAGGTCTAGCATTGTCTTGCATTAGGAGGAACCCAGGGCCAACCGCAACAGCATATGGTCTCACAAGGGGTCTGAGGATCTCATCTCGGTACCTAATGGCAGTCAGGCTACCTCTGGCGAGCACATGGAGGGCTATGCAGCCCCCCAAAGAAATGCCACCCCACACCATGACTGACCCACCGCCAAACCGGTCATACTGGAGGATGTTGCAGGCAGCAGAACGTTCTCCACGGCGTCTCCAGACTCTGTCACGTCTGTCACATGTGCTCAGTGTGAACCTGCTTTCATCTGTGAAGAGCTCAGGGCGCCAGTGGCGAATTTGCCAATCTTGGTGTTCTCTTGCAAATGCCAAACGTCATGCACGGTGTTGGGCTAAGCACAACCCCCTCCTGTGGACGTCGGGCCCTCATTGAGTCTGTTTCTGACCATTTGAGCCGACACATGCACATTTGTGGCCTGCTGGAGGTCATTTTGCAGGGCTCTGGCAGTGCTCCTCCTTGCACAAATGCAGAGGTAGCGGTCCTGCTGCTGGGTTGTTGCCCTCCTCCACGTCTCCTGATGTACTGGCCTGTCTCCTGGTAGCGCCTCCATGCTCTGGACACTACGCTGACAGACACAGCAAACCTTCTTGCCACAGCTCGCATTGATGTGCCATCCTGGATGAGCTGCACTACCTGAGCCACTTGTGTGGGTTGTAGACTCCGTCTCATGCTACCACTAGAGTGAAATCACCGCCAGCATTCAAAAGTGACCAAAACATCAGCCAGGAAGCATAGGAACTGAGAAGTGGTCTGTGGTCACCACCTGCAGAACCAATTTCAGCCTGTTTTGAGGGGATGGCGTTTTGGCCTGACATCACCTGGTGGTAAATTATATAATAGACCAATAAGAAAGAGTTCCAAACCTCAAAGCTAATAACAGCACATTTTCAGTTTTCCCCTCCCCACTCAGTCTTAGCAAAATTCTTGCTTGAGAAATTGCACTTTGCTAAGAAGCTATTTTGGTTTCTCTTTGATAATTTTAATTTAAAACAATCACTCTAAGGTACTTAATTTTTAGCCAGAAATAATTTGATAGAGAAAACTGCTGCATTGGACCTTTAAGCTACATTTAAGTACAATGACAACTGCTGAACCTGTAATGGCTGCATCCACATTAGACATTTACAATCCAGTCATTTCACAGATGCTCTTTACACAGACAAATGACCAGTTCTTGTAATCACTTTTTATTTTTTTACTATTCATTCAAACAAGTTAACACAGCCATATGTTCGATTATTCCAGCCCTCCAATATAGTAACTAAACGTTTTTTTTGCAACAGCTGTGCAATTTAAAATACCATTTATTTTTATGGCAACCATAAACCAAAATTCTATATTCCCTTCTCCTGCTACCATACAGCATGTTTGACATGCTATTTGCATACTTATGTCAAAGCTGATCTTGAATTAACATGAAAGTAATCCATTTTATAGTTTCTCATCAACGGGGAGTGTTCGGTATTAGTTCATTTAGTAGAAGACGCGTTGTAACATTGATGCCAGAATGCATGTGCCCATAGAAGAAGTGGTGAGGAGAGAGTGCCTTCATAAAGTAGTCACACCACTTTACTTTTTCCACATTTTGTTGTGTTACAGTCTGAATTTAAAATGGATTACATTGAGGTTTGTCACTCGCCTCCACACAGTACCCCATGTCAAATTGGAATTATGTTTTTAGAAATGTTTACAAATAAAATTATAAGCTGAAATATCTTGAGTCATTAAGTATTCAACCCCTTTGTTATGGCAAGCCTAAATAAGTTCAGGAGTAAAACTGTGCTTAAGTCACAAACTGCATGGATTCACTCTGAGCAATAATATTGTTTAACATGATTTTTGAATGACTACCTCATCTCTGTACCACACACACAATTATCTGTATGGTACCTTAGTCAAGCAGAGACCTTCAAACAAAGATTCAACCACAAAAGGCCAGGGAGTTTTTCCAATGCCTGGCAAAGAGGCACCTATTGGTATATAATTGGGCTTTATATCTTTTGGCCATGTGAAACCGCTCTTAAATTTGGCCCATGGAGCTGGTATGCAGCCATATTGGAAAACTGCTGCCCTAGAGTTTCAGCTACTGTAGATACGTAAAAATAAAAAAAAGCAGACATTGAATATCCCTTTGAGCATGGTGAATCATGCTCAAAGGGATCAATGATCAATGATACACCCAGTCACTCCAAAAAATACAGGCGCTCTTCCTAACCCAGTTGCTGGAGAGGAAGGAAACCGCAAAGGACTTCACCATGAGGACAATGGTTACTTTAAAACAGTTACACAGTTTAATGGCTGTGATATGGGGGGGGGGTCTGAGGATGTATCAACAACATTGTAGTTACTCCACAATACTAACCTATTTGCTGAGTGCAAAGAAGGAATCCTGTACAGAATAAAAATATTTCAAAACATGCATCCTGTTTGCAACAAGGCACTAAAGTAATACTGCAAACCATGTGGCAAAGCAATTAACATTGTCAAGAATACAAAATGTTAGATTTGGGGAAATCCAATGCAACACATTACTGATTACCACTCTCCATATTTTCAAGCAAAGTGGTGGTTGCATCATGTTATGGGTATGCTTGTAATCGTTAAGGCCTGGGGAGTTTATCAGGATAAAAACATTTACTAAATGGAGCTAAAAGGTAGGCAAAATCTTAGAAGAAAACCTGGTTCGGTCTGCTTTCATACAGATACTGGGAGATTAATTCACCCTTCAGCAGGACAATAACCTAAAACACAAGGCTTAAATCTACTTAATCATCTATGGTAAGACCTGAAAAAGGTTGTCTAGCAATAATCAACAACCAAATTTGACAGAGCTGGAAGAATTCTTAAAAGAATAATGCACCAATATTGTACAATCCAGGTGTACAAAGCTCTTAAGAGACTTACAGCAGTAATCACTGCCAAAGGTGATTCAAACATCCATTGACTCAGGGGTGTGAATACTTAAGTAAATGAGATATTTCTGTATTTCATTTTCAATAAAAGGTGCAAAAATGTCTGGAAACAGGTTTTCACTTTGTCAATATGGGGTATTGTGTGTAGATGGCTGTAACAACAAAATGTGGAATAATTCAAGGGTTTTGAATACTTTCTGAAGGTACTGGATATAAAAACATGATTGACAGTAAGACAACAAAAACACTTAATTAAAACGACAAACACAGAACTGCAAGAGCCTACAAAAAAAAACAAAAAGTCAAACATTGGTATATAAATATGATAATTCTAAAGTGCATCTCTCAAAGACTTGTCGCATGAAAAAGTGATCTGCAGTCCTATTTTAAGAAAAACAAATCTGACAAAATTAAAATAAAAAAAATACGGATAATGTTTACGCTTGGAGATGTGCACTTCTGTTCCGTTAAAACATGAAATAAACTGACATCTTCTGCTTTAAAAAAACATCTATGTATAGTACATGCAATACTTTTTTGCTAAGGAAAAATATCAAGGTTACAATATACGAAGAAAGTGGATCACCAGTTTGTTCACATTGTCTGGAGCAGAGGTGATAGCTAGCTAATAAAGTTTGTGTGCTAATATTCTCTGTTCTGTTTTGTTCACACTTGGCATTTCGATGTCATTAAGTCAAACTTGGTGAAAAAGCACACAATGGTGATCAAGATCCTTCCTTCCTTCCTTTTTGTTTTTAATCATTCAGGTAAATCGAGGAAGGAGGAGTGCAGGGATGGAGGGGGGCTCAGATCTTGGGCAGCTTGGGAGCGTTGACGATGGGGTTAGTTTCCTGGAGGAAGCGGCGTCCGGCACTCTTGTAGTTGTACGTGCAGTCGTGGGTCTCTGCGTAGCGGTGGGTGGCGCAGAAGTTGTTACCACACCTGAGAAAACAGAGGAACACAACCACCCTATTTATATATGCCACTCGGACTGTTATCCAAAGTGACTTACAGTACAATGAGAGCATACCTTTTTAATTACAGTACAATGAGAGCATACCTTTTTAATTACAGTACAATGACAGCATACTTACATTTTCTGGGGGTGTTTAGGAGGTCACAGCAGGAATTGAACCCACAACTTTAGCCTTGCTAGTGCTGTGCTCTTACCAAATGAGCGACACAAAATTATTAGAAACCCATGTCTTTTATGGCCATATGGAATCTGGCTGGTAAAGGGTCCTTCTAAACATCATCAATACCTTGATGTCTGCATTTTCAATCAATTACAAAATGGATTACATCTCAGTTGACACATTCAGTCAATTATGAGCCCAGTACTGAAACACCTTATTATCTAGAGATTCTTGTGGACACTTATCTCTGACTTAAAAAAAAAAATAGCTCTAACCCTTCTCTATCCCAGAGGAACTGAAATAGAGATAACAATCCACTTGTGTAGAAAAACTGGACTTCAGCCTCCCGAGTGGTAGAGCGGTCTAAGGCACTGCATCTCAGTGCGTCACTGCAGTCCCTGGTTTGAATCCAGGCTGCATCACATCCGGCCGTGATTGGGAGTCCCAAACAATTGGCCCAGCGTCGTCCAGCTTTGTCCGTCATTGTAAATAATAATTTAACTGACTTACCTAGTTAAATAGAGGTTCAATTTAAAAAAATAAGGCCCACTCCACATTGCTTTAACTGTGACTCATATCGGTTTTCAAATAAGGGAGAGACTATAGAACAGGGATCAACCAGATTCAGCTGCGGGAGGATTTTTTCTTGAGCGGATGGCCAGGGGGCTGGAACATAATTACAAATCATTTGCAGACTGAAAACTGATCGTAAGAAGCCCAAACATATATAATATTTGACTAAAACATAATTTCAAACCTTGTATACAATCACATAGCTCTCTATTATTTGCGGGAATACTTTGGAATGTATTTAGCAAATTACAATAACTTGAGGTTGATTTGCTGGTGTTTTACAACAAACCTACTAAAGATAGACGATTGAGACACACACACACCAAGTGGAACACTTATCACAGTTAGATTACTCAGCACTAACCAATCACAACTTCAATCTTTTGAACACAGTTTGACTCCAACATTAGACGGTTATAGCATTATGATGAGAGATTACCCAGTTCCAGTACACCCAGTTGCATCACAACCACACACTGTGTGCCCTAAGCAATGACGGGAGGTTGTGATAGTTGATACTGGGGTTGTGGTGGTGACTGGTGAGGGAGTATGCGATATCGTGCTGTTGATGACATGAACACTACTGGACAGGAAAAACGCCTGGCATAGTCTAGGCATACCTAGCAGTAGTAAAGATACACACATAAAACAGACAATATTGAATTAGAATGAGTAATGAGGGAGGGAGTAAGGGGGGGGAGAAAGAGGCTGGTAGGGAGTGGGATAGAGAGAGAGAGAGGGTGAGGAGAGGGCTGGCACAGAAGTGTTTTTTCCTACCTTGAATTCTTAGCTGGTAGTTGAGGGCAGGCTTTTTGACAAATAGGAAGAATGGAAGATGGAGTGTGAGAGAGTGATGGAGGGAGGGAGAGAGGGAAGGGAGGGAGGGAGAGAGAATGATCGAGGGATTGAGAGATGTACCTGCACTCGTAGCTGGTGGCGAGACCAGTCTTCTTGCCACAGAGGAAGCAGTGTTTAGAACTCTTCTTCTTCCTGCTCAGCGGGACCTTGACTGGAGGCAGGTGATATGTCGGGGTGCCTGGAAGAGATAGTAACACAGGATAGTTGTGTTCTACTTTGAGGAAAGAAGTTCTGGTTTACTTTGAGTAAACTAAATAATATAGTAAGCCAAGAACACTGAATAAAACTAAAACATATCAGGAGCAGTCAGTCAGGCCTGGTGTATCAACATGAAATTACGTTTAGTTACCTAACTATTACTACGGCAACATGTAAACGAAGAGACTTGCGTGGAGATAAGGTTCATGGGCAAGGGTAACAGGACAGAGAGAGAAGGGGGAGGGGGGGAGAGAGACAGCAAGAGTGAGCAAGAAAGACAAACAGCAGACAGAGAGATGGACAGACAGAGAGAGAAACAGAAAAAGAGAGTTCACAGAGCTGGATAGAGACATGGTGGAGCTCAGAGAGCTGGATAGAGACATGGTGGAGCTCAGAGAGCTGGATAGAGACATGGTGGAGCTCAGAGAGCTGGATAGAGACATGGTGGAGCTCAGAGAGCTGGATAGAGACATGGTGGAGCTCAGAGAGCTGGATAGAGACATGGTGGAGCTCAGAGAGCTGGATAGAGACATGGTGGAGCTCAGAGAGCTGGATAGAGACATGGTGGAGCTCAGAGAGCTAGTCCACACAATCCAGACAGAACAAACTCACAAAACAGACCAGCACAACACCACCGACCCCAACAAGACCTGGAGGGCAGAAGGTGGAGATGGACATCAGAGTTCCAACTGCTATACGGACTGAGGTGGGAGAACTGATGATGATGATTAAAAAGAGGCACACATGGCACTGCAGGATGAGGTCAGAAAGCTGAGCTGGGACAGAGAGCAGGACACTCCCCCAGACAAGGCAGCAGAACAGCCCACCTCAGACCAGAACCACAATGGGACAGACAACAAAGGACCCACCAACCCAACTCCCTCCCAACAGCCCTCCTGTCAGCACCCCTGACAACATCCCTACACACACAAAAGCCAGAGATCGTGCTCCTCATCGACTCAAATGGCAATTACATTCAAGAGGATAAACTTTTTCCCAAACACAAAGTGGCTAAACTCTGGTGCCCAAACACTAGGCATGCCCTGGAGCTCCCCAGCCACATCATAATTCACACAGGCACTCGAGTGGCGCTGCGGTCTAAGGCACTGGATCTCAGTGCTAGAGGCTTCACTACAGACCCTGGTTCGATTCCAGGCTGTATCACAAACATCTGTGATTGGGAGAGCACAATTGGCTCAGCGTTGTCCGGGTTAGGGTTTGGCCGGGGTAGGCCATCACTGTAAATAAGAATGTGTTCTTAACTGACTTGTCTAGTTACATTTTTTTTAATGACCCGAGGGCCCAGCAGGAAAGGGTGGCAACAGCACTCGAGGGAACTATTAAAAAAAGCTTCTTCCACTTTCTCCAACACACAAGTGGTTATCTCCACCCTGTTACCACGAAAATACTTTCATCCTGCTACCATATAGCAAGTATTTCGTAAGACTGTACCTCAAAACCTAATGTATACCTGGCCCACCACTCGACCCTGGACTTGAAGCGCCTTTACGACCAGGTCCACCTCCACAAGGCAGCAATCAAAACTTTTGCCAGGAAGGACATCTCCAGCATCTCACACAGGAGCAACAGAGAAATGGACACCCCTCCCAGACCTGCAAGACCCCCTCCTGAAGGACCTGCACCAAGAGAACCCACGCCAAGAGGACCTACACCCAGACCACAGCTTCACCAGCCAAACAAACTCTGAACACCCCATATAGGCCCCCCCCATATCAGACCTATGCCCCTTCTGCCACCCGCGGCAAGGACCTCAACATGACAGCAGGATGTATGCTCAGGCCGTGAGCAGAGCAACAGGCCCAACCTCCACTATTACACCTGCCCAAGCCCCATCCTGCAACCTAAGAGGTATGTATCAGATGCTCTACTCACGTTACTGTGATGGTCTGGGCCTAAACCTCACAAAAACAACACTAGACACTATGGAACAAAAAGCCTTCTCATCCTGGAATATACAAGGTCTGAGGTCATCTGCCTTTGGCCTAAAGGGCAGGAACCCAGACTTCATCAAAGAAATTGGAAATACTGACAATGTCATCCTATAAGAAACATGGTATAGAGGAGACGGACCCATTCGTTGCCCTCTAAGTTACAGAGAGCTGGTAGTCCCATCTACCAATCTACCAGGTGTGAAACAGGGAAGAGACTCAGGGGGTATGCTAATTTTGTATAGAGCAGACCTAACCCCACTATTAAATTAGTCAAAACAGGAACATTTTACATCTGGCTAGAAATGAATATGTGCTAACTATATCTCCCCAGTAGAATCCCCATACTTTAATGAAGACAGCTTCTCCATCCTAGAGAGGGAGATCAACCATTTCCAGGCTCAGGGACATGTACTAGTCTGTGGCGACCTACATGCCAGAATTGGATAAGAACCCGACATCCTCAGCACACAGGGGGACAAATGCATACCTGGAGGTGACAGCATTCCCTCCCCATATGCCCCCGTAGACAACTACGACAACATAATCAACAAAAACAGGTCACAACTCCTACAGCTCTGTCGGACGTTGTATATGTACATAGTCAATGGTAGGCTTCGAGGGGACTCCTATGGTAGGTACTAGAGGTCGACGATTAATCGGAATGGCCGATTAATTAGGGCCGATTTCAAGTTTTTATAACAATCGCAAATCGGTATTTCTCGACACCGATTTGGCCAATTTAAGAAAACATTCTTATTTTCAATGACGGCCTAGGAACGGTGGGTTAACTGCCTCGTTCAGGGTCAGAACGACAGATCTTTACCTTGTCAGCTCTGGGATTCAATCTTGCAACCTTACAGTTAACTATTCCAACGCTCTAACCACCTGCCTCTCATTGCACTCCACGAGGAGCCTGCCTGTTACACGAATGCAGTAGAAGCCAAGGTAAGTTGCTAGCTAGCATTAAACTTACCTTGTAAAAAACAATCAATCAATCATAATCACTAGTTATAACTACACATGGTTGATGATATTACTAGTTTATCTTGCGTGTACTGCGCTGCAATACAAAGTAGTATAGATTTTTAAACCTGCATATTTAGCTAAAAGAAATCCAGGTGAAATTGTGTCACTTCTCTTGCGTTCATTGCACACAGAGTCAGGGTATATGCAACAGTTTGGACTGCCTGGCTCACTGCGAACTAATTTGCCAGAATTTTACGTAATTATGACATAACATTGAAGGTTGTACAATGTAACAGGAATATTTAGACTTAGGGATGCCACCCGTTAGATAAAATACAGAATGGTTCCGTATTTCACTGAAATAATAAACATTTTGTTTTCGAAATGATAGTTTCCGGATTCGACCATATTAAATGACCAAAGGCTCGTATTTCTGTGTGTTATTATGTTATAATTAAGTCTATGATTTGATATTTGATAGAACAGTCTGACTGAGCGATGAAAGGCAGCAGCAGGCGCGTAAGCATTCATTCAAACAGCACTTTCGTGCGTTTTGCCAGCAGCTCTTAGCAAGCACAGCGCTGTTTATGACTTCAAGCCTATCAACTCCCGAGATTAGGCTGGTGTAACCAATGTGAAATAGCTAGCTAATTAGCGGGGTGCGCACTAATAGCGTTTCAAACATCACTCGCTCGGAGACTTGGAGTAGTTGTTCCCCTTGCTCTGCAAGGGCCGCGGCTTTTGTGGAGCGATGGGTAACGCTGTTTCGAGGGTGGCTGTTGTCGATGTGTTCCTGGTTCGAGCCCAGGTAGGGGCGAGGAGAGGGACGGAAGCTATACTGTTACACTGGCAATACTAAACTTCCTATAAGAACATCCAATAGTCAAAGGTATATGAAATACAAATGATAGAGAGAGAAATAGTCCTATAATTCCTATACTAACTACAACATAAAACTTCTTACCTGGGAATATTTAAGACTCATGTTAAAAGGAACCACCAGCTTTCATATGTTCTCATGTTCTGAGCAAGGAACTTAAATGTTAGCTTTTTACATGGCACATATTGCACTTTTACTTTCTTCTCCAACACTTTGTTTTTGCATTATTTAAACCAAATTGAACATGTTTCATTTATTTGAGGTGAAATTGATTTTTATTGATGTATTATATTAAGTTAAAATAAGTGTTTGTTCAGTATTGTTGTAATTGTCATTATTACAAATACATTTTTAAAACAATCGGCCGATTAATCGGCATCAGTTTTTTTGGGGATCCTCCAATAATCGGTATCGGCGTTGAAAAATCATAAATCGGTCGACCTCTAGTAGGTACTCCTGTAGCTCATCTCTTGGCAGTAGTACTGTAGACGACTCCGTATAAAATGTAAAACACAAAAGAATGCACATAGAGCAGAAAGTCTGATACCTGCTAATTATCAAAATCCAGAAAAGAGACATTAATTTCTACAACCACCTAAAAGGAAGCAATTCTCAAATCTTCCATAACAAAGCCATCACTTACAGAAAAATGAACCCGAAGAAGAGCCCCCTAAGCAAGCTGGTCCTGGGGCTCTTTCACAAACACAAACAGACCCCACAGAGCCCCAGGACAGCAACACAATTAGACCCAACCAAATCATGGAAAACGAAAAGATAATTACTTGACACATGGGAAAGATGGACAAAAAAAACAGAGCAAACTACAGTATAATGCTATTTGGCCCTAAACAGAGAGTACACAGCGGCAGAATACCTGACCACTGTGACCGACCCAAAATTAAGGACATTTTTGACTATGAACAGACTCAGAGCATAGCCCTGTTATTGAGAAAGGTCGCTGAAGGCAGACCTGCCTCTCAAGAGAAGACAGGCTATGTGCACACTGCCCACAAAATGAGGTGGAAACTGAGCTGCACTTCCTAACCTCCTGGCAAATGTATGACCATATTAGAGACACATATTTCCCTCAGATTACACAGACCCACAAAGAATTTGAAAACAAAATCCAATTTTGATAAACTTCCATATCTACTGGGTGAAATACCACAGCCATCACAGCAGCAAGATTTGTGACTTGTTGACACAAGAATAGCGCAACCAGTGAAGAACAAGCACCATTGTAAATACAACCTATATTTATTTTCTCTTCTGTACTTCAACTATTTGCACATCATGATATTTGTAATGTCTTTATTCTTTTTTACATTTTGTGAGTGTAATGTTTACTGTTACTGACAGACAGAGAGCGGCCGAGAGACAGACGACAACAGAGACTGACCGACAGACAGACAGAGACCGACAGACAGACAAATAATAGGGATGAAGGCCAGGCATAATAGGACTGATATAAAAGGGAGGTTAGTGTGACACAGCAGACAGGAGAACCTCCAACCCAGGCAATGGGGCATGAGATTGGATGTGGAGTTGTGTCCTCCCCACTAATCTGCTCTGATATACTGCTACAGAACATACTCAAAAGGCCATCCAGACTAAGACGAGCTGTTGGAAGGGAATCAGTTTGAGCAAGGCGAGACACATAATAGCTAATCTTGATTACATAATGAGTAGTTATTTGGGATGCAAGGTAATTGTAGATTAGTGATCAGTGAAGTTCGACTGCAATGTAGCCAAACACGTTCTGCTGTCCTTGGCTCATTGTGTGGTATGTGTGTGTAAACATGTAAATCTCCTCTCCTGTTGATGGTGCTCATTCTGCAGCTGTATCATATTAATACTGAATGCCATTGCCGTGCAACGCTGCAATGCTCATATAACATTATTTCACATAATACTCCCTGTGTGTGTGTGTGTGTGTGTGTGTGTGTGTGTGTGTACTTGCTGTATGAGTGGTGTGTGTGCCCTTACTGGCACTAACCCTAGGTCAGTGAGCTGTTTTGTTACTGTGTACATGCGTTCATGTGTGAGTGTGGTGTGTCTGTCCATGCGGCCTCAGTCTGCCTCTACCCCTAGGTCTGTCAGAGAGCTGTTCCGTCTCTTTCTGACATTGTGTGTGTGTGTTGGTGACTGCCCACCCTGCATCACCAGGCCAGAGACACAAAGGCAACAATCCGCAGGGCAGCCTAATGCTGCAGACAACAGGCCCGGTGCTAGGCTACTAGCATAATAATGTTGCTTTCACAAAGATTTGGGTGGAAAATGCACAAGCAACGAGCAGCTTTATTCATCTCAATAAACAGGGTATAAATAGAACCACCAACCCTGGGTGATTTTGAATATATTTGGAATTGTCATAAAAAATGGATCACATTCCCTCTTGGATTCAATGAGATGAGGATCTGAGAATGACTCATTACTCAATTCTTAATAGGATTAAAGGACAAAAAAAAGATACATTAAAGACTTGTTCTTCTTTTGAAAAGACACCCTATTCCCTAGTATATAGCACACTACTTGTGATTGGGGCTTGCATTTGAAATGGCCAGCTATTTCCTAGTTCACTACTCAAGACTACTTTTGATCAGACCCAGGTCCCTGAGTTTTTAGGGTTGTCCTACTCACCTAGTCTTCTTATTGAACTGGAGCCTCCAGCGGATCCCAGGCTGTTAGTTGACTGAAACAATGAGAAGAGGTTTCAGACAAGGTCAATAGAGTACCACGAAACACAGCCCTTATTTTAAGTGTTTCTAAAATACCCGGTGGGAAAAATGAATGGTGGAAAAACAATTGGAACCATTTCCCTGTTTGACCGCTAGGTTTTATGGGTATTATGACACCTCCACTGTGGGGCTCTATCAACAACGCACAAAATAGTCTGGTTACCAGTCTGTTTAGTGATCGTTCCACTCCTTAAAACTCCTGGTCATGCTAAACATTGTTTGGCAATGACAGAGTACAGGGAGTGGAATGTTAGAAAAACATGTTATGGATTTCAGGCTACACAAAAACTATACAGTGTACAACAGTACAGTACCTCATAATACAACACAAATGCACTATCACTGTGCTTCTTTGAGTTGCTTATTCCTATTTAGGCAGTTCATCATTGAGTCCTCATTTGTGGATAGTGCCCATTTTCCATCCTAGCTGGGTTGTCGTATCTCAGTAGTCAGTAGTCTGTCCTTACTGTTAAGTTAATGTTTTAAGTATCCCATATATTTCTGTTATTACTCAGTCAAGAGTACGCCTGCGCAGGAAGTCTTGTTGTTGATGGACCTAGCCTGGAGTGGAATGGCCACCTTATAGTGTGTTCATATAGTATAGTAAACTTTGTTAACCACTTAAACTGGAACCTTGTCGTTGTGTCATTTCGAGTTAACACTTACTACTTACCATGTAGGAGGTGGCTGCTCTTCGTATCAGGTCCTCCTGGAGTAGCTGGATGTTGGCTGGGAGGGAGAGGGCCGTGGAGCCTAGCGTGCCAAGCCCGGAGGCCCCAACAGCGGGAAGCCCCAACCCGATTCCCAGGCTTGGTTCTAGGACTCCCCTGCTGCTGCCTAGGGACCTGGCGGAGGACAGGGAGGCCAGGAGCTCTGTGTTGCGGAGGGACCCGAGAGGCTCCTTACAGGCCTGGTTGGCCAGCTTGGTGATGCCACGCGCCTCGCTTTTACTGATCATCTCCGGCCACTTGCCTGGGGAGTCCACATTGATGCCTCGCAAACGAGAGCCGTGAGGAGGAGAGGGGCTAGCAGGAGGAGGAGGGGTGAGAAAAGTGGTGGGGTGGGAGGAGGAATGGAGATTGGGTCGTAGGGGTGGCGTTGTTGAGCCGGAAAACTCAAAGGGTTGTGGTAGTCTTGGTCTACTTGAGGGGGAGGATGATGAGGAAGGAGAGTCGGGAATATGATGAAGGGTGTTGCCAAGTAAAGGTGTCCTCTCCCCTTTCCAGGCTAGCCTATCAGAACCACCCATTGCCCAGTTGTTTAAAGAGTTCATCCCCACAGCTTGGGAGAGCAGAGAGGGGGTGGAAGGGAGCTGGAGCTCTGCTCCAACCCCCAGGGCTCCTAGCCCATCCAACCCACCCAGATCCATCTCTGGCTGGGAAGAGATATCCAGGCTGAGGGGATCTGAGAGCAGGTCTCCTCCGTACAAAGCTCTAGGCGGTGTGGGCTCCAGCAGGCCCACCGCCTCCTCCAGCAACCCCAGGCCCAGTGCCTCTCTTCTGGGGTCAGGCAGCTCCGTGGCCCCACCAACCTGACCCCTGCTGGAGAGCACGGGGAGCTGCGGGTACACACAGTCCCTCATGAGCCTGGCGCTGCCGATCTCCAACCGGGACACTTTAGGAGGGGGTCTGATCGACTTGGGGATGGACTCCCATGGCTCCTCCTCCTGGAGCATGTAACAGGACGAGGAAGATAAATAGGGCAGAGCTCGGCCGCTGCTTGACAGGTGGGTGGAGGCGGAGGCAGCAGCGGGAGGGGAGGGAGTTATGGATCCCTGGTCCCTGATTGGAGGTAAGTGTGAGGCGGAATGATGGGATTGGTTGATCTCGGGTAGGACGCGGAAGAGACGGTGGTGTCGGGGACCAGAAGAGTCCAGAGAGCTGCTGCAGGGCCGGGGACCGACGGGGGGAAGAGGTTCCAACTTGGCAGACTTCTTAGGCTGGGGGATGGAGACAGAAAGAGTCATACAGTGTGTTTGAGGGCTTCAATTTGAGCAAGGTGAGGAAGAGAATCACTCATTTTGATTAGATAATGAGTAGTTACTTAAGATGCAAGTTTAATGGTAAATCATTGAGTCACACATTGAGGCTGTCACAAGTGGGCTTGCATTTTGAAGTTTTAGGTTTAAGATGCTGTTCGGCACTTTGCCAATAAAATGCTTTGGACAACAAAGATGTATTTTCACTTCCTTGCTAACAGTGTTAACGGCTAGAAATGAATTACATCCTATGAAAAGAATTAGAAAGTCAAATCGGTCTACCTTCTTGTTGATGTTCATGTCCTCCATCTTGGCTTTGAGCAGCTTCATCTTGTTCATGGTGATACAGTTCTCCAGGGTTGGCTGGACCAAAGGCAAGCCCTCACTGTCGTTGTCCTCCTCCTCAGAGAACATGTTGTACACCGAGCCACCACTGGAACACACATGCCAGACAGACATATTAACAAAGATCACACATGGACAGGCTTTTTTACGAGGGAGAGATCAACAGCTCGACAGTCACAATCAGAATAACAGATATCCTGTTCTAAACTGCTTCAGCTCAGAATAATGACACACGTTCCACACCCATGGTGACTTTGACCAGTGATCTATTGAGGAAGAATATAAACCTGGTCTATTTTTTTTAGACTCATTCTGTGTATGGGAACTGCACAACTTGACCAAAAGTATGTGGACACCTGCTCATCGAACATCTCATTCCAAAATCATGGGCACTGATAAGAAAGAAGTTGGATCCCCTTTGCTGCTAACTAACAGCCTCCACTATTTTGGGAAGGCTTTCCCCTAGATGTTGGAACATTGCTGCAGGGACTTGCTTCCATTCAGCCACCAGAGCATTAGTGAAGTTGGGCGATAAGGCCTGGCTCTCAGTCAGCATTACAATTCATTCCAAAGTGATCGAAGGGGTTGAGGTCAGGGCTCAGTGCAGGTCAGTCAAGTTCGTCGACACCAATCTCGATGAAACATTTCTGTATGGATCTCACTTTGTACACAGTGGCATTGTCATGCTGAAACAGGAAAGGGCCTTCCCCAAACTGTTCACACAAAGTTGGAAGCACAGAATTGTCTAGAAGGTCATTGTATACCATAGCTACATTGTAACCCATTTCATGAAGCTCCAACGAACAGTTCTTGTGCTGACGTTTCTTCCAAAGGCAATTTGGAACTTGGTAGGGAGTATTGCAACAGAGGACATCATTTTTTTGTTACGTGCTACGCACTTCAGCACTCGGCGGCCCCGTTCTGTGAGCTTGTGTGGCCTACCACTTCACGTTAGAGCCACCGTTGCTCCTAAACATTTCCACTTCACAATAACAGCATTTACAGATTAGCGGGGCAGCTCTAGCAGGGCCGAGATTTGACAAACTCCCTTGTTGGAAAGGTGGCATCCTATGACGGTGCCACGTTGAAAGCCACTGATCTCTTCAATACAGGCCACTCTACTGCTAATGTTTGTCTATGGAGATTGCACGGCAGTGTGCTCGATTTTATACACCCGTGTGGCTGAAATATAATAATTTGAATGGGGTGTCTACATACTTTTGTGTGTATATATATATACATATATGATGAAGGGTGTTGCCAAGTAAAGGTGTCCTCTCCCCTTTCCAGGCTAGCCTATCAGAACCACCCATTGCCCAGTTGTTTAAAGAGTTCATCCCCACAGCTTGGGAGAGCAGAGAGGGGGTGGAAGGGAGCTGGAGCTCTGCTCCAACCCCCAGGGCTCCTAGCCCATCCAACCCACCCAGATCCATCTCTGGCTGGAAAGAGATATCCAGGCTGAGGGGATCTGAGAGCAGGTCGCCTCCGTACAAAGCTCTAGGTGGTGTGGGGCTCCAGCAGGCCCACCGCCTCCTCCAGCAACCCCAGGCCCAGTGTATATACATACATACATACATACATACATACATACATACATACATACATACATACGTCATTTTGCCACCTACCCAAATAAAGCGCACTGATCTAAAATGTGCACAGTGTCTGAGAAGTGCAATTATCTGGAGTGGCCTGTATTCACCTGAATGATTCTGAGACAGGGGTCAGAGTTCCGTCCCCTCGGTCGACGACCCGAAAGAAGTTGAGCTGGTCTCCCTCTCGGTACACCAGGAAGGTGACCTGCTTGTTGCTAGACATACTCTTCTCCCAGCCCTCCTCCCTGCCTCCCTCCATCAACTCTGCCATATCCTTCACTGGGTCCTCCACAGACACTGAGGGAGAGAGAAACCGGTCAGTCAATAAGCCAGTCAGTCAATCAATCAACAACCAAGTCTTTCATGGACACTGTACAAGAGAGAGAATCAACCAATCACTGAGTCCATAGACATGAGGGTGAGAGACCATTTGGACAGGGTTCATCTCAACATGTTGCTACAGAGGTTACAGGATTAAAACAGCCACAAATAGGTTAATTTAATCTGTGTGAATACTTATGGGTGTACAGCAGTGAACGCTGAGAAATCCAAACCCATCTCAACCTACCTCTCCTGGTGTTGATTGGTCCTCCTCTCATGGCCAGGACCAGCTTCAGTGTACAGCCCTCAGCAATACTGCAGACAGACAAGATAAATGTCAGCAATGATGGCTAGTAGAAACTGTCCCAAGTCCTTTGGAAGGTTAAGCTACCATTGTGTTGCTTTGCCTTACAGCTAGCTGGATCGTTCATGCATGGGCCATGATTATTACGTCACGCAGCGGGAAAACAATTAATCACTCCCCATTTTCCGTTTTCTTCTGTTTGGTGCCTAATGAACACGACCCTGGAAACACAGACCAGGCAAACAATCATTCTGGAACAAACATCCTTCCTCCGTCAGTCTGCGCTCCAGATGAACTTATGCACATGTCTGGGAATTCTGCTGGAATACTAGCGGGAACGCCAGTTCTATGCAAATCCAACCCCTCGCACCCTCCAGTTCTAAGACTTCAAAGGATGTTTTGTTGATCCTCAGACCTAACTAAATCTCGCCGGGGACCGATCATGTGGAAAATTAAGTGACAAGAGTTCATGACACAACCACCATCTGCAACCTGTAGACCAGGTATGTATCTAATAAAACTGAGAACTCACTACTGGGATAGGCTAGCTCTCCAGACACATTCAATACGTGACTGTCTGTCAAATATCAATCAACCAAAGATGTAGAATTAGCTAAGGTTTGGGGAAAGAATGTATTTACTACAAGGGGAATTACTTACTAAGCAAATAGCCCTCTACAAGTTACCCACTACACTAATTTCAATTAAACATAAATTACAAGATCAAAGTCGATGGTTCGTTTACAGGGCATTGCTGTACATGAAAATAGGTTCCCATTCAACTGAAGAGTAAAATTAAATTAAAATTAAACTTGTGTTGTGAACAGTGTCGTGTTCATTACGGCACAGAGCAAGAAACATTTTAACATGCTTTGCAATGGAAAACAAAAATGAAAGTTTCAGTCAGTTTGGTTCAAAATGAACACAACATTGCTAAACTCACCTGTAGTCATGCAGACAGTACTCATCCTCCAGCTCCAAGTTGTTCCAGATCAGGTGTTGCTGGGCAACGGGGATACCTGTAGAGAGATTTAAACACATTTACATACACAGCCCTGATTGGCGAATAGGATCGTCTAGACCAGGGCTATTCAACTGGCGGCCCACAGGCCAGATCCGGCCTGTTAATCAATTTAGAATGGCACTTTGAACAATTCTGAACATGTACACATCAGCAAAAAAAATCCCTTAAAAAATCCAATGTTCAGTGCCAACAGGAGCTCACGTTCAATATGTTCCAATGGGAGAATCTGTTTTCCTGCCCATTAAGTGCTGTCAATCAATATCACCTAACATACCAGTTACAGACAATCAATCATAGCTGCTAACAGTGGTACAGGGTCTGTCTGCCCACCTATCGGCACTTCCACCGCAGATGAGATCACTGCGCCTGATACACAGAGCGTGCTTTGTGCTCAACTCAGAGGCAAGTTAAAAAACACCATGGACTCCGTTATGGCCATTATAAAACATAATTTGATCAGCCTGCAATATTCCTTTTTTTGTGGTCTGCTGAGCATCATTATCTACTTTTACATAATGATGTTCAGTGGCTAAACAATGGTAATAATGCACTCAAGAGAGCAGCCTGTGTGAGCTTAGGGAGGAGATGGCTTTCTTGTGTTGGCAATCACAGAGAAGAGCAACTGACATATAACTAGTGAAATTGGTTGAGGAGTTCGTATCAGAGTTTTTTTTTTTTTTTGAGACATCTTCAATCAATTGAATGGACTTCATTTGGGACTACAGGGGAGAGATCAAAACAGTGACATGATTGAAAAACAGACACATTTTCAAAATAAGTTATTTTTGAGCCCAAACAAAACCCTCCTTTGCGCAACAATAGTCATCAGTACAGATCACTCACTCCCGTGATGTCAGAATTTTTACATAAACTGAAAGCGAACTTTGCAACTATATTTGATGAGTTTAAGTCCCCAGAGGTGCTGCAGTTTATTATAGGGATCCGTTCTCAACTGAGATATGACATGCATAAAAAACGTTTATGTGTAAAAAAACAAAAAGAAATAGAAACAGAATGTGATGCCCTGCATAAAAGGTGTCCTATTTGTAAATAAAAACAAAATATGAAGCTTTGCATGTAAAACTAACAGGAAAGTACAGTGAAACAAAAATATAAATGCAACATTTTCAATGATTTTACTGCGTTTCAGTTCATATATTAAAAAAAATAACAAACTGTCAATTTAAATGAATAAGGCCCGAATATGGATTTCACATGACTAGGAATACAAATATGGATCTGTTGGTCAGATACATACCTTAAAGATGGAGGAGCAGTGGTTTTAACACAGCACCCCCTATCAGTCATCTAGTGTGTTTATATATATCAATGGGTCCGATCCCCGAGATGACAAGGTGAAAATCTGTTGATGTGCTTAACCCTAATTAATCCTGTAAAACGCTCTGGATATGAGCATCTGCTAAATTACAAAAATACACAAAGTAGGAGTGCTAATCTACGATCAGCCCCCCCCCCAATCTATATAATATTATTAATTATAACCTAAAAGGCAAAACTGACCTCTTTTTTTTTTACCTTTATTTATTTAACTAGGCAAGTCAGTTAAGAACAAATTCTTATTTTCAATGACGGCCTAGGAACAATGGGTTAACTGCCTGTTCAGGGGCAGAACGACAGATTTGTACCTTGTCAGCTCGGGGGTTTGAACTTGCCACCTTCCGATTACTAGTCCAACGCTCTAACCACTAGGCTACCCTGCCGCCCCATACTCTGAGACGCTTTATGAATACAGGCTCAAATGTGTTGTTTGCAGGAGAAACACATTTTCTGCTTATTTGCAGAGTAGATGAAAGGATGATCTACACATGTGTGGTTCCCACCATGAAGCATGGAGGTGGTGGTGTGATGGTGCTTCGCTGGTGACACAATCTGTGATTTATTTCGAATTCAAGGCACACTTAACCAGCATGGCTACCACAGCATTCTCTATATAAGGTACCGCAGTTGGCAGTGCATGTCAGAGCAAAAACCAAGCCATGAGGTCGAAGAAATTGTCCGTAGAACGGACGGGAAGGGTAGCAAAAAATTGAGTTTGCCAAAAGGCCCCTAAAAGGACTCTCAGACCATCAGAAACAAGATTCTCTGGTCTGATGAAACCAAGATTGAACTCTTTAGCCTGAATGCCAAGTATCACGTCTGGAGGAAACCTGGCACCATCCATACAGTGAAGCATGGTGGCAGAATCATGCTGTGGGGTTGTTTTACAGCGGCAGGGCCTGGGAGACGAGTCAGTATCGAGAGAAAAATGAATGGAGCAAAGTACAGAGAGAACCTTGATGAACCTGCTCCAGAGTGCTCAGGACCTCAGACTGGGGCGAAGGTTCACCTTCCAACAGGACAATGACCCTAAGCACATAACCAAGACAAGGCAGGAGTGGCTTTGGGAAGAGTTTCTGCATGTCCTTGAGTGGCCCAGCCAGAGCCCGATCAAACATCTCTGGAGAGACCTGAAAATAGCTGTGCAGCATCCAACCTGACAGAGCTTGAGAGGATCTGCAGAGAATGGGAGAAACTCCCCAAATACAGGTGTGCCAAGCTTGTAGTGTCATACCCAAGACTCAAGGCTGTAATTGCTGCCTAAGGTGCTTCAACAAAGTACTGAGTAAAGGGTCTGAATACTCGTTTTGAATACTCGTTTAAAAAAATAAAAATAAATGTATTATGGGGTATTGTTTGTAGATTGAGGGGGAAAAACAATTCAATCAATTTTAAATAAGACTAACGTAACAACACGTGGAAAAAGTGAGGGTTTGAATAATTTCCGAATACACTGTAGATATTACAGACTGGGTCAGGGAAGACACTTGCCAGCTGGTCAGCGTGTGATCCAAGTACGTGTCCTGGTAATCCATCTGGCCATGCGGTCCTGTGAATGTTGACCTATTTAAAAGGTCTTAATCACGTCGGCAACGGAGAACGTGATCACAGTCTTCCGGAACAGCTGGTAATCTCATGCATGGTTTAGTGTTACTTGCCCCGAAGCGAGCATAGAAGGCATTTAGCTCGTCTGGTAGGCTTGCATCACTGGGCTGTGCTTCCCTTTGTTGTCTGCAATAGTTGCCCTGCCACATCCGACGAGCGTCGGAGCCAGTGTAGTACGATATGATCTTAGTCCTGTGTTGGCGCTTTGCCTGTTTGATGGTTCGTCTGAGGGCATAGCGGGATTTCTTATAAGCTTCCAGGTTAGAATCCCGTTCCTTGAAAGCGGCTGCTCTAGCCTTTAGCTCAGGGAAGATGTTGCCTGTAGTACATGGCTTCTGGTTGGGGCATGTATGTACAGTCACTGTGGGGACGACGTCATCAACACACTTATTGATGAAGCCAGTAACTGGTGTACTCTTCAATGCCATTGGAAGAATCCCGGAACATATTCCAGTCTGCTAGAAAAACAGTCCTGTACCGAAGCATCATCTGACCACTTTCTTATTGACTGAGTCACTGGTGCTTCCCGTTTTAATTTTTGCTTGTATGTAGGAATCAGGAGGATAGAATTATGGTCAGATTTGCCAGATGGAGGGCGGGGGGGAGCTTTTTTTTTTACATCTCTGTGTTTGGAGTAAAGGTGGTCTAGAGTTTTTTTCCCCTCTGGTTGCACATGTAACATGCTGGTAGAAATGATGTGAAACGGATTTAAGTTTCCCGGCATTAAAGCTCCCATCTACTAGGAGCACCACCTCTGGATGAGCGGTTTCCTGTTTTCTTATGGCCTTTTACAGCTCATTGAGTGCGGACTTAGTGCTAGCATCGGTTTGTGGTGGTAAATAGTCAGCTACAAAAAATATAGATGAAAACTCCTGGTAAATAGTGTGGTCTATTGTTTATCATGAGATACTCTACCTCAGGCGAACAAAACCTTAAAACTTCATTAATATTATATTTTGTGCACCAGCTGTTGTTTACAAACATACAGACTGCCACCCCTGGTCTTACCGGAGGCAGCTGTCCCATCTTGCCGATGCAGCGTAAACCCTGCCAGCTGTATGTTATCCATGTTGTCGTTCAGCCACGACTTGGTGTAACATAAGATATTACAGCTTTTAATATCCCGTTGTTAGGATATGTGATCGTAGCTCATCTATTTTGTTATGCAATGAGTACGTTGGCTAGGACTGACGGTAGAGGCAGATGACCCAGTCGTCGTCGGATCCTTACAAGGCACCCTGACCTACGTCCCAGATATCTCTGTCTCTTTCTCATGCGAATGACTGGGATGTTGGCCTTGTTGGGTGTTTGAAGTAAATCCTTTGCGTCCAACTCGTTAAAGAAGAAAATCTTTGTCCAGTACGAGGCGAGTAATTGCTGTCCTGATATCCAGAAGCTCTTTTCGGTCATAATCGACAGGAGCGGAAACATGACGTGCAAAATAAGTTACAAATTATACAAGAAAAACACACACAATAGCACAATTGTTTAAGAGCCCGTAAAACGGCAGCCATCTCCTCCAGCGCCAATCAGTCATTCAGAAACATAGGATATTAAAGTTCTTCAGATCACATTGTTAGGATAGACTTGAACGGCATTCGTCCAGTTTATCCTCCAGTGATTGCACGTTCGACAATAGAACAATCAAGTATTCCGCACGAGTGTCGAGATTTGGGTCTGGTCCAGGATTAGCAGTATGTCCTTCGCCGCCGACTCATTGAAGTATAAATCCTCATCCAAATCAAGGTTAGTGATCGCTGTTCTGATGTCCAGAAGCTCTTTTATGTCATAGGAAACAATGGCGGAAACATTATTTACAAAAAAAGTTAAGATCAGCTAAAAAATCAAATAAAAAAACACAAAATGCCACAATTGGTCAGGAGACCGTAAAAAGGCTGCTATTCCCTGCAGAGCAATTCTTGACTGACAGCCATTCTGAACTTGAGCACCACATGCGACAAAAAGTTGCCCCCATCCCTCCCTGTAATTAGGCAACTTTTGCAAATGTTTTGTCTGAGTGAAGGAAATGCTGTAAATTACAATAAATACCACTGATGTCATGTCACACAAGTGAGCCGTCAATACACAGAAGTATATAGGTTTTAAACCTGCATATTTAGTTAATAAAATAAATTCATATTAGCAGGCAATATTAAACTAGGGAAATTGTGTCACTTCTCTTGCGTTCATACTAAAGTACCTATAAGAACATCCAATAGTCAAAGGTATATGAAATACAAATGATAGAGAGAGAAATAGTCCTATAATTCCTATAATAACTATAACATAAAACTTCTTACCTGGGAATATTGAAGACTCATGTTAAAAGGAACCACCAGCTTTCATATGTTCTCAGTTTCTGAGCAAGGAACTTAAACGGTAGCTTTTTTACATGGCACATATTGCACTTTTACTTTCTTCTCCAACACTTTGTTTTTGCATTATTTAAACCAAATTGAACATGTTTATTTATTTGAGACTAAATTGACTTTATTGATGTATTATATTATGTTCAAATAAAAGTGTTCATTTTTCATTCAGTATTGTTGTAATTGTCATTATTGCAAATATATATATTATATATTAAAAAATATATATATATAAAAAAAAATGTACGATTAATCGGTATCGGCTTTTTCGGTCCTCCAATAATCTGTATCGATGTTGAAAAATCATAATCGGTCAACCTCTAATAAATATATATACATATATATTTCAATTTAGCCCTATCAATATAGGCAAATTCCCACAAGCGTAAAGGGTTCATGTGTGTGTGGAAAATCACCTACACAGATCCTTAATCTTTGCTTAGCGGATGAGCAGAGAGATAGTGAGTTTTAGATGCTGTGAGGATATTTATTTTTCCAGCACTACTAAAACAGAAAAGCCATTCTTTGCAATAGAATACATTTGTATGAGTCTGAGCTTTTGATTACTCATAGACCAAAACTTAAAGATTATTTCAAATTTTGAAATGGAGCCGGTCCTGCTTAAGTAATGTTTGGGGAAGCTGTATAGACACCTACATGCTAGGTCAGTAAGAGTGACTACTGTTATGTACCATACCTTCCAGCCTCTGGATCTTGGCCTTGACAGAGATGACTGTCTCAAAGGGCGAGACGCGCAGCTCGAAGCAGGTCCCAGTCAACGTTTCGATGAACAGCTCCATGGTCTCGTAGAACGGCAACTTATACTGGAAGGCCCCCACGCTGTCATCATTATAGATTGGTGGCTCCTTCCTGTCCGCCATCTTTGTGTGGTTAGGACTGCTTTAGGGTGAGGGGGGTGTGGGAGGGGCAGCAGCCCAGGGGAAGGGAGCGAGGGATGGGTGTGGGTGCTCTCTGTTGTCACCACGGTTACACATCATGCTGGAAGCCCAAAGCTCTGAGGGAGAGAGAGGGCGAGAGAGAGATGGCTCAGTACCTTGCCCTTTCTTCCGAGTCTAAGGTAATCTATGTTTGTTCCTCAAACACTGACACTGAGGTATAACAGTTGACCAAAAAACCCCAGCTATGCTGAGGAGAGTTGGAAAGGGGGAGTTGAGTTGACATGCACCTGGTAGGTAAGGAAACCTTTACTTCCCTGACAACACAAACAACTATCAATATGAAACAACTATGGCCTACAATGTGCAAGGAAGCCTAACCCATGCTGCTAACACTAGTGAGCAGAACGCAAAGCATTCCTTTAATTTGGAAGAAGTGCGTATTAAAATCTTCACACACAGACACACTGAAATGTCACCAACTGTCACTTAGACCTGGCCTACACAATTAGAGAGCAATAGTTTAAAAAAATGTTTGTTTTTTTTAAAGTACAGAATTGAAGAGACAAGTGTAGGTGCCTTCATAACATTTACATTTACATTTAAGTCATTTAGCAGACGCTCTTTGGTGCGTTCACCTTAAGACATCCAGTGGAACAGCCACTTTACAATAGTGCATCTAAATATTTTAAGGGGGGTGAGAAGGATTACTTTATCCTATCCTAGGTATTCCTGAAAGAGGTGGGGTTTCAGGTGTCTCCGGAAGGTGGTGATTGACTCCGCTGTCCTGGCGTCGTGAGGGAGTTTGTTCCACCATTGGGGGGCCAGAGCATCGAACAGTTTTGACTGGGCTGCGCGGGAACTGTACTTCCTCAGTGGTAGGGAGGCGAGCAGGCCAGAGGTGGATGAACGCAGTGCCCTTGTTTGGGTGTAGGGCCTGATCAGAGCCTGGAGGTACTGAGGTGCCGTTCACCTCACAGCTCCGTAGGCAAGCACCATGGTCTTGTAGCGATAATAAAACGATCATAAAACATTCAGCTGACCACAAGGCCCATGCCACAGCTCTTGGCTGCAGTATAGTCTAGCTAGCTGAAGCTGACCAGCTGTTAGTCTATGTAATGCCATCAGGAGTGTATGGTATCAAACACACAGACAACCCCATGCAGGCATAGGGGACTGGAGGCCTCTTGACAGTTAATCTGCATGTTATGTGACTGCATTAATATTTCATTTTAAATTAATGCAAATGTAAAGTTGTGGGCTGATTGATACGACATGAGATGTGGTGAGATTGGAAATCTTTTTAGTGTACTAGAGAGATGGGATTTATGAATTTGTTATAGTTTCAAGCAGATTAAATTCCTTTCACACAAACACTGTAAAGACCAAGTCTACTGTATCCCTAGCTGAATTTCTCAGCACCACAAAAAATCGGCTACTGTATTCCCAAAGTTAAGGGCCTACACTATGACCATTAATTAGGCATTGATCTCTGCTAAGAAAGCAAACCTGGAAACCTCAACACTCAATATTAAGTGAGCTGAATCTGGTTTCAGTAAAACAAGACTGACTAGCCAGTTACCTAGCTATCAAGCCAGTGTTACATTATAACATTTGAACCTATATACCATGTGTAAATCGTGAAAAACAAGGTCTTGATCTTTCCTATCAGCGCTTACGAGACAGAAAGGTGGCTACACTTAGCAAATACTATACAAAGGATGCAGTTAGATAACTAATACATGGCCAGACAGGAATCTTTTCTGTCTCGGTCTCACCAGAACCCCCTTTTATTATTTTACTCACCGTAAGAGCATCCAAGAGAGGGTCCCTATAGCTGGCAAGAGTATACCAATGAACAACTGGCTGGCGTCCCAAGACTAGAACCCCTCCGCCTTTAACTAGCTGGACATAGAACAATAGCACAAATATAGATAGTAACGTTATTAACAAAGCAAATGCATATATTATCTAGCTAGCGATTTCGTATAACTAACTAAATAGGTTGTGACTAGCTAGCCAGAACCAGTTAGCTCACTAGCGTTAGCTAGCTAACCACTTTAGCAACCCAAACAATGGCTACCTTGCTTGGGTCGATGGCTGCTGCAAGCTGCTACTCGTACTCTCCTTTTCAGATTCGGCATTCTAGATTATAATGAAACGGTTCTACTTATCTCAATGTTTTAAAATATAAATGACAGCGGAAAGCTATCCTTATTGCCCATGAAAAGTGGAATATCAGTAACCCTTGGGATTTTCCTGAACTCAACTCATCTCACCTGTCAAAAAAAAACAGCGGCTCCTGACCAGCCCATTGTGACTTCTCTTGATTGACAACAAAGGCACCATGACGTAACGTGTTCGCTCTCTGTAGGTGAACCAATGAGGAGTACAAAGAGGCGGGACAAATATTGTTCGGTCACAGTGATGGACTATTTCTCCTAGAAAAAGAACACTGGCTTCGGAGCGTGTTATTAAAAAGATACTGGTAGCCTAACACACTAACCTTTCATTTGTGTAATGTAATAATGGTTGTCTTTGTACTACACTTGAATAAGTTGACTTAAAAGTGTACAAATTATAATTAAGCAATCATAAAATCCCGTCAGTGATGAATGAATAGATCAAAATATAGCTTTTACTTTGTATAAAATGTAGGCTCCTATATCAATATGCAGAATCCTCTTTAAAATGTATCAGTGCAGTTACTCAACATTTAAAGTCGACTAGCAGTCAAGACATGGCAGTGAAGTCCATCCTTAAAGCACAGAAGTAGAATTTTAATTAAAGGGAAGGAACCGTGTAAATTTAGAATCACACATTCCTCTTTCAGACCATCTTCCTAATTTCAGCTGCATTCATAATTCCACTACTCACGATCTTAACAAAAAGCTTTTAAGCAGTGCTGCAGGTCTTTGAAACAAACTTACAATACACATTTCAAATTTCATAAAATATCATTATTTTAGTTTAAAAAACTGAAATGTCATTCATCACAGGCAAAGTTGACAAATTTAACAATTTCATATTAATTGAAAAACAAAAACATTTGCTTGTTGTTGCTAGGATAGTCAGTCGGTTAACAATGACTTCATAACTATGATATGGCACGGCCCAAAACTTAAACACAGAGCTCTCCAACTACATTTATAAATCATTTACTATTTATTTATTATCAGCTGGTCTAATGACAGCTAAGAATATGCTTATAAAGTGCTGCTATCATGGATATTAAATAAAGACAAATAGCAATTAATAACTGTTATTTTGTCTGTTATCAATCATAGATGAAGATGTGAAGTGTATATCAGAATCATCACCTTCAACATTTCTTGCTGTGTTTTAATTTCCGTCTGAGGTTGTCGATCAATCAATAGTTTTTATATAAATAGTCTCTCTATGAACAGTTTTAATATCTCCAACCCTTTTTTCAGTCCTCCAAAACAACATGGTATTAAGCACAATTGTACAATTAGGACACCTGATACCCGACATAGTGCACTGAACTATCTAGGGAATAAGGTGCCATTTGGGATGCACCCAAAGTTTTAGCTCCTCAGGAACGGTCCACGATTTAGTTCCCACCCAGAACGTTGAGAGGGTCGTCAAAGATGTTGCCTGAGTCATCCGCTGCACTGGTGTCCTGGGAGGGAGGGTTCTTCTTGGACTTGGATGGAGGCTGCTTGGGCACCGGCTTCACAGTGCTGGGAGAGAAGATGTCATCTGTGGAGAGAGAAGCATGGACAGTACTGTGAATGTTTCAGTTCAATCAGGTGGCAATGGCATTGTAAGACTGTGTGTGTTTGTTTTTGTGTGTGCACCATTGGAGGCTGCTGAGGGGAGGATGGCTCATAATAATGGCTGGAAAGGAGCGAATGGTATGGCATTGATACCATTCCACCGATTCTGCTCCAGTCATTACCACAAACCTGTCCTCCCCAATTAAGCTGCCACCAACCTCCTGTGGTATGCACACATACCTGTATTTGTCTGTGCGCGTGTGTGGTGAATTTCAACATACATGTTGAAACAGTTGAGGAACAACAATGCAAGTTCTAGATATTCTGAAATATGTGCTCTGCAAATACTCACCCATATCATCATCAAATATTGATTTAGTCTCCACCTTCTTGGACTTCTTCTCTTTTGGTTTTGAAGTGGACGTCATATCAGCAAAGATGTCAACGTTGTCATCAAACAGACTGGCATCCAAGGATTTCTCTTTGTGCTTTTTGGGTGGAGCCGTTGCTTCATCCTGTGAAAACAGTAACAGACATATTCAGAGAAGAAGCAGACAGACACATGCACGTGCGCACACACACTTTCCATGGAATATATTGATTTCCCTCTACCTCCTGTTGCAGAGATCGTAACTGTTGGATCAACAGACGTGCTGACCCAGCATGCTGTGTGACAGACCAACTGCATTTACACTATTACAATGAAAAGTGCCGCAAAATGAATTTAAACTGAAATCATAAACAGACACAATTGATCATCATGACCAATACCTGGAAGATGTCCTGCTTGGGAGTAGAGTTGCTCCCAGCCTTAGAGACTTTATCACCAGCAGTAGTGGGAGTGGAGCTCTTTCCTAGCCCGAATATATCCTCTTCATCCTCCTCCTCATCCTCTAGGAAGGAAGATGCCTTGGCCTTCTTAGCTGACCTCGGCTTCACCTTCTTGAACAGGTCACCCATGGGGTCGTCAAAGAGGGACTGCGGGGTCGTCACTTTCTCCTTCTCATTCTTTGACATCACTTTACCCTCTGTAGTCTTTGTTGTGGGATTGGGGGATGGAGTGGTGAGTATGGGTGAGGGGATGGTGGGGTTGGGACCTGGGGCAGGGGCAGACCCAAAGAGGCTGTCGGACCTAAACAGGTCATCCTCGTCAAGAGAAGGCAGCACCTTCACCTTGCTACCCTTAGAAGAGTCTTTCTTTAGAGGGGTGTTTGACACTGGTAGTGTTAGCACTGACGGTCTGACAGAGAAATCTGTGAGCAGGTGTTTGGAGGGTAAGGAAGCAGATAAGGAGGAGGAGGGTAAGGCAGAGGTTGGGGTTTGGTTAGGTAGACTAGACCTAGGCAGAGATAGGTTAGCTAGTCCCGGGCTAGGCTGGGTTGGGTTAGATAGTGCTGGGCTAGGCAAGGTTGGGCTGGGTCCGGCCTGGTCCTCTCCCTGGTTCTCGTCTCTCTGCTCTACAGATCTCTGAGCTGATGTCTGCCGTGCTGCCCTGGTCTGGGGCCTGCGGCGGTTGGAGCCTTTAGCTCGACCCTACAGGAAAAGAAGACACATGGAGTCATAACAGGGGCTTATTTTGGAAGTGACAAGGTTAGAGCTTTAAATATTACATTTCTATAATTTAAGGATCAAATGTAGGTGTTCCACATTTCCCTCACCCTGTTCCATTATGTCCACCCTACCCCAGTGCCAGACCCCTGACCCACCTTGTTCGCACTCTGTAGCGTGGACACCTGGACCGGGTTCTCGAAGCTAACCCCTCTGTTGCTGGGGGGCTTGGTCCCTGCCGAACTGAGGCTAGCACTGGGGCTGGGGCCTGAGGAGCTGGGGCTGCGGCTCAAGCCTGGGAGTACACTGATCCCCCCTGGGATCCGAGAGAACGCGTCGGGCAGGAGGGCAGCAGGGTTGATCACCAGGTTGGCCTGAGAGTGAGGAACACATTTGTTCACAAGTGTTGACCCAATTTCATACCAACTAAAGGCCTTTATAAGAGAGGGTTTTGTAATCACAGCACAGTGAATACACATGCAAATGGCTATAATTTGGATTGGTCCTCAATTGGATTTACAACTAATTTTGTTCATGCAGTCCCTCATGATCATCAGAACCAAGCAGTAGACAACACAGAGGAAGTGAGACCAATAATAAAGATATAGAAAGTAATAAAATGTAGAAGTAGGAATAACATCTACTCATGAGGTTTCAGGAAGAATAAAGGCTGAGCATTCGCTTTCAGTTTGACGAGAATTTTTTTTTTTTTTAAAAACACCTTGTGAGAATCAATTTGACAGTCACAGGGTCTCAGTTTAGCTTTTAAGCCAGCAGTGGAAAAGAAAAGACGATATGTTTCACGTCAAAGGCAGAGGTTCAAAGATGACTGGCAGAAAACATGTTGGGAGAATGAAAGCTCATTCAGAAAGATTAAAGAAAGAGTAAAATATTGAATAATAAAAAGACTGATTTAACATTTCAGAAGATTACTTGGAGTTTTCCAATCCGTGAAGGCTCTTTAGATTTTACAGGGCTTGGTGTCGGCTTCTGTGCAGTTGAATGACATAGATCATGTTAAGTAATCTAGACAGGAGTATCTCCAAAAGCAATGTAACAGTATAATAACTATCAACTGAGAGGAGAGAAAACAACTGTCCACAGATATCCTTCAAATTCAGAAAAAAATGTAAGGCAACAATACCAGTCAAACGTTTGGACACCTACTCATTCAAGGGATTTTGTTAATTTTTACATTGTAGAATAATAGTTCAGACATAAAAAAAAAAGAACACATATGGAATCATGTAGTAACCAAAAAAAGTGTTAAATCAAATATATGAGATTCTTCAAAGTAGCCACCCTTTGCCTTTATGACAGCTTTGAACAATGTTGGCATTCTCTCAACCAGCTTCACCTGGAATGCTTTTCCAACAGTCTTGAAGGAGTTCCCACATATGCTGGGCACTTGTTGGCTGCTTTTCCTTCACTCGGTGGTCCAACACATCCCAAACCATCTCAATTGGGTTGAGGTCGGAGCGATTGTGGAGGCCAGGTCATCTGATGCAGCACTCCATCACTCTCCTTCTTGGTCAAATAGCCCTTGGACAGCCTGGGTGTGTGTTGGGTCATTGTCCTGTTGAAAAACAAATTATGATTTTCCAACTAAGCGCAAACCAGATGGAATCGCGTATCGCTGCAGAATGCTGTGGTAGCCATGCTGGTTAAGTGTGCCTTGAATTCTAAATAAATCACAGACAGTGTCACCAGCAAAGCACCATCACACCACCTCCTCCATGCTTCACGGTGGGAACCACACATGCGAAGATTATCCATTCATCTATTCTGCGTCTCACAAAAACACAGCAGTTAGAACCAACAATCTCACATTTGGACTCATCAGACCAAAGGACAGATATCCACCAGTCTAATGTCCATTGCTCGTTTTTCTTGGCCCAAGCAAGTCTCTTCTTCGTGTCCTTTAATAGTTGTTTCTTTGCAGCAACCCAAACATGAAGGCCTGATTCATGCAGTCTTCTCTGAACAGTCCTCTGTTACTTGAACTCTGAAGCATTTATTTGGGCTGCAATTTCTGAGGCTGGTAACTCAAATGAACTTATCCTCTGAAACAGAACTCTGGCCCTTCCTTTTCTGTGGCGGTCCTCGTGAGAACCAGTTTCATCATAGCACTTGGTTTTTGCGACTGCACTTGAAGAAACTTTAAAAGTTCTTGACATTTTCCAGATTAACTGACCTTCATTTCTTAAAAGTAATAATGGACTGTCGTTTCTCTTTTCTTATTTGAGCTGTTCTTGCCATATTATAGACTTGAGCTGTGTTCGAATACCCATACTAACATACTGTATACTTAATGAGTATATACCATACTATTAGTTCATTTGAGTATACTTTAACAGAACCGTATCCTTTCAGTTGAGTGTACTAAATCTTGGCCTGTCACCCGGAAGTTGCTAGCTAGCTAGTTACCAAAACAAATGACAAGTTAGACATTTTAAGACTTTGGGTGTGTTCTTAAATTCAATCTGGAGTGCCAGAGTGTGCTCATAATTCAGAGCGTTATCAGATTGTCCGTTTGTGAATTAAAACTGTTCCGCTCTTGGAGAGTACACTGGACGCATGGGCCAAGGAGTAGGATTGATTTGAGCGTTCTGGCCGTACAACGGCAGACAAGTACCCGAGCTAACGTTGGCTTCCAGACACAAATCAGAACACTCTGACCATTTTACTCGCCCTAGCAGAGCTGGTTAGGCAGTTTTCATGTTATCCAGAGCGTTGGTGACTGTGCTGCTGGAAACAATTGAATTACGCTTTTTTTTGTCAACATTTACTGATACCGGCCATATTCAACCACCCGTTGCTCGTAAATGAATTATTCTGCGCTCTGGTACACTAAACCGAGAGTGCTCTGAAATCGGAATGGATAGCCAGAGCGAATTTACAAAAGCCCCCATGTCCATTGAGAACGCACTACGACGATACAATTTAGATATGCTAAGAATGACGAGAAAAATCAAGTCACTAAATGTTGGGTAGTTAAGATAGCCTAACGTTAGTAGACTACTTATACATCAAACTTGCCAGTATATTAACTATAGGCTAACTTACATACTGCTGTAATGAAATGCTATGTGGTTCATAAGGACAGCATAGCTAACAAATTGTCAGCCAACATAGCGTGTAAGGTAACCTATTTAAAAATTCATAACTTTATTACTTTGCTCAACATTTGTCATAATTAGCAATGAATTTCTATCCGCTCTCGTTGGACTTAGACTGCATATTTTCCACCTTTATCTTCAAATGACAAAACCATATGAAGCCAATTTTCTTTTAAATTCAAAATACAGATGAATAATTTACATTCTTACATAATACAAAACAGAACACAGGTATTAATGAAAAAATACTGGAACAAACAAAAATTTAAAAAAATAAACAATTCTAATCACTCTGAAAAAATCTGTGATTTATGATTTATTAATGATTTCGGAACATGTTATTCTTGTTATTGTTCACTAGGGTTAATGTTTTAATAAAATAGTTCAATTCAATCAAAAAAGTGTCTCATTTTGGTATAGAATTTTTGTTTGTGTATGAAGTATTTGGCAACATGAATTTAAAAAAATACACAATCATTTTAGTGGTCTTGTTATAATTGCAATAGTAACATATTATATGTTTCATGTCAAAAACATTGATAGTGTTCATAATGGTAAATAAGTATTTTGCAAAGTTTTACCAAAATTTGGACAAATTTACATTCAAAGAACAAGTGAGACAAATTCTCACCTTTTTCACAGAAAGTGTCCTCTGCGTGTATACTTCCTATTCGTGACGTAAAATACGATTGAGAGTATGAATACTCGAACACAGCTCATGTCTTTTACCAAATAGGGCTAGCTTCTGTATACCACCCCTACCTTGTCACAACAAGGAAAGAAATTCTACAAATTAACTTTTAACAAAGTACACCGGTTAATTGAAATGCATTCCATGTGACTACCTCATAAAGCTGGTTGAGAGAATGCCAAGAGTGTGCAAAGCTGTCAAGGCAATAGTTGGCTACTTTGAAGAATATCAAATATATTTTGATTTATTTAACACTTTTTTGGTTACTACATGATAGATTACTACATGATGTCTTAACTATTATTAAACAATGTATAAAATAGTAAAAATAAAAACT
Organism: Oncorhynchus nerka; assembly: GCF_034236695.1. Lineage (NCBI taxonomy): Eukaryota > Metazoa > Chordata > Actinopteri > Salmoniformes > Salmonidae > Oncorhynchus > Oncorhynchus nerka. The sequence continues at coordinate 28,635,578 of NC_088423.1, forward strand.
TGAATGAGTAGATGCGTCAATTTTTGACTAGTACTGTACGTACTCCAGAGGCGGCGGGTGGGAGGAGTTATTTTGGACTGGCTCATTGTAACGGAATCAACGGCAGCGTAGCCTAGTGGTTAGAGCGTTGGACTAGTAACCGGAAGGTTGCGAGTTCAAACCCCCGAGCTGACAAGGTACAAATCTGTCGTTCTGCCCCTGAACAGGCAGTTAACCCACTGTTCCCAGGCCGTCATTGAAAATAAGAATGTGTTCTTAACTGACTTGCCTGGTTAAATAAAGGTAAAATTATTATTTTTTTAAAAATGGCACGAAGTCAAACGTGGTTTCCGTATGTTTGATGTGTTCCATTTAAGCCATTACAATGAGCCTATCCTCCTATAACTCCGTCCACCAGCCTCCTCAGATACCCTTTAACCCTAAGCACATGGGCAATCACATATTCTGTATAGACTAAGACTCTTTCATCAGCCTTACCTCACTCTCTGTGACTGGTGCTGTGACAGCAGGTTTTGAGGATGACTCGTCTTTAGTGGGTTTACTGGGCTTCTCTGATACCTTCTGAGGATGGAGGTCAAAAAAAGGACAAGGACTGAGGATGTACAGCGCCCGGTAAAGTCATCAAGTTGTATTCATATTGTATTGATTGATTGAGGTGATTTAGAATAGGGTACTGGAGGAGGAGCTTTTGGCTTGACAGAGCTGAAGAGGTCATCTTCATCATCACCAAACAGTGTTGGAGCTGCCGACTTCACTGAGCTTGGCCTGGAGCTCTGAGACAGGAACACAGCATTTTATCATCACTACTATCATTCGTACAATTGATTTATCACTCAAAGGGGTAGCAAGTAGTACACGCGTCAATGTGCTGATGCAATACAAGACATCCACCCTGGTCCTGGTGAGTGCAGGTGTTTTTCTCTAGCCCAATACTTACACTTAAACCCTCTCACTAAGCCTACTGTCCCTAGAACTCACCATAGACTTGTCAGGTGTGGCGAAGATGTCAACTTCAGGGTCGTTGTCTCTCTGCTGAGTCTGACTGAAAAGCAGTTCCTCATCCTGGAACACCCCGGTACTACTCTTGGTACGAGGACGCTCCTCCGCAGGCTAACAGACAGACACAGGATTTACAGACACACACACACACAGGAATTGTCAGTAGTATGAATAAAATATTTTAAACCTTTAGTGTGTTTTTGGCAACTGGTTTGGTCGGTATGGAGATAGGGGCAGTCCAGTCAGCACCCTCCTCTTCCACATCATCAAACAGACTGAGGGTGTTCTTCTTAGTTTTGGCCTCCTTCTCCATGGGGGGCGGGCCCTCAGACAGGAAGTCATCACCATCCGGGTCGCCCAATGGGCTCTTAGTCTGCTTGTTTAGGCACAGGAAGACAGAAAGGCGTCAAAGTGAGTACAGCACCTCACTCACAGGCATAGGAGCAGGGCTCCATCTCAATTCACCTTCCTCTCAACTATATTGGAGGAAATGTTCCAAGGTCCCTCACCTCAGGTCTTTATTGCCCAATTGGTTTTGAGAAAGAGACTAGGAGAGATAATGTGAGGAATCACAGAAAGATTAATTGGGAAACGTCCCTAATGGCCAAAACTAGGTTATGATCAGGATTGGGTGAGTTTAGCTGATCGTAGATCTGAGCTTAGAGAGAATTTCTACCCTAAGTCTTATGTATAGCATCTCACCTTGGCTGCTGCCAGTCTGTCTCCCAGCACGTTGATCCCTCCAAACAGACTGACGGCCCCTACTGGCTTCTTCTTACTCTCACTGCCCTCTAGTGGAGAGGACAGGGATGGCACCTCAGGACTCTTGTATTTCGCTACCCTCTCCTCCTCTGTAGGTTTCTCCTCCACTAGGGGAGGAGGTGGTGCAGTCACCTCTGGTTTGTCTATCTGGAGCAGCGAGGGGGCTGGGGAGGCTACAACAGATGCCTAGAGAACACGATATAAGGGCACAGGAAAAAAGGGTAAGAGCTGGGGGGTAAAGGACTGAAATAGCACTGATTACAGACACAGCTATCAATGCAGGGATGTTACCACACATACAGTATATTTATATGAACAGTACGTCAAAACAGTACTTTCTTACAACGATATTCATTCAATATTTTTATTGTTTTAAAATAATAGACAAGAGCCTAAACATTACTGAAGTATCTTTTTTAACAATTCCATTGTTGCCTTGAAGGCTTTTCACCTATAGGTTATTCATATATGCCAAAATGGCACCCTATTCACTATATAGTGCACTACATAGGGACTAGGCTGTGGACAGACAATCTGTAAACCATGCTTACTTTAGGGTCAGCTGTAGTAGAGCTGTTGGTGACGTTTGATTTGAAGCCGAAGAGGGATCCCTTATTTTCATCATCCTCATCTTCAAACAGGAGAGACACTCTCTGGTGCTTCTTCTGACTGCACCAACACACAGACATTTACACCACACCAAGACGTCATACTACAGATTTAGTATTTTTGTCTACTATTGCTATGACGTTTACCTCGACTCCTTGGTAGCAGCAAAGAGATCATCATCATCCTCATCAAACAGGCTGTCTTTAAGAGCTGCTTTGACACTGGGTAGACTAGCTGGGGCACTAGTACTGGACTTCATCCCTCCAGTCTTAACCTCTGTCTTACCAGCACTAGGCTTGGAGCTCATCCACTGGTCCTAATGCAGAAAGAATACAAAAGGGTTAAATAGATATCATCTGTTGAAGTAATAGAAACAACCTTCACAAGAAAGCCTGGTTCAAAATCTACCTTTCTGGTGTTTGCAGATTTGTAGGAATAGGATGGGTGTAAGCTATATTCAATTTGTCACATGTGCCAAATACAACAAGTGTAGACTTCACCGGGAAATGCTTACTTACAAGCCCTTAACCAACAGTGCAGTTAAAGAAGAAAATATTTACCAATTAGATTCAAATAAAAGTAATAATAAAAAGTAACACAATAAGAATAACATAACGAGACTATATACAGGGGGAACCGGTACCGAGTCAGTGTGCAGAGGTACAGGCTAGTTGAGGTAATCTGTACATGTAGGTGGGGGCAAAGTGACTATGCATAGGTAACGAACAAAACAGTGAATATATAAAACTGTAAATTGTCCGGGGGCGATTTTATGAATTGTTCAGCAGTCTTATGACTTGGGGGTAGAAGCTGTTAAGGAGCCTTTTGGTCCTTCCGGTACCGATGGCCGTGCAGTAGCAGAGAAACCAGTCTATAACTTTGGTGACTGGAGTCTGACAATTGTATGGGCTTTCCTCTGACACCTCCTATTATATAGGTCCTGGATGGCAGGAAGCTTGGCCCCAGTGATGTACTGGGCTGTTTGCACTACCCTCTGTAGCACCTTACAGTCAGATGCCGAGCAGTTGCCATACCAGGCGGTGATGCAACCGGTCAGGATGCGCTCGGACGTGCAGTTGGAGAAGCTTTTTGAGGATCTGGGGACCCATGCCAAATCTTTTCAGTCTCCTGAGGGGATAAAGGTTTTGTCGTGCCCTCTTCACAACTGTCTTGGTATGTTTCAACCATGATAGTTCGTTGGTGATGTGGACACCAAGGAACTTGAAACTCTTGACCCGCTCCCTGACAGCCCAGTCGATGTTAATGGGGGCCCTCCTTTTCCTGTAGTCCACAATCAGCTCCTTTGTCTTGCTCACATTGAGGGAGAAGTTGTCCTGGCACCACACTGCCAGTTCAGACTTCCTCCCAATTGGCAGTCTCATTGTTGTCGGTGATCAGGCCTACCACTGTTGTGTCGTCAGCAAACTTAATGATGTTGGAGTCGTGTTTAGCCACACAGTCGTGGGTGAACTGGGAATACAGGAGGGGACTAAGTACACACCCCTGAGGGGCCCCAGTGTTAAGGATCAGCGTGGCAGACGTGTTGTTGCCCATCCTTACCACCTGGGGGGCGGCCCGTCAGGAAGTCCAGGACCCAGTTGAGGAGGGAGGTGTTTAGTCACAGGGTTCTTAGCTTATTGATGAGCTTCATGGTTACTATGGTGTTGAACGCTGAGCTGTAGTCAATGAACAGCATTCTCACATAGGTGTTCCTTTTGTCCAGGTGAGAAAGGGCAGTGTGGAATGCGATTAAGATTGCGTCATCTGTGGATCTGTTGGGGTGGTATTTGAATTGGAGTGGGTCTTGCGTGTCTGGGAAGATGCTGTTGATGTGAGCCATGACCAGCCTTTCAAAGCACTTCATGGCTACCGACGCGAGTGCCACGGGACGGTAATCATATCATCATTCTCTTATTTGGGCACAGGGACTATGGTGGTCTGCTTGAAACATGTAGGTTTTATAGACTCGGTCAGGGAGAGGTTGAAAATGTCAGTGAAGACACTTGACAGTTGGTCCGCGCATGCTTTGAGTACACGTCCTGGTAATCCGTCTGGCCCAGTGGCTTTGTGAATGTTGACCTTTTTAAAGGTTTTGTTCACATCAGCTACCGAGAGCGTTATCACACAGTCATCCAGAACAGCTGGTGCTCTCGTGCATGCTTCAGTGTTGCTCACCTCGAAGCGAGCATAAAAGCCATTTAGCTCGTCTGGTAAGCTTGCGTCACTGGGCAGTTTCCCTTTGTAGTCCGTAACAGTTTTCAAGCCCTATCTGAAGCCGTCCGAAGCCCATTGGATGGCAGAGCCATCACAATATTGCTATCACCATATTGCTTACCTCTGCAGGTATTTCAGATCTGTGAATACCAAAGGGGTAGTGGCTAAAGGAGGGGGCTAAGGGTTATTTTCTGACAGGCTGAAGTTGAACTGAAGATTATGTAGCAAAGTTCCCTTCCCTCCCATTACCTCATCATCACTGAAGATGGAGCTAGAGACCGGTTTCTTGACTTTTGGAGTGGCAGCTTTAGCTTGGCTTGGTTTAGACTTCTTCGCAGACGCAAACAGATCCTGCATGATGCAAGAAAGTGGTTAGATATGAAGACGTAGTTACAAATTCTAATATTTTTGGGACCGAAATAGGTTAGGGTCATTTTCTCACTTCTTCCTCCTCGTCATCGAAGATGGACAGAGGAGCTTTGCTGGCTTTGCTCTGGGTTGTGGGTTCAGGTTTAGATTGACTCTTAGGGATGGTTTGAAATATCTAGAAAGTCAGGGACAGAGAAAGGTGAGGTTACATCTGTAAAACAATACCATGCTTCATGATCAACCTAACGTTCTAAGCATTAATTGTACGGCTCATGTAGATATTGATGTAATTGATAAGCATGAGAAGTACCTCCATCAACAACATTCAGGAAATGGATGCATACTTGAGAATGAGTGTTAAAAAAGAAGAAGCACACCTGTGAGTCCTCATCGTCAGAGAACAGACTCTTCGCCTGGGTTTTTTCTGTCTGCTTAGTCGTGGTTTTCACCACGTCTGGAGGAGGGCCGTTCTGTAATGAACAACATGGGGGGGAAGAAAAGGAGCGCAAGAGAAACAAAGCGAGAGTTAGGAAGAAAGAGTGAGGGAGATAAAGATAAGAGTGAGATTGTAGATAGATAAAGACATGGATGAGAGAGATGATGGGTAGATGAAAGAGGAGTCCCACCTCCTCTGACTCTTCGCTGGTGGAGGAGGGCTGTCGTTTCTTCAGTGCCTCAGTTAGTAGGCTCTTGGTACCAGGACCAAACATGGAAACGCCTCCTGCTGGCATCTTAACACAACCAACAACCATCATTACCACAACCAACAACCATCAGCATAATTCATTACTAAAACCAAAAATCATCAACAGCACAACTAATCAACACCACTGTAAGTAAGCAACTTATAATCATGATAACCAAGTGCCCTAAATCCATTATATAGTCAATCAACACTTGTTAATATGGAAACCCAACCGTGTGTATATTCACCTTTTTCTGTGGAGCCTGTTTCACCTCCTCTTCTTCCTCCTCCACCACCACCTCCTTCCTGCTCTGTAGAGTGGGTGGGGCGACAGAGCTCTCACCAAAGATGTCACCATCCTCATCATCTCCTCCAAACAGATCCACTGTCTTCTCTTGCTTGGATTTCTTCTGTTCAGCTGAACACAGGTAACATATTAGTGCTTGCGATGAATACAGTTTTAGTGCTTCAATCTATAGCTAGATGACTTCTGATATCTCAAGGAGTGATAAGTATCATTTTGGTCTTAAACTGTTGTCTAGTACTGTCTTTTTGCTAGCTAGGGGGCCATCTGCTTTAAGTGCGGTCTGTCTTCTCAGTAGCCTACTTGGTTTGTGAACTGCTGACAACTTGCAGCTAATTGTTGACAAACCAACCACTATTAAAGGGGTACTTCAGTTTAGATTTCCACTTACTTTTAGTTTTGAAGCATCATCCAGACAGTTGGTTTGGTCTGAGTTCCATTCCTGAGATTTCTCTAGCTGGCTTAGTTGCTTGCATGAGCCATATAGTAGTAATAGTGGCCAGACTCAACAAAAAAAACGTGCTTCAAAACATCCCCACAAGAAACTCTACAGCCATCTCAGGTCTTGTGGGCTATACATGCATATCAAAACACTTGGCTATTTTCACTATTACGAGCATAAATGTGTTTAACTTCAATTGTGCTTACTTCCTGTTTTCACATAGTCACACCTACATATTATGGTTCGAGGCAAGCGCAGTGCAGACACAGCATTCAAGCTCTACACCACCCAAAATCATTCAATCAAAACATGTCTGAATCGGACAGCTACGAGCCTGAAAAGGATGCATACTTTGCAGAACCATATTTATACTGAACAAAAATATAAAAACGCAACATGCAACAACTTCAAAGATTTTACCGAGTTACAGTTCATAAGGAAATCAGTCAATTAAAATACATTAATTAGGCCCTAATCTATGGATTTCACATTACAGGGAATTGGTCACAGATACCTTAAAATAAATAGGGGCGTGGATCACAAAACCAGTCAGTATCTGGTTTGACCACAAGCAGTGTGGACATCTTCGCATAGATTTGATCAGGCTGTTGATTGTGGCCTATGGAATGGGGTCCGTCTTATTCCAATGGCTGTGCAAAGTTGCTGGATATTGGTGGACCTGGAACACAGTCATACACGTTGATCCAGAGAATCCCTAACATTCTCAATTGGTGACAAATCTGGTGAGTATGCAGGCCATTAAAGAACTGGCACATTTTCAGCTTCCAGGAATTGTGTACAGATCCTTGCGACATGGGGCCATGCATCATCATGCTGAAACATGAGGTGATAGCGGCAGATGAATGGCACAATGGGCCTCAGGATCTCGTCACGGTATATCTGTGCATTCAACTTGCCAAAGAAAAAATGCAATTGTGTTCAGTGTCCGTAGCTTATGCCTGCCCATACCATAACCCCACCATGGGGCACTCTGTTCACAAGGTTGATATCAGCAAACCGCTCGCACACACAACGTCATGCGCGCCGTCTACCATCTGCCCAGTATAGTTGGAACTGTGATTCACCCGTGAAGAGCACACTTCTCCAGCGTGCCAGTGGCCATCAAAGGTGAGCATTTTCCCATTGAAATCGGTTATGACGCCGAACTGTCATCAGGTCAAGACCCTGGTGAGGATGACGAGCACGCAGTTAAGCGAGTTTGTGCAAACCCACAGTTTCAGCTGCCCGTGTGGCTGGTCTCAGACAATCCCGCATGTGAAGAAGACAGATGTGGAGGTCCTGGGCTGGAGTGGTTACACGTGGTCTGAAGTTGTGGCGCCGGTTGAACCTACTGCCAAATTGTCTTAAATGATGTTGGAGGCTGCTTATGGTAGAGAAATGAAAATTTTACTCTGTGGAAACAGCTCGGGTGGACATTCTTGCAGTCAGCATGCCAATCGCATGCTCCCTCAAAACTTCAGACATCTGTTGCATTGTCTTGTGTGACAAAAGTGCACATTTTCGAGTGGCCTTTTGTCCCCAGCACAAGGTGCACCTGTGTAATGATCATGCGGTTTAAATCAGCTTCTTGATATGCCACACCTGTCAGGTGGATCAATTATCTTGTTAAAGGAGAAATGCTCAGAAATGCTCAACCAATTTGTTCACATTTTACAGAAATACAGTAAGCTTTTTGTGCGTATGAAACATTTCTGGGATCTTTTATTTCAGCTCATGAAACGTGATCACGACTTTACATGTTGTGTTTATATTTTTGTTCAGTATATTTAAAGAAAATCAAATTTAGATATTTTGTAGTTTTTTTTCAACCATGTGCGTGTTTTCTATACCTGTTCGCTCCTCTCCCTGTAGGCTTTTTACAGACGCTCCCCACCCCTTGCCTGCAACCTTTCTAAATTTAGTGTACACTGCACTCACAACCTATGTAGAATTCTTGGTCAAGAACGCTGAGTTCATCTCAGTCTATGCTGCTCTTCAGTCCCTAGACGTTTTGGCCATGACGGAGACATGGATCACCCCAGAGAACACTGCTACTCCAGCTCCTCCCTGCCTACGTGTTCTGTCATAGTCCGACACAGGGCTACTTATTTGTGGAGATTCTCTTTCCTCCCTGACTCCGTTGTCTTGCTCCTCAATTGAATTCCATGCGGTCACTGTCACTTGTCCACTCAAGTTTAACATTGTGAGTTCCTCAATGAGTTTGACATTGTGATAAGCACATTTCCTGACAACTGCTAACCGCTTTTCGTACTAGGTGACTTCTACCTCCCGATGTCTGCCATCGATTAATTTCTTTCCCCTACTTGGTCTTTTGATCTCACCATTTCTTGACCTCATCTTTACTAGAGACTGGTAGCCTACTAATCTCACTGCCCCCCCCAGGTCCCTTATCACTACTTTGTTTCGTTTTCTGTCTCCCTCTCCTCCAATCCTACCCACTCAGACCCTAACCAGATTGTCATGCGCCGACGTAATATTCTCTCCCTTCTGCTAAATCCTTCTCCCTCCATTCTCCTGATTCTGCCTCTGACCCGCCTCTCCTCCCTTTCCACATCCTATGACTCGCACTGTCCCCTTTCCTTCAGTCTCGGCCCTCCCCTCCTGTTCCACGGCTCATTGCAAGCGTACAGAAACTTCCGGGGGACCCATCATTTTTTCACTCCCTCCCCTCTACCTTCTCTTCCTCTGTATCCTCTGCTAAAACCACTTTCTATCACTCTAAATGTCAAGCTTCTGCCTCTAACCCTATGAAATTATTTTCCACCTTCTCATCCCTCCTTAATCCCCCACATGGATGACTTTGTCGACACTTTGAAAATAAGGTTGACAACATCCGCTCCTCATTCGCTCAGCCTATTGAGTCCACTGGCCCCACTCCCACAGAACTACCCTATGCCTTGACCGCTTTCTCCCATTTCCAGATTAAATCCTGAGACTAGTGAAGTCTGGCTGCCCAAGAACCTTCCCGCTTGACCTCATCCCCTCCTCCAGACCATCTCTGGAGACCTTCTCCCACTCCTAACTTCACTGATCCCTGACCACTGGCTGCATCCCCTCGGACTTCAAAATGTCAAGAGTCGATCCACTCAAGAAACCAACACTACAGATCGATATCACTTCTTACTTTTCTTTCAAAAACACTTGAGCGTGCTGTCTCTGACCAACTCTCGCTATTCCTCTCAGAACGATCTTCTTGACCCTATCAAGAGGGGTCACTCAGAGACAGCTCTCCTCTGTGTCACAGTGGCTCTCCGCACTGCCAAAGCGGACCCTCTCCTCTGTTTTCATCCTCCTAGATCTATCCACTGTCTTCGACACTTAACTATCATATCCTCCTCTCCACCCTCTCAGGGCTGGGTTTCTCAGACTCTGCACACCTGTGGATAGAATCCCACCTGCCAGGCAGTTCCTATCAGGTGACGTGGAGAGGATGTGTTTCTGCACCACGTACTCTCACTACTGGTGTCCCCCAGGGCTCAGATCTAGGCTCTCTCCTCTTCTCTCTATACACGAAGTCACTCGGCACCATCATATCCTTACATGGTCTCTCCTATCATTGCTATGTGGGTGATACTCAACTACTTTGCTCCTTTCCCCTCTTCTGACACCCAGGTGGCGATACACATCTCTGTGTGCCTGGCAGATATCTCATATTGGATGTCTACCCACTACCTCAAGCTCAACAAGACAGAGCTGCTCTTCTATCCAGGGAAGGCCTGCCCGCTCCAAGAACTCTCCATCACTGTTGACAACCCCACGGTTCTCTGCAAATATCAAAGCAGTGACTCACTCCTGCAGGTTCATGCTCTACAACATCTGTAATGTACAACCCTGCCTCACACAGGAAGCAGCGCAGGTCCTAATCCAGGCACATGTCATCTCCTGTCTGGACTACTGCAACGAGGTGTTGGCTGGGATCCCTGCTTATGCCATCAAACCCCTACAAATTATCCAGAACTCTGCAGCCCGCCTGGTGTTCAACCTTCTTAAGTTCTCCCATGTCACTCCCCTCCTCCGCACACTCCACTGGCTTCCATTCGAAGCTCGCTATGCTCAAAACCTACACCCCAACCAGAGTACTCCATTCTGCCACCTCCAGTCCCTCCCAAAGGCCTTATGTGAACTAACACTCGCACTTTACTTTTTTCCTCCTTACTAGCTCTGACTTTGTTGATAGCTACTTTGAGGAAAAATGTACTTACTATGACTGAGATAGGTGGTTGTCCCACATACCTATCTTAAGATGAATGCACTAACTAAGTTGCTCTGGATAAGAGCATCTGCTAAATGACTAAAATGCAAATGTAGTGAGGCAAAATGTTAGATGTGAAACTCATTGCATGAATGAAAATAGGGTGAAAATAGGCTGACTCCTAACTTGAGATTCACATGCTTAAGAGTAAATTATGCACTTGCGATTTTCACAATCATCGATTTCAAGTTCGGATCTCACCCAATGTGCTAAAGAGATAAGTCAGTCAAACGGTAACCTACCTGAGCTGGACTTCTTAAGGCTTTTGCCAGTGAAGAAGTCATCCTCTTCATCATCATCGAACAGCCCCCCTCCTCCTCCCCCTAAAGAGGTCTTTCTAGGGGCTGATGTCTGGGTCTTGTTGGATTTGGCTAGACTGCCGTTCTCTCTGCCCTCCACTGAATCAGAGTTATTGGGAATGCCAAACAGGCTGTTCTCTATGGGAAAAGAGGAGGATAGATTCAGAGGATGATCTTCTCAATACCATTACAGAAATGTCAACATGTACTGTGTGTAGTCATGTTATGTAGCAGTATTTAGTTTGAATTGAACAAATTCCATTTCCATTTCAAAAGGGTAAGAGTGAATCTGTAGAGGCATAATGTCCTCAAGCCCCCCAAAATGGTTAGACAGTTATTACTATGTTATAATCAATGTCATCTTTGAAAGGCCTTTGCTGTCCTTGGGGCATGTTTCTGCTACCTGGGAATATTGACACAGCCACTGAAGGAATCTTCTTAGCAGACTTGACAGGTTCTGGCAGAAACATAGAGAAATACAAGTTCTGTAAACAGGTCCAAGTCTCAATACTGTCTAGGAAAAAGCATCTAAAAATAAAGACGGTAACTAAATTAGACACAGTGACCACAGCCACTGTACAAAATTAACAACATTCTCAACTAATAACATGCCCAAACTGAGAGAAAGGGGAAGCTACTATTTGAACTTGCCCAAAAATAAATGTTGGTTTACAAAACATTTTGCTACAAAGTGCCCTAAATAAAAACGGTCTTGTTGGGCAAGTTCAAATGTTAGTTGTAGGACCATTATTACCTGTGGCGTGAGCTGTGTTCCTGGTCTTCTCCTCTGCTACAGGCTGTTTCGGTGCATCAGAGAACAGATCCCCCTGGACAACAAACATATCATTAGGTCTGCTATGGATTCAGACAAAAAAAAAATATATATATATATATATATAATCTTTGGGAGCCTTTAACAGGCCAGATAGATTTTGTTCTAACATATTAAGTGAAATTACAATTGGTAAGTCACATTTAAAATTTAAGATATGGAAGCTACAAAAAGGCATTCAGGTGAGCATACTTCATCGTCATCATCAAACAGTCCTCTTCCTCCACTGAAGAGGCCTCCTTTCCCTCCGAACGGAGAGAAGTCTTCATCCTCCATCTTCGGCGGCCCAAACAACTCCTCACTCTCATCTTCAATAGCTACAACAACAAACAAGCAGGTCTTTTGTCTACAAGAAATATATAGATATAAAAAAAATAAAAAGTCATTTATTATAAAATTACTTATAAAATGATATCCAATTCAGTTACTTTGAAGCTAGAATACCTCCACTGATGTTCTTCTGACTGAAGTGTTAGCTTAGCAGGGACAATATACACTGAGTGAACAAACATTCAGAACACCTGCTCTTTCCATGACAGACTAAACAAGTGTATCCAGACAAAAGCTATGATCCCTTATTGATGTCACTAGTTAAATCCAATTAAATTCAGTATATATGAAAGGGAGGAGACAGGTTAAAGAAGGATTTTTAAGCCATTCAGAGGGTGAATGGGCAAGACAAAGGGTTGAATTAAGTGCCTTTGAACAGGGTATGCCAGTTGGTACCAGGCATTGGAGGCAACATGAGCCAGCATCCCTGTGGAACACTTTCGTCACCTTGTCGAGTCCATGCCACGATGAATGAGGGCGGGGGGGGGTGAAACACAATATTAGGAAAGTGTTCCTAATGTTTGGTATACTCAGTGTAATTGGATGCATGGAGTGTGAGATTAGGTGCTTGTTCACAACGCAAAGTAACGGAAACCCTCCTTTACATAAGTGTGAGTGAATCAATGTCCTACCCTGTGGCCTCTCAGTCTTGGGCTCTTTCTTTGTTTTACTCTTCTTCTTAGAGGCAGACGATAATGCTTCATAGAGGTGACATGGGAAAGGAAACATGAGCATGCATATGCAGAACAATAATATGAAGTGAAACATCTATGTACTCTTGTAATTCGCAAAGACAAACATGTTCTGCTGTATGGCATCACATTTGATGTATGGCCTACATAAACTGAAAACACATCTTCAAGTCTATATGGAGCAAACAGTGATGATACGATTCAAACAGGGAGGAAAGATGATTGACTTTAGGTGTGCCAAACGGTTTCTGTATACAAATTAGGGCCTGGTGTTTTGCTCAATCACATAACATAGCAAGATTTTATCCTGTATTTTAAGCATGAATTGAGAATTACAACAAAAATTGAAGCAATTGTCTGAGGATGATGCTGGACCATCTGACATAAAAAGGAAACAAGTGGGCAAGGCAATAAGTTATCTATAGCAGAAACACACTGGTACCCAGGCTAGTAGAGAAGATCATACAGAAACAGTGAGTGTGTGCAGGGCCGGCCCGCCCATCAGGCAGGATTAGAGCGTCAGATTGACAAGGGCAGTATTTTCCCAGCTAAACTGACCAAGACGCACCACTTTGATGAAGACAGGGGTGCACAATATCTATCTTGTCCATGCCCAGAGCGCCTCTCCACTGCTGCTGTTGGAGAGACGCAGCGCAGCGGCACTCCACCAAAGCTCCGTCAATTTTCCAACAAGTAGAGTGTCTACAGCCTCTGGCGCCCTTTCAAATAACAATGTGCTTCGATGTGAATATGAATTAACATGTTAACACACCATGTCCTACAAACAGGACAGGTCAAAATACAATTTTCCAACAGGTAGAGTCTCTATAGCCCTGGCAGATGGCCTTGCCCCTAAAATCATTCAAATTCTACTTCGCGGGTATAGGAGGAGGGCGCGATGTTTTTTTGTCTAGCCTAGGGCGGCATATACGCCATTGCTTAAATCTATAAGAAAGTAGAACTATAGGAAATCTAAGATGTGTCAAATAAATTATATCCATCTCAGGGCTCCAGCTATGCATTTGGCTTGCTAGCTAAGTGGCTATATGTCAAGATGAAGCTTATTGGTTACAGCAGAGACTTTCAATCCCCTCCTGTTGCCTAAATTGTTTTGTGCATTAAAATTAAAAAATGTAATTTTTATTTAATTTTTTATTATATGTTACATTCAGTGATATTGTATGGTACAGAAACGGTATGAAAATCTGGATACTGCCCAACTTTAGTGTTGAACAGTTTGAAATACAGGTCATCATAGCTGCGGGAACTACCCCGTGATAAATCATAATTTATTATAAAAATATTTTAAAAATGTGTGCACACTGGACCTTTATGACTCCTGTATGATCAGACATAAATAGTAGTCAGCAGCACAGGGAAAGCACTCACTCTCTGCAGCCATGCAGGTTATATCAAGTCAACTTACATGTGCGATCTCCCTCCGGCTTGCTGATAGGTTCCCCTTTGATTCTGGCGGCCAGCTCATCAGCAAAGGATGATGGTCCTGTGTTCTGAATGTGACACAAACACTTACGTAAATGAGAGGTGGAATAGAACATTTAACATTCATGCAAGGGGACATGTAAACTAACATCTTATATTCACTTAAGTCATACATATAAAGTATTAGCAATGTTGACTTACCTGGATAAATAAAGGTTGTAATATTTAATAAATTACCTGTTTGTAATAATGTTAGTATCATTATCCAGCAGTAAACTTTAATCACAAGCATACCGTTATGCACTCATCATCGTCGTCGTCATCTTTGTCCGATTCTCCGAATATGTCTGATTCTTCCCCCTCGTCGTCATCACTCAACATTGACGACTTCTGCAAAGGAAATCATTCAATGTCATCCATGCTGTTGTAAATTGCATTTACATTCCTGACTAAGATAAGAGCGTCTTCTAAATGACTAAAATGTCATCATTACCATCGTCACCATAAACAATAGCATTCTTATGGCCAGTGTTCAGTGTAGGTCCAGTGCACACTTTTCTGTTGTTTCGTCTTTGATTAAATTGGCAAATACCCTAATCATCACTTGCCAGAATTGTTCACAGAGATACAATCCTGTGCGTGTGTTATTGTTATCGCAAAGATATCCACCAACTCTGGGTTTGAACGTTGACCCTGACAGTCAAGAGTTAAATTGTCCTCACCTTCTTAATGCTGCTTGGCCCCTCCTCGTCCTGGTCAAAGTCTTCGTCTGACTGCTGTTCACAAACACCACAGGGATAATACAATTATCTGAATCAAATAGAATTTTCTGTATTTTCACCTCGTTTGGATCAAGATTTAAAATTATGCCAACTTCACGCTCTAAAAAACATCTGTTTCTTTCTGGATGAGTAGAGAAAAAAAGTCTTACATCAGCATCTTTGCCATCTTCGCTGTCAATAACACTGTCCCGATCGCTGTCGATTGATATTTCTGTATAGTAAAAAAAAAAAAAAAACAGTTTTACAAAAAATACATGACAGAGGTTCTTCGACAGAGGTAACTCTTCCCAGCAGGGGTTGGAACCAGTTCTGGGATAAGAAACGAAAATCGGAAAAGAACAACATTTTTCAGATGCTAGATGCTGTTCTTCCACTAACCTCATTGCAACTCCCCTCCAAGTCTCCGACCACTACCTTGTATCCTTTTCCCTCTCGCTCTCATCCAACACTTCCCACACTGCCCCTACTCGGATGGTATCGCGCCGTCCCAACCTTCGCTCTCTCTCCCCCGCTACTCTCTCCTCTTCCATCCTATCATCTCTTCCCTCTGCTCAAACCTTCTCCAACCTATCTCCTGATTCTGCCTCCTCAACCCTCCTCTCCTCCCTTTCTGCATCCTTTGACTCTCTATGTCCCCTATCCTCCAGGCCGGCTCGGTCCTCCCCTCCCGCACCGTGGCTCGACGACTCATTGCGAGCTCACAGAACAGGGCTCCGGGCAGCCGAGCGGAAATGGAGGAAAACTCGCCTCCCTGCGGACCTGACATCCTTTCACTCCCTCCTCTCTACATTTTCCTCTTCTCTCTCTGCTGCTAAAGCCACTTTCTACCACTCTAAATTCCAAGCATCTGCCTCTAACCCTAGGAAGCTCTTTGCAACCTTCTCCTCCCTCCTGAATCCTCCTCCCCCTCCCCCCCCTCCGTTTGCTAAGTCAAACGACACCGCTGGTTCTGCTCACACTGCCCTACCCTGTGCTCTGACCTCTTTCTCCCCTCTCTCTCCAGATGAAATCTCGCGTCTTGTGACGGCCGGCCGCCCATCAACCTGCCCGCTTGACCCTATCCTCCTCTCTTCTCCAGACCATTTCCGGAGACCTTCTCCCTTACCTCACCTCGCTCATCAACTCATCCCTGACCGCTGGCTACGTCCCTTCCGTCTTCAAGAGAGCGAGAGTTGCACCCCTTCTGAAAAAACCTACACTCGATCCCTCCGATGTCAACAACTACAGACCAGTATCCCTTCTTTCTTTTCTCTCCAAAACTCTTGAACGTGCCGTCCTTGGCCAGCTCTCCCGCTATCTCTCTCAGAATGACCTTCTTGATCCAAATCAGTCAGGTTTCAAGACTAGTCATTCAACTGAGACTGCTCTTCTCTGTATCACGGAGGCGCTCCGCACTGCTAAAGCTAACTCTCTCTCCTCTGCTCTCATCCTTCTAGACCTATCGGCTGCCTTCGATACTGTGAACCATCAGATCCTCCTCTCCACCCTCTCCGAGTTGGGCATCTCCGGCGCGGCCCACGCTTGGATTGCGTCCTACCTGACAGGTCGCTCCTACCAGGTGGCGTGGCGAGAATCCGTCTCCACACCACGTGCTCTCACCACTGGTGTCCCCCAGGGCTCTGTTCTAGGCCCTCTCCTATTCTCGCTATACACCAAGTCACTTGGCTCTGTCATAACCTCACATGGTCTCTCCTATCATTGCTATGCAGACGACACACAATTAATCTTCTCCTTTCCCCTTCTGATGATGACCAGGTGGCGAATCGCATCTCTGCATGTCTGGCAGACATATCAGTGTGGATGACGGATCACCACCTCAAGCTGAACCTCGGCAAGACGGAGCTGCTCTTCCTCCCGGGGAAGGACTGCCCGTTCCATGATCTCGCCATCACGGTTGACAACTCCATTGTGTCCTCCTCCCAGAGCGCTAAGAACCTTGGCGTGATCCTGGACAACACCCTGTCGTTCTCAACTAACATCAAGGCGGTGGCCCGTTCCTGTAGGTTCATGCTCTACAACATCCGCAGAGTACGACCCTGCCTCACACAGGAAGCGGCGCAGGTCCTAATCCAGGCACTTGTCATCTCCCGTCTGGATTACTGCAACTCGCTGTTGGCTGGGCTCCCTGCCTGTGCCATTAAACCCCTACAACTCATCCAGAACGCCGCAGCCCGTCTGGTGTTCAACCTTCCCAAGTTCTCTCACGTCAGCCCGCTCCTCCGCTCTCTCCACTGGCTTCCAGTTGAAGCTCGCATCCGCTACAAGACCATGGTGCTTGCCTACGGAGCTGTGAGGGGAACGGCACCTCAGTACCTCCAGGCTCTGATCAGGCCCTACACCCAAACAAGGGCACTGCGTTCATCCACCTCTGGCCTGCTCGCCTCCCTACCACTGAGGAAGTACAGTTCCCGCTCAGCCCAGTCAAAACTGTTCGCTGCTCTGGCCCCCCAATGGTGGAACAAACTCCCTCACGACGCCAGGACAGCGGAGTCAATCACCACCTTCCGGAGACACCTGAAACCCCACCTCTTTAAGGAATACCTAGGATAGGATAAAGTAATCCTTCTCACCCCCCCCTTAAAAGATTTAGATGCACTACTGTTCCACTGGATGTCATAAGGTGAATGCACCAATTTGTAAGTCGCTCTGGATAAGAGCGTCTGCTAAATGACTTAAATGTAAAATGTAAATGTTTCAGGGAACAGAATCAGAACCGGGAACGAAAGTGATCTATACTTATCTTGAAACAGAACAGTTAATTTAAAAGTATGGGAACCAGTTATTTTACGTTGCGGGCATTTTTTTTGGAGACCCACAAAAAAAACAGAACAAAAGCACCTATACAAAGCCCTCCCTCTGTCAATCAGTAACTTCTTCCAGTGTCTGGCTGCCAGCTGAGAATCTTTGAAGTGTGTGTGCACCCCCGAAGCAGAGCTGTAGCCTACTGACGTTACAAGCATGATTCAAAAGATAAGGAGAAGGATTTTTAGTTAGGGATACTATATTTATCGCATTGGATTTATTAACTACAAAAATTTAAAAGGTGTTATTAATTCTGGTGATGCTCTTCACGCACAAGATTGTTAGCTAGCTAAGCAAACTTTAAAGTTCGAAGACATTCAAAGTTCTTCCATAGAAGCCCTCCTCCGATGTATAATTACAGGCCTAATTCAGATAATGCATGTCATCACAAGAACCCAAGCGATTCAATCTAAGGCGCCGCTCCTCCTCCACCCATCCTCAAAACCGCACCCTATAGTTCTCTTTCCATCACGCATTTAAACATCTCACTGAGCTATAGCTTGCCTGCTCCATAGCAAGCTGCTCTATCAGCACTGCATGATTGGGGAAGTAATGTAATGTTGAGCTAAATGTAAAAAACGTATGATTTCAGAGGTTTAAAAAGGAACGATATAAACCAGTACTTTTTGGGGTTTGAACCGGTTCAGAACTTTATTTTACTGGTCAGCCCTATGGAACGGAACAAAAAACACAATACAATTTCATTTCCAACCCCTGCTTCCCAGTACGTGGAGGAAGCGTATTGTGATGCTCTCCAAACTGTGCCAAGACTTGCTGGGCAAAAGTGTGAAACTGCTTTGTTACATGTAGAACCACATGTACCCCTAAAGCAAAAATGATCAAACATTCTGTGATGCAGCACTGGCATCTACTTACATCTGATCCTACCCTGAGCCAACTATTGTTTATAAACTATGTTTAAACTTCAGCAATAAAAACTTGCTAGAGCAAGCATTAACTCTGGCTCCAAACAAACCCTCCTTGCGCCTCTCAGAAATGGCAATCATCCCTGTGGCAATTGTGCACAGAGTAAAGTAAAAAACCCTGACTTTAGACACCCTCGGTCTGGTAAAAGGTTTAACGTTAAAAGCTTTATTACATGTAACACTATGAATGTTAATTGCATCTTACGTTGCCCATGTGATATGGCCATAACATTTTTATTGACGAGTTCATCTGACTTTGAGGAAGTAGACAAAGGGATTCATTGCCAAAATCCTGAAGTATCCCTTTAAGCAAAGAATTAGTGAGCATAAGAGCACTACAAGGCATAATGATGACAATTACCCTGTTGCCTGCCACTTGAAGAAAATGTTCAGTGTCTTTCCGTTTTCAGGGTATTAAAAAAGTGTAACTTTCACGGAGAGGAGATAGCGCTGCCGCTATCAAGGAGCGGGAAACTAATCCGCATGCTTATAAAAATCCCACGACGCCTTCGACAAACCATCAAACAAGAAAAGCATCAATACAGGACTAAGACCGGCTCTGACGCTCGTCGATTGTGGATTACAGGGAAACACACCCACGAGCTGCCCAGTTACGCAAACCTACGTGACGAGAAATGCTTTCTATGCTCACTTTGAGGAAAGCAACGCTGAACCATGCATGAGAGCACCAGCTGTTCCGGACGACTTTGTGATCAAGCCAATGTAGGTAAGACCATTAACTTCTTTGGGACTGGGGGGCAGTATTGAGTAGCTTGGATGAATAAGGTGCCCAGAGTAAACTGCCTGCTACTCAGGCCCAAAAGCTAGAATATGCATATAATTAGATATGGATAGAAAACAATCTGACGTTTCTAAAACTGTTTGAATGATGTCTGTGAGTATAACAGAACTCATATGGCAGGCAAAAACCTGAGAAAAAATCCAACCAGGAAGTGAGAAATCTGAGGTTTGTAGTTTTTCAAGTCATTGCCTATCCAATATACAGTCTATGGGGTCATATTGCACTTACTAAGGCTTCCACTAGATGTTAACAGTCTGTAGAACCTTGTTTCAGGCTTTCACTGTGAAGGGGGAGAGAATAAGAGCTGTTTCAACCAGGTGTCTGGCAGAATGCCATGAGCTCAGTCAGGCGCGCGACCGTGAGATGTAGCTGCGTTCCTTTTCCTTTCTAAAGACAAAGGAATTGCCCGGTTGAAACATTATTGAAGATTTATGATAAAAACATCCTAAAGATTGATTCTATACATTGTTTGACATGTTTCTACGAACTGTAATGGAACTGTCGTCTGAACTAAGTGCCTGTGCCGTGTGAATTTCGATTTGTGAACCAAACAAAAAGGAGGTATTTGGACATCAATTATGGACTTTATGGAACAAAACAAACATTTGTGGAACTGGGATTCCTGGGAGTGTATTCCGATGAAGATCATCCAAGGTAGGTGAATATTTAGAACGCTATTTCTGAGTTTTGCGACACCTCTCCTTCTTTGGAAAATGGCAGTATGTTTTTCTGTGACTACGCGCTAACCTAACATAATCGCAAGGTGTGCTTTCGCCGTAAAGCCTTTTTGAAATCAGACACTATGGTTGGATTAACGAGAAGTTTATTTTTAAAATGGTGTATAATACTAGTATGTTTGAGGAATTTTAATTATGAGATTTCTGTTGTTTTGAATTTGGCACCCTGCAATTTCACTGGCTGTTGTTGAGGTGGGGCGCTAGTGTCCCACATATCCCAGAGAAGTGAACCTGTTTAACATTCACAAGGCCGCAGGACCATACAGATTACCAGGACGTGTACTCAGAGCATTCGCTGACCAGCTGGCTTCACTGACATTTTTTTTTCTTTTTCTCCCTGACCCAGTCTAACACCTACAGTTGAAGTTGGAAGTTTACATAAACTAGTTTTAATGACGCCAACCTAAGTGTTTCATCCACTCCACAAATTTCTTGTTAACAAACTATAGTTTTGACAAGTTGGTTAGGACATCTACTTTGTGCATGACACAAGTCATTTTTCCAACAATTGTTTAAAGACAGATTATTTCACTTATAATTCACTGTAACACAATTCCAGTGGCTCAGAAGTTTACATACACTAAGTTGACTGTGCCTTTAAACAGCTTGGAAAACCCCAGAAAATGATGACATGGTTTTAGAAGCTTCTGACAGGCTAATTGACTAAATTTGAGTCAATTGGAGGTGTACCTGTGGATGTATTTCAAGGCCTACCTTCAAACTCAGTGCCTCTTTGCTTGACATCATGGGGAAATCAAAAGAAACCAGCCAAGACCTCAGAAAAATAATTGAAGACCTCCACAAGTCTGGTTCATCCTTGGGAGCAATTTCCAAACACCTGAAAGCACGACATTCATCTGTACAAACAATAGTACGCAAGTATAAACACCATGGGACCACACAGCTGTCATACCGCTCAGGAAGAAGAAGCGTTCTGTCTCGTAGAGATGAACGTACCTTGGTCCAAAAAGTGCAAATCAATCCCAGAACAGCAGCAAAGGACCTTGTGAAGATGCTGGAGGAAACAGGTACAATAGTATCTATATCCATAGTAAAACGAGTCCTATATCGACATAACCTGAAAGGCCGCACAGCATGGGAGAAGCCACTGCTCCAAAACTGCCATAAAAAAGCCAGACTACGGTTTGCAAATGCACATGGGGACAAAGATTGTACTTTTTGGAGAAGTGTCCTCTGGTCTGATGAAACAAAAATAGAACTGCTTGGCCATAATGACCATGGTTATGTTTGGAGGAAAAGGGGGAGGCTTGCAAGCTGAAGAACACCATCCCAACCGTGAAGCACGGGGTGGCAGCATCATGTTGTGGGGGTGCTTTGCTTACTGGTGCACGTCACAAAACAGATGGCATCATGAGGGTGCGAAATTATGTGGATAAATTGAAGCAACATCTCAAGACATCAGTCAGGAAGTTAAAGCTTGGCCGCCAATGGGTCTTCCAAATGGACAATGACCCCAAGCATACTTCCAAAGTTGTGGAAAAATGGCTTAAGGACATCAAAGTCAAGGTATTGGAGTGGCCATCACAAAGTCCTGACCTCAATCCAATACAACATTTGTGGGCAGAACTGAAAAAGCATGTGTGAGTAAGGAGGACTACAAGCCTTACTCAGTTACACCAGCTCTGCCAGGAGGAATGGGACAATATTCCCCCAACTTGTTGTGGAAAGCTTGTGGAAGGCTACCTGTAACGTTTGACCCAAGCTAAACAATTGAAAGGCAATGCTACCAAATACTAATTGAGTGTATGTAAACTTCTGACCACCTGGGAATGTGATGAAAGAAATAAAAGCTGAAATAATTCACTCTACTATCATTCTGACATTTCACATTCTTAAAATAAAGTGGTGATCTAACTAACCTACGACAGGTAATTTTTACTAGGATTAAATGTCAGGAATTGTGAAAAACCGACTTTAAATGTAATTGTCTAAGGTGTATGTAAACTTCTGACTTCAACTGTACATGTTTCAAGCAGACTACCATAGTCCCTATGCTCAAGAACACTAAGGTAACCTGCCTAAATTACTATTGTCCCATAGCACTCACATCTGTAGCCATGAAATGCTTTGAAAGGCTGGTCATGGCTCAAATCAATACCATCATCCTAGACACCCTGGACCCACTCCAATTCGCATACTGCCACAACAGATGCTCAGATGACACAATCTCTATTGCACTACACACTGCCCTCTCCCACTTGGAAAAGATCAACACCTACGTAAAAAGCTGTTCATTGAATGCTGAGCTGTAGTCAACACCATTGTGCCCTCCAAGCTCAATTAACTAAGGACCCTAGGACTGGACACATCCCTCTGCAACTGGATCCTTGACTTCATGACGGCCGCCCCCAGGTAGTGGGTAGGCAGCAACACATCCGCCACTCTGACCCGCAATACGGGGGCCCCTCAGGGGTGCGTGCTTAGTCCCCTCCTGTACTCCCTGTTCACCCACGACTGATTTGCCACACACGACTCCAACACCATCCTTAAGTTTGTAGACGGTGGTAGGCCTGATGACCGACGACGGTGTGGTACCAGAACAACAACCTCTCCCTCAATATCAGCAAGACAATGGAGCTGATCGTGGACTACAACAAACGGATTCACATCTACGAGGCTGTAGTGGAGCGGGTCGAGAGCTTCAAGTTCCTCAGTGTGCATATAACTAAGGGTCTATCATGGTCGGCACACACCAACTAAGTCGTGAACAGGGCATGACAACACCTCTTCCCCTTCAGAAAATATTTGGCAGGGGCCCTCAGATACTCATAAAATAATCCTCATCTACAGCTGCGCAACCAGAAAAAACCCTTTAATGTTAGCTAAGTGGCTAACATTAGCTTGCAAGATCAAGCTTCTCGGATTAAGATCCCTGCTGTCTAATATTTGTTTTGTGCATGCTGCAAACTGCGTTTTGAGATACTTGCATTAGCTGGATTGTCTGTCTTAGTAGTGAATGTTTGTATGCGCTCATTAGCATTTACCTAGCATCCACTATGGTGGTTCCGTAGTACTTGTTAACATTTTGTGAGCATTCTAGTAAGTAAAGTATATATATTTCAAATGTGTACTTTTGCAAAATAAAAGTGCGCCCCTTGTGTGCACTACCGTTATTACTGTATATCCCAGGGTGGCACAGGCACGGTATGGAAATCTGAGTACTGCCCTCCAACAGAGGGTAGTGCATACAGCCTAGTACATTACTGGGGCCGAGCTCCCTACCATCTCGGACCTCTATACCAGGTGGTGTCAGAGGGAGACCCTAAAAATCGTCAAAGACTCCAGCCACCCTTGTCATAGACTGTTCTCTCCGCTACCGCACGGCAAGCTGTACCAGTGCACCAAGTCTGGAACGAACAGGACCCTGAACAGCTTTTACCCTCAAGCCATTAGACTGCTAAATAGTTAGTTAAATAGTTAACCAAACACCTACCCGGACTAGCTGCATTTACCTTCTTTTTTTTCTCATCACAAACGCTGCTGCCACCATTTAAGATCTGTCACTATATAATCAAGTTACCATTACTCATTGTGTATGTATTATATGTTTTACTTTCTATTATTTCTCTCTGCATTGTTGGCAAGTAAGCACTTCACTGTTAGTCTACACCTGTTTAACAAAGTATGTAATAAATAAAAAGTGATTTGAACACTGAGAAAACGCGGTGCAAAAGGGAACTCTTTCGGGCTCCAACACTTGGTACTTTACATCCATCAGGGCTTACTGATGATTTTGACATGAGGGCCATGCTTTAATATGTTTCCCCCTAACCCCTGGCTTTATGTGGTTCCTGTCATTTATGACTTTTTTTTAGCTTGAGGCTTTTCCTGGTCTAAAAAAAAAAGAAAAAGAAAAATGTGTTTATGCATTATGTAAAAAGGTATAAAAATAAATGAACTGTCAAAAATATACTGAAACGAAAAAATAAACTGTCTCGAAGTCAGACTTTTTCTGAGAACTGATTACTGATGTACCTCCTGGCATTTATGTACACAGCTTTTGCTCATCATGTCTGATTGCATTGACGCACGTTGCCTATATGTGGTCTCTATCATGTGTTTTGTATGCTCTGATGAAGGTCTGCCGACCAAAAGCGCAGCCTAAATAAATAGAAAATTGTGCATTGATCCGGAGTGTGCAGAGAATTATTTTCATTCCGAAAAAATACATGAGAAACATTAATGTTACACAAGAAACACAATGCTTGGAAGAGTATAACACTAACAATATAAACACATGCTAAGAAAATACACACTTTCTTTCAGTAGAAATAGTATATTAAGAAAAGAGTTGACCTACCTTCACTGGAAAGGTCTCCCAGTCCTACGTCGTCTTGCTCCATAAAAAGTTGAGAGCCAATAAGATACGGTAAAGGCCTGTCTACATACAGGTCCTACAGACACAGCGAGAGGTGGGTTGGAGAAAGAGAGAGGGAGGAGAAAGCAGACAGAGATAACATTGGTCAACAAGGGCAGAGCCATTCAAATGTTCCTCAAAAACCCCCTTTCACATCAACATTGTCACAAAGTAGTTATTACGACCTAGACCCAAAAGAGAAATCAGAAGCAGAGTGGCAAGGAAAGATTAGCCAGGGAAGAAAACTTGAGAGGAACCAGACTCAGAGGAGTGCCAATCCTCCCTTAGATGTACTGGATAGGTATTAATTAGGGGTGTAACAGTTAACCAAAACCAACGTTTCGGTACGTATTGCAGTTTTGGGGGAAAGGATTGGTTAGGTTTCGGAAATGCCAACAGTTACTGTAGTTAATTTTGGTTGACTTACGAAAACACGAAGTGTTGGTATTCCTGATTACATATACACTACATGGCCAAGAACATTTAATTCCAAATTTATAGGCATTGATATGGAGTTAGTCCCCCCCTTTGCTGCCTTAACAGCCTCCACTCTTCTGGGAAGGCTTCCCACAAGATGTTGGAACATTGCTGTAGCATTAAGATCTCTCTTCACTGGAACTACAGGGCCTAGTCCGAACCATGAAAAACAGCCCCAGACCATTATTCCTCCTCCACCGAACTTTACAGTTGGCACTGTGCATTGCGGCAGGTAGCGTTGTCCTGGCATCAGCCAAACCCAGATTTGTCAGTTGGAATGCCAGATTGATCACTCCAGAGAACTGGTTGACTGCTCCAAAATCCAATGGCGGCGAGCTTTATACCACTCCAGCCGACACTTGGCATTGTGCATGGTGCTCCTAGACGTTTCCACTTCACAATAACAGCACTTACAGTTAACCGGGGCAGCTCTAGCAGTGCAGAAATTTTACAAACTGACTAGTTGGAAAGGTGGCATCCTATGACGGTGCCATGTTGAAAGGCACTAAGCTCTTCAGTACGAGCCAATGTTTGTCTATGGAGATTGCATGGCGCTGTGCTTGATTTTATACACCTGTCAGCAAAGGGTGTAGCCGAATCCACTAATTTGAAGTGGTGTTAACATACACTAAATGGCCAAAAGTATGATTAGGAGTCATATAATTAAGCAATAAGGCACCAGGGGGTGTGGTATATAGCCAATATACCACTGCTAAGGGCTGTTCTTAAACTCGAGCTGTGGTATGTTGGTCATATAACACAAACCCCTGAGGTGAATTATTGCCATTATAAACTGGTTACCAACATAATTAGAGCAGTAACAAGAAACGTTTTGTCATACATGTGGTATACGGTCTGATATACCACTGTCAGCCAATCAGCACTCAGGGCTCGAACCACCCAGTGTATAATGCCTGATAAGAGCACAATCAGGAATACCACACGTTGTATTTTCTTAACTGAAAACACACGATTGCTCATCAACAACACTAAAATAAAGTGCAATATGTGTGTGAAATCAATATGTAAACATTGTTCAGACATTGTATAGGCCTATGCTATAATGTTTTCTAACCAAGAGAAAAATATCCGCACTTGTGTGACTCTCATAAAGGGGGTGTGTCTGTAGCACGGTCCTTCACATTTCCCACTCAGGCGTAACGTGACGGGCTGTCACTGTTAAGTAGCTCTCTGAAGCCCTGATGGTCCATCCATCTGTAGTAAGCAGAACACTGGAGGCATTGGCCAATTCTTTGACAACTTCTGCTTTAGCTTTCTTATATAGAGTGGGTACTACCTGTTTGATGAAATGAGTGCAAGAGCGCGAAGTTCGTAATGTGGCTAGAGCACTTTCACGAGGTGTTAAAACCCCCTATTCTTCTCAACCACCAAGAATGGGCACATATTCACGGCTATAAACATACCTAATCGCCCTTGTAATTTCTTTGGCCAGGTCAGAATCAGCTGCGAAGAGCTACTTGAATGCAGAGGGAAGACAAAGTTGTGTTGTTGGGTTTTTTTTTTCTCCGGTGGTAGGAATACTGGGGTGAAGTTTGCATAAATGTGTCAACATGTTTGAGGTGATGGCAGCTACATAGGCCATTCTCGTTGAGCAGTGGCGACATACTCTCTCTGTCCATTGGCGTTGTAATCTACTGGAAGGCCAAAACGTTCCCAAACTGGAAACGATGGAGAATCCTCCTGGTTTGTTGACCCCACCATTAGCCATCATACAGAACAAGTTTCCGGCTGTGCCTCACAAAAGGACAGTTTGAAATGCGCCAATTAAGACATTAATTTTGATGACAACGTGCCCGAAGACTCGTTGTTTTAACAGAATAGCGTGAAATGTTTTTTTCAGCTCAGATTTACTCAAGAGGCATACAACATAGCATAGGTTAGGTAGGGAAGGAATAGGTAGGCCTAGGTATTTATGTATTAATTCGGATTCACAGTGAGGACTAAACCAAGGTCCCTGTACCGAACGGTTCGGTACGAATACACGTATTACACCCCTAGTATTAATCCTAACATGATATCTGCAGGCATAAGTAACTTGAATTTCATCTGTAATCCTGTATGTTTCCAGATGATTCCACCCTCACCTTGGGCTCTAGTATTGGCTCCACTCTGTCTGTGGCCTCCTCGTCCTCCGAGTCAGAGTTTCCTGCTTTGATGTCCAATTGTTCAAAGGCAGAGTCTAGCACCCTCAGACCGAAGTTCACTGCTTCCTGGACCTTAGGGATAAGCTCAGCTTCCTTCTGCTCACGAGTCTTCTCCTGAGGGGGAATTGAATTTAACATTAACTCGAGGGAGGAAATTAAGATGTTATGTGTAGACCTGTGACATCACAAAAAACGACATTCCCGGGAAGGAGCAGGTAGATTATTTACCAGTTCAGGTTGTCTCTCCAAGGTCTCAGCCTTTGGCACTGGCTCCTCCACCTCCTCATCATACACTCTCTGAGGTCAACAAACACAAAGATCAGTAACATCACACAATCAATACAAGAATGAGTTAGAATCAAACATAACACCCTCTGTGATAGTCAGCAAACAGCGGAGCCACCATCAGTAACCACATGATTAAATACAAGATGACTCAGTAGTCCTCATAGTCCCAGGGGGATGACTTCCACATTTTCCTTACCATGTAACACGATTCATATTTTCTTAATTAGGTTAAAAGCTTGTTAAATTTCAAAAGGTCTGGGAAATGTCAAACACAGCACAACCATCATCTAAAGAAGAGGGGCAACCTAGCTCAACAGAGGAACAAGATATGGGTCGTGTTCATTTAGGCACACCAAAGTAAAATTTAAGAAATTTAAAAAAAAATCTGTAACAAAGCATCTTAGAGTAGGAGTGCTGATCTTGGATCTGTCAAATTACTCTTACTCATTATGAACTAAAAAGCTAAACTGATCCTAGATCAGTACTCCTACTCAGAAGCTTTGTGGACACGGTCCCATGACAAGACTCTCCGTTTCAGTCCATTTTCTTCCGTTAAAATGATCTAACATACACGACCATGGTATTTCCTGTTCACACCACAACATACGTTTTCAATGAACTGTGTGTTGGAGAGCATGAGGAAGTCGTTGAAGACTGTATGCAGGCAACAGTCTGTAGCCTTCGTGTCCCTGATCAGTCCATCCAGCTGCTTCTCTATCTCATGAGTCTTTGACAGCATTCTCTGGGAGAAGTCTTGCAGGAACAGGAAGAGCTGTGGAGGAGATGAAACATCGGTTTCATCTTCATCTATTCAATAGTGTATCTGATTGTCCACAAGCAGCCATTGTGTTTGGCCCTAGAATAAATAGTTAGTAATGCATTCACATGGAAGAGATTATGTTTACAATGCTGTGCGATTCCTCTACCCATAATATGTAGATTAAGAGGATTACACATTGCTGAATGCAGACAAAACAGGCAGGTAATCAGAGACTGAATAATAACTCAGGAGATACTAGCCTAAATGAAGGTCATAAACAAATGCCAATTAGCCTACCCCTGAGTCTGCAGCCAGGGACCAGTTGGCGCTGGTCTGTCGCATTTCTTCCAGGGTCCAGGGTCTCTCCCACACCTGGCCATCCTCCCCGGCGTGGTTGTTCTGGCTGGGGACATTCGCCATGCCATCTGGCAACCCGCTCATCTGAAACAATATTTGGGGTTTGTTCAATGGTAATAAACAGGAGAAAACATTTGAAACGGGGGTTCAGCGTGGCAATTGCAAAAACCTATTCTTTTTCTAAAAGTTTCGCCTGTTGTAAACTGTTTACTACAAACGGAAAACTAAAGTTTCTATTGGATAAATTCAGTTAAGTCCTTCCCCGTTTCGTTCGCTTCCGTTTGGTTCTCAAACGATAAACGGTTTCCGTTGCAAGACGTAATGAATAAATTACATTCCTGATCTGTCGAAAATAACCCCAAATTATAATTTATTAATAGCGACAGGCATGTATTGGCAAATGCGAGCTAAATGAGCTGCCACCACCGGCCTCTTTCTTGCATGCAAGCCAGATTAGCTAGTTAACAAACTACGAACACAGCAGTGCAAAAATGTTTCTTTGGGAAGTCACAATCTTTCGCAAAATGTTCTTTGGAATGCTAGTTAGATAGTTAGTTGAGTGAATGTTTATGCACCTCCTGACACTGGCTTGTTAAAGTCAAAGATATGTATAAACCCTTCCCTATGTGTTATCACACGAGCTAACAGTTAGCTAGCTAACGTTAGCTAGGCAGTTTGAGAGCCTACTCTCGCACTTACATGGATCTTCTTATTAAACTCACCTTAGTTACTGTTGGCAAATGTTGTCCACGATAGTAAAATATGAGCCCAAACCAAACGACGTGAAAAGAGAATCGATTATGCTAAACTCGACCGTTTCCTCATTGGGCTTCTGACAGGTCGGCCATGTTCTGTCTGTCTGGAGACAATCAGCTGACCGCAGTCACCTGACTAATGTGGCGGGGCAACACCAACGCAATACCGCATAACATTCTCTAACGTGATCAATACATTATGGTGGATGTCAATAATACACAACAGCCACGTAGCCACGGGTGGGCCTGGGTCACCCACCAGGGAGCCAAGCCCACGCAATCAGATTGAACAAAAAAAGCTCTCTACCTGTCAGTGTTCCCGAACGGGACATTATTCGTCTTTTTACCGAAACATGCAAACACCATCAGATAGAATTCATAACTAGCAGTGCACTGTAAAAAAAATAATAATAATAATCCAAGAAAGCTCAGGGTCATTGGCCACAGATAAAATGACGTCACTTCACGTTATATCTACCTAGCTTTGATTGGACTGATCATGTCAATATACACACTTTCAAAATCTTAGCAAGCAGGTCAGCAGTCATCATCATCAATCAAGTCGATAATCTACTGGCAAATCATTTTCAATCTTTCTCATATGAAGACAAATTATAGAGCCATTGGACATTACACAATACACATTGAATTGGAAATCGCAAATTCAACAATGAGTGGTTTGGAAGGAATCAGTGGCTAACTGCAAGCATTGCAAAACAATCACTAGCCTGCTATTCAGTGGAGTGCGTGTGTGTGGTCCAAATCTGGGTTTTAAGAGTCTCTTTTTCAAGATTAAAAGGGGAAACATTCAACATTGGCCATGCTGTCAATCCAGCATGACTTCTTCTGCTTTCAAAAGAACTTGGAACTGGGAAATCTCAGATTTCGGAAATCCCAGCTCCGACTTGGAAAATACGTTTTGAACGTCATCCAACTCGGAATTCCAAGTCAGGAACTAGGGCCTCTTTCTAGAGCTCGGACCTGAAGATCACCTACATTATGATTCAACCTTGTTTGTTTTTGAGTTCCCAGTTGTCTTGAAAGCACCATAAATCCAGAGAATGCCAGACTTTGATGACAGTTTTATGACAAAATTTGCCCATGAAGGACCGCCGTGCCACCTTCCTGTTCAAGTCAGCACAACACGGGGCCTCTCGAGTGGCACAGTGGTCTAACTGGTGCGCGTCCAGGCTCTGGCGCGACTGGGAGACACATGGGGCGGTGCACAATTGAGCGTTGTCTAGGTTAGGGCTGGGTTTGGCCGGCAGGGATGTTCTTGTCTCATCGTGCTCCAGCGACTCCTGTGGCGTACCAGGCGCAATGCACGCTGACACGGTCACCAGGTGTACGGTGTTTCCCCCGACACATTGGCTGGGTTGTGTTTCGGAGGTAACACGGCTCTCGACCTTCGCCTCTCCCGAGTTTGTACGGGAGTTGCAGCAATGAGACAAGACTGTAACTACCACTTAGATACCACAAAATTGGGGAGAAAAGGTGTCAAAGTAACAACAACAAAAAAAAAGTGAGCACAGCACAACAAGGTGAGTCTAAAAATATATTGTATGCTGCTGCATAAATTATGTAATATGCCGGAGATATGTGTACTGTAGCTAAGAAAATAAAACTAAGTGTATGTTGTGTAGTAAGCTGTTAGTAGCCCATATACAATATACAAATGCCATGATGATCTGGACACGACTGCCGAATCGAGGCAAAGTTAAGAATCTTTGGATTAACTATCTAATGTTAGCTAAATATAGTAATTAATAAATTGGCTCAGTTTCTTTAAATTTACAATTCTGTTTATTGTCTTGTTCACGTTTTAAATTGACACAATATCCGTTTTTTATTTTCCCAGCAATCAGTACAACCAAGTCATCGTTATAAGGCATCGCCCTCTTTTGCCCACCCCCCCAGCACCAGGTGTGGCCACTAGCCTATATGAAGGCCCAAAATTGTGTGTTCCTTTCTGCTCTGACAATGGCATGCCCATTCGTGCGAGATGTGGTGGATGAAGAAGCACTTGTGCTGAGGAGAGCCTTCAGGCGAGAAAGGGTCTTCAGGGACCGGTTGGACCCACTGGCCTTCCCTGATGACCATCTATATGAAAGATACAGGTTTTCTGCAGATGGCATCAGGTATCTATGCAGACTACTGGGTCCCAGGATTAAGCACCGCACTGCACGGAGCCATGCACTGAGTGTGGAGCAAATGGTTTGTGTGGCCTTGCGCTTTTTTGCTAGTGGAGCCTTCCTGTACTCAGTGGGGGATGCAGAACAGCTGAACAAGGCCACAATTTGCCGCACAATAAGGAGTGTGTGTCTGGCTATCAAAGCATTAGCAGATGTCTTCATCTCCTTCCCTGGCCACAGAAGACTCTGTGACATCAAAGAGGAGTTCTATAGGATTGCAGGTAAGAGGATCTACAAATTACAGGACAACTGTTAACACATAGTAGGATACTCATTACTTTGTGTGACAGGTTTCCCCAATGTCAACTGTTAACACATAGGCCGAGTGATACCTTTCATTACAGCATTAATGTTCAGGTGAACATAACTTTTGATATTGTCCATTGACGAACACTCTGCATTGCCAGTGATGTGCATTGATTGGTGTAATATTCCTCATCTTATGATTTCAGATGGTCTGCAATTGACTGTGTGATCAGTGTTGTGGCAAAATGGCCTGGCTCAGTCCATGACTCCAGAATCTTTCGGGCCTCTGAAATCTATCAGTGCCTATCACAAGGTAAGCCACACAACCCCTATTTATAACCATCATGGCTGTGTCAAGAATATCACTGTGTTTATGAGGTAGTAATGATGAGATTTTGTGTTGACAGGTGAATTCTCTGGTGTGTTGCTGGGAGACAGGGGTATGGCTGCCAGCCTTTTCTCCTGACACCTTTCACAGACCCCAGGAAGCACAGCAGGCCTACAACCATGCCCATGCCAGGACCAGGGCCAGAGTTGAAATGACCTTTGGCCTCCTGAAGGCACGCTTTCACTGCCTTCACAAATTAAGGGTCAGCCCTGTTAGGGCATGTGATATTACTGTGGCTTGTGCTGTCCTCCACAATGTGGCCTGCCTGAGGAAGGAGAGGGCCCCCAGAGTGCCACCAGCCATGGACTGGGACAATCCGGCAATCTTCCCTGATGACGACAGTGGTCGGCTGCTGAGGGACCAATATGTGTTGAATTATTTTAGTTAGTATGTGTGCTTTCAATTTTGGTTAAATATGTCCTGCGGTGGCAGAGGAATTTGGGTTTTTTTTGGGTTCGTTTTTTGACGAATTTGGCCTCTTATGATGTTTGTGCGGTATACTGTGTGTAATACAAGGCTGCAGGGAGGCTACTGCATCCATTCATTTGTCTGTTCAGTTGATGTGTATGGATTTGTCCTGCATTTATTTTAGTGTGCAGACATGCAGGGTGTGTTATATACAGACCTTTGAATGTGTATGTATCATTTTGTATAATATGCTTGGATTCTGTGCTTTCCATCTTGTAGAGTCACTGTGACTTCAGTTTCGAAAGGAGCTGATGGTTTACCTGCTTTGTTTTGTCCTTATTCAATAAAGGAACATAATGTTACACATTGTGTTTTTATATTCATATGGAATGTGTATTTGTTTATATGACAGAGTACTAGGGCCACACTGAAGAAAAAGGATAAAGTCATAAATTTATGAGGCTGGTTCTTTCTGCAGAAAAGCTACATATTGTTTTTACAGTTTTGATACTTATGACAATGTGATACTTAATATTCTGGCACATCAGCATGTCTTTGTTTATGAAACCATACTGAAGTACAATTTCACGAAATGCCCCACATCTGTCATTTTAACAACTGTCCTCCTTTAAAACAACTGGTTACAATATTATGACTTGTGTTTTTTTCCCTCTGTGGCCCTAATATTCTATCATTTTATATATAGCCTTATAGTCTATGGGAAACTGTAAATTATCTAATGATAGCAACATCATCTAAAAATCATTTTTTATCCAAAATCATTGAAATTAATGATCACAAACGTTTAAATAATAACAGTGGGTCTAGTTATGTGATGACAATGTATAGTGAGCAGTGAAATAACTATTGGTTTCCATTTGTGGTGACTGCTGACTGACATTAGGGATGAGATTAAATAGATCCTGGAATTTAGCCTGGTCTGGAGCAGGCTAGCTCCACAGAATAAATCTCCATGGTAATTTATACCATAACATATCCTCCTGCCCCCTATCCATCTTTAGTGCAACCGGATTACGGATCAATTGAGCCAGGATCACCAAGATATCCTGGTTTAATCCCTTATCCTAGTTTTGTGCAACAGGCCCCTGGTGGTGGCCCCTGTTACGTTCCCCAGTTTATGTATTGTAGTTTGTATATTTGCATGTGTTTATTTCAGGAAATGGCTTCCTGAAATCCCTCAAGCAGCTGATTGGTCGACTCCATGGCTAATTGGAGAGCTGACCCCGCCCCCTCGTCAAGACGCAGCTGTCTCCAATTACCCATTCCCTCTGAAGCTATATAAAAGCCAGTGTTCTGTTCAGGAGAGTGAGATTTTCTGGGAGGTCATTGCAGAGATTTTGCTAGAGGTTTGATTTTGCTGGGAGTTGATATGTTTTGTGAGTTTGTTGCGCAGATAGAGCTTATTTGATGTCCTTTGTTTCTTAGTTTGTTTGTGAAAATTGTTTAATATTCTGTTTCATTTGTTCCCAGGGGGGGAAGGGGAAGGCACCTAGGGAGTGTTTAGGCAAGAGGCCCGCGGGCCTACATATACCCGTAGCATATTCGCTGTCTAGGCACACTAGGTAAGACCTGGGCGGACCACCCCCTGTATTTTGGTTAGGGCACCAGGTGGTGCTAAATTAGGTAAGTAGTGGGTAGGCAGGTAAGATGGGAGAGGGGGGGCTTTGAGATTTACTTTCTTTGCTTTGGTTCCGTCCAGCCCCTTTTTCCCCATATTACCGTGTAAAGGAATAAAGTCCTTGTAAACGGTACCACATTCTGCCTGTTGTCATTCTTACTTGCACCTACAGTCCATAACTTTTTCACTTCACGGAGAGTTTAGTTGTAGCAGGGTGTTGCGTTCCCTCTTCATAGAGGCGTGCGTAACACCCCCTGACCATCCTTGGTTGGTAGCCAGCCCAGATAGGATCCTTGATGCAACACAGCTCCTTGAGATCAAGTGCCCCTTTAAGAGTTCCACATCTCTTACAGAATTTCTGAGTCGACCAAATGGTGACATCAAAAGCTTGGATGATGGATAGTACCTAATTTGTCCCAATGGAAAAAATGGATACTACCTTCAGGTGGGTAAAAATGTTTAAGAAAATAGATGATTAGCTGTATTATTACAACTATTGAACATTGTATTGTAAACTCATACTAATCAGAATTGTGTGGCAATGTGCTTTCTTATTCCTTCTTTCAGACACTAGTGACCATGATGTGCCTGGGCCTACAGAGCAGCAAGCTGTTTGTCTGAACACCAAGCAAGCACATAGAAGTGGACATTCCATTTGATAGACTACACAGTTGCACATGTGCAACAGCTGCATAAGTTCTACTTTTTACAGATGCTACCTAGGTTGGCTGATTTGGCTGAAAAGAAGATACATCTCTGCCCAAAGTACCTGGTCTCTTTAAGTAAATGGAGGTGAGCAGTAGATTGAATATGCTGGGCATACACAATTCAATTAGTTGGAGTGTGGACTTCAAGAAGTACTGTTTTAATATATATATATTAAATAATACTAAAGATACTAATATTAAATAATACATTTATTAAGAGGTATACCTACACAAACACAGTGTAATGATAAAACACAGTGTAATGATAAATTATCCTGAAAAACCTGTGGCATAGTAGCCTTTGTCTCACAAGGCAGCCATGGAATGAGATCCTTTGTGTGCTCAGCAATGACATCTATCCAGAATTTCGATGACCGGATGACCTTTTGAAGAGTCTTGCTAAATCAGCTACAACAAAGTTCTGTTTAAGTTTCATTAGTGTCAACATAATTTGGTCTACAACTGGCATCGTTGATGATGTGGGGGCAAAAACTTTTTTAAGGAAGACACAAGTGTTGAATTCTAGTAGTGGAATCCTTGTGTTCAGCAGACAGTCTGCATCCTCTTTCAATGTAACATCTGCAACAGACAGTGATCTCTCGGGCTGGTGCAGTAGTCATGCCACATGTAATGATAGGTCCTTTGGAGTAGGTGTGGTCCTCCATTGCTGGGTCTGACTGCTGTGTTTGGGCATCATGGAAGGTCTTTGAAATAGGACCTGGCTCCTCAGAAACCTCCACCACACCAGACTCTCCTGCAGGTGATTAGTTGAAAATGAATATGAATATAGATTAGTTCATGATATTATTTAAGGATCTGGAAAAGCAAATACACTCATTCGAGATACTTTTAGAAACATTTTAAACTCCCTGTGCCTTAAAGTGTTTATCAGACTGTTCTCTACTGCAAATACGCACTCTAAACCCAGTGGGATACATAGACTAGGTTTTAATATTTTCTAAGTAAATATATCTATTAGCTAGAACAGGGAATGAAATTAACACTTGCCAAATACAGGGTAAATGTTGGATGTGGCAGGCAAACATTTCAGGTCACTTGCCACCATGGCAGATAAAATAACCTATTAATATTATTATACTTTAAGAATAATCATGGATTAAGGTTACACAATATGTACCATATTTGTAATGTCAAATAGCCTACCACTGACTCAGAGTTTACAATTATAAAGCGTATAACATAGATTTCATAACTGGCAGATTTTTTAAAAAGTGTCTGGGAGAAATTAAAGAGATTAATTTCAGACCCTGACAAGAAACTATCGTAGTCAAATTATCTAGCATAAACTGAAGACAAAAACGCGAGATCAAAACTACTCGACATGTCTGTCAACCATCCTGCTGAGGCGGTGTCTCTTCTCTGGTGGCCTCTCATTGCAACATATGCATGTGACTGAGCAAATGTGTCATCATTTGTCATTTTTTCCCTATCTCGATGATTCACCTAACACGTCACTGTCATACGTTTGTACATTCAATAGTGCACCACTGTGAAGTAATTAGTGAGAGACTGAGTTGGAGTCCCACCCACCTTCGTTATATACATACAGAGGCTGAGCTTGAAAAATAGACCAGCGCGGGCAGGGAGAGACGTCTAGCAAACCAAAAGTAAGTGACAAACTAAATGCATTTTTTTGCCTAAATCGAAGCTTAACTAGCTATAATATATCAATCGTTTCCAGTAGCGATAGTGCATAATACATTTTTCGGGTTTTTGACACATTGCTTGGATACATTCATTTCTCTACTAGCGAGCCTTCTTGCGCGAAGGCTATACACAATATAACAAAATGTCTCATTGCAATGAGAATATGATCAAGTAGGCTAGGCCTATGGTTAGTTATAGAACTACTTGAAATTTATGTTTGAGGAATTTGCCTGACAACGACAGGCGGCTTCGGTAAATTTGCTTTTCTTCCGATTAGCTTCCCGATGCGGAAGCTTGACAATGTAGCAAAAGTACAACTTAAAGTGTAAAATGTATAGTTTCCCTGGCTACCTTCCGCCTAAAAAGTCGACCAAAAGTTTAGTGGTGTAATTTTTGCATGGTTTCGATATTTTGCTTTCGTCCTTCTCCTCACCCCAACCTGGGCTCGAACCAGGGTCCCTCTGCACACGTAGACAACAGTTACCCTTGAAGCATCGTTACCCATTGCCCAGGTAGGGGAGGGGAGAATAATGGTACATTGATGCTGTTGACCTGGATCACTGGTTGCTGCGGGAAGGGAGGGGGTCAAAAAGGGGGTGAATGTAACCGGTGTGAAATGGCTAGCTAGTTAGCGGGGTGCTTTTTAAAAATGTATTTTTAGTTTTTATTTCACCTTTATTTATTTAACCAGGTAGGCTAGTTGAGGACAAGTTCTCATTTGCAACTGCGACCTGACACAGACAACAACACAGAGTTACACATGGAGTAAACCATAAACAAGCCAATAATGCAATGACACAGTAGAAAAAATAAAGTCTATATACAGAGTGTGCAAAAGGCATGAGGAGGTAGGCAATAAATAGGCCATAGGAGCGAATAGTTACAATGTAGCAGATTAACACTGGAGTGATAAATGAGCAGATGATGATGTGCAAGTAGAGATACTGGTGTGCAAAAGAGCAGAAAAGTAAATAAAATAAAAACAGTATGGGGATGAGGTAGATTGGGTGGGCTATTTAAAGATGAACTATGTACAGCTGCAGCGATCGGTTAGCTGCTCAGATAATTGATGTTTAAAGTTGGTGAGGGAAATAAGTCTCCAACTTCAGCAATTTTTTGTTTCGTTTTTTGCAATTCGTTCCAGTCACTGGCAGCAGAGAACTGGAAGGAAAAATGCCCAAATGAGGTGTTGGCTTTGGGAATGATCAATGAGATATACCTGCTGGAACGTGTGCTACGGGTGGGTGTTGCCATCGTGACCAGTGAACTGAGATAAGGCGGAACTTTACCTAGCATAGACTTATAGATGACCTGGAGCCAGTGGGTCTGGCGACGAATATGTAGCGAGGGCCAGCCGACTAGAGCATACAGGTCGCAGTGGTGGGTGGTATAAGGTGATTTGGTAACAAAACGGATGGCACTGTGATAGACTGCATCCAGTTTGCTGAGTAGAGTGTTTGAAGCTATTTTGTAGATGACATCGCCGAAGTCGGGGAACGGTAGGATAGTCAGTTTTACTAGGGTAAGTTTGGCGGCGTGAGCGAAGGAGTCTTTGTTGCCTAATAGAAAGCCGTTTCTATATTTTATTTTTGATTGGAGATGTTTAATATGAGTCTGGAAGGAGAGTTTACAGTCTAGCCAGACACCTAGGTATTTATAGTTGTCCACATATTCTAGGTCGGAACCGTCCAGGGTGGTGATGTTAGTCGGGTGGGCGGGCAGCGAACTGTTGAAAAGCATGCATTTGGTTTTACTAGCGTTTAACCTCTAGTGACACCCCATCCTGTGAACGGGACCGTTGTCATCATCTGACACTAATTAGCATAACGTAACGGACATAAATCTTCCTAGAAAATCTTCCTATTCATGAAAATCACAAGTGAAATATATTGGAACACAGCTTAGCCTTTTGTTAATCACCCTGTCATCTCAGATTTTCAAAATATGCTTTACAGCCAAAGCTAGACAAGCATTTGTGTAAGTTTATCGATAGCCTAGCATAGCATTATGCCTTGCTAGCAGCAGGCAACCTTGTCACGAAAATCAGAAAAGCAATCAAATTAAATCGCTTACCTTTGATGAACTTCGGATGTTTTCACTCACGAGACTCCCAGGTAGATAGCCAAAGTTCATTTTTTTCCCAAAATATTATTTTTGTAAGCGAAATAGCTCAGTTTTTTCTTCACGTTTGGCTGAGAAAAATCGTCAGGACATTGCGGTCACGACAACGCCGAAAAATATTCCAAATTAGCTCCATAATATCGACAGAAACATGGCAAACGTTGTTTATAATCAATCCTCAATGTGTTTTTCAAATATCTATTCGATAATATATCAAACGGGACAATTGGTTTCTCCGTAGAAGCGATTGGAATAATGGCTACCTCTGTATTTTACGCGAGAATTTCTCTGGGAGCATCAGGTGACCACTTGCGCAATGAAGCCGCCTACGGGTATTCTTCAACATAAATGTGTAAAACTA
Organism: Oncorhynchus nerka; assembly: GCF_034236695.1. Taxonomy (NCBI): domain Eukaryota; kingdom Metazoa; phylum Chordata; class Actinopteri; order Salmoniformes; family Salmonidae; genus Oncorhynchus; species Oncorhynchus nerka. The sequence goes on from NC_088423.1 coordinate 28,674,790, forward strand.
CGTCATAATGCTGTAGACACCTTGGGGAATATGTAGAAAGCGTAATCTGGTTGATAGGGCATTCACAGCTCAATAGGGACGCATCGGAATGCAGGGATTTCAAAAGATGAGTCACTTCCGGATTGGATTTTCCTCAGGCTTTCGCCTGCAATATCAGTTCTGTTATACTCACAGACAATATTTTTACAGTTTTGGAAACTTTAGTGTGTTTTCTATCCTAAGCTGTCAATTATATGCATATTCTAGCATCTTGTCCTGACAAAATATCCCGTTTAATTTGGGAACGTTATTTTTCCAAAAATGAAAATACTGCCCCCTAGTACCAAGAGCAGTTGGAGGCCACGGAAGGAGTGTTGTATGGCATTGAAGCTCGTTTGGAGGTTAGTTAGCACAGTCTCCAAGGAAGGGCCAGAAGTATACAGAATGGTGTTGTCTGTGTAGAGGTGGATCAGGGAATCGCCCGCAGCAATAGCGACATCATTGATATATACAGAGAAAAGAGTCGGCCCGAGAATTGAACCCTGTGGCACCCCCATAGAGACTGCCAGAGGTCCGGACAACAGGCCCTCCGATTTGACTCACTGAACTCTATCAGAGAAGTAGTTGGTGAACCAGGCGAGGCAATCATTTAAGAAACCAAGGCTGTTGAGTCTGCCAATAAGAAAGAATGTTGTGATTGACGGAGTCGAAAGCCTTAGCCAGGTCGATGAATACGGCTGCACAGTAATGTCTCATCGGTTATTTTCAAACTATCTATTTTTGTACCAGTTCAAGGCCTCAACTGTCAACAGTAACACCCATCATTTGTACTGTATTGAACTAGAGGTCGACCGATTATGATTTTTCAACGCAGATACCGAAACTGATTTATTGGAGGACCTAAAAAAGCCAATAGAGATTATTCTGCCAATTTATATATATATATATATATATATTTGTAATAAAGGACAATTACAACAATACTGAATGAACACTTATTTTAACATAATATAATACATAAATTAAATCAATTTAGTCTTAAATACATTTACATTTACATTTAAGTCATTTAGCAGACGCTCTTATCCAGAGCGACTTACAAATTGGTGCATTCACCTTATGACATCCAGTGGAACAGCCACTTTACAATAGTGAAACGTGCAATTTGGTTTAAATAATGCAAAAACAGTGTGGAGAAGAAAGTAAAAGTGCAATATGTGCCATGTAAGAAAGCTGAGAACATATGAAAGCTGGTGGTTCCTTTTTTAACATGAGTCTTCAATGTTCCTAGTTAATAAGTTTTAGGTTGTAGTTATTTTAGGAATTATAGGACTATTTATCTCTATACCATTTGTATTTCATATACCTTTGACTATTGGATGTTCTTATAAGTACTTTAGTATTGCCAGCCTAATCTCGGGAGTTGATAGGCTTGAAGTCATAAACAGCGCTGTGCATCCCAGCATTGCTAAGAGCGCTAAGAGCTGCTGTTTGAATGTCACGCCCTGACCTTAGAGATCCTTTATTCTCTATTTCGGTTAGGTCGGGGTGTGACTAGGGTGGGCATTCTAGTTTCTTTATTTCTAGGTTGGCTGGGTATGGTTCCCAATCAGAGGCTATCGTTGTCTCTGATTGGGGATCACATTTAGGCAGCCTTTTTCCACCTGTTTGTTGTGGGATCTTGTTTTTGCTTAGTTACCTGTGAGCACTGCATTTGCTGCACATTTCGTTTGCTGTTTACTGTTTTTGTGAGTTTCATCTGAATAAACATGTGGAACTCTACGTACGCTGCGCCTTGGTTCGTTAATTCTACAAACGAACGTGACATTGAATTAATGCTTACGAACCTGCTGCCTACCACCGCTCAGTCAGACTGCTCTATCAAATATCAAATCATAAACTTAATTAAAGTAAACACACAGAAATACGAGCCTTTGTTCTTTAATATGGTCAAATCCGGAAACTATCATTTCGAAAACAAAAACGTTTATTCTTTCAGTGAAATACAGAACCGTTCCATATTTTATAGAACGTGTGGAAACCCTAAGTCTAAATATTACTGTTACATTGCACAACCTTCAATGTTATGTCATAATTATGTAAAATTATGGCAAATTAATTAGTCTTTGTTAGGAATGAATGGCCTTTCTACAGTTCGCAACGAGCCAGGCAGCCCACACTCCTGCATATACCCTGACTCTGCCTGCACTGAACGCAAGAGAAGTGACACAATTTCCCTAGTTAATATTGCCTGCTAACATTATTTTATTTTAACTACATATGCGGGTTTAAAAAAAATATCCTTGTGAATTGATTTTAAGAAAGGTATTGATGTTTATGGTTAGGTACTTTATTGCAACGATTGTGCTTTTTTTGTGAATGCGCTTTTGTCAAATCATCAACTTGAAGTAGGCTGTGATTCGATGATAAATTAACAGGCAACGCTTTGATTATATGCAACGCAGAACAAGCTAGTTAACCAAGTAATATCATCAACCATGTGTAGTTAACTAGTGATTATGTTTATATTGATCGTTTTTTTTTATAAGATAAGTTTAATGCTAGCTATAAACTTTCCTTGGCTCCTTGCAGTCACATGGTCCTTTTGATGCTGCACCTGCATAACAGATGGTCAACCTGCCACGCAGTCTCCTCGGTGATTGCAATGTAATCGGCATCCAAAAAGGCAGATTTCCGATTGTTATGAAAACTTGAAATTGGCCCTAATTAATCGGTCAAACTCTATATTGAACATGAGGAATATGCCCACACACTTAAGCACAAGACCTACTCCCATTCGCCCAGCAAACATTTGTGTGCTTTACAGGGCCTTACACATATGGATCCCATATGGCTACTTATATTTATACACAGATCTGTATACATGTGTAACGTTACTTACATTTGATCAATAGAAAGGTGCCACATTTCATTCTAATGTAGCAGAGCGATTTGTGTTCCAGGTGGTAGCCTGTTTTTTAATTTAGGCTGTATTTGCCATTGATTTGTGGTTTGATTATTATACAGGATGTTAATAGCGTATGGGCTCTGGTGAGTATGCTGAACTTGTGTTCTGGTCCAATCCTTTGGTTTCTTATGTTGATGTCTTTGTGTCACAATTTCACTCCTGTATTACACTGTTGCTTGTTTACTTGAAATCTATAGGCCTCAGGCCACTGATAATGGAAAGAGAAATACATTTGTGTTGAAATTAGTATTAGTTGTAGATAGGTTAGATAGATGAGAAGCATGGTTGATTGCTTTAGCCTCTGGTGTTTGGACTTTGGCTTTCTCGCTTAGTTTCATTTTAGGCTGTTGTCTTAGACTTGTGTCCATACGGGAAACTCCTAGAAAAAATGGTTCTGTGATTGTTCACATAGGAGAACCATTTTTGTTCCTGGTAGAACCCTATTTTGGGTCCAAGTTGAACTCTTTTGGGTTTCATGTAGAACCCTCTGTGGAAACGGTTCTACATGGAACCCAAAAGGGGTTAATTAAAAGGTTCTCCTATGGGAACAGCCAAAGTACCCTTTTTGTTATAGATAGCACTTTTTTTCTAAGAAGTAGATTAAATGGGTGATGGTGTAATAACAGTTATGTAGTCCTTAAATCCATAAATATTATACTATAAAATTAGTTTGACACCCCTGCTGAACTTTGTACTGAATGTGCTTTTTATGTTGGCACACCTTGGGTCTAGTCAGTGACATGAAATAGAATGAATAGAGCTGACATGATTCCCTATTCTATCTGACAGACATAAATGTATGATGTAGAACAGATATGACTATCTGAACATTCTATAACTTTAAATCAAATCAAACGTATTTATAAAGCCCTTCGTACATCAGCTGATATCTCAAAGTGCTGTACAGAAACCCAGCCTAAAACCCCAAACAGCAAGCAATGCAGGTGTAGAAGCACGATGGTAGGAAAAACTCCATAGAAAGTCCAGAACCTAGGAAGAAATCTAGAGAGGAACCAGGCTATGAGGCGTGGCCAGTCCTCTTCTGGCTGTGCCGGTTGGAGATTATAACAGAACATGGCCAAGATGTTCAAATGTTCATAGATGACCAGTAGAGTCAAATAATAATAATCACAGTGGTTGTCGAGGGTGAAACAGGTCAGCACCTCAGGAGTAAATGTCAGTTGACTGACTTTACATCCTCCGGAGCAAGCCCTTGACCTAGAACTGTGTTCCTATTCAAATACAAAAAACAGTCTATCATTCTTTTTAGTGCCACTGAAATGCAAATGATGAGAAGGAATACTTCCATGGAACCATACAGTGGCAAGAAAAAGTATGTGAACCCTTTAGAAATACCTGGTCATACAATTTGATCTGATCTTCATCTAACAATAGACAAACACAGTCTGCTTAAACTAATAACACACAAACATTCATATGTTTTCATGTCTTTATTGAACACACCGTGTAAACAATCACATTGCAAAGTGGAACAAGTATGTGAACCCTTGGTTTTAATGATTGACCCTACTTTGGCAGCAATAACCTCAAGCAAACGTTTTTTGTAGTTTCAGATCAGACCTGCACAACAGTCAGGAGGAATTTTGGACCATCCACAAAACTGTTTCAGTTCAGCAATATTCTTGTGATGTCTGTTGTGAACCACTATCTTGAGGTCATGCCACAGCATCTCAATCGGGTTGAGGTCAGGACTCTGATTGGGCCACTCCAGAAGGCGTATTTTCTTCTGTTGAAGCCATTCTGTTGTTCATTTACTTCTGTGTTTTGGGTCATTGTCCTGTTGCATCACCCAACTTCTGTTGATCTTCAATTGGTGGACACATACGATAACATTCTCCTGCAAAATGTCTTGATAAACTTGGGAATTCATTTTTCTGTTGATGATAGCAAGCTGTCCAGGCCCTGAGGCAGCAAAGCAGCCCAAAACCATGATGCCCCTTTCACCATACTTTACAGTTGGGATGAGACTTTGATGTTGGTGTGCTGTGCCTTTTTTCTCCACACATTGTGTTGTGTGTTCCTTCCAAACAACTCAACTTTAGTTTCATCTGTCCACAGAATATTTTGCTAGTAGCGCTGTGGAACATCTAGATGTTATTTTGCAAACTTCAGGAGTGCAGCAATGTTTTTTTTTGGACAGCAGTGGCTTCTTTCGTGTTTTACATATCATAGACTCGTCAACAGAGATGTTAGCATGTTCCAGGGATTCCTGTAAGTCTTTAGCTGACACTAGGGTTCTTCTTAACTGTCACGCCCTGACCGTAGATTGCTTTGTATGTTTCTGTTTTTTGTTTGGTCAGGGTGTGATGTGGGTGGGTATTCTATGTTTGTATGTCTAGTTTTTGTATTTCTATGTTTTGGCCGGGTATGGTTCTCAATCAGGGACAGCTGTCTTTCGTTGTCTCTGAGAACCATACTTAAGTAGCCTGTTTTCCCACTGTTAGTTGTGGGTGGTTATTTTCTGTTTAGTGTTTGTTGCACCTGTCAGAACTGTTTCGGCTATTCGTTTTGTTATTTTGTATTCAGTGTTCAGTCAGAATAAATAATGTGAACACGTACCACGCTGCACCTTGGTCTTCACCTTCTTCTAATGAAAGTCGTTACTAAACCACCCACCTCCAAAGGACCAAGCAGCGTGGTAAGGAAGAGCAGCGCTATCTGGAGAAATGGACATTGGAGGAGATACTGGAAGGCAAGGGACCCTGGGCACAGGCTGGGGAGTATCGCCGTCCGCAGGAGGAACTGGAGGCAGCTAAGGCTGAGCGGCAACACTACGAGGAGTTAGCACGGCAGCGCAACAGGCACGAGAGGCAGCCCCAACATGTTTTGGGGGGGCACACGGGAGATTGGCAGAGTCAGGCGAGGGACCTGATCCAACTCCCCGTGCTTACTGGTAGCAGCGTGGCACTGGTCAGACACCGTGTTATGCGATGAAGAACACTGTGTTGTCAGTGCTCACTCATAGCCCGGAGGGCTATATGCCAGCCCTCCGCAAGTGCCATGCGAGAGTGGGCATCCAGCCAGGTCGGATTGTCCCAGCTCAGCGCGTTTGGCCTCCGGTGCGCCGTTTCGGTCCAGGGTATCCTGCGCCGGCTCTGCGTACTGTGTCTCCGGGCGTTGGGAGGGTGCAGGTCGCCCTATGCCTGCGTTCCACCCGTGCTGGGCGAATGTGGGCATTGAGCCTAAGGGAGAGGTGCGAGTGGTATGCACCAGATCTCCAGTGCTTCCCCACAGCCCGGTTCGACCTGTGCCTGCACTCTGGAGGGGCCGGGCTAAAGTGGTCATCAGCCTGGAGGAGTGGTGCCAAGGCTGCACTCCAGTGCTCCCCCACAGCCCGGTCCATCTGGTGCCTCCTCCACGCACCAGGCCTCCTGTAGGTCTCCCCTGTCTCTCCGTCTCCTCCCTCCGGGCTCTCCCTCCAGTCCGGAGCTGCCAGAGCCGCCCGTCAGTCCGGAGCTGCCAGAGCCGCCCGTCAGTCCGGAGCTGCCAGAGCCGCCCGTCAGTCCAGAGGCGCCCGTCAGTCCAGAGGCGCCACTCACTCCAAACTCGACCATCAGTCCAGTGGCGTCCTCAAGTCCAGGGTCGGCGGTGAGGGTTCCTGCTCCAGAGGCATTACTAAAGTGGGCCAGGCCAGAAGTGGAGCGGGGTCCACATCCCTCACCAGAACCGCCACCGCGGAGTAATGCCCACCCAGACCCTCCCCTATAGTTTCAGGTTTTGCAGCCGGAGTCCGCACCTTTGGGGGGGGGGGTACTGTCACGACCTGACCGTAGATTGCTTTGTATGTTTCTATTTTTTGTTTGGTCAGGGTGTGATGTGGGTGGGCATTCTATGTTTGTATGTCTAGGTTTTATATTTCTATGTTTTGGCCGGGTATGGTTCTCAATCAGGGACAGCTGTCTTTCGTTGTCTCTGATTGAGAACCATACTTAGGTAGCCTGTTTTCCCACTGTTAGTTGTGGGTGGTTATTTTCTGTTTAGTGTTTGTTGCACCTGTCAGAACTGTTTCGGCTATGCTTTTTGTATTCAGTTCTCAGTCAGAATAAATCATATGAACATGTACCACGCTGCACCTTGGTCTTCACCTTCTTCTAATGAAAGTCGTTACATTAACCTCATTGAGCATTCTGTGCTGTGCTCTTGCAGTCTTCTTTGCAGGACGGCCACTCTTAGGGAGAGTAGCAACAGTGCTGAACTTTCTCCATTTATAGACTATTTGTCTTACCGTGGACTGATGCTCATCAAGGCTTTTAGAGATACTTTTGTAACCCTTTCCAGCTTTATGCAAGTCAACAATTCTTAATATTGGGTCTTCTGAGATATATTTAGTTCGTGGCATGATTCACATCAGGCAATGCTTCTTGTGAATAGCAAACTCACATTTTATGAGGGTTTTTATAGGGCAGAGCAGCTCTAACCAAATCTCCAATCTCGTCTCAATGATTGTACTCCAGGTTAGCTGACTCCTGACTCCAATTATCTTTTGGAGAAGTCATTAGCCTAGAGGTTCACATACTTTTTCCAACCTACACTGTGAATGTTTAAATTATGTATTCAATATAATTTGTGTGTTAGTTTACGCAGACTGTGTTTTGTCAGTTGTTGTGACTTAAAATTAGATACGTTCTTCATCTATGACCAATTTATGCAGAAGTCCAAAGGGTTCTCATACTTTTTCTTGCCACTGTAGGTGTCTTGAGCAATGCAGAAAACACCCCACTTTCAAAATAGGGGTGCAAACGTATGTTCTGGCATTCCACATTTTTAACCAGAAAATAATCTTGATTCATTGGGTAATTTGTCATTTTCAATTATTAGCAATGTTTTGAGCTAGTCTGTATTAAAATAGATGCATTTTATATATGATATAACAATTAACAGATTGTATTTTCAACCACTCCCTGCTCAAGATTAATGGTTTTGCCCAATCAAAGTTTGCTTTGCTCCAGTGCACCACTGATTTGGTTCAGTGCAGTTAGAAATCACTAGATGCACCACTGGTGTTTAAATTGAAAAGGCAACTGCAAAATAAAATTATATATTTTGTTGTGCTGTTAAATTTGTATAATTGTTTCATGTCCTATGGTGTTGGTCCAATGGTGTTACATATCATTTGAACTGTGCACCAGGAGCAAATTCAAGGCGTTCACACTTTATCAGCCCAGGGCCAAGAGCCTCTTTAGCCCCGGCTAAAATCTCCCTTTGGCTAAGCGAGTGTTCACACTTGCACATTCTAAAGTGGGCTAGCACCAACCCAGGGTTAAATGGCCCAGCTCCGGAGCAGGGTTAGCACCGATTTATAGCCTCTGAAACACTGTGCCAAAATGGCCAGTTTGAATCAGGTTCAAGAACAATGCCTAGAATGCCAAAGTCACTTCATTTACATAGCAGGACGCACTACAGGCGTCACAAGCATTGCTATGTAAATTAAGTGACAGTGGAGCTTTTGTGATTGGACAGTAAGCATTCTGGCGATTGACAGATAGCAGGACGCACTACAGGCATTACAAGCATAGCTATCTGTCAATCGCCAGAATGCTTTACTGTCCAATCACAAAAGCTCCACTGTCACTTAATTTACATAGCAATGCTTGTGACGCCTGTAATGCGTTATGCAAATTGTTATGCAATGTTGGCTGCAAATCTATACTATTTCATCCTTCCATCTGTGGACAAAAAAAAAAAACTTTAATCTGTGCAAAAACATTGGTTGCTATGCAGCAGGCTGGCTAACGTCTTCTCACTTATCCAACTAAAGTTACAAACTCTACAGCTGGAAAGGCAGTAAACGCTCAATTTTTGTCCGTTTTCATAGGTTTTTATTTACATTTAATTTAATATATGATAATAGTGTTGCATGATTTCACCTGAATCAGAAAAGTTTCTCGTGCGGACACAGCATGCTCTGTGAAGTTACTGGGGCGAGATCGAATTTCAAAAGTGAAACATTGTTTCCGAGGTCAGACAGGCAGGGAGCAAGGTTTATACAGACCATCACTGTTGGAAATCAAATGCTAGGCTAGAAGCAATATGAAATGTAAGGCATAAACGCCAACGTTCTGTAAATTGCCTTGGAAATAATGGAGGACGCCCGTTCCGGAAAACAGCTGGTCAAACTAGAAACACGTGGAAGGATTTGACAGCACAGAGCCACTTGATGGACCAGAGACATTCATGTTCATCACTCACCACGTTAGGTTATCAATCGATGGTCTCTTCAAAAACAAATCAATATGTTTTTCTTCCTCGTTGGACCAGCGTTTACAATGTATATAATTTCAGCTTGTGTAGTTGTTGGTTTAGTTTTCTATAACGTTGTAGCAAGTAAGGTCTGCATGTATGTGTAGGCGCATATTGCGTCATGATTGCAAGGTGTCCCGATAACTTTTCCAACTGTCCCGTTGTCTGGTTTTAATGTCCATTATTGAATGCCCTTCTAGCCAATCAAAAACGAGTATTCAACAACGTTGTGGTATATTTAAAAAGTATAAAAGTGTCATTTTCCTCCACACGCGGTTTACAGGCATTTAACACCATATGGCATTTTTTTTGCCATCTATTTTCCCACTTCAATTGGTTAAATCACATTCGTAAAATGTTTTTATGCAGTTACAAAGGTAATGGCCCTGGCTGAGCCCCATATGCGAGCTCAGCAGTGCACCATGGCTGAATCACGGTTACAAATCAAATTGTATTCCTGCTTATGCTTTGTAGACAACAGGCGTGGACTAACAGTGAAATGCTTACTTTCGGACGTTACCAACAATGCAGGGACGAAAGAAATAGAGAAATTATAGAAAAGTAAAACACGTAATAATAGTTACACAATGAGTAGGCTAATGATAACTTGGCAATATACACTGAACAAAAATCAAAAGGCAACATGTAAAGTGTTGGTCCCATGTTTCATGAGCTGAAATAAAAGATCTCAGAAATGTCTCTCAAATTTTGTGCACAAATTTGTTTACATGTCTGTTATTGAGCATTTCTACTGGCATCCGCCAAACCCAGATTTGTCTGTCGGACTGCCAGATGGTAAAGCGTGATTCATCACTCCAGAGAACGTGTTTCCACTGCTCCAGAGTCCAATGGCAGCGAGCTTTACACCCCTCCAGCTGACTCTTGACATTGTGCATGGTGATTTTAGGCTTGTGTGCGGCTGCTCGGCCATGGCAACCCATTTTATGACGCTCCCGATGAACAGTTCTTGTGCTGATGTTGTTTCCAGAGTCTGTTTGGAACTCTGTAGTGAGTGTTGCAACTGAGGACAGATGCTTCAGCCCTCGACTGTCCCATTCTGTGAGCTTGTGTGGCCTGGAGACGAAAGAAATGCAGGCGAGGTGCTGGTTAGCGGAGTAAAACACTTGAAAAAGAAAAGGAGAGCCGCACACTCTAGGAGCTCAGATGCAATCAATGTATAACCGACGCTTCAACAACCAAGCTTATGTGGCCTACCACTTTGCAGCTGAGCTGTTGTTGCTCCTAGACGTTTCCACTTCATGATAACAGCACTTACAGTTGACTAGGGCAGCTCTAGCAGGGCACACATCCCCCAAACCCCCCCCCCCCCTTACAATTATCTGTAAGGTCCCTCAGTCGAGCAGTGAATTTCAAACACAGATTTAACCACAAAGATGAGGGAGGGTTTTCAATGCCTCTCAAAGAAAGGCACCTATTGGTAGATGGGTAAAAACAAAAAAAGCATATCCATTTGAGCATGAAGTTAATAATTACACTTTGGATGGTGTATCAATACACCCAGTCACTACAAAGATACAGGTGTCCATCCTAACTGAGTTGCTGGAGACGAAGGAATTTCAGGGATTTCACCAAGAGGCCAATTGTGACTTTAAAACAGTTGCAGAGTTCAATGGCTGTGATAGGAGAAAACTGAGGACAAATTAACAACATTGTAATTACTCAACAATACTAACCTAAATGACAGCGTGAAAAAAGGAAGCCTGTATAGAATAAAAATATACCAAAACACGGATCCTGTAATAAGGAACTAAAGTAAAACTGCAAAAAAACGTAGCAAAGAAATGTACTTTTAAGTCCTGAATACAAAGCATTGTTTGTGGCAAATCCAACAAAACGCATCACTGAGTAACACTCTTCTTATTTTCAAGCATGGTGGTGGCTGCATCATGTTATGGGGGATATGCTTGTCATCGGCAAGGACTAGGGAGTTTTTTTAGAATAAAAAGAAACGGAATAGAACTAAGCACAGGCAAAATCCTTCAGAAAAACCTTTTTGTCTGCTTTCCAACAGATACTGGGAGAGGATTTCACCTTTCAGCAGGACAATAACCTAAATCACAAGGCCAAATATTCACTGGAGTTGCTTACCAAGACATCATTGAATGTTCCTGAGTGACCTAGTTACAGCTTTGACTTAAAAGGCTTGAACATCTATGGCAAGACTTGAAAATGGCCATCTAGCAATGATTTACAACAAACTTCACAGAGTTTGAAGAATTAAAAAAATATATATATATGCAAATATTGTACAATCCAGGTGTGAAAATATCTTTGACTCGCAGCTGTAATTGCTGCCAAAGGTGATTCTAACATGTATTGACTCAGGGGTGTGAATACTTATGTAAATGAGAGATTTCTGTATTTCATTTTCAATAAATGTGCAGAAATGTCAAAAGTGTTTTCACTTTGTCATTATAGGGTATTGTCTGTAGATGGGTGAGAAAAAAATCTATTTTGAATTCTGGCTGTTACACAACAAAATGTGGAATAAGTTAAGGGGTATTAATGTGCCCCAAAAATATTATTTCTGTGTTTATTTTTTGTAAACTTCAGGAAAATACTTAGTGGCCAATTTCATGTATGTAGTTGTTCCATTTATACACAGTTACCCATAAATTGATCATGTTAAAAAATGAAACCATCAGCCAAGGAAATCACGATTCATTCCTGCTTAATGGGTCATCCTGAGGAATATAGCCATGTTTCTTCTCCCCAGCTAAACTTCATGGAGAGGGGAGTGGCCCACTGCATTTTCCTGTCATCATAACCTAACCCGGAACAGAAACTCCAAACAGAATGCATTTACACATAAAAAATAGGCCTTACATTTAGATATTTTTCCTTATTTCAGACCATAAACCATGAGTTATCCAGGATACCCCGCTCAAGCTGGTGGCTATCCCCCTCAGCCGGGCGCCTACCCACCCCAAGCTGGAGGCTATCCCCCTCAGCCAGGCGCCTACCCACCCCAAGCCGGAGGCTATCCACCCCAGGCAGGAGGTTACCCACCCCAGGCAGGTGGTTACCCCCCACAGGCTGGTGGTTACCCCCCTCAGGCAGGTGGCTATCCACCACAGCCTGGAGCTGGAGGGTACCCAGCCATACCCCCAGCAGGTAAGGCCTCAGGACAACAGATCATTATATGCCTAATATATGCACATGCAGCATGTTTTATATGTTTTATTCTCTAAACAACCTTCGCTGTGCTGAGAGACAACACTCACAGACCAACTTGTGACTGACATAGTACTCCCATTCTGTGTGCCCTGAGTATCACTCTGCTGACTAGAATTGGCAAGTGTGTTTATTGCTAGTCCTGGTGTTTCATTCCAAAGCCAATTTAATACGGACCCATTTCTTTACCTCTCTGCCCTAGCAGCAATACCAGATATTTGTTAACTTCTCTAGTATGAAGTTTAAGCACTTTCTATTTCAAATAGAATAATTATCCTCTGGTTTCTGGTAACCCCTGATTGAAGGATTTATTGATTGATTGATTAATCAATTACTTGATTGGTTGACTACAATCATATACAACCACAACATCAAAGCAAAACAGTCCAAACTTTTGTAAAACAGTAGTAATAGTACATAGTGATTTGCCATAAACAGTTTAGTGGCATGCCCATCTATGTCATCTGTTACAGATAGTTGGGGAGGTGGTGCTGGTTTCCCCGCCTTTGGTCTTGATAATCTGTCCAACCCTGGATTCAACGCAGGAAATCTCCCAGCCATGGTAAGTCTGGCATGAAAATACAGTACAACCCCCCCCCCCATCTATGTTGCAGCTTTCTTGTTAACCTTCCTAATAGTCTCTCTCGCGTGACTAAAATAATGTAGCTCATGTTTATTAGCTTAGATAGTGCTTCAAAAACATAATAATTTGTTGCAACCTTCTCTTTCACTGTTGTAATCCTTCAAAACTCCATGTTTTGTATACTTTATTTTATATTGTCTTTTATTTTCTCTTTATTAAAACAACAAAAGCAGATGTTTAATCAACATCTATAATACATAATTGATTATTTACAAAACAGCTTTGCTTGCAGATTAATTGAAACCAATCAGCTTCCTGCACATTTTATTGGATGCCCACTTCTGCTCCAATCACATGCCAACCTGATCTCCGCAGCCATGTTCACCTCTGGTGGATACCCCCACCCTGCCCCCCAGCCCCCTAACCAACAGCCCTATGATATGTACCCCCAGCCAGGAGGACAGATGCCCCAGCCTCAAGGCCCAGGCATGGCCTATCCAGGCCAGCCCATGCCTGGCTACCCACGGGCACCCTCACCCAACCCCTCCATGCCGGGTTACGGAGGAGGACCAGCGCCTAATCAGCCCATGCCAGTGTACCCTCAAGCCCCGTCGCCCAACCCGTCCATGCCTGGAGGTGGAGCCATTCCAGTCTCTCCTGCCATCAATGTAAGACACACTGGGAGGATTTAACCCTATTTTGACAATAGTCCTTCAAAATACCATTTTAGGACAGGCATACATCTGGTTAAGGGTCCATACTTTATCCAAGGGTTTAAACTTGAATACCTAAATGTTCTGCACTAATATTGATTGGGCTTCTATCGTTTTCTTATTCTTCTTGAGATGTCAATTATAAGAGATTTTGCCAGGAGTTTTACTGGCAAATAACACTGACAGTGTAAAGCAATCAGGTTTCATTATGGATTAATTCCCTTTTCTTTCAGAGAGGATTCAGGGGAAGCATCAAGGATTATCCGGGAGCAGACCCACTGAGAGATGTGGAGGTTCTGAGGAAAGCCATGAAGGGCTTTGGTGAGTTGGTTAAATAGACCCTGTCCAGAAACAACCCCTAGCCCCTTAAACTGGAGTCTCGTGAGTGAGTTAGACCCTGTCCAGAAACAACCCCTAACCTTTTATACATTGGTCCAGTGATTGAGTTATTTAGTGGCCAGCAATATTTGACATTTGTATATACAGTGTGTATGATATTATACCTCACATGCGACTCGTAATAAGACTAAGCAATTGGCCAATATTTTTTTTTATCTGACTCATAAAGATAATTAGCCATATGCAAAAGACTACAGTTAAACCATGTGCAATCGAGTATAATGCGTTTAGCTGACTAAGGAATGGTCATGGGAAGTGACTATCAAAGCAAGTATTATTTCATAACTGTAAAATGAATACAAGACATAAAGCTTAAGTTATAAGGTTATACTGACATTAACAAAGCATTATTGTAGGCACATACACTACCTGTCAAGTTTTAGAACACCTACTCATTCAAGGGTTTTTCTTTATTTTTACTATTTGCTACATTGTAGAATAATAGTGAAGACATCAACACTATGAAATAACACATATGGAATCATGTAGTAACTAAAACAGTGTTAAGAAAATCAAAATATATTTTATATTATAACATTTTTTGCCTTGATGACAGCTTTGCATAATCTTGGGATTCTCTCAACCAGCTTCACCTGGAATGCTTTTCCAACAGTCTTGAAGGAGTTCCCACATATGCTGAGTACTTGTTGGCTGCTTTTCCTTCACTCTGAGGTCCAACCCATCCCAAACCATCTACATTTGGTTGAGGTCAGGTGATTGTGGAGGTCAGGTCATCTGGTGCAGAACTCCATCACTCTCCTTCTTGGTAAAATAGCTCTAACACAGCCCACAGTGTGTTGGGTTATTGTCCTGTTGAAAAACAAATGATAGTCCCACTAAGCCCAAACCAGATTGGATGGCGTATAGCTGCAGAATGCTGTGGTAGCCATGCTGGTTAAGTGTGCCTTGAATTCTAAATTAATCACAGACAGTGTCACCAGAAAAGCACCCCCACACCATATCACCTCCTTCTTCATGCTTCACGGTGGGAAATACACATGCGGAGATCATCCGTTCAACCATACCGCGTCTCACAAAGACACGGCGGTTGGAACCAAAAATCTCCAATTTGGACTCCAGACCAAAGGACACATTTCCACCGGTCTAATGTCCATTGCTGGTATTTCTTGGCCCAAGCAAGTCTATTCTTCTTTTTGGTGTCCTTTTAGTAGTGGTTTCTTTGTAACAATTTGACCATGAAGGCCTGAGTCACGCAGTCTCCTCTGAACAGTTGATGTTGAGATGTCTGTTACTTGAACTCTGTGAAGCATTTATTTGGGCTGCAATTTCTGAGGCAGGTAACTCTAATGAAATTATACTCTGCAGCAGAGGTAACTCTGGGTCTTCCATTCCTGTGGAGGTCCTCATGAGAGACAGTTTCATCATAGCGCTTGATGGTTTATACGACTGCACTTGAAGGAACTTTCAAAGTTTTTTAAGTTTTCCGTAATTGACTGACGTTCGTGTTTCAAAGTAATGATGGACTGTAGTTTCTCTTTGCTTATTTGACCTGTTCTTGCCATAATATGGACTTGGTCTTTTATTATTACCAGGGCTATCTTCTGTATACCACCCCTACCTTGTCACAACACAACTGATTGTCTCAAACGCATTAAGAAGGAAAGAAATTCCACAAATTAACTTTAAGGAGGCACACCTGTTAATTGAAATGCATTCCAGGTGACTACCTCATGAAGCTGGTTGAGAGAATGCCAAGAGCGTGCAAAGCTGTCATCAAGGAAAAGGGTGGCTATTTGAAAAATCTCAAATATAAAATATATTTAGATTTGTTTAATACTTTCGGTTACTACATGATTCCATATGTGTTATTTCATAGTTTTGATGTCTTCACTAGTATTCTACAACGTAGAAAATATTAAAAAGAAATAAAGATTCTTGAATGAGTAGGTGTTCTAAAACTTTTGACCGGTAGTGTAGATTCTAAGGTTAACTTACAAGGCAAAGCATGGACAAAGAGATGCTTACTAGCCAGAGGCCTAGAAGCCGAGGAAATGAGAATTGATCATACAACCTTCCTCCATGGACTGGATACAGGATAAGAGACAGAACAAAGGCATTTAATTCCATTTATAACATCTGAAGGTGTATCCTTTCAACCCAGAACCAATCACCTTTGATCAATCAAACGATACAAAGTTTACAGTGTAACCTGACCACCAAGGCCCAATCTCCGCAGGGTGTCACAGCATTTAAATGGTTTTGTGGGGGATGAGACCAGTGTAAATATGACATAATTCCTGAGAGGACCATAAAACCTTTTTGCATATAGTAATTCAAATTTGTACAGATACAAGTAACCACAGAGATCATACATGCACATAGTTAGCATCAGAGTTATCCTCAGTGAACACGTTTCAGATATATACCAAACATGGATACTATAGTACTATTCAATCACATTCAATAGTCCGTCTTCTGAATACTGTAACAGAGAGAAACATTTTGGTGGAGGGGGGGTCTGACTAGTCCTTTGGCATTGTCTCCTGTCTTCCAACTCCAGGTGTCAGAGAGCACATGAATAAGGGCCGAGCATACATTAAGCCCTATCTAATCTTGGAACCAGAAACAAATATTACATGCGTAATGGCCAGATGTCACGAGAGAATAGGCCCTGTCCAGAAATAACCCCTTGTCAGTAACCTTATACAATACACACTTGTGTAGATCTGAAAGGAATGGATAGGTAAATTCAACACTAGCAATGACATTGCCTTCTATCATTGAGCCTAAATCTTTGAATTACTTAATTATGTATGAAGACCTGGTAATGATATTTGCTGAGCTATACTAGTAAAAAAAATGATGTTATAAACTCATGAAGGGAAATGGATGGGCAGTTTTGAATATGTGTTCTGACAGGGAACTTGTCCTACAGGTACTGATGAACAGGCCATCATAGACCTGCTAGGGAGTCGCTCAAACATACAGCGTGTTCCCATGCTCGCGGCCTTCAAAACTTCCTACGGAAAGGTAATACAGTTACATTTAAAAACGTGATACTTTATTTATCTAATTTGAGTTATTGTGGAAGAAATGAATATAATGAGTGTTACAGCATCATACAATGATCTGTATAAGTGAGGTTCAGGGAGGGTCAGAGGGTATATCTCAACAGCAGCTGATGGTTCTGCCAGTTAACAACGTAGCTGGGGGACTTGATTCCCTCAGACCCCATTATAGCAGTACCCGGAACACACATGGCACAGCAGTTGAACACAGATAGCATTAATGCTTGAAGTGGACTGAAGTAGGTCATGAAGCCACTCATTTTGGGTGCCGGTACGCTTTCTATATATTTTCCGTTACTTATCATATTTTACAGCCAATATTCTAAAAGAGGTGTCAGTACTCAAGCAGTACAGGAAATGACGGTGCCAATATTCAAGTTATAGAACAGTGAAAGTGCTTGTTCTCTGTACCACTGAGCACCAGCCCAACTCAATAATATCTTGGTTAGCATTGAATTATACCAAGCTTGTATCCCCTTGCCTTCCTAGGATCTGGTTAAGGATCTGAAGTCAGAACTGTCAGGGAACTTTGAGAAGCTGGTGCTGGCCATGTTGAAGACCCCAGCCCAGCTTGATGCATATGAACTCAAAGATGCCATTAAGGTTTGTGAAAGGGTTTTTATAATCACTGACATGGATACTCTCTCTTAGCGTGTGTGTGTGTTTGCGTTCATACGTGCAAACAAGTGGAATGTTTTTGTTTTGTGTTTGACACAACTAGCTAAACTAGTTTAACGAACAGAGAAATAGTCATATTCATGTCGTAAACCTACCAACTGTTCTCTACTGTATGTTCTGATAGGGTGCAGGGACAGACGAGGCTTGTCTGATAGAGATCCTGTCCTCTCGCTCCAACGCAGAGATCAGAGAGATCAACATGGTCTACAAGACAGGTAAGTTCCTCAGGTAGACACACACTACAGGAACGACAGATAGCGTTGAGGAAAAAAACCTTTGAAATAAATATGAGAAGTGTACTGCTCTGTACTGTGCTGTGTAAGAAAGCTGTGTGTGTTATTTCAGAGAATAAGAAGTCACTGGAAGATGCCATCAGTGGGGACACCTCAGGACACTTCCGTAGACTCCTCATCTCTCTGGCCCAGGTACAGCCTATGGCCCATAGATGTAGAATAATGTATACATTAGAAATACATATACATAGGAATAGATACAGTACATACAGTTGAAGCCGGAGGTTTACATACACCTTAGTCAAATACCTTTAAACTCAGTTTTTCACAATTCCTTACATTGAATCCTAGTAAAAAATGCCCTGTCTAAGGTCAGTTAGGATCACCACTTTATTTTAAGAATGTGAAATGTCAGAATAATAGTAGAGAGAGTTATTTATTTCAGCTTTTATTTCTTTCATCACATTCCCAGTGGGTCAGAAGTTTACATACACTTAATTAGTATTTGGTAGCATTGCCTTTAAATTGTTTCACTTGGGTCAAACGTTTCAGGTACCCTTCCACACGCTTCCCACAATAAGTTGGGTGAATTTTGGCCCATTCCCCCTGACAGAGCTGGTGTAACTAACTCCTAGCTCGCACACGCTTTTTCAGTTCTGTCCACACATTTTCTACAGGATTGAGGTCAGGGCTTTGTGATGGCCACTCCAATACCTTGACTTTGTTGTCCTTAATCCATTTTGCCACAACTTTGGAAGTATGCTTGGGGTCATTGTCCATTTGGAAGACCCATTGCGACCAAGCTTTAACTTCCTGATTGATGTCTTGAGATGTTGCTTGAATATATCCACAAAATAGTCCTCCCTCATGATGCCATCTATTTTGTGAAGTGCACCAGTCCCTCCTGCAGCAAAGCACCCCCACAACATGATGCTGCCACCCCCGTGCTTCACGGTTGGGATGGTGTTCTTCGGCTTGCAAGCTTCCCCTTTTTCCTGCAAACATAACCATGGTCATAATGGCCAAACAGTTCTATTTTTGTTTCATCAGACCGGAGGACATTTCTCCAAAAAGTACAATCTTTGTCCCAGTGTGCAGTTGCAAACTGTAGTCTGGCTTTTTTCATGGTGGTTTTTCAGCAGTGGCTTCTTCCTTGCTGAGCGGCCTTTCAGGTTATGTCGATATAGGGCTCGTTTTACTGTGGATATAGATACTTTTGTACCTGTTTCCTCAAGCATCTTCACAAGGTCCTTTGCTGTTGTTCTGGGATTGATTTGCACTTTTCACACCAAGGTACGTTGATCTCTAGGGGACAGAACGTGTCTCCTTCCTGAGTGGTATGACGGCTGCGTGGTCCCATGGTGTTTATACTTGCGAACTATTGTTTGTACAGATGAACGTGGTACCTTCAGGCGTTTGGACATTGCTCCCAATGATGAACCAGACTTGTGGTTGAAAAAAAAATGAGTTTTACATTTGTGCAGTTTTGTAACACAT
Organism: Oncorhynchus nerka; assembly: GCF_034236695.1. Lineage (NCBI taxonomy): Eukaryota > Metazoa > Chordata > Actinopteri > Salmoniformes > Salmonidae > Oncorhynchus > Oncorhynchus nerka. Next base: position 28,694,325 of record NC_088423.1, read on the forward strand.
TTCATACAATTATACTCTTTGTGCCATGGGGCAGAGATATCTTTTTGAAGTTTTAAAGCAAATTTCCTGCAATTCTACACATTTTGCCATGACTTATGCCATGTTAGTGATATCTGAGTGAGAGTGACTAACAAAATCAATGGCCCTGCGTGCCCTGTCAGTATTCACCCATTAACACTACAAGGTGTAGATAACTGGCTGGACTAATTTACTAACCTACTTGTTAGCTGACAGGGTTAATTGAGTGACTGTCAGTGACTGAAAAAACAAGAGAAAACCTGCTAATGCACAACCAAATGTCTAACTTGCACTTGTATTCTACCATTCTAACTCTCAACAGTTCCAGTCGGGGTCCCTAAGCGATCGCTTATGTTGCCTATGCCTGCAGCTGGCCCTGATTATGTGTTGTGTTTGTGCTCTCAGGGTAATCGAGATGAAAGAGAGACAGTGGACATCTCTGTAGCCAAACAAGATGCCCAGGTAAATTGCCATTTCTTATCTATAATGAACCTTGTGACGTCTAATCTACAGACTGTATTGTGTCTTCAACATACTTAGGGACAGGTGTTTTTCATTAAATTTGAGCTGGAAAAACTCAGGACCCTACACGGCATACTTTAAATCTCTACCTACTCATTGAAAGATGTCTGTGTGTATTGTGTGCCCTCTGTCCAGGCCCTGTATGCTGCTGGAGAGAACAAGGTGGGAACAGATGAGTCCAAGTTCAATGCCATCCTGTGCGCCAGGAGCAAACCCCACCTCAGAGCAGGTAACTACAGGGGAGAGGAATGGTACTGTAAGAAGTCAAATATCAATTAAATGTACACTCACTTGCCAGTTTATTAGGTACACCACCCATTCACGAATATGGTTCACTCCTTCAGGCGGTGAGTAACGTGGCTTGCTATATAAAGCAAGCAGGCAGACAGGCATCGAAGCATTCAGTTACTGTTATAATCTACGGTAGAATGGGCATAACTAGTGACCTAAAGGACTTTGATCGTAGTATGGTCTTCAGTGTCAGGCGCACCGGTTCCAGTATCTCAGAAACGGCTGCCCTCCTGGGCTTTTCACGCACAAGAGTGTCTAGGGTTGACAGAGAACTATGCGACAAACAAAAAACATCCAGTCGGCTGCGGTCCTGTGGGCGAAAACAGCTTGTTGATGAGAAGTCGAAGGAGAATGGCAAGAATCGTGCAAGCTAGCATGCTGGCCACAAACATGCAAACAACGCCGCAGCACAACAGTGGTGTGCAGAACGCACAACTCGTTAAACCCTGTCACGGATGGGCTATTGCAGCAGACGACCACACTGGGTTCCTATCAGCTACAAAAAGCAGCTCAAGTGGGCACGCGATCACCAACACTGGACAATTAAGGAGTGAAAAAATATTGCCTGGTGTGACAAATCCCAGTTCCTGTTGCATCATGCTGATGGCCGAGTCAGGATTTGGCGTAAGCAGCATGAGTCCATGGACACATCCTGCCTGGTATCAACGGTACAGTCTGGTGGTGTAATGGTGTGGGGAATATTTTCCTGGCACACGTTAGGTCCCTTGATACCAATTGAGCAACGTTTGAACGCCACACCTTGTAGAATCCATGCCTCGAGGAATTCTGGCTGTTCAGGAGGCAAAAGGGGTCTGACCCGATACTAGATGGCCACTGAGTGTATATGAAATATCAGTCCTCTGGTGCTGTCCGCTCATCTTGATTCATAGCTTTTGCCACTACCTTATCCGTGTGTGTGTGTGTGTGTGTGTGCCTGTGTGTGCGTGCATATGTGCAGTGTTCCATGAGTATCAGCAGATGTGTGGCAGAGACCTAGAGAAGAGCATCGACAGAGAAATGTCTGGAGACCTGGAGAGTGGAATGGTGGCCGTGGGTAAGAGGACACCTTTTGGTTAACACACACCCATTCAGGTCACACCTACACGTCTCTACGCAAACACATACTAACACTCTATGTCACACCACTAACAACACACACACACAGAGTGAAATACCCAGATGTATGTGTAGGGGATTACCAAAAAAAACCTTGAACAATGGTTCCACCCAATTCCCTGCTGGGAATTTCTTTTTAAGCTGAATGTGTTATGTTATGGGATTTATATGAATAATGACTAAATGATGTATACATTTAACGTAGAACTATAACTAAACAGTAGAATACTACCCTGTCACTGTATGAATGTATGAATCCTATTATAATCAAAACACTGAATATAATGTGTGTAGTTTTAGTCAAGAATTAGAACGAGGACTTTCTGTTCCTTGTTAGAACGAATGGAGCTATCGCCAGACCGGCTGGAATACTGTGTTCCTTACAGGACATTCTGTCCCCACCCAGAAAGGGGAGAGACCTTGGGCTTGTAGTAGATTGTTTAACAGGTGACAGACAATGTGAAAAGGCTTGTCAACTATATTGCCATTGTATCTGAGAGGAGGGACATTTATGATGAAATGTGAGGTATATAAACCAATGTACATGGTATTATGAGCAGAGCTCTCGATAAGCACTATTGGCTAAGTTGACTGATCTCTGTCCGTTTCATTTAAATAAGAACCTTACATATTCTTAGAAACAGACAGAGTGTGTTAATTGCATTGGAAAATGAGCATGAGAACAAAATTCTCTTGACAGTTAACACCCATAGCTTACTCATTCTTACTGTGAAAATATGTTATAGAAGATGCTATAACAATATGTGAGTTGTCACACTGTTGCTGTCTGAATGAGTAATTGTTGTTGTTATTTTCCTTCACTTGGCCAACGTTGCTCCGGTTAATGGTACAGTAACATGCTTTTAGATTATTTTGACTGGGTGACATCGTTGTTATTATCTGACTTTGTATCAAGAGATGCTCACTCTCTATACACACTTCATAGTAATGATGTGTTGCTTGCTTGTTCCATTATGCATGATGTTTGTCCGTACAGAAGTCATGTTGATGTGATGTTTAAAAATGTATTTCACGCTTCTGACTGTGTTTATCAAACTACATTCATATATTTTCATATACACTGAGTATACAAAACATTATGAACTCTTTGCATGACATAGACTGACCAGGTGAAAGCTATGATCCCTTATTGATGTCACCTGTTAAATCCACTTCAATCAGTGTAGATGAAGGGGAGGAGACAGTTTAAAGAAGGATTTTTAAGTGTTGAGACAATTGAGACATGGATTGTGTATGTGTGCCATTCAGAGGGTGAATGTCCAAGATAGAAAATGTAAGGGCTTTTGAAAGGGGTATGGTAGTCGGTGCCAGGCACATCAATTTGTGTCAAGAACTGCAACACTGCTGGGTTTTTCACACTTAACAGTTTCCCGTGTGTATCAAGAATAGTCCACCACCCAAAGGCCATCCAACCAACTTGACACAACTGTTGGAAACATTGGTGTCAACATGGGCCAGCAGCCCTGTGGAACACTTTCGACACCTTGTAGAGTCCATGCCCTGACGAATTGAGACTGTTCTGCGGGCAATATTTGTTATGTTTTGTACACTCAGGGTATTTTCAAGTTCTGGTTTCAGATATGACTTGACAATCTTTTCAGTTTTATCCCTTCATATCATTTTTAACCGTTAGTTTTGTTTGTTTCTGAGAGTTTCCTTCAACACACAGTATCAGTCACCTTGTCTCAAGTCTGTTTGTGCTCTTGCAAACTCAATAGCTTTCATTTTCAAGCTAAACATTTGGCATGACAATGACTGACTAGGAGTTGGCATTGTATCACAAACAGACTGGGCCATGTTATCAGTCCCTCCCTCCGAAAACTAGCGCCCGCCTACTAAGGTTAATTCTAACCCTCTGCTCTCTCTGTGTTCCAGTCAAGTGTATTAAGAACACACCCGCATACTTTGCTGAGAGACTTTACAAGGCCATGAAGGTAAGACACGCCCCGTTTCTGTCTGTATGTCTGTCTGTCTGGACTGATTACAACATACTGTACATACAGCACAGAACAACAAAACTGTCCACGACTGATAAGTGAACACTATTTACACTCACTACATTTTCACTTTACCAGTCCCAATGATATTGCATTGTTATTACAGTAATTGCTTCTGATAACTGTACTCTTTAAATAAGTGTGTGTGTGTGTGTGCATGTGCGTGTTTTCTCAGGGGGCCGGGACCAAGGACAAAACCCTGATTCGGATAATGGTGACCCGTTCTGAGGTGGACATGTTGGATATCCGTCAGGAATACGTCAAGACATATGGCAAGTCGCTCTACACAGACATCTCTGTAAGTATCTCTCCTCATCACTACACAAATTCCAACACACATACACACACCAGTACCTTCAATAATGCTACTGCTATAGAGCAAGTTAGGCATTCTAGTATGATGTTCTGGACTAGTTTGTTGATGTGTTTGTTGTTGTCTATGACAGGGAGACACTTCAGGGGACTATAAGAAACTGCTGTTAAAGCTGTGTGGAGGGAGCGACTAGAGGAACCATGTCAGCTTTCTTTACAGGATGTCCCCCACACTATATCTCCAATGTTTACATATATACCCATTTACTGACTAGCCTATAATAGTATATATATATATATATATATATATATATATATATATATTCCTATCTATCTATGCATGCACCACAGTCAGCAATACTGCATGCCATGCCATCCATTTTCTTCATTGCAACTTTTAGCATATGTTATGATATGAGAACCTCCAATCATAAAAGCTGTTCCTTTTCTATATTTTGTATGAGCAAGAAAGTATATGTTTTTCCATAAGTGTAATATCAGTGCTGGATATTATAACTTAGTCAGGGTAAAAATGCCCTAAAGGTGCAACGTGCAACTTTGATTAGAATTGGAATTTAAATCAATATATATTTTATTTTTTCAAGCCTGTGCCAATATTATGCATATCTAATTGTAAATGTTAACTAAGTAGTAATTGGTTTAGTTGAAATGTTTAATACATGACTCTGAAGTCAGAATACTTAGCAGCTAAAGTACCAAAGTGTTCGGTTTATATTTGTGTTTATATTGTGTGTGTACACTGTCATTGTGTTTTTTTGTCTGCTGTTTGCTACAATCTCTTTGAGCATATCTGTCAATCGAACTTCTAACTAAAATCTCATTGCATCACATTTCAGTAACGGTGCTCTGATTTTAATATTACATCTGAAAATAAATGTTGAGAAACACCGCTGTTCTTTCCCCTACTGATGATTTCATCCATGCTAATGTTGTTGTTGCATTATACTGTGTTTTAGTCTTGAGGCAAGGAAGAGCACTAATTCCTCTTTCTGACCCCAGGCCCCTGACACTTTCAACAAATGGCTGATGTTCTTGGCCTGTTATTTGTGGAGTCAGTGAGCAAAGGAGAAAACCGTGCCAGTTGCAATGACCTTTATTTGAAAGCAGTCACAGCAATATGATTTCGTAGACAAGTCGTTTTTATTTTTTTATTTCACCTTTATTTAGCCAGGTAGGCAAGTTGAAACAAGTTCTCATTTTCAACTGCGACCTGGCCAAGAATAAAGCATACATACAACAACACAGAGTTACACATGGAATAAACAAAACATACAGTCAATAATACAGTTGTAGAAAACCTATATACAGTGTGTGCAAATTAGGTAAGAAAATGAAGGTAAGGCAATAAATAGGCCATTGTGGCGAAGTAATTACAATATACCAATTAGACACTAGAGTGATTGATGTGCAGAATATTAATTTGCAAGTAGAGATACTGGGGTACAAAGGAGCAAGATAAATAAATACAGTATGGGGATGAGGTAGTTGGATGGGCTATTTTCAGATGGGCTATGTACAGGTGCAGTGCTCTGAGCTGCTCTGACAGCTGGTGCTTAAAGCTAGTGAGGGAGATATGAGTCTCCAGCTTCAGTGATTTTTGCAATTAATTCCAGTCATTGGCAGCAGAGAACTGGAAGGAAAGGCGGCCAAAGGAGGAATTGGCTTTGGGGGTGACTAGAGAGATATACCTGCTGGAGCGCGTGCTCCGGGTGGGTGCTGCTATGGTGACCAGTGAGATTTATCAGAGATTTGTAGATGACCTGAAGCCAGTGGGTTTGGCGACGAGTATGAAGCGAGGGCCAGCCAATGAGAGCGTACAGGTCGCAGTGGTGGGTAGTATATGGGGCTTTGGTGACAAAACGGATGGCACTGTAATAGACTGCATCCAATTTGTTGAGTAGAGTGTTGGGGGCTATTTTGTAAATTACATTGCCGAAGTCGAGGATTGGTAGGATAGTCAGTTTTACGAGGGTATATTTGGCAGCATGAGTGAAGGATGCTTTGTTTCGAAATAGGAAGCCGATTCTAGATTTAACTTTGGATTAGAGATGTTTGATGTGAGTCTGAAAGGAGAGTTTACAGTCTAACCAGACACCTAGGTATTTGTAGTTGTCCACACACAGTCCGAACCGTCCAGAGTAGTGATGCTGGCCGGCGGGCAGCGATTGGTTGAAGAGCATGCATTTAGTTTTATTTGCATTTAAGAGCAATTGGAAGCTGCGGAAGGAGAGTTGTATGGCATTGAAGCTCGTCTGGAGGTTAGTTAACACAGTGTCCAAAGAATGGCCAGAAGTATACAGAATGGTGTCGTTTGCGTAGAGGTGGATCAAAGAATCACCAGCAGCAAGAGCGACATCATTGATGTATACAGAGAAGAGAGTCGGCCTGAGGATTGAACCCTGTGGCACCCCCATAGAGACTGCCAGAGGTCCGGACAACAGGCCCTCCGATTTGACACAATGAACTCTGTCAGAGAAGTAGTTGGTGAATCAGGCGAGGCAGTCATTTGATAAACCAAGGCTGTTTAGTCTGCCGATAAGAATGTGGTGATTGACAGAGTCAAAAGCCTTGGCCAGGTCGATGAATACAGCTGCACAGGAATGTCTCTTATTGATGGCAGTTATGATATCGTTTAGGACCTTGAGCGTGGCTGAGGTGCACCCATGACCAACTCTGAAACCATATTTCATAGCGGAGAAGGTACGGTGGGATTCGAAATGGTCGGTAATCTGCTTGTTAACATGGCTTTTGAAGACCTTAGAAAGGCAGGGTATGATAGATATAGGTCTGTAGCAGTTTGGGTCTAGAGTGTCTCCCCCTTTGAAGAGGGGGATGACCGTGGCAGCTTTCCAATCTTTGGGAATCTCAGACGATACGAACGAGAGGTTGAACAGGCTAGTAATAGGGGTTGCAACAATTTTGGCAGATCATTTTAGAAAGAGAGGGTCCAGATTGTCTAGCCTGGCTGATTTGTAGGGGTCCAGATTTTGCAGCTCTTCCAGAACATCAGCTATCTGGATTTAGGTGAAGAAGAAATGTTTTATTTTATTTTTATTTCACCTTTATTTAACCAGGTAGGCTAGTTGAGAACAAGTTCTCATTTGCAACTGCGACCTGGCCAAGATAAAGCATAGCAGTGTGAACAGACAACACAGAGTTACACATGGAGTAAACAATTAACAAGTCAATAACACAGTAGAAAAAAAGGGTCCGTCTATATACAATGTGTGCAAAAGGCATGAGTTGGTAGGCGAATAATTACAATTTTGCAGATTAACACTGGAGTGATAAATGATCAGATGGTCATGTACAGGTAGAGATATTGGTGTGCAAAAGAGCAGAAAAGTAAATAAATAAAAAACAGTATAAAAACAGTATGGGAATGAGGTAGGTGAAAATGGGTGGGCTATTTACCAATAGACTATGTACAGCTGCAGCGATCGGTTAGCTGCTCAGATAGCTGATGTTTGAAGTTGGTGAGGGAGATAAAAGTCTCCAACTTCAGCGATTTTTGCAGTTCGTTCCAGTCACAGGCAGCAGAGTACTGGAACGAAAGGCGGCCAAATGAGGTGTTGGCTTTAGGGATGATCAGTGAGATACACCTGCTGGAGCGCGTGCTACGGATGGGTGTTGCCATCGTGACCAGTGAACTGAGATAAGGCGGAGCTTTACCTAGCATGGACTTGTAGATGACCTGGAGCCAGTGGGTCTGGCGACGAATATGTAGCGAGGGCCAGCCGACTAGAGCATACAAGTCGCAGTGGTGGGTGGTATAAGGTGCTTTAGTGACAAAACGGATGGCACTGTGATAGACTGCATCCAGTTTGCTGAGTAGAGTGTTGGAAGCCATTTTGTAGATGACATCGCCGAAGTCGAGGATCGGTAGGATAGTCAGTTTCACTAGGGTAAGCTTGGCGGCGTGAGTGAAGGAGGCTTTGTTGCGCAATAGAAAGCCGACTCTTGATTTGATTTTCGATTGGAGATGTTTGATATGAGTCTGGAAGGAGAGTTTGCAGTCTAGCCAGACACCTAGGTACTTTATAGATGTCCACATATTCAAGGTCGGAACCATCCAGGGTGGTGATGCTAGTCGGGCATGCTGGTGCAGGCAGCGATCGGTTGAAAAGCATGCATTTGGTTTTACTAGCGTTTAAGAGCAGTTGGAGGCCACGGAAGGAGTGCTGTATGGCATTGAAGCTCGTTTGGAGGTTAGATAGCACAGTGTCCAATGGTGGGGGATTAGGCGGGTTGCTGTCGAGGGTGCCGGGCAGTTGACCGGGTAGGGGTAGCCAGGTGGAAAGCATGGCCAGCCTTAGAGAAATACTTATTGAAATTCTCAATTATAGTGGATTTATCGGTGGTGACAGTGTTTCCTAGCTTCAGTGCAGTGGGCAGCTGGGAGGAGGTGCTCTTATTCGCCATGGACTTTAGTGTCCCAGAATTTTTTAGTTTGTACTACAGGATGCAAATTTCTGTTTGAAAAAGCTAGCCTTAGATTTCCTAACTGCCTGTGTATATTGGTTCCTAACTTCCCTAAAAGTTGCATAACACGGGGGCTATTCAATGCTAATGCAGAACAACACACAATTGTTGTTGTGCTGGTCAAGGGCAGACAGGTCTGGAGTGAACCAAGGACTATATCTATTCCAAGTTCTACATTTTTTGAATGGAGCATGCTTATTTAAGATGGTGAGGAAACCACTTTTAAAGAATAACCCGGCATCCTCTACTGACGGGATGAGGTCAATGTCATTCCAGGATACCCCGGCCAGGTCAATTAGACAGGCCTGTTCGCTAAAGTATTTTAGGGCGTGTTTGACAGTGATGAGGGGTGGTCGTTTGACCGCAGACCCATTACAGATGCAGGCAGTGATCGCTGAGATCTTGGTTGAAAACAGCAGAGGTGTATTTGAAGGGCGAGTTGGTTATGATGATATCTATGAGGGTGCCCGTGTTTACAGATTTGGGGTTGATCATTTGTGTGAGGTTGAGAGCATCAAGCTTAGATTGTAGGATGGCAGGGGTATTAAGCATGTCCCAGTTTAGGTCACCTAACAGCACGAGCTCAGAAGATAGATGAGGGGGCAATCGATTCACATATAGTGTCCAGGGCACAGCTGGGGCAGAGGGTGGTCTGAAGTAGATTGAAATACCGCCCCGTTTGGCAGTTCTATCTTGGCGGAAAACGTTATAGTTAGGGATGGAAATTTCAGGGGTTTTGGTGGTTTTCCTAAGCCAGGATTCAGACACGGCTAAGACTTCCGGGTTGGCAAAGTGTGCTAAAGCAGTGAATACAACAAACTTAGGGAGGAGGCTTCTAATGTTAACATGCATGAAACCAAGACTTTTATGGTTGCAGAAGTCAACAAATGAGAACACCTGGGGAGTAGGAGTGGAGCTAGGCACTGCAGGTCCTGGATTAACCTCTACATCGCCAGAGGAACAGAGGAGAAGTAGGATAAGGGTACGACTAAAGGCTATAAGAACTGGTCGTCTAGTATGTTCAGAACAGAGAGTAAAAGGAGCAGGTTTCTGGGCACGATAGAATAGATTCAAGGCATAATGTACAGGCAAAGGTATGGTAGGAAGAGAGTACATTGGAGGTAAACCTAGGTATTGAGTAATGATGAGAGAGATATAGTCTCTAGAGACATTTAAACCAGGTGATGTATCGCATATGTGGGAGGTGGAACAACATGGTTGGTTAAAGCATATTGAGCAGGGCTAGAGGCTCTACAGTGAAATAAGACTAATCACTAACCAGTAATGGACAAGGCATATTGATATTAGGGAGAGGCATGCGTAGCCAAGTGATCGTATGGGTCCATTGAGTGGTTGGGCTGGCTGGGGACACGGCGATTCAGACAGTTAGCAGGCCGGGGCTAGCAAGCTAGCAGTTAGCAGACCGGGGCTAGCAAGCTAGCAGAAGGGCCTTAGAGGGACATCGCGATGGAGGAAAGACTGTTTTTGCCTCCTCGTGTGGTGACGTCGATAGACCAGTCGTGGATTAGTATGGTTCCAAGTAGCAGAGGGGGGGGTCACATAAGCCATCACATAATTCATCCATAGGCCGCACCTGAGTATGTTTTTATTAATGAGGGTTCTATCCACTGGGCTAGGGTCTGGTCCTGCAGACGTTACCACTGACTATCTTCCACATGATAAATCATTCCCCTGTTCAGGGATGACTCACCCCACACATTTGAAGGGACATTACACGATTTTTCAAATTCATATTCATCATCTCCAGGAGCACCCCAACATCAATATATTTGAGAAAGGCATGATCCTCTCTTTTGTAGTCAAAAAGATCAATGAGGAGAAGTGTTTACGATGCCATCATCTGGTGTGCATCACGTGATTTTATTCATCAACTATGAGTAGACAAAAGTAGCCAAATGTCATAGTTGATTAAAATCATATGATACACCGGATGTCATCGGAAACACTGCCCTTTTCACATGTGTTGAGGTGGTGCTTGATATGATAAATATGAATAAGAAAATTGACATTTCCCTTGACCCTTTTCTTCACACTGGTCAATAAACTGCTCCAATACAGAAGACACTGGGACTGAAGTTCAGGCATAACCAAGAGGCCAATAGTTAATACATGTGATCAATGTTAATTTGGTGCATATATGACTAGAATTATGTTTATGAGATACAATATCTACCTGCCATACATGTTTACATTTACATTTAAGTCATTTAGCAGACGCTCTTATCCAGAGCGACTTACAAATTGGTGCGTTCACCTTAAGACATCCAGTGGAACAGCCACTTTACAATAGTGCATCTAAATCTTTTAAGGGGGGGGGGGGGGTGAGAAGGATTACTTTATCCTATCCTAGGTATTCCTGAAAGAGGTGGGGTTTCAGGTGTCTCCGGAAGGTGGTGATTGACTCCGCTGTCCTGGCGTCGTGAGGGAGTTTGTTCCACCATTGGGGGGCCAGAGCAGCGAACAGTTTTGACTGGGCTGCGCGGGAACTGTACTTCCTCAGTGGTAGGGAGGCGAGCAGGCCAGAGGTGGATGAACGCAGTGCCCTTGTTTGGGTGTAGGGCCTGATCAGAGCCTGGAGGTACTGAGGTGCCGTTCCCCTCACAGCTCCGTAGGCAAGCACCATGGTCTTGTAGCGGATGCGAGCTTCAACTGGAAGCCAGTGGAGAGAGCGGAGGAGCGGGGTGACGATGTTGTTTTCATTCTGGCCCCTAGATGGCAATAATGCCCTGTAGCTCAGTGCAGTTCACAGACCGTGCTTGCTGAGAGACCATGTTTGTATTGGTGGTTGATAAAAATCCATAATGTGTAACTACATTGTACGTACACTTTATCTTCCTATATACACTAACTACCATGTAAATACATAGGTATTAGGCACACAGCCGGTCACATGAGCATTATCCCTGTGAAGTTGATTGTTTTGGTGATTTTTAGTCCCTGTAGCTGGAAAAGAACATCAGCCATCTGTTCATAACTAATCCTGTCTATTTTTACAGACTGATATTTTCTTCTGCAATCAGAATTTGTGTGTGAGTAGTGCAGCATTATTCCTAAAACCACTTACTGAGAAACAGATTTTCAGCATTTTTTAGAAACTTATACAGGGAAATCTGGTGATATATTTAGATTGAGTAGCCAGGGTCTTAGCTGAATATTTTCAGCCCTGCGGAATATCTGTAAAAGTGTGCCGTCAATGAAGGCTAACATGACCTTCCATACACAGACACCATCAGCCCAGCAACAATCCATACATGGCCAGGGCATCTATTCTAGAATTTCTTACAAATCCACATAGTTCTTAGAATCTTCTATTTATTTGACTTCCAGGGCATTCTAGGGATTCTCTGAATTCATAAAACCTAAGATGTATCTGATGGCCATGATACACACGTTATTCATAGCATTAGGGAATGGAAGACACTCATATGTTTCTCCGTTGGAGTGCCTCAGAAGTAGAGGATGTGTTGTGAAGTGAATGGAAGAAGTAGCCAACCTCTCAACTCTTATTGTAGTGTTGCAAGTAATATGGTCAGAAAATAAAGGGATAAGCTGTGTTGGAAGTGCAAGGAAAGACATATTGCTGAGCAAAAATGTATTTAGGCAGAATACAAAGCAATAAGACAAGGGTTGGTGTAACATCAGGAATTGAGAAAATATAAACTCAGCATAAAAATAAATGTATCTTTTTCAGGACCCTGTCTTTCAAAGATAATTCATAAAAATCCAAATAACTTCATTGTAAAGCGTTTAAACAGTGTTTCCCATGCTACAATTAATGAACATGCACCTGTGGAACGGTCATTAAGACACTAACAGCTTACAGACGGTAGGCAATAAAGGCCACAGTTATGAAAACTTAGGACACAAAAGAGGCCTTTCTACTGACTCTGAAAAACACCAAAAGAAAAATGCCCAGGGTCCCTGCTCATCTGTGTGAACGTACCTTAGGCATGCTGCAATTAGGCATGAGGACTGCAGATCTGGCCAGGGTAATAAATTGCAATGTCAGTACTGTGAGACACCTAAGACAGCACTACAGGGAGACAGTTGCAGTTGACAGTGAGGGGATGTTTCTTTTTTTGCTGAGTTTAGGTCTGTTCCCTTTACAAAACTGATATTTCTAGTCTTAAAAAATATTAAAAACAATACTAATTTTATCTACAGTTGAAGTCGGAAGTTTACATACACCTTAGCCAGCTACATTTAAACTCAGTTTTTCACAATTCCTGACATTTAATCCTAGTAAAAATTCCCTGTCTTAGGTCAGTTAGGATCACCACTTTATTTTAAGAATGTGAAATGTCAGAATAATAGTAGAGAGAATGATTTATTTCAGCTTTTATTTCTTTCATCACATTCCCAGTGGGTCAGAGGTTTACATACACTAAATTAGTATTTGGTAGCATTTCTTTTAAATTTTTTAACTTGGGTCAAACATTACAGGTAGCCTTCCACAAGCTTCCTGCAATACGCTGGGTGAATTTTGGCACATTCCTCCTGACAGAGCTGTTGTTTCTGTCAGGTTTGTAGGCCTCCTTGCTCACACACGCTTTTCAGTTCTGCCCAGCAAATGTTCTATACGATTGAGGTCAGGGCTTTGTGATGGCCATTCCAATACCTTGACTTTATTGTCCTTAAGCCATTTTGCCACATCTTTGGAAGTATGCTTGGGGTCATTGTCCATTTGGAAGACCCATTTGCGACCAAGCTTTAACTTCCTGACTGATGTCTTGAGATATTGCTTGAATATATCCACATATTTTTCCTCCCTCATGATGCCATCTGTTTTGTGACGTGCACCAGTCCCTCCTAGCGCAAAGCACCCCCACAACATGATGCTGCCACCCCGTGCTTCACTGTTGGGATGGTGTTCTTCAGCTTGCAAGCTAGCCCCTTTTTCCTCCAAACATAACCATGGTCATTATGGCCAAACAGTTCTATTTTTGTTTCATCAGACCAGAGAACATTCCTCTAAAAAGTACGATCTTTGTCCCCATGTGCAGTTGCAAGCCGTAGTCTGGCTTTTTATGGCGGTTTTTGAGCAGTGGCTTCTTCCTTGCTGAGCGGCCTTTCTGGTTATGTCGATATAGGACTCGTTTTACTGTGGATATAGATACTTCTGTACCTGTTTCCTCCAGCATCTTCACAAGGTCCTTTGCTATTGTTCTGGGATTTATTTGCACTTTTCGCACCAAGGTAGGTTCACCTCTAGGAGACAGAACATGTCTCCTTTCTGAGTGGTATGACGGCTCCGTGGTCCCATGGTGTTGATACTTGCGTACTATTGTTTGTACAGATGAACGTGGCACCTTCAGGCATTTGGAAATTGCTCCCGAGGATGAACCAGACTTGTGGAGGTCTACAATTATTTTTCTGAGGTCTTGGCTGTTTTCTTTTGATTTTCCCATGATGTCAAGCAAAGAGGCACTGAGTTTGAAGGTAGTCCTTGAAATACATCCACAGCTACACCTCCAATTGACTCAAATGATGTCAATTAGCCTATCAGAAGCTTCTAAAGCCATGACATAATTTTCTGGAATTTTCCAAGCTGTTTAAAGGTACAGTCAACTTAGTGTATGAAAACTTCTGACCCACTGGAATTGTGATACAGTGAATTATAAGTGAAATAATCTGTCTGTAAACAATTGTTGGATAAATGACTTGTGTCATGCACAAAGTAGATGTCCTAACCGACTTGCCAAAACTATAGTTTGTTAACAAGAAATTTGTGGAGTGGTTGAAAAATGAATTTGAATGACTCCAACCTAAGTGTATGTAAACTTATGACTTCAACTGTATATAGCAAAGCAATAAGCACCCACCCACCTTTGAACATGCAGGTAAGTGTTGGAACTCAACCTCTAATTTACAGTCATCGTCACAGGGGTTTATAGTTGATTCAGTGACGGACAAACCTGTGGATGGATAACAATGAAAGTGAAAACCAAAATAAACCAAAATGGAGAGAAGATTGAATACTAATGTATGAAGATTTGATTTTCCCTTTTGGACTTCTGTTTGCTGAGAAGATCATGTTTCAACATAGGGAAGAATAAGATGCTATAGCTTGTTGGCTCCACCACTTGGTAATCAACAATTCCGGCATTCCAATCTTGCTGGACAGGGACATCTGAATCTAATCCTTATCTTGGCATGAGTTTGTGAGCCTAAAGTGTGACCAGAGAAGTATTGAACACTATTCCTGCAGCCTACAGGGTTTGAGTTTGACCTGGATAATATAAACAGTGTTTCTTCGCTGCTACTTGCTATTACAGGCGTATGTCCCCCAAGAAATATGGATTCAGAGCTAGCCAAACTCCTTACAGATCCAGCTGAATTCCATTTTAGCATATGAGAATTACATGTCGCATTGTCTAAATAGAGAATGTTTAACCATGCTGTGGATCAGGTGGAAATGAAGTTCAATTTTCATAAAATCCCCAGACCCCCTATGAAAAAGTTGGACATTTTTGTCTCCCCCATGCCACTTTTATTTTTAATGCGTGAAATGACTTTAGCTTGAGCATTAAAGGATTACTTCATTTCTTTAGACTTGGCTCTTTTTTTCAACTACCCTAAAAGTAGTCTATGGGCCAGGAGATGGTCATTCACCATTCAGATTTGTTTATAAAAACCCTGCTAAACCAGAAAGTGATGTGAGCAATCTCACCATGTTACACTTTTTGGGCCAAATCACATCTAACTTCATAAACCAAGTCATACAATTTTGAACATTGTGAGTTTGCCCTGAGCACTCCAATTGATGTTGATTTGCAATGGTTTCTGAAACAAATCTGAAGGTGAATGACAGTTGCTCCATAAACTACTTTCAGTTCATAACCAAGTGGGAATGTGGTATTTACCACTTAAGACTGAGAAACATCTACATGAACACCCTCCAACTGGTAGTTACTAGTGGGAAACTCGTCTATCATCCCTGAGCTGATAGTCTTCTCCCACATGCTGGTCTCTGAGGTCACCTACTAAGGGAATTACCTAGATAACAGCATTTTCTGCAGTTAATGCAACAGCAAAACATTATTTATAAAAAGCAATCTATTAATATGGTTTTTGAACACAATAATTTGTTTACAAGCATGATAGCTGTACTTTTAATTTATGGTTGACGCAGCTTGTTGGCCATTAGCCAATTGCATTTTCTCACAAGTTCAAAGCACGTGAATGCATCCAACTGGTATTCACGACTTCACAACTGGTGATAACCACCTTCCCACTTAGTTATGACTACTCAGCAGACATGGGGTGCATTCAGTTAGATTAAAATATGCTACATTGCGTAATGATTCCACAAAATGTTCTTCAACGTTCTTGAACATTTTCTACATTTGATGGGTGTGGTAGGATGTGGCTTGAAGCAATGAGTGATGTATTTAAAGGCTGACATGCTGACAGCTTTTCCCAACCCACAGCCCAAACCCTCCCAGTTTTACAACTGGTCGTTCAGAACAGCAGCATTTCTGTTTAATTGAAATTTGCATTACGTTTTTTCGTACTGAACACAGACATTGGTTAGACTCGATGTGTATTTGAGTATTTGTTAAATACATTTTAAAAAGTGTTTTTGAGTATTTTGAAATACACAGCCCAAAACTAGTACATTTATTTGAGTACTTGAATGCTTATTTGTAAAAAACAAATAGTTGTATTTTAAAATACTTACTTCAAATACTATTTTCAAATACCTGGGTTAAATGCATGGGAGTGTATTTGAGTATTTTCAAATACTTTTCAAATGTATTTCCAAATATATTCCAATGTTCAACCTCTTGTTTTTTTCAAATAAAGGTTGTCTGAATACGTGTCGTGAAATGTAGTTTCATTATCTGAAATTGTTTTTAAAACCAGGTCTGCTACTCAGTGACTATTTGATCTGATTCACAACCAACATGGTATTCATCTTCTTGGTTGCTGCCTCTCTTCAATTAATTTTGGCTGCACAGCAATGTGGTAGGAATGTATGAATCTTGTTGGTACAGTTGGCACACTGGTAAGAATTGTTCCTATCATATGTATATTTTGCAATGTAATAAAACAGAAAACATTTGAAATGAAAACAATATGATATAATATAATCAAAAATGTTCATCTATATCTAAATATATTAATTTATATTTATATCAATGTCATCAAACATCTCCTCTTCATCTCACCAAAATGGTTATGTTGGATACCAAAGAAAATGTTTAAGTGGCTAGAACAATGTTTGCTGAGTTGGTTGTCACTTCTGCCTCTGCTTCACTGTTCTGTATCTCTGATACAATGTATCACAGAAACGTTTACATTATCCATTGTCATCTTTTCCGCCTGGAATTTCAGAACGTACTACGGAGCACGCCCATTGAAAAATCAGGTGTGTCTTGGGGTAAGGCCCGCCCCGTTTTGACCTTACATGGCATTGTATGGGAATTTGATTGACAGCATGCAGCAGCTGCTGAACAGCCCAGACATGGCGGAGGATACAGTGTAAGTGGGGAACGGCGAGAGAGTTACGATAGTTTTCCTAGCAGTTCAGTCGGTTTAGTGCTTTATAGAAAAAGCAAATGTGTCAGGCATGTTTTCGTCGGAATATCGCAAAAATGGACGAAGTTCCCAGACGTAAGTAAGCTGGGAAAATGTATATCTGTTTAGTGCAGTTTACGGCCGTAGACAACAAATATGGCTTCTTGTGCCTTTTCCTATTTGTTATAAACAACTGTTCTCCCATGCCATTACATGTCATGGCTGTAATGCAAAATTCATACAAGTGACAATTAGGAAGTTAGTTCCTTGTTCGCTTATCGGGCAGGGGGTCATTTTGGAGAAATAAAGCCGAGGATACGTTAGCTAACCAGTCTGCTAGCTAGTTAGCTAGCTACGGAACTGAAGCGAACGGCAATGGAGCCAAAGCACAAAGAGTTGTTAGAACAATTCCACCAAAACTTGCTGGACTCTATAACAGACGCAGATCGACTGATAGAGTTGCTGATACTCTCCGGTACTCTGAGCCAGCTCGACCGCTTCGAACTGGACCAAAACTGCTCTTCCAGCGCGGAGAAAGTGGACCAGCTTTTGAAGATGCTTGTGAACAAGGAAAGCGACCATTTCCTCGAGCTGTGTGTGGCCTTGGAAAAGGCGTACCCTGACCTGTATTCTGCACTCTTTACCAACGGCGGTGGACCCGTGGACCATTCCTCCGGTAAGTCACCATGCACGCAGGCAACACTTTTGCACGCAAATGTTGGATGCATGCTTGCTACATTCCTCTACACAGCCTTTGAGATATTGAACAAGTTTTACGGCTACCCCAAGTCTCATAATTCACTTACAGGGTGGTCACCCGTGCAATACTTCTATGGATAATTGACTAGATCATTCTCATTTATATTTATTAGCAGAGCATGTTTACGTTAGGGACGTTGATATGCCGCATTCGAAGCAAGAACTTGAGAACTTTGCTAACAACCTAAAATGTTACCAAAGTTCCGTTTCAGCATCACATTGTTCATTCCACAGCAATATTTAACATGAAAAAAGCTAGTAATCACCAGCAGAGGCATAGATGCCACAGGCTCTAAAACCAAATTCCATCACTATTTGCTGCATGGGAGTGAGTGGACTCTGCTACTCTGTGGCTAGGCAGTAGATGAAAAATTAACACGCTTGCCAACCCTCCCTTTGAATGAGAACGGTTTCGTAATTTAGCAGATGCTCTTATCCAGAGCGACTTACAGAAGCAATTAGGGTTAAGTGCTTTGCTCAAGGGCACAATGACATGTTTTTCACCAAGTCTACTCTGGGATTCCAACCAGCGACCTTTCGGTTACTGGCTCGCTCTTAACCTTATATTTTATTTATTCCAGACACACTTCAGAGACCTCATGTATCCAGGCCCCAACATGTTCGGCACAGTTGCAATGTGTGCTACATAGCCTGTAGTAAAATCATGGAGTAGCCTACATATACCTATTCTACAATGTATAGGATACAGATGGGTCTATTTCACTGTATTTAGGTTTCAGATTTTCCATCAAACTAATTTGTCATTTTACTTTAGATTTATTAGGGGAAATTAGATGCAGTAGGGTAATTCCATGGTAACAGAATTACCCTGACTTTCTCATAATGTATTCCAACCAAAAAACATCGATTTCAAAGTTTGATCAAACCATATAACTCTATGCACAATGACTACTTTTAACAATCTCCACTGACAAATTTACAAAAACACATTTACAGGAAGAACTGTGCAGATACTATGTTCTGTAACAGAATAAAACTGCTGAGGACAATTTTACCATAATCATGTTACCAAACTATGCATCTGCACTGTTATTCTCGTAAAATGTTTTATTTACTGTGTAAATTGTTTAAAGTAGTCATTGTTCATAGTTTATTTTTATTTTTTAAAGGTCCTGTTGTGGTTTTTATCTCTATATTAAATCATTTCCGGGTATCAATTTAAATACCTTACTGTTTTCAATTAAAATGGTCAAAAATAACTAAAAATAGCTATTAATGGCAGAGGTTTGGGACCCTCTTTCTTATTGGTCTTTTAACTAATTTGGTTATGTCATCAGGCAGGCCAAAACGCCATCTATACCAAAACAGGTTGAAATTTCAAGCTGTATTTTCAAACAGAGCTTATACTAAAAGGGATATTTCATCCGCATAGTGTGGAAATACATATAAAACACAGGAAAATACTGTTTTTGACTGCAATGGGTATTTAATCGTTGAAATCAATGTTTGATTTTTTGAAACTTTAAATGTATGTTAAAAAACATCTCAGCATAATTCCATGGAAGTGCCCAGTAGCTTATTCTAGGTAGGGTTAGATATGCACAGCAATCTCCCAAGTTGTCATCAATGGTTTGCAATACTAATATCATGTCATTTGTTTTTCCATCCAAAGACAAGTGCTTCCTTTTATGTTATTTGCTCACAGATAGCCTGACTTGTTTCCATGGAAACGCTCTTGCGGCTGATGTGACGTTTCATATCGACCCTTGCGTGGTGTGCGTACATATAACCATGCTTAAAAATCCATAATATTGCGCCAGTCATATTCTCTATTTTCCATGTACAGTAGTGGGCCTATAAGCCAGTAGTATACTATACCCCCAGTTATTGTCCTACGAGACCATTAAAATGTCTGTTAAGACAGTGGCTGTGTGGGGAGAGGAGAGACTAGGCTAAATCGAGACGGACTCAAGTCGTTGTATTTATCAGGAGTCTACTTTATAGGCCTAGTTTGGTCATCTGAAAGACTGACAACTTTCATTATGAAGAGTGCTAACACCAGTCTTCAGGTCTCATTCAAGGTCACTCATCACACCGGCATGGATCACTCACTGAACCACATTCGGTACACTTGCAACATTTGCAATTTGCAACCTTGGTGTTTAATGCTGTAGATGAGGGGAGCAGCAGCAGGGCTGTAGGTATGTAAACTTGCCTGCGTCCCACAAGGCACCTTATGGGCCCTAGTCAAAAGTAGTGCACTACATAGAGGATATTGTGCTGTTTAGGGCGCAACCCTAGTGGGTTCATGGTGGTTATTCACCAGAGGATTAGCTCTACGCTGCCTGCCTGTTGTAAGCTCTCTCTGTGAGACGTGTATTATCATGCCTCCACAGCCCTCTCTTCTGTATTTTCTCCTGCTCCCTCCCGGCTGCTGCTGCTTCGACACAGACCGAGAGAGAGCGTGGCAGGCAGATGTAGTGGAGAGGTATTTTTGAACACTTTTCATTATCTTTAGTGCAGCGATTCAGGCTGACGCGATTACTGCATTTAACCAGGCTGCCTGGCTGGTGAGAGAGTGGAGATGAGCCTCCTCGTTGCTTCAGGCAGAGAGGGAAAGGGACCGTAGAGATGAAAGACTGAGCTCCAGTGCGTGTGTGTGATCTGCGCTGATAACAACCTGCTCTTAAGCTATTCTCTCATACTGGCTGCCTTTGCCTTTACTCACTGGCAGGTTTCCTCTGCCCTTCACTGAGAGACACACACACACGAGACACACCCCTCTAACTTAAAACTGCACACACATACACTTGCATGCACGTAGACAGTGACAGCGGGGATGGTTCAAAGCAGGGTTCTCCCCCTCCAACCCTCCCAATATGGCTGCTGTAGGAAACCGAGAGAAATATTGTCCCGTTTATTTTATGCACTATTTATTGAATGTAAATCCAGGCATGTCACATCATTGCACAAAACACAGCGCCCTAATTCCACGTTTGTTTATCATGTTAATTATTTTAATAAGATATTAAGTAAATTAATCCTGTCAGTCCATCAAACTGCCAATATGATAATGTTTATTTAGTTAATATGAGAATATATTGCCTATGTAGACTACACCTGTATCAGTGCTTTGCCGATAAGAAACCGTGCTAGAGCATTTCAAGCTGATTTAATTCATACACATTGCAATAATCAGAAACAATTTCATTGCCTTGACTTTGTCTTATGCAGTGCTTTGACGTTAGACTTCTCTTAGACCTCTGCAGTGCTTTGTTGTTTCACCTATAGAGTAGTTATACCTGTAACTCTACTTACGAACTGTGACATTGATTCAAACACACACAAAGAGGAAGGTGTGACGCAATGCTCCTTGACAGGATGCTGTGTTTGCGTCCACTCAAAGTCCTACTCCCTCCCTCACTGTGTGTGTAGAAGATGGGCCATTCCCTTTGGGTGACTGTACTATACCTCAAATCAGCTCAGAGCTGTGTGCACTAGGGCTGGAGCAATTACCGTACAACTGTGTAACCGACGGTTATGGGTGAAGACTGTCATGAAAATAAAATAACCATTGAATAGATAGACTACAACAGGCTTAACCTTGGCAATTGGACTGGTAAACTCGGCAATTGGTACACACGCAATGGCTGCCTGGTCTTGTGATGCAATAATTCCCATTCAAATGATATTAACTGATGTGGCTCATGCAGTGGAATGTATTGTTTTTGTAATGTGAGTTGAATCAACCAATCACAGCAAATTTTAGCGTGTATTTTACTAGCTGCTTTTCTTCTATGGGTACACTTGCAATGGCCGCCAGTCCGCCAATTCTGGCGTCATTGACCTGAATGGGGAGGAAATATCTGTTCTATTATTTATATGGCAGCACATGCAGTCAGGAGTGGAAGAGAGGAGAAAATGTACAAATAAAATAACGCTAAAAAGAAATACTTCTAAACGTGCAATCTGCAGCAATCGCTCCACCATTTCCTGGTTGCTAAAATTCTAATAGCCTAATTTCAGTTTGTGACAAAACAAGCAATGCATAGTGTTGAGAATTATTGTACCATCTAAACTAGAGGTCGACCGATTATGATTTTTCAACGCCGATACCGATTACTGGAGGACCCCCCCCAAAAAAGCCGATACCGATTAATCGGCCAATTTAAAAATGTATTTGTAATAATGACAGTTACAACAATACTGAATGAACACTTATTTTAACTTAATATAATACATCAATAAAATCAATTTAGCCTCAAGTAAATAATGAAACATGTTCAATTTGGTTTAAATAATGCAAAAACAAAGTGTTGGAGAAGTAAAAGTGCAATATGTGCTATGTAAGAAAGCTGAGAACATATGAAAGCTGGTGGTTCCTTTTAACGAGTCTTCAATATTCCCAGATAAGAAGTTTTTAGTTATTATAGGAATTATAGGACTATTTCCCTCTATACCATTTGTATTTCATTAACCTTTGACTATTGGATGTTCTTATAGGCACTTTAGTATTGCCAGTGTAACAGTATAGCTTCCGTCCCTCCTTCGCTCCCTGCTGGGCTCGAACCAGCAACACAACGACAACAGCCAGCAACGAAGCAGCATTACCCATGCAGAGCAAGGGAAACAACCACCCCAAGGCTCAGAGCGAGTGAAGTTTGAAATGCTATTAGCGCGCACCATCTAGCTAGCCATTTCACTTCGGTTACACCAGCCTCAACTCGGGAGTTTACATTCCACTGCATGAGCCACATCAGTTAATATCATTTGAATGGGAATTATTGCATCACAAGACCAGGCAGCCATTGCGTGTGTACCAATAAACAAGTGATTATGATTGATTGTTTTTTTTATAAGATAAGTTTAATGCTAGCTAGCAACTTACCTTGGCTTACTACATTCGCGTAACAGGCAGTCTCCTTTTTGAGTGCAACGAGAGAGAGGCAGGTCGTTATTGCGTTGGACTAGTTAACTGTAAGGCTTGAAGTCATAAACGGCTTAATACTTGACGCACAACGAAGAGCTGCTGGCAAAATGCACGAAAGTGCTGTTTGAATTCATGTTTGCTCGCCTGCTTCTGCCTACTCCTGCTCAGTCAGATACTTGTATGCTTGTATGCTCAGTCAGACAGGCAGTCTCCTTGTGGAGTGCAATGAGAGAGAGGCAGGTCGTTATTGCGTTGGACTAGTTAACCGTAAGGTTGCAAGATTGGATCCCCCGAGCTGACAAGGTGAAAATCTGTCGTTCTGCCCCTGAACGAGGCAGTCATAGAAAATAAGAATGTGTTCTTAACTGACTTGCTTAGTTAAGTAAACGTATATAGACATTTTTTGTTATATATAAAATACATTTTTTTAAATCGGCAGATCATCGCCCAAAAATACTGATTTCCGAAAACTTGAAATCAGCCGTAATTAATCGTCCATTCCGATTAATCTGTCGACCACTAATCTAAACTGCTGTGAAATATACAGTTGAAGTCGGAAGTTTACATAGATTTAGGTTGGAGTCATTTAAAACTCGTTTTTCAACCACTCCACAAATTTCTTGTTAACAAACGATAATTTTGGCAAGTCGGTTAGGACATCTACTTTGTGCATGACACATCATTTTTTCAACAATTGTTTAGAGAGATTATTTCACTTATAATTCACAGTATCACAATTCCAGTGGGTCAGAAGTTTGCATACACAATGTTGACTATGCCTTTAAACAGCTTGGAAAATTCCAGAAAATGACATCATTTGAGTCAATTGGAGGTGTACCTGTGGATGTACACTGCTCAAAAAAATAAAGAGAACACTTAAACAACACAATGTAACTCTAAGTCAATCACACTTATGTGAAATCAAATTGTCCACTTAGGAATCAACACTGATTGACAATACATTTCACATGCTGTTGTGCAAATGGAATAGACAACAGGTGGAAATTATAGGCAATTAGCAAGACACCCCCAATAAAGGAGTGGTTCTGCAGGTGGTGATCACAGACCACTTCTCAGTTCCTATGCTTCCTGGCTGATGTTTTGGTCACTTTTGAATGTTGGCGGTGCTTTCACTCTAGTGGTAGCATGAGACGGAGTCTACAACCCACACAAGTGGCTCAGGTAGTGCAGCTCATCCAGGATGGCACATCAATGCGAGCTGTGGCAAGAAGGTTTGCTGTGTCTGTCAGCGTAGTGTCCAGAGCATGGAGGCGCTACCAGGAGACAGGCCAGTACATCACGAGACGTGGAGGAGGCCGTAGGAGGGCAACAACCCAGCATCAGGACCGCTACCTCCGCCTTTGTGCAAGGAGGAGCAGGAGGAGCACTGCCAGAGCCCTGCAAAATAACCTCCAGCAGGCCACAAATGTGCATGTGTCTGCTCAAACGGTCAGAAGCAGACTCCATGAGGGTGGTATGAGGGCCCGACGTCCACAGGTGGGGGTTGTGCTTACAGCCCAACACCGTGCAGGACGTTTCTCATTTGCCAGAGAACACCAAGATTGGCAAATTCGCCACTGGCGCCCTGTGCTCTTCACAGATGAAAGCAGGTTCACACTGAGCACGTGACAGAGTCTGGAGACGCCGTGGAGAACGTTCTGTTGCCTGCAACATCCTCCAGCATGACCGGTTTGGCGGTGGGTCAGTCATGGTGTGGGGTGGCATTTCTTTGGGGGGCCGCACAGCCCTCCATGTGCTCGCCGGAGGTAGCCTGACTGCCATTAGGTACCTAGATGAGATCCTCAGACCCCTTGTGAGACCATATGCTAGTGCGGTTGGCCCTGGGTTCCTCCTAATGCAAGACCATGCTAGACCTCATGTGGCTGGAGTGTGTCAGCAGTTCCTGCAAGAGGCAGGCATTGATGCTATGGACTGGCCCACCCGTTCCCCAGACCTGAATCCAATTGAGCACATCTGGGACATCATGTCTCGCTCCATCCACCAATGCCACGTTGCACCACAGACTGTCCAGGAGTTGGCGGATGCTTTAGTGCAGGTCTGGGAGGAGATCCCTCGGGAGACCATCCACTTTCATTTTGAATGTGACTCCAAATCCAGACCGCCATGGGTTGATAAATTTGATTTCCATTGATCATTTGTCATTTTGTCATCTGCATATTCAACTATGTAAAGAAAAAAGTATTTAATAAGAATATTTCATTCATTCAGATCTAGAATGTGTTATTTTAGTGTTCCCTTTATTTGAGCAGTGTATTTCAAGGCCTACCTTCAAACTCGGTGCCTCTTTGCTTGACATCATGGGAAAATCAAAAGAAATCAGCCAAGACCTCAGACACAAAAATTGTAGACCTCCAAGTCTGGTTCATCCTTGGGAGCAATTTCCAAACACCTGGAGGTACCACATTCATCTGTACAAACAATAGGACGTAGGTATAAACATCATGGGACCACGCAGCCATCATACCTCTCAGGAAGGAGACGCGTTCTGTCTCTTAGAGATGAACGTACTTTGGGGTGAAAAGTGCAAATCAATCTCAGAACAACAGCAATGGACCTTGTGAAGATGCTGGAGGAAACGGTACAAAAGTATCTATATCCACAGTAAAACGAGTCCTATATCTACATGACCTGAAAGGCCGCTCAGCAAGGAAGAAGCCACTGTTCCAAAACTGCCATAAAGCAAGACTATGGTTTGCAACTGCACTTTGGGGACGAAGATTGTACTTTTTGGAGAAATGTCCTCTGGTCTAATGAAGCAAAAATATAACTATTTGGCCATAATGACCGTTATGTTTGGAGGAAAAAGGGGCGAGGTTCGTAAGCCAGGACAGCGGAGTCAATCACCACCTTCCGGAGACACCTGAAACCCCACCTCTTTCAGGAATACCTAGGATAGGATAAAGTAATCCTTCTCACCCCCCCTTAAAAGATTTAGATGCACTATTGTAAAGTGGCTGTTCCACTGGATATCTTAAGGTGAACGCACCAATTTGTAAGTCGCTCTGGATAAGAGCGTCTGCTAAATGACTTAAATGTAAAATGTAAGCCAAAGAGCACCATCCCAACCGTGAAGCATGGGGTGGCAGCATCATGTTGTTGGGAGTGCTTTGCTGCAGGAAGGACTGGTGCACTTCACAAAACAGATGGCATCATGAGGGAGGAAAATTATGTGGATATATTGAAGCAATATCTCAAGACCTCAGTCAGGAAGTTAAAGCTTGATCGCAAATGGGTCTTCCAAATGGACAATGACCCCAAGCATACTTCCAAAGTTGTGGCAAAATGGCTTAAGGACAACAGTCCAGGTATTGGAGTGGCCATGACGACAAAGCCCTGACCTCAATCCAGAACTGAAAAGGCGTGTGCAAGATAGGAGGCCTACAAACCTGACTCCGTTACACCAGCTTTGTCAGGAGGAATGGGCCAACATTCACCCACTGGGAATGTGATGAAAGAAATAATAGCTGAAATAAATCATTCTCACTATTATTCTGACATTTCACGTTCTTAAAATAAATTTGGTGATCCTAACTGACCTAAGGCAGGACATTTTACTTGGATTAAATGTCAGGAATTGTGAAACAGTTTAAATGTTTTTGACTGAGGTGTATATAAACTTCAGACTATAACTGTATATATTGTCAATAACCAAAAATATTGTATTTTCAACTGTTTGAAGCTAGTGTACAAAACCGAAGGAGGAACAAATACCAAACTTGAGAGCAGGAAGCTTGGAAATGGCACCCATAGAACAAGTCTACTGCTTCTTAGACTTGCTTTCAGTTAGAATGACGGATCTATAACTCACATTTCTATGTGAATTTAGTCATGTCGCCCAAAAAGTTACAATATTGCAGCTTTATTTAAGCTTTTCAAGTGGTTATTTTTGTGACCGCGGTCATTTGGCTGGCCAATTACCGTCATCCCAAATTTTATAACCGTAAGAGTGTACAGTGTACTCAGAAAACAGCTCTGTTTTTCCCACATCACTCTACCTCTCAACACTCTGTGGTGAGGTGCGAGGCAGTTAACAGCAGGCATCTCTTTCTATATTCTTCTCTCACCAAATACTCTATCTCACCCACCTTCCCAGTTTATCTCTTTTCTAGGCTCCACGATTTCTCTCTTTAGTTTCCTCTTCAGACTTGGCTGAGTGGTGGTTACTCCTCTGTGGTGTTAGAGGGACTGGCGAGAGGTTGCTAGATATGAGAGAGAGGGATACACACAGACAACGGGCCCTTTGTTTTGGTGGGTAGCAGGCCCAAAGTGCTCAGTCAGGAGCTCGCTGTTGTGTGTGTGTCTGTGCGGCCTAGGACAGGACCAGTGGGGCTGTCTGCCTGCCTGTCAACCAGTGTCCCACTCCCGGCAGCACATAAACCATGGGGACACAATGAGTTATGTCCTGACACTGTGTCACTACCAACTAATGCTTTTATATCTCTCCTGGGATCTGACTACTGTAGCTTCTACCTACACTCTATCCCTCTCTCTACTCCCTCTCCCTACCACCCTACTCTTTCTGTCTTTCCCTCCCCCTTTTTCCCTCCCTTTCTATCCATGCATGTGTGTCTCTAGATTAGGCCATCAATCCATCCATTGTACACCCAGCCTGGCTGCTGGGTGTGATTGATGTCATTTCATAGCCCTTATTTTATACTACATGTCACTGGGCATTTTATTATTGCGCATTGCCGTGCTGGTGTATCCACTCCAGCATAACAGGTTACAACTAAAATGGGTATAGATTGCTCTCTTTTGTCAGACATAAACTGTAAAGTAGTAGGAACGATCATAGCTGGAGGTGTTGTGACTACTCACTAATGTTGACCAATAAAGGCATCTGATTAAGCCACATGTAGCCAATAAGAGATAGACATTTTTTTCTGGATCAGTGGTGCCTTGTCCCAATTTAACTCTATTGAGCTCTGATAGCCTATTTAAACTTGTGAACTGAGTACCCTGCACCTTTGTTTTCAATGCACTGGGCTGATGTAAATGTTGATTTGGAAGTGGTGAGAAAGGTCATCTCTCCTTACTCTCGATGCTGTGTGTGGGGTTTGTATTCTGACTGTTCCAGAAGGCAGTGCAGCAGTAAGAACAGGGCTTCATTACCATTTACACGTGTTGTTGCTGTGCTTCATAATCACCCCGCAAGGCAGAGGAAATGCCACAGTCTAAACTCGCACAGTGTGGTGAGGTCATGGAAATAAACAGACAGAACTACTCCCCTCTACCCCTCTCTCTTGATCATCTACCCCTCTGTCTTTCTCTTTTGCACTGCTGTTTGTTCTTTCTCGTCTACCACGCTCTATCTCCTCTACCCCGGTTTTGTGTTTTTGTTACACTGCTTTGCTTTATCTTGGCCAGGTCGCAGGTTTGTAAATGAGAACTTGTTCTCAACTAGCCTACCTGGTTAAATAAAGGTTAAATAAAAAAATAGACAGACCCTGTTTTTTAAAATGATCTACCCTGCTCAGTCTCTCCTTCTGCTCTCTCACTCCTTTCTTTCCTACTGTGTTGCTTCTCTCTCCACCTTTCTGTCTCTCTCCCATTCTATTTCTCCTCTACCCCGCTGTATTTTTGCTCTCTTCTCTACCTCTCTCTCTCCCCCCCATCCAGTCTCTGATGCATGACAAAAGGCCTGTGTTTTCCTTCACGGTTTTTAATGTCATGATAATATATAGAGGTGTGATAATAACATAATTTTGAATTTATAGTGCATGTGGACACCCCTTAAAAATAGTGGATTCATCCACACCTGTTGCTGACAGGTGTATAAAATCGAGCACCCATCCATGCAATCTCCATAGACAAACATTGCCAGTATAATGTCCTTACTGAAGAGCTCAGTCACTTTCAAGGTGGCATCGTCATAGGATGCCAACTTTCCAACAATCTTTAAGTCACATTTCTGCCCTGCTCGAGCTGCCCCGGCCAACAGTAAGTGCTGGTATTGTGAAGTTGAACTTCAGGAGCAACAACGGCTCAGCTGTGACGTGGTAGGCCACACAAGCTCATAGAACTGTAGAGCTTAAAAATCATCTGTCCTCGGTTGCAACAATCACTACTGCTTCTGGAAGCAACATCTGCACAATAACTGTTCGGGAGCTTCATGAAATTGGTTTCCATGGCCGAGCAGCCACTCACAAGCCTAAGATCACCCTGCGCAAATCGAAGCGTCTGGAGTGGTATAATGCTCGCCGCCATTGTACTCTGGAGCAGTGGAAATACGTTCTCTGGAATGATTAATCACTCTTCACCATCTGGCAGTCCGACGGACGAATCAGGTGTTAGCAGATGCCAAGAGAATGCTGCGTGGCTGACGGCATAGTGCCAACTGTAAAGTTTGGTGGGGGAGGAATAATGGTCTGGGGATGTTTTACATGGTTCGGTCTAGACCCCAAAGTTCCAGTGAAGGGGAATCTTAACGCAAAGGCATACAATGACATTATAGATGATTCTGTGCACAATACGAGGTCCGTATTTTGACTGGCCTGCACAAAGCCCCGACCTCAACCCCCATCAAACACCTTTGGGATGAATTGGAAAGCAACATCAGTGCCCGACCTCACTAATGCTCTTGTGGCTGAATGGAAGTCCCTGCAGCAATGTTCCAACATCTAGTAGAAAGCATTCCCAGAAGAGTGGAGGCTGTTATATCAGCAAAGGGGGGGACAAACTATATTAGTGCACATGATTTTGGAATAAGATGTTTGATGAGCAGGTGTCCAATTACTTTTGTTCGTTATTTTGCTTACTTAAATTGTTCATAAAGGAGCTACAGTATCGCTCAGGGTTCTGCTCTCAGAGGAAAGTTTAGAGTTCAAAATTACCTTCAGAATTTAAAGATGATATAATCTGTTCAGAATATATGACACCACTGCATGCCTATGTAACGCTATAGCCAAATGACGATAAACTTAGTACATTGCCAAGTGGTCACCGCATTCTGCTGCTCCCTGGCATTTGATGCTTCTGATTGGCTAGAGAATGTGCAAACTTGAAATGTTTCACTTGTCATAAGACAAGGGTGAAATACAGCAGGGCTACATCCCCCAGAGTACCAGTGCTGTTCACCTCTGGGTAGAGTCATGAGCTTCTATCCTATTTCAGTTTTTGCTGCCGTTCAGCATTTTTGATGGACCTTAGGCACTTGGGCTTCACCCCAGACAATGTCTTTCTACTAGAGGGGAGCAGACTCTTTACCCCAGCCTAGTCCCAGATCTATTAAGTGCCACCTTGCACTTAGCATAAAGATGACTAAATGCCAGCGACTATAGGATTTGGGCGATACAGCTCTTGAGAGATATAGGTCCAGGCTGACTTCAGCCAGCCTCGACTTCTTCAATGCTCAAAGATCAGAAGTGGCTGGATTGGTATAAGAAGGATGGTGATCATGGCATGTTGTACGGAATTTCCTCCATGTTTTTCTCCTATCAAGGTATTTTCAGATGTTCTGAATATTGAATAATTGTCATTTAGGAGGATTTGTTCTCAAGCAGTAAGGGTGTATTACACTGCTATACAGCACACGACTGCTCAGTGATGACTTTTAGCACCTTTATTTAGCTAAATTAGTTTAGTTTGAATTTCAGTCCTGAGGAAAAGACTAGGTACGACTCATGAGTGGTCTCAGATTTGTTTAGCCTGCATTCGTCAGTTAGGCCATGCCATGTACTGGGTGGGATTCAGAAGGGCACAATGTTGCAAAACATTTTTGCATGGTATTACAAACTTTAATTGGACAAGTTCAGAGGTGCAACTAAAACAGGAGTTTCTGTTGGACAAATTCAGGTTATGTACCTCCGTTTTGTTTGTTTGATTCCATTTAAGAAACCATTTGCTACAGAATCAATGTAATGAATACGCCCCTTGTAGTACCTCCCCGTTTCAAAATGTTTTCCTTCTGTTGACCACGACCCTGGAGACTGTTCTGGTCATGTGGCACAGCAGCCATTATCTCACTCCCCAGAATCCTGGCCCTTGGTGCCACTGCCATGCATGGCCTTGTGAGACACAGACCCCCTAGCCAAACAAGTGGTATTTTCTCTAAAACACACACACAATTTGATATTGAATTCAGACACAAAGTGAGAGGCGCTCATGGTGGTTAATACAGAATTGCAGTTATTTTTTTGAATGTAACAATAATAACTTTCTCCAACAGCCACTGAAGTGTCCTCATCGGGAAGAGAATATCTTGCATCAGATCGGTAGTTTCAGAGTTGTCAAGGTCTTAAGATAGAACGTGTTTTGAAATGGCAGAATCCGATTCTTTACATTTTGGGTAGTTGGTGCATTTTTAGATAAGATCATTCTCTGGGTCCCCTCATACATTTGTTTTAGTCACAGTTGACTCTCTTCTCCCTGATAAGGATGGGGTAACACTGTCGTTCCTTGCCACTTCTTATTTTTGTCACGCTGCAGAATTTAGTATTCCTCTACTTCAGGGAAGGGGAAGATAATATGGATTGTAAGGAACAACAACTGTTGACCCTGGATGGGAGGGGGGAGCAGAGGGAGGAGTGATAGACAGAGGGGGGGAGGCAAAGATGAAATGGAGAGTGAGGGGAGACTTGATTAAAGGAGATGATGAGAAGCTTCAGAGTTGTGGAGGGGAAGCTAGGAGGATAGAATGATGGAGGGGGAGTAGTGGAGCCCCCAAGGCAGAGCCAGGGTTCCCCTGACCTAGTTAAAGACATGGGGGGAATCAGGAAGGGGAGAGGAGCCTTTGTTCTAGTATCCCTGACAGTCTACCATCAACTCAGCTCTCATGTTACTATATACTACTGGATCTCTACTATCATCACATCCACACACTGTGAGTAGTAGTAGGCTACAACTCACCTCTGGGTAATTACAGTAGCTAGTGGCTTCGTCTGCACTTGAGGACCATATAGCTTGGTGAAACCAGACTGAACGCTGCGCTCAAAGTGAAGTGAAACAATAGTGAAACCTTTGCCTCTTTGTTAAGTAAATCGGGTAATAAATCAGGTGAAAGGAGACTGGAGTGCCACTTTAATGCCCCTTCATTGACTGAGTGTGACAGTGCTGCAACAGTCTCAGCTCCAGTGGCTAATACAGGCCTAGATGTTGTTTCTTGGCTACAGTGTGTTTTGATCAGTGTGTTTGAAGGTGTGTTGAGACTGCAGTTAACTTCCAGACTGTCAGGATAGATCTCAAGTAAGGCTGTGAATGTTTTAACGAAGAAAAGTCCCTAATGGGAAAAATGATGCTTGTGTGTTCAGTTTGCGTGTAGAATATTCTAGCTTATTCATGGATGGGCCCTGCTTTGCAGCTTTTGATTGCCGATAGATGGGCCTAGTGTGTTTGGTGGCCATCATGCCTATACTGTGCCCCTGCCCTCTCTCGCCGTCCCTTGCTAGCTCGCTATGAAAAGATGAGAGTTTTTGTTCTCTGCAACGAATCAGTTTCCTCTGTTCCAAAAATACTGAATCTTAAGTCGATTCTTAGCGGAAGATGATTTTCTTTCTATTAAATGTCTTGGTAAATCGCGATATTTAACAAACTTGTTAAAGTACCTTTTTAGGGGAGGATAGTCTGGGCGCCGGCAGCTTGAGATTATTTGATCGACAGTTCTGGTCGCCTAGTGATGGTCTGTCCCTCTTTGGAAGCAGCATTCCTTTACAGACAAGTAAAATGCCCGTTCAGAGAAGGTTTTGTGTCGGCATTTAAAAATATGTAGTGTACCCTTACAGACAGACAAACATGCCGTAGCTGATGCGCTTTCAAGGCTATATGACTGCGGTAGAGAGAACATTTATTTTTGCCCCCTTTTTCTCCCCAATTTCATGATTACGATCTTGTCTCATCCTTCGACACATGATCTGCCAAGCTGCGCTTCTTAACACTCGCCAGCTTAACCCGGAAGCCAGGTGCACCAATGTGTCAAAGGAAACACCGTTCAACTGACAACCGAAGTCAGACTGCAGGCACTCAGCCCGCCACAAGAAGTCGCTAGAGCACGATGAGCTAAGTAAGACCTCCCCTAACCCAGACGATGCTGGCCCATTTGTGCACCTCCCTATGGGACTCCCGGCCGGTGGTATCACAGTCTGGGATTGAACCCCAGGCTGTATTTACACTGCAATGCAGTGCCTAAAACCGCTGCGCTACTCGGAAGGCGATTATTATTTTTTCTTTCTTTTTTTCTCCGTTTTAAATGGAAAACCGATAAAATAATTGCTGTTAACATTAAGCCAGATTTTCCATTTGTCACATCCCTTATCGGTAGGAATGGGACATGGATGTCACATTGCATTGCTCAAGGATTGACACTGACTGGCATAAGGCGTATTCTTCAAGGTCCTAAAGTGTGCTTTGCTCACTCACCCTCAGTGATTTAAAAGCATTGGATTTTGGTGAACGTGTGCACACTTCGGTTGCATTCTGATTCCCCACACTTCTTCCCAAGGTGTCCATTTACTCACACCCCCCCTCATGGCGCGTGCACACTTCAGGGTAGAAGGGCTGAGAATTGGACAGTCTGCAGCCTAAGTGCCAACCACTAGATCTTTTGCAGCTCTAATTCATGTACTATTTATTGATGCTGTCAGCTTGTTTACAAATAAACGGCCCGGCTGAAAGAGGCTAAAGTCTAATTGCTATTGATGATAAAAGGCCTGTTGGAGAGGTCTATCTCTGCTGACCCCTTCACCACCAGATGGCCTACAGCCATTTAATATCTATTCTGCATCATTGACCTGCTAAAAGGGACTTAGTGTAGACTATTGCCACTACTGAGTATTCAGCATTTAGTTCATTTCTATGCTCTTTCTCAATGTCCATATTAGAGGTTGACCGATTATGATTTTTCAACACCGATGCCGATTATTGGAGGACCAAAAAGGCCGATACCGTTTAATCGGCCAATTTAAAAATGAATTTGTAATAATGACAGTTACAACAATACTGAATGAACACTTATTTTAACTTAATATAATACATCAATAAAATCAATTTAGCCTCAAGTAAATAATGAAACATGTTCAATTTGGTTTAAATAATGCAAAAACAAAGTGTTGGAGAAGTAAAAGTGCAATATGTGCTATGTAAGAAAGCTGAGAACATATGAAAGCTGGTGGTTCCTTTTAACGAGTCTTCAATATTCCCAGATAAGAAGTTTTAGGTTTTTAGTTATTATAGGAATTATAGGACTATTTCCCTCTATACCATTTGTATTTCATTAACCTTTGACTATTGGATGTTCTTATAGGCACTTTAGTATTGCCAGTGTAACAGTATAGCTTCCGTCCCTCTCTTCGCTCCCTGCTGGGCTCGAACCAGCAACACAACGACAACAGCCAGCAACGAAGCAGCATTACCCATGCAGAGCAAGGGGAAACAACCACCCCAAGGCTCAGAGCGAGTGAAGTTTGAAATGCTATTAGCGCGCACCATCTAGCTAGCCATTTCACTTCGGTTACACCAGCCTCAACTCGGGAGTTTATAGGCTTAAAGTCATAAACAGCACAATGCTTGACGCACAACGAAGAGCTGCTGGCAAAACGCACGAAAGTGCTGTTTGAATCAATGTTTACTCGCCTGCTTCTGCCTTCCACCGCTCAGTCAGATGCTTGTATGCTCAGTCAGATTATATGTAACACCTGACACGCTAGATATTATCTAGTAATATCATCAACCATGTGTAGTTAACAAGTGATTATGATTGATTGTTTTTTTTATAAGATAAGTTTAATGCTAGCTAGCAACTTACCTTGTCTTACTACATTCGCGTAACAGGCAGTCTCCTTTTGAGTGCAACGAGAGAGAGGCAGGTCGTTATTGCGTTGGACTAGTTAACTGTAAGGCTTGAAGTCATAAACGGCGCAATACTTGACGCACAACGAAGAGCTGCTGGCAAAATACACAAAAGTACTGTTTGAATTAATGTTTGCTCGCCTGCTTCTGCCTACTCCTGCTCAGTCAGATACTTAGATACTTGTATGCTCAGTCAGACAGGCAGTCTCCTTGTGGAGTGCAATGAGAGCGAGGCAGGTCGTTATTGCGTTGGACTAGTTAACCGTAAGGTTGCAAGATTGGATCCCCCGAGCTGACAAGGTGAAAATCTGTCGTTCTGCCCCTGAACGAGGCAGTTAACCCACAGTTCCTAGGCCGTCATTGGAAATAAGAATGTGTTCTTAACGGACTTGCCTAGTTAAATAAAGGTAAAAAAATATATATTATAATAAAAAGATCGGCGCCCATTTATACCGATTTCCGATTGTTATGAAAACTTAAAATCGGCCCTAATTAATCGGCCATTCCGATTAATCGGTCGACCTCTAGTCCATATTGTATGTTATACCATCTATGTCTGTTGAAGTGGGAACAGCATAGGAGAGGCCAGCCTCTAGCGTTTTGGACAAATTAAATCTGTAGTGAGCAGTGATGATTATTACACAAGTGATTTCGGTCTAAGCAATGTGGCATGACATGCTGGTCCCAGAGGGGACAAATAACTGAGAATCTCGATTTATTTTGGTGTCCCGGTGCTTGCTTTGTCAAATCCCACATCTCCCAGCCCTGTTTAATCCCTAGCCCCATAATGAATTTTGATTTGTTGCATTGGTAAAAAAAAATATATATATATTTTTGGCAAATAGCCTCAGACTTCCATGTAAGAGGATGGATTATCTGCTAACTGAGGAGCAAGAGTCCTCCTGTCAAAAGAAATACTATCAGTTTACTTCACTCTGGTCTAAAATATCTGACACAAGTTTAAGTTGTAGCCACTACTTTTTATATATCATCTGGGAGAATGTGTGTAACAAGAATGTAGGAGCTGCCCGTCTGCTTTCAATGTGCAGCAGAGGTGTAGTAGGCTCTGCCTGGTTCTCATGTCAAGCTGCTTTGAATGTGTATCACAGTGGAGAGCAGCAGCAGAGAGAGCAGTGAGCACAGCTTCAGGGAGTGTCAGAACAGATTAAAAGCCAGTCTCTTCTCTTCTACCCCCATTTAAAAAAAAAAATCTTCTCTTTTCTCTCGCTTTCTCACTCGCTATATATATATATATATATATATGTATGTATGTATGTATATATATATATATATATATATATATATATATATATATGTATGTATGTATGTATATATATGTATGTATGTATGTATATATATGTATGTATGTATGTATATATATGTATGTACACTGAGTCTCAGTGAGGGAGAGATCCTAGCTAATGAGGCTTGGTCTTGTCTGAGCTGCAGGGTTGGTGTTGTAAGGACTTTACCTGACACAGCAGGGAGGGAAGGACACTGATGGACATCTGGGATAGTGGGATTTGATCGATGACCTCTTGACGTTGTCTCTCCCGTTGGTGTGTGTCATGACTGGGTTTTTAGAGGACACACTAATTGCAGTCTTATGTCTGCTTGAAATGTGACACACATCGTAGTTAATCGCAATATAGCTATTTAGAACCATCTATTTGACTTCTTAATACTCTGAGGACTAAACTTTGTCTAAATATGCTGTTCTATGGCAAACCTTCTAACTTATTGTTATAGACGACACCAACAATTCCTGCTAATTCAATATTTCCTCAACTGTAAAAATGCATAAGTGGAACACTGAAAATGACGACATTCTAAGAACTCTATAACTCCACAAAGGGTTATACCCATGATATGTTTGTGGCCCTTTAGAAAAGGCAGTCCATTTGCTACTGCAGCTAGAGCTGTGATGTGCAGCAGAATGACATACTATATCTCCCCTTTCTCGACATGGAATATCCCTTGGCTTAGCAGTGTGCAGCACTATGCAAATAGGACATCATTGTCCTGAGTGCTTTCTCCATGTGCTGCTTGACTTAGAAAGGAGAAAATTACATTCTATCCACGTTACACTCTGCTTGACTAGCAGGGACATATGGGGAAGATGCATCAAATCAATGTACTAGGTGCATGGAGAGGGGACATGAGTAAAGAGGAATCCTGATTAAGAACTAGGAGTCCAGAAATACAGGAGAAAATGTATGTATAATGCATGACCAAAGGTATGTGGACACGTGCTTGTCGACCATCTTATTTGCTGCTGTAACAGCCTACAAGAGCATTAGTGAAGTCAGGGACTGATGTTGGCCGATTAGGCCTGGCTCCCAGTCGGCGTTCCAATTCATCCAAAAGGTGTTCGATGGGGTTGAGGTCAGGGCTCCTGAGCAGGCCAGCACTCGGCGTCCCCGTTCTGCACCGGGGCAGCTCTAGCAGGGCAGAAATTTGACGAACTGACTTGTTGGAAAGGTGTCATCCATTGAGGGTGCCACGTTGAAAGTCACTGAGCTCTTCAGTTAGGGCTGTTCTACTGCCAATATTTGTCTATGCAGATTGCATGGATGTGTCCTTGATTTTATACACCTGTCAGCAATGGGTGTGGCTGAAATAGCTGAATCCACTAATTTCTACTAATCCATATACCTTTGTGTGTATGTGGTGTATTTTTCAATATATTTCATGCGGATTTGTACTGTGTTATGAAACGTTACACTATTAATTCATCATCGATTGGCAATCCAATCGTTTCAAAGACTTCATGGAAAAGAGCATATGATTTTCTTTACTGATTGCTGATGTCATCTCTTCTTCCCCATATCACTTGCTCTGCAGGCTCTACATACAGTGTTCTCTCCACCATGCCCTCAGACTCTGAGAGTAGCAGTTCCCTAAGCAGTGTCGGTAAGTATGAGGCCAATACGTGTGTGTAATCCAAGTCATGGTTTCTGTAGTGTCAATGCCTCTCAGTGCAGCTTTGTTTATACCAGAATAACCCCACTAGTCCAATAAGACATCTTTCACTAAAGACGCATTAGTGCAGCCAATGCCCCCTACGGCAGCCCACCTGGCCAATCTCTCTCCTTTCTCTCGTCCATGAGTTTAGTTCACCATGCTACCTCCTTAACATGCACACTCACTTACTCACTCTTGCTACCAGTACTTGACAGTGGTCCAAATGACTCAGCGCGTCACTGGCTGTTACATAAACCCTTAAGGGCCCAACCTGGTGCCAAGGATCCTCTGAGTTCCTCCCTGGCGCTGACTCTGCCTGTCGGTCTGTCTGTTGGCCAGGCCCGCTCCTTCTGTTTCTGTTCTAGGAAAGCGGGAGGGAGGTAGAGAGAGAGGGGGTCTGCTGCCTGTCTGTTGGCCTCCCTGACAGGCCTGCTCCTTCTGTTCTGGGAAGAGTGGGGAGGAGAAGGGAGGTTTGTGAAAGGGGGAGATCCAATAATTTCACATAAGTGGTCGCAAGGAAGAGGCACAAAAAAGGTAGCTTTTTTAAAAAGTATTGGTACACAGCCCTGAGCATGGAAGACATTTTATAACTGTGGTTAAGGGAACATGGCTAGAAGGAAATGATTCATTTCAATAGTAAGTAAGCATTTCACGGTAAGGTCTGTACACGCGTATGTGAGAAATAAAATTTGATTTGAATATTCATCTTCTACTCAATTACTTACGCAGACCTTTCTTACTCTTTTTGAATGACTGCACAAATGCGTTGGTTAATCCACTACTATGAAAGTGCGCTGGAGACTGCATGAGCCAGCCAGACACAGTACCAGGAATGTTATATTAAGTCTGATCTCCAATATACTGCTTGTCATTTTCCTGTCTGAGATTACCAGTATTGCTTCCATGTGAATCTGAGGCTATCTTGGGAAATGTGGAAAAGATTGTCATGGAAAATATTAAAGAGGAATTTCATATCAGACAACCGCTGTTCTAAAGCAGTACCTTTGGGTAGTGAATTGTTAAGAATGTCTAGGACAAGGCCTAAACCACTTTAGACCTTATGTGAGCAATGAGCATTGTAATGCTCTACAGTTTGTCATTGTCCAGTGTTTTCTGTGATGCATTCAATCATCATTTACTCCCCCAGTCTACTGTGATGGAAACTGCGTTTTTCAGAAATATTACACTTAAACCCAACATAATATTTAGTATTCAATAGAAGTTGACATCAAGTTGCATGAGGTTCTAGTGAGGTTGTTCCTTCCGGTTTGTAAGCTAAAGTCATGACTTGGGATTTGTGTGCCTAACCTCAACTTGAATAATATACTGTCAACTAAATATTGTTGCAAAGGTCAGATTCTTGTTTAAGTAGCTAACTTTTGTAACTCAAGTCAGATGTCAGCTGTGGCAGGCCTGCACCTGTAGTAGAACTCTATTCCCCAGAATGAAATGCAGGAGAACCAGATCAACCATAATGTCCAGTTAGAATCATCTCTAATACAAAGGATTGAGCTTATAAATGTGTGTTTATATTGGGATGTAAGCGTTGTCCTCTCCTTCCTGTCCCGTGTATTCCGGTGGCAGTGAGCTGCTCTTGCTCCTGGTGACATACTCACTGTTGCAGGTTCACCTCCCGGTAACGGCTCAGCCTCGTCCCCGCCCCCGGTCGTCAACGACAACCGGCCAGCCGGTGACAACCTGGACACCATCCTGTTCCAGCTGCGTCAGGTGACCCGTGAGAGGGACGAGCTCCGCAAGCGCCTGGCTCTGGCATCGCCCGGCACCACCTTCGACGACTGCAGGTACAGACAACCCCCTTCCCCTTACCACATAACTGAGGAGAGGGTGGCGTGGAATGTATTTATTCTGTACATCAGTGTATTAATGCAGTAAGTAGTCAAATACAACGTCTAGACATAAGTAGAGTAGATTGTCTTCATACTGTACTATACACCAATGTCTCCATGCAACAAGTAGTCAAAATACAAGATTTAGACATAGACCGAGAATACATTCCAGCCAGTCATTAAAGTTAAGGTAGCCTGCAGCAGAGTAAAAATTATATTCAGCCATTGTTGTGTTATCCTTAACCTGAACTACATCACACGCTCTGCTATGATAGACTGACTGCAACATTTGGTTAATTGCTGTCTGTATGGGTCATTACTTTGAGGTCAGCAACCTGTAGGTTTATGATTGGTCATGTTTACACACACTTTTATAAATCAAATCGTATTGGTCACATACACATGGTTAGCAGATGTTAATGTGAGTGTAGCGAAATGCTTGTGTTTCTAGTTCTGACACTGCAGTAATATCGAACAAGTAATCTAACAATTCCCCAACCACTACCTAATATACACAAATCTAAAGGGATGGAGTAAGAATATATCCATATAAATATATGGATGAGCGATGGCCGAGGGGCAAATGCATATGAGATGAGTAGTGTAAGATATGTAAACATTATTAAAGTGGCATTGTTTAAAGTGACTAGTGAGTTTCTTTGTAGCAGCAGCCTCTCTATGTTAGTGATGGCTATTTAACAGTCTGATGGCCTTGAGATAGAAGCTGTTTTTCAGTCTCTCGGTCCCAGCTTTGATGCACCTGTACTGACCTCGCCTTCTGGATAATAGCGAGGTGAAAAAGCAGTGGCTAGGGTGGTGGTTGTCCTTGATTATCTTTTTGGCCTTCCTGTGACATCGGGTGCTGTAGGTGTTCTGGAGGGCAGGTAGTTTGCCCCCGGTGATGAGTTGTGTAGACTGCACCACTCTCTGGAAAACCTTGCGGTTGAGGGTGGTGCAGTCACCGTACCAGGCGGTGATACAGCCCGACAGGATGCTCTCAAGCCTCCTGTTTCCTGAAGCCGTTGTACAGAATCAGGAGGGATGCACAATAGTGAGTTCATCTCAGGTAGTCCTGAGGACCATGCCTTAGGACTACCTGGCATGATGACCCCTTGCTGTCCCCAGTCCACTTGTCTGTGCTGCTGCTCAAGTTTCAACTGTTCTGCCTGCGCCTATGGAACCCTGACCTGTTCACCGGACGTGCTACTTGTCCCAGACCTGCTGTTTTCAACTCTCTAGAGACAGCAGTAGCGGTAGAGATACTCTTAATGATCAGCTATGAAAAGCCAACTGACATTTACTCCTGAGGTGCTGACTTGTTGCACCCTCCACAACTACTGTGATTATTATTATTTGACCATGCTGATCATTTATGAACATTTGAACATCTTGGCCATGTTATGTTATAATCTCCACCCGGCACAGCCAGAAGAGGACTGGCCACCCATCATACCTAGCGAGGAACCAGGCTTTCTTCCTAGGTTCTGGCCTTTCTAGGGAGTTTTTCCTAGCCACCGTGCTTCTACACCTGCATTGCTTGCTGTTTGGGGATTTAGGCTGGGTTTCTGTACAGCACTTTGAGATATCAGCTGATGAAAGAAGGGCAATATAAATTTGATTTGATCTTTCACAAGCAGACATGTACCCTCAGGGGAAAGGTTTAGGATCCGATGATGATATTAGGAACGTTTTCTAAACAAGTCAACGAAGTGTATGTACAGACCCTGCTATGAAAAGTAGTCTCTAGAAAGTTGCATAGGCCAGCCTCTGACTTGAGTGCAAGCAAGTCTTCTGCCCTCAGTGTCATCTGATCTGATTGGTAATGTTGATGGGTCGGCCTAACCATCCGGTAACCACCCTGCTCTGTTTATGAATGCTTTCTTGAGTTCCAGGTACCAGGTTGATAAAAATGCAATTCAGTACTGGGAGGGATGCCTAGTGGATTTGACCTGTGAGAGAAAGCACTGACAGAGAGGGAGGAAGATATATATTAATTTATTAGAACCGGTCAAAAGTTTGGACACCTACTCATTCCAGGGTTTTTTCTTAATTTGTACTATTTCCTACATTGTAGAATAATAGTGAAGACATCAACACTATGAACTAAAACAGATATAATCATGTAGTAAAGAAAAAAGTGTTAAACAAATCAAAATATATTTGATATTTTTTAAAGTAGCCACCCGTTGCCTTGATGACAGCATTACACACTCTTGGCATTCTCTCCAGAGCCAACCAGATTCATGAGGAATGCTTTTCCAATTGTCTTGAAGGAGTTCCCACATATGCCGAGCACGTGTTGGCTTCTTTTCTTTCACTCTGCAGTCCAACTCAACCCAATTGAGATGGTTTGGGATGAAGTCGGGTGATTGTGGAGGAGAGGTCATCTGACGCAGCAATAAATCATTCTCCTTGGAGAGGTGATGTTTTTCCACTCCTCAATTGTCCAGTGTTGGTGATCGCGTGCCCACAGCAGCCATTTCTTTTTGTTTTTAGCGGATATGAGTGGAACCCGGTGTGGTTGTCTGCTCTAAAACTACTGTTGTACTGTGCTGTTATTAGTCTTTTGTTTTTTTTAAATACACTCTGTGCTCAAAGGAAGAAAAAAACTGTTGCTCCAGATTTGCTCCATTTCATTAAAATTACAATTTAACCAACACCCATCTGTGACTACCTGGACCTACCATTTGGTTTTCAAATATTGAAACCAAACCATATGGATTTGAATGAAAAGTATTTGACATGGAAAGGTGAATGTAAGAAGCGCACATAATTTCAAATAGGATATAAGTTATATTAAACAGCATATAAACACTCTAGATAGGTGAGGAGCCAGACAGGCAGCCTAAGAAGGAATGAAAATTAATTATTTAAGCTTTATTATTTCATGGCTATAGCCTACAAATAAATACATTGATGCATTTGCGATTGACACAATAGGCTGGTAGGGACATAAAGCGCTCAGCATTTAAATAATATTTTGTTGTATTAAATCATTGTAGTCTATAAGTTGCGCATATAGCCTGTGACTTAGAATTAAATACAAATTAAACTAAAAATGACTTAGTGCCTTTGAATTTTTTTTAGAAACACGAGATTGGCCAGTCTGTGGCTTCTGCCTCATGCGATGGTGCCTGGAGCCGGCAGCAGAGAATATCCTCTCCACACTTGCCGAGCCACTGGGGATGCTAAACACTCTTTTGGCCACCCTTGCCAGGCTGGGCAGAGATGCCACCTTGTTGTTTTATTCTTCTATAGGTAGGGATAAAGGTTTTTAGGCGAAATAACCCAATCAAAACAGAAAGCTCCTTGAACGTGGGAATATGCCAGGCCTACTGGGCCAAAATAAATTATGGCCTTTTGTATAATCGAACAAAAATGAAAAACGTTTAAGAGATCAGAATTTTTATTTATAAATACTTTGCTACAATGACAGACTTAGCTAGTTACCCAACTCGTTCCTTTCTTTTAGCATGTGCACATAGTAAGTACACCATCATGCTTTCGGGATAGGGTCTTTTCAGATTCCACAAGGATTCTTTAGTTGTGGACACTACATCACCACACTCCCTCTCTTGCTCTTGGTCCTCATCTTTGTAAGTCACCTTGATTTTAGCACCTGTTTTTTTTCTTCATGAAAATATTTAGCCGACAACATGACAGTAGCTAAAGCAAGTGACTATAGCAACACACAAGTAGACTACAAATGTTAAATTGGAGGGGGTGGGAAGTCCAACGCTCCAGCCTTTGGGAATCTCGCGCCATGCTCCAGTCAAATTGGGTACGCTCCACGCTCCGCTCCAGCTCTGCTCCACTCACATACTCTGGTTTGGACACTGCAGACAGAAGTTGGCAGATCGGATGTACCGACTTAAGAGTCCCGTGACGCTGGTGGGGGTCTTAGTGCAAACCTTTCGGACTCTACAGACGTTTTCTTGGGGAATACCAATTTTCAAGATGTTTGATGGTCTGATAAACAACGCTGTAGCTCGGCCACCTTCCACCGCAAATGCCAAACGCTG
Source organism: Oncorhynchus nerka (assembly GCF_034236695.1). Taxonomy (NCBI): domain Eukaryota; kingdom Metazoa; phylum Chordata; class Actinopteri; order Salmoniformes; family Salmonidae; genus Oncorhynchus; species Oncorhynchus nerka. The sequence goes on from NC_088423.1 coordinate 28,737,931, forward strand.
CCATTGGTGGATGCGGTGGATTGAAACGCAGGCAAAAACACATCTAGGGGATGGGGATATTTTTATAATGGTAATTCGATTTCTGCTGGGGTGAGAACATCAACTAAGGGGTTTAACTGACATTGGGCTTACTTTGTAGACAAGGTCTCAGGTTGTTTGTGATGCATTACTCAGCTCGTGTCCTTGTTTCCCCAAAGGCCGAATTCCAAAGCCAGCCACGACTATGAGCGACTGAAGAGTCAGTGTATGCGGGCCATGGCAGACCTGCAGTCTCTACAGAACCAACACACCAAGACTCTGAAGAGGTGTGAGGAGGCCGTCAAGGAGGCTGATTTCTACCAGTGAGTACCACCATCATCAACACTGATTTGGCTGGCTGGCTGGTCGACTGACTGACTGGTTTGTTGGTTAAAAGACATGAATTGTTTGGGTGAAGGTGAATGTTTAGTCCTTTGAGAAAACTGCCCAGTCTGTCAGGAATCATCTGTTAGTCCAATAACTCTTTCTGAATAGACTGTTGTAATTAGATGGGAATAATTAGAGGTTTTATGGCATCATTGTTTTACTCATTTACAGACTGTAGAAGTGCCAGGTGCTGCAATTACAAATTGAAGGAACATTTATGTGCTAATGGGTCTGTTTCCATTTAAGTGGAAGAGGGATTACCTAATGTGAATTAAGGAGTTGTACAGCAATATATTTTATAGTCCACTTGATATGACTTAATTTATAATTATGTTCTATAGGGCTACCAAACCCAGCACTAAACCTACAATAAGTCTAGCCATCATGCTTTTAATCTGGGGGGGGTCTTCTTTGTACACACTTACTAGAGTAAACATAAACTCGTAAGAGTTCCACACATGTACAGCTTTGTAAAGTTCTATAAGGACAATATCTGGTAATCTGTGGTATTATATCCAGGCGTGTAAGGTGTGTGTGTGAAGGCACTTAAATGTGTGTGTGTGTGTGTGAGTCACAGTGAGACAGACACAGGGTGAGAGAGATGAGGATTATCACTCCACTCTCCAGCAGGTCTGTGTGTGATTGGATGTAAGCCCCTGTCGCTGTCTGTCCAGGAAAGCAATCAAACATAATGTGTTAATCTCCCTCCTAACCTCTGTCTGCCTTGTCATTGACTTATATGTTCACTGGGGGGAGGGAGGAACATGTATTGCAATCAGTACTTACCGAATACACTCAATTCAGGTCTGCAGAGAGGTTAGTATGTACTTTCACCTTAACCTGCCTTTTGCTGACGTCCTAGTAATTGCAATCTGCTGTATAACTAATGTAACCTCTTGGTAATCATCCCTCCCGCAGTTTTAACCTCTCCCTCTTTGTCTCCAGTATGCTCCACAGTCGTGTGTTAGGAGACCAGTCTCAGCTGAAAGAGGAGCTGGATGTGTTGAGGAGAGACAACACTCAGCTGGTCAGGGAACACAACCACCTGAAGCAGAGCTGTGAGGAGCTCCGCAGGCTGCACAGCGAGGACCAGAAGGAGGTGGCCGACATGAGGCGGCAGCAGCAAGAGGTACGCGCGATCACACACACGGTTGCTGTGACCTATACTGGGTTGCTGTGCTTTCAGAAACCCACACGTCACTGGAGAAGACGGCGAACACACACACACACACACACACAGCTGGGAGATGCATACAGAGCACTTCTGTAAAGGGCAGTGTTGGAGAACAAGGTCATTGGCTCATGTACAGGGCATGTAGGCAGTAGGCACATTCCACTTGTACCTACTGCTCCTCCTGTGTTCACAGATCTGTACATTCAGGAGAGGTGTTTAAACTCACCAGTTTAGAATGCTATGGCTCCATCTCCTGCATACTGCCCTGGGGTCACACCTGGTCCCACAGCAATCACTACAGACTCCAGCAAGCCTTACATATACCACACACTCAACTCAACACACAAAAACGTCAGGGAGGTATTTGCATTTTATTGGTGATTTTATGATTGTGAAGGCCCAGCAAAAATTAAACCTAAGGGCTGGTTAGTTACACCATAGTACCTAAGGCTCCATTTACAGAGGCAGAACAAATTTCATCTTTTGCCCAAATATTGGTCTTTTGACCAATCAGGTCCTTTGCCAATAATTGGGGAAAATATCAGTATTGGTCTTCCTATGTAAATGCAGCCGAATAGTCTTGAATAGTCCATATACTGCAGCTGCTCACTGTTGCCATCTGCTGACTAACTGGTGTAAAATGAATCGATGTCATTCTACCTTGGTTATGGTTCCAGTGGCTTGGTTTGGTTTCCATATGCTTCAGAATAAGTAAATAACCAAACACTATAACTCCGAAAAAATACATGTTTTAATTAAATAAAGCAACAGCAAGCTTCGTTCATCATTGTTTCAGCATGGTGCTTGAAACACCAAAATGGTGGTTTTGAATATATGTCAACTGTACATAAACTTTATTTGTATAGCACAATTCATACAGGTGGCAAATGAAGGTCTGCTTAACTGTATGTGCATGTAGAAAATCATCAGCTGAATGACTGTCCTTCCTCCAGGTGATGCGAGAAAACGGTTCATCAGAGGTTCTCAACAAGCTCTATGACACAGCCATGGACAAGCTGGAGGGGGTGAGGAAAGAATACGATTCGCTGAGCAAACGCTACAGCGAGAAGGTAGCTAATCACAACACGGACCTGAGCAGGCTGGAGCAGGTGGAAGAAGAGAACCGCCGATTACAGAAACAGATGGACACGTTGCTGAGACAACGAGACACGGCTATACACTACCAACAACAGTGCTCTACGTCCATGAGGAGGTAACACTGACAGACACACTCCTCAACCCAAAGATGCATGGTTATACACCACACACACACACACACACACACGTATACACTACTACACACCTCACCATCTTCCTCTCCCCAGGTTTGACTCTGTACAACAGGAGCTGAACAAGTCTTCAGGCCAGAACAAGGAGCTGCAGAGGGAGATGGAGCGGCTGCAGTCGGAGGTGACACGCTGTAAGAACTTCCAGCTGAAGGCAGTAAAGGACTGTGAGAAGTACAAGGAGGAGAGGGACTCTGTGTTCAACGAGTACAGGCTCATCATGAGTGAGAGAGACCAGGTGAGAGAGATACATATAATACATTATGGTTTCATAGATACAGATTACGGCTAGTCCTGGATTAAGAAGCTACTTTCCATGTAGTATCTACATTGAGGATGTTATTATACATTATTTCAGGACTAGGCTTAACCTTTAAGCAGTTGTTCATCCCAATGCTTTATGATAATACAGTAATTAAACTTAGCAACAATGAAGTGGGTTATTAAATTCTGGGTAACAGGTGATCAAGGAGCTGGACAAGCTGCAGACAGAGCTGGAGGCTGCAGAGGCCCGCCTCAAAAACACCTCGTCTGAAAGGATGGTGGCCAGCGAGGAGATGGAGGCTCTCAGACAGGTACAGATCAATGAATCATTTTATCTATCAGTCAATCAAGCACCTAGTCTGAGAGGTTAATCAATTATTTAAGCAATCTATCGATCAGTTTATTAATAGTCAGTCTAAACACTTAGAGGGTGATAGCCAGGGAGGAGAATGAGGCTCGCAGACAGGTCATGTTAATCAAGTTAATATATTTCAATTAATATCAGTTTATTAATCAAACTCACCTCGTCTGAAAGAATGCTGGCCAGTGAAGCTCTGACAGCTGCTCGATCAATTAGCTAAATTTGTCGCTGATCACCAAGGGATTGTGTTATGGCATTAAATCTGATTTGATTGTTTGTTTTTTAGGAGCTGAACTCGTCGTTGGTGGACCGGGACAGGGCAATCTGTGAGAGGAACGAGCTGTTGGAGAAGTACTGCCACGAGGTGAAGGATAAGGCTGAGGCCCAAAAGGAGCTGAGCCAAGCCTGTAAAGATATTGAGACGGTCCGCGAGGAGAGAGACGTGGCCCGCAAGGAGAGGACAGAGGCCATCATACAGAGAGACCAGCTACTGAGAGAATACTACCAGGCAAGACAGGTAACATCAACACACCTGAAAACAACACACGCACTTTACAGGTATGATAAACAACTGTATTAGGGAGAGGACAGAGGCTGTCAAAAGGTGACAGCTCCCAGCCAAAGGTTAGACACATGATAAAGAGCTTAGAGAATCCCATAAACTGTCAACCATTGGATTATGTCAGTTGCATGACCCTAAAGCGGATTTAGTGCTTTAGACAAATGCTGCTGTTTCTGCTCCTGACACTTCCCTGTTCAGACCACTAGATGGCCCCCCTACCACGGTTTTACACAACAGAAGTCGGGATGCTTGAAATCTGTGATAGAAATCCCAGTTGAAGGATTCCCTCGCTACTGATTCCAGGAATTCTACAACTAGGTTTTCTGAGAAATCTGTGAACTTGTAGAAAGTTTCAGGAAATTTGTTTTTGATCTCTTGAAGCTTCATGTTTTGAAAGTGGCTAACTAGCGTGTATCCGTGTGTCTGTGGGTGTATCCGTGTGTCTGTGGGTGTATCCGTGTGTCTGTGGGTGTATCCGTGTGTCTGTGGGTGTATCCGTGTGTCTGTGGGTGTATCCGTGTGTCTGTGGGTGTATCCGTGTGTCTGGGTGTATCCGTGTGTCTGTGGGTGTATCCGTGTGTCTGTGGGTGTATCCGTGTGTCTGTGGGTGTATCCGTGTGTCTGTGGGTGTATCCGTGTGTCTGTGGGTGTGTCCGTGGGTGTGTCTGTGGGTGTGTCTGTGGGTGTGTCTGTGGGTGTGTCTGTGGGTGTGTCTGTGGGTGTGTCTGTGGGTGTGTCTGTGGGTGTGTCTGTGGGTGTGTCTGTGGGTGTGTCTGTGGGTGTGTCTGTGGGTGTGTCTGTGGGTGTGTCTGTGGGTGTGTCTGTGGGTGTGTCTGTGGGTGTGTCTGTGGGTGTGTCTGTGGGTGTGTCTGTGGGTGTGTCTGTGGGTGTGTCTGTGGGTGTGTCTGTGGGTGTGTCTGTGGGTGTGTCTGTGGGTGTGTCTGTGGGTGTGTCTGTGGGTGTGTCTGTGGGTGTGTCTGTGGGTGTGTCTGTGGGTGTGTCTGTGGGTGTGTCTGTGGGTGTGTCTGTGGGTGTGTCTGCGGGTGTGTGTCTGTGCGTGTGTCTGCGGGTGTGTGTCTGTGCGTGTGTCTGTGCGTGTGTCCGCGTGTGTCTGTGCGTGTGTCCGCGTGTGTCTGTGCGTGTGTCCGCGTGTGTCTGTGGGTGTGTCCGCGTGTGTCCGCGTGTGTCTGTGCGTGTGTCCGCGTGTGTCGCGTGTGTCCGCGTGTGTCTGTGCGTGTGTCCGCGTGTGTCTGTGCGTGTGTCTGTGCGTGTGTCCGCGTGTGTCTGTGCGTGTGTCCGCGTGTGTCTGTGCGTGTGTCCGCGTGTGTCTGTGCGTGTGTCCGCGTGTGTCTGTGCGTGTGTCCGCGTGTGTCTGTGCGTGTGTCCGCGTGTGTCTGTGCGTGTGTCCGCGTGTGTCTGTGCGTGTGTCCGCGTGTGTCCGCGTGTGTCTGTGCGTGTGTCCGCGTGTGTCTGTGCGTGTGTCCGCGTGTGCGTGTGTCTGTGCGTGTGTCCGCGTGTGTCTGTGCGTGTGTCCGCGTGTGTCTGTGCGTGTGTCCGCGTGTGTCTGTGCGTGTGTCCGCGTGTGTCTGTGCGTGTGTCCGCGTGTGTCTGTGCGTGTGTCCGCGTGTGTCTGTGGGTGTGTCCGCGTGTGTCCGCGTGTGTCTGTGCGTGTGTCCGCGTGTGTCTGTGGGTGTGTCCGCGTGTGTCTGTGGGTGTGTCCGCGGGTGTGTCCGCGGGTGTGTCCGCGTGTGTCTGTGCGTGTGTCCGCGTGTGTCTGTGCGTGTGTCCGCGTGTGTCTGTGCGTGTGTCCGCGTGTGTCTGTGCGTGTGTCCGCGTGTGTCTGTGGGTGTGTCCGCGTGTGTCCGCGTGTGTCTGTGCGTGTGTCCGCGTGTCTGTGCGTGTGTCCGCGTGTGTCTGTGCGTGTGTCTGTGCGTGTGTCCGCGTGTGTCTGTGCGTGTGTCCGCGTGTGTCTGTGCGTGTGTCCGCGTGTGTCTGTGCGTGTGTCCGCGTGTGTCCGTGCGTGTGTCCGCGTGTGTCCGCGCGTGTCTGTGCGTGTGTCCGCGTGTGTCTGTGCGTGTGTCCGCGTGTGTCTGTGCGTGTGTCTGTGCGTGTGTCTGTGCGTGTGTCCGCGTGTGTCTGTGCGTGTGTCTGTGCGTGTGTCTGTGCGTGTGTCCGTGCGTGTGTCCGTGCGTGTGTCCGTGCGTGTGTCCGTGCGTGTGTCCGTGCGTGTGTCCGTGCGTGTGTCCGCGCGTGCGTGCGCCCGTGCGTGTATCCATGTGTGCCCGTGCGTGTGTGCGCCCGTGCGTGTTTCCATGTGTGCCTGTGCGTGTATCCATGTGTGCCTGTGCGTGTATCCATGTGTGCCTGTGTCTGTGTGTGCTCGACAGAAACAAGACTCTGCCACCCTGGACATAGAGCGGGCCAACAAGGAGATTGAGGTGTTGAGGAAGCAGTATGAGGCCATGTCCCAGGAGCTGAAGGAGGCTACACAGGAGGCCGAGGTGGCCAAGTGTCGACGTGACTGGGCCTTCCAGGAGAGAGACAAGATAGTGGCAGAGAGAGAGAGCATACGGTGAGAGAAAGCGGGAATAGTGGCGTAGGCTCTTCCTTAATTCCTCTTTCTTTGATTCCTTGCATCTTCTCTCCTTGCCTCCTTCTGAAAACGCATTGGAGTAGAAGGTCCAAGAGGACTCTTGCATCTTCCCTAATGTTTTTTGGGGAGGAGGCATGCAGAGAGGACGCAGTAAATATTAACTGACTAAACTGTGCTGATGCTTGATGATGTCATATCCTGCCCCTCCAGGACGCTGTGTGACAACCTGCGTAGGGAGCGGGACCGGGCGGTCAGCGATCTGGCCGACGCCCTGCGTAACCTTGACGACATGAGGAAGCAGAAGAATGACGCGTCACGGGAACTGAAGGAACTCAAGTGAGTCCCAGAGCACACAGAAAATGTCTGGCCTCTAAATAACCTTTTTCAAAGCTGGTAAGAATATAGTTGAATAGCCCTGGTTTATGAGGTTAATTAAACAAACACATACCATACCACATCACACACTTTCCACTTTCTCAACCCCCTTGTAGTGATGTGAAAAGCTCCCTCTACTGGTCAGTGTGTGACTGCCATATTAAATTCTCTGTCTTTTCTTTGAGAGCTCATCCTCCTTTCCTGCTGACGAAGAAGAAAAGAGTAACATTTTGGTTTAAGTCAACGACCCCCTCTAGGCATGCCTCATAAGGACATAATGTATCTTAGTGACAGTCAGCCACCCCCTCTAGGCAGGCCTCATAAGGACATAATGTATCTTAGTGACAGTCAGCCACCCCCTCTAGGCAGGCCTCATAAGGACATAATGTATCTTAGTGACAGTCAGCCACCCCCTCTAGGCAGGCCTCATAAGGACATAATGTATCTTAGTGACAGTCAGCCACCCCCTCTAGGCAGGCCTCATAAGGACATAATGTATCTTAGTGACAGTCAGCCACCCCCTCTAGGCAGGCCTCATAAGGACATAATGTATCTTAGTGACAGTCAGCCACCCTCTAGGCAGGCCTCATAAGGACATAATGTATCTTAGTGACAGTCAGCCACCCCCTCTAGGCAGGCCTCATAAGGACATAATGTATCTTAGTGACAGTCAGCCACCCCCTCTAGGCAGGCCTCATAAGGACATAATGTATCTTAGTGACAGCCACCCCCTCTAGGCAGGCCTCATAAGGACATAATGTATCTTAGTGACCGTCAGCCACCCCCTCTAGGCAGGCCTCATAAGGACATAATGTATCTTAGTGACAGTCAGCCACCCCCTCTAGGCAGGCCTCATAAGGACATAATGTATCTTAGTGACAGTCAGCCACCCCCTCTAGGCAGGCCTCATAAGGACATAATGTATCTTAGTGACAGTCAGCCACCCCCCCTCTAGGCAGGCCTCATAAGGACATAATGTATCTTAGTGACAGTCAGCCACCCCCTCTAGGCAGGCCTCATAAGGACATAATGTATCTTAGTGACAGTCAGCCACCCCCTCTAGGCAGGCCTCATAAGGACATAATGTATCTTAGTGACAGTCAGCCACCCCCTCTAGGCAGGCCTCATAAGGACATAATGTATCTTAGTGACAGTCAGCCACCCCCTCTAGGCAGGCCTCATAAGGACATAATGTATCTTAGTGACCGTCAGCCACCCCCTCTAGGCAGGCCTCATAAGGACATAATGTATCTTAGTGACCGTCAGCCACCCCCTCTAGGCAGGCCTCATAAGGACATAATGTATCTTAGTGACCGTCAGCCACCCCCTCTAGGCAGGCCTCATAAGGACATAATGTATCTTAGTGACCGTCAGCCACCATAGGCCTATTTCTCCTTCAGCCTTTCCTTTACACACTGTAGAATATGACTTTGCTGCTACTTTTTAGACTTTGGTAACACTTCCCTTGCAGCACTTTGAACGGTTGCTTTGCCCTATAGATATCTATGCAGACCTGCCAATATGCACTCATTTTGCGTACCGACTATGCAATTCTCTGTCCATGTATGCATGTACGAGATCTGAGTTCAAAGTACGCAGAAATTAATAGGGCCTGATTATTAAAAATAAAAAAAACATTTTAATACAAAACAACTCCACTGAGTAAATTTAACATCCTGATAATCGCTCTGCAACACAGACATGTTCTGAGTTTGTGTCAACGGACATGGCGATTAATGCATCATTATTCGATGTAGCAACCGGGTGTCTGCCCCTCCTGTTTGTTGTGATGCTGAGTTTGCCAACTATCAGCTGTACGTGAACACATGGACAAAATCCCCCTTCGACTCCACGTGTTGTGGAAAGGTAAACTCTAATTGTTTCAAGCTAACGTTACCGAACATAAGATGGACATTCGGTGAGCTCTAAAATGCCAGCAGTTCACTCTCATTTGCTCGTGAAATAGTTAAATGCAAATACGAAAAATAACTGGTCGCATTTGTGCGATTGTGATATACATTTAATTCTGCGTCCCATTAGTTGTATTTTCCACGTAACATTACGAGGATCACGTAACCCGATGGACTGTACCTGTAAGTATGATCCACGTCACAAAAGCTTTACAAAAGTATAATTAAAAATAAATATTTACATCCTGGCATTAAATGGGGTCGGGAGTTTAGGAGACTGCACAATGAAGAATGAATGAGTGTCTGGTATTGGCTATAGAGGCAATGCTTCTAAAATGGCTGCACTAGATTTGAGATTTTATGAATTTAGAAAATCTGAAATGATCTATGTGCTGCAAATAAGTACAATAGGCACCTTTACATAGGCTGAAACAGCGGACTCTTCTTGCGAACAGCATTCAGATTCCCTTTGCGGTAGCTTACTTTAGCTTTGCGTAGCCAGTTTGTGGTCTGTGTCAATTCGATCATCTGTTTTTGTTTTTATGTTTTCAAATAGATGTTTCTTTTAGTGTTGATTTGGAACCGTGTCTAAAAGGCCAATACTTGTTAGCTGGTCCAAGTGATTGGCTCTGTTTGAGAGTTGACAAGCGTTCCTCTACTATAGAGACTAAACGTGGGGGCATGTGCTTAGAAAAACATTAGAGATAATTAACTCCGTTCTACGCTCTACATGTAATGGCATAAACATGCAGACAATCTGTGCTAATTCCACAAAACATATATTTATTTTATATGTTCTGTACTTATCAGTATGAATCTTTTATTTATGTTTTGTAAATACCTTTTCAGAGGACTGAACTGAACCAGGTGTGATCCATAATGTTTGTCTAAGCACATGTGCTCATGAAACAAAAGTTAGCATAGGTTGTGCAATAACAAAATTAGCAGCTAATTTAGCAAGTCATTGTTATTTCAGCCAGTCAGTAAATCTATGCCAGATGATGAGAGTGAGGAGACGGCGAGAAACAGACCGGGCAGCAGTTACATGCAAGTTGAATCTCCAATTTGCTGCATGTGTCTGGTATTCTAAAAAGTTTGACAGGGTTGGCAGGTCTGTCTATGGTGCCCTATAGATGTAGTTGTGCAGCATTTAGAAACTCTATGAAAATGCTACAAGGCACACGTTTCCTCATTTAGCAGATTGTGTACATGCACTCAGTGACATGTAGATATATCCTGCACACTGTTGTGATGTGTTCTGACCTGTGACATCACTTCCTGTGGTCAGAGAGAAGATGGAGAGCCAGCTGGACAAGGAGGCCAGGTTTTGTCAGCTGATGGCCCACAGCTCCCATGACTCCGCCATCGACACAGACTCTCTGGAGTGGGAGACGGAGGTTGTGGAGTTTGAGAAGGACAGGGTGATTCTGGAGAGACAATACTTTCATTGATTTGATTGAATGCTTATTTGACTTACTGTTGATGTATTGATTGGATGGGTGGATGGATGGATTGACTGATTGATCAGATGAATTAATTTCCAGCAAATGTTAAAATCCAGTTTAATAAAGGGGCTCAGAACTGATATGTATGTAGATAACCAGTATGTTTAACTTAGCTGTTTTCCTGCAGGATGACATGGATTTAAAGGCACTTGGGTTTGACATAGCAGAGGGGGTAAACGATCCATATTTACCAGGAGATTGTGGAATATTTGTGACAAGAGTGGACAAAGGAAGTATTGCAGATGGAAGGTTAAGGTAAAATTTCTTGAGGTTCAAGTTCAGTAACCCCTGTTCGTTCCTCATCTTCATCATCCCCAATATCACGTTTTTACTTCCTGCTTTTCAGAGTTAACGATTGGTTGCTGAAGATAAATGACATGGACCTGACCAACAAGGACAGGAAGCAGGTGGTAAAGGCAGTGCTTAACAGAGGCGGGCTTATCAACATGGTGGTTCGCAGGAGGAAGTCCCTGGGAGGAAGGCTGGTCACCCCTGTACACATCAACCTGATCGGACACAAAGGTAACATTTGTGGCACTCCTGGTGTGTATTCATTAGGAAACCATTTACTCCAAATTTAAAATGTTTTGCAAAGAAAACAAGTTTCTATTTGACAAATTCAGGTTGGTCCATCCCCTTTCTTTCTGTTTGCTTCCGTCTGGTTCTTAGAATAAATTGTAAATCAGGCAATCATTCAACAAAACAACAAATCAACTAGAATAGGTCTATTCATCAGTCGGATTATGTTGCAAAAAGGTTTTTGGTCTGTCTCAAAACGGTTTGCATCGGAATTCGACTAATGAATTCACCCCTGTTCTTGTTTTAATGTTTTGTTGAATGATTGATTTGATTTATTGATTCAGTGCATGGTTGTATTATATCAGCCACCTAGAAAAGGTGGCTCATTTTTCCAAAAACCAGCATGAAATTCTTTCTAAAGACTGACATCTAGTGAAAGCCATAGAAACTGCAATCTGGGAGGATTTCGCCTTATAAAAAGTAACATACATTAAAAACAGTGGTGGTGGTGGGGGGGGGAGGGTTTGTCCTCTCGGTTTCTCCTGCCATCAGTTCTGTTATACTCATACATCATTTGAACAGTTTTAGAAACTTTTGTTTTCTGTCCAAATCTACCAATGATATGCATATCCTAGCTTCTGGGCCTGAGTAACAGGGAGTTTACTTTAGGCACGCTTTTCATCCGGATGTGAAAACACTGCCCCCTACCCAAGAGGTTAATTGAAATGCATTCCAGGTGATTACTTCACGAAACTGGTTGAGAGAATGCCAAGAGTGTTCAAAGCTGTCATCAAGGCAAAGAGTGGCTACTTTGAAAAATCTCAAATAAATTATATTTTGCTTTGTTTAACACTTTTTTTGTTTTTTTGGTTACTACATGATTCCATACGTGTTATTTCATAGTTTTGATGTCTTCACTTGTATTCTAACGTCAGTGTTATAGGTCTGAAGTGTGTAATACATATTGTATTCTCCTCTCTACTCCAGACAGTGGTATAGGTCTGGAGAATGGTGTGTTTGTGACAGCCCTCGTCCAGGGGAGTCCTGCTTCCAGGGAGGGATCTCTGACTGTTGGAGACAGACTTATTGCTGTGAGTCCTCCACCACCACCTCTATTTTCCTCATACTCTTCATTCCTGTTCTTCTTCCTCCATTGCCCCCTCCTTCTCCACCTCACCTCCTTATCTTCCTCCTCCTGTTTCTACTCCTCTCTTCCAACCTCTACCTCCTCCTCCACCTGATTTGACCCCTGTTCCATTTTGGTCTCTAGTGATTTGGTGACAGAAACAATGTTAGCCAGTCATCACTCTACCTGGCAAAAGACCTTCTCTCTAATCATGATCCACCTACTGAATCTGCTGTCATAATCCTCCAGGTCCGTACTGTGAAGTTCTGCTGCTTAGTAAAACCACTGGGCTTAGATATCTCCCCACTCACCTTTTAATGGCAGACCAAGGCTTGTCTCAAATTGCACCCTATTCCCTACACAGAGTACTGTTTTTGACCAGAGCCCATACGGCCAAGGTCGAGACTAATGCGCAATATATGAAATGGGGTGCCAGTTCGGGCGCACCCCTGTTGACACCCTCAACTTTAATAGTGAAGCCTGGCTAGCTGATATGGGACATGATAGCTAAGTTTTGGTGATTAGCAAACATTAGACCAGATGCCTGCAGATGTCAATCATGGTTGTGTATCGTCTGATACCATGTCCTTGTAGTCGTTAATAACTTAATGTAGCAGGTTATATTTCACATATACAGATATGTTTAATTATGTTAGTAAGCGAAGGACTTGAACATGCTGAACCAACAGCGACATATGCAGTCAATGCACAATTTTGCATATGTCACAGCTGCACTCTTAATGCTCAGTACTCCGACTTAGACTGGACTCCCCAGATGGAATAACATGCTTCAAAGAGTACTGTTTCATTTTAATGTTAAAAGTTCACTAGTCTGATCTCTAATTTTTTTGGGGGGTGGGCGGCAGGTAGCCTAGTGTTGGGCCAGTAACTGAAAGGTCGCTGGTTCGAATACCCGAGCCGACAAGGTGAAAAAAATCTGCCGACGTGCCCTTGAGAAAGGCACTTAACCCTAATTAACAAGGCTGACCCTGTAAAACAACACATTTTACTACACCTATCGGTATATATGACAAATATTTTTGCTCAGGCTTGAATACACTACCTACTTTCCTGTTTCCTCTCCCTGCGCTCCTCTCCTTGCTGCAGTATTTTATAATTCATCTCAGGCCTATTGTCATGGAAATTTGGGGATTGAGAAAGGAGTGTGGGGGTGTTAAAGTTCTAAGAAGAACCACTGGCCTAGATTTTCTAAAGTATCCCACTGCAGCAGCAGGCAGACTCAAATCTCTGGCACTGAGTTCTTCAGGTGCAGGAGATCTCTATTTGGGGTTAGGGTAGTTGAATTCTCAATCTCTCTTGAAAGCAATACCACCTAGCAAAACTGTATGTGTGTTTTAGAAGGATGTGTGGGAAGTGAGTAGTGTGTGTCCACTTTTTTATGTGGCTTCTGTTTCCCCCAGATCAACGGCATCGCTCTGGACAACAAGTCGTTGACGGAGTGTGAGACACTGCTGAGGAACTGTAGGGACTCTCTCAGCCTCTCTCTCATGAAGGTGAATCTAAACTAGCTCCTCTACTAAGCTCCTTGAATGCACACTAGCCTCAAATTAGACTAAAGACAAGTTGTCCTCCAGTCAATGTGGTGCCACATAACAGCCTTATTTTAAACATAGGGCTTTGACTTGAAGGTGAATCTAAACTTCACCGCCCGCTGTCCTCAAATCAGCCTTAATTTAGACTCAAGTTCTCCTGAAGTCCATGTAGTGCCATACACTGCAACACCCTTATTTGATGCTATAGCGGGCACTCTTTTTTTAGGACAGCGACTGACTTTCTCAAGAACAAACATGTTAGATATTACTGCACTGCAGTGACTAGATTCCTGGATAGTGTGAACTTTATTTTTGGCGGAAAGTTTAGAGTTTAGGAAAAAAGGAAATGTGTTTTTACTCGTCTAGTGCTATTCCTAACACCCCCTTTATCTCTGTCCATCCTTTTATGTTCCCAGTTCTTCCCTCACAGTTCGTCGGGCCAGAACATCTTCGACAGCCTGCGCGAGTCATCGTCCAACAGCCGTCTCTCCGAGGTCCACTCCAGGAACAGTCGTAACCTCAAACACAACAGCTCCACACAGACAGACATCTTCTGCCCCGACACAGGTGGGGGAGGTGGTAGTGTCAATGTCCAAGGAGAGAGGAGGAAAAGCAGGGGTGTGGAGGCCGAGGAGGGGATGGGCCCGTACGGGGACGTCAGGAAGCCCTTCTCCACGGGGTCTCTCCATGCCACCAGCCTCCGGCCGTCCTCTGACCTTGGTCTGGGTCCCCCGAGCCGCTACGGCCCCAGCGCCTTCCAGGAGTGCTGCTCTGGGTCCCCCTACGCCAAGCCCCCTCCACCCCCCATGACCTATGACCCCTCTAACCCCCCCGACTGCATCACAGTGGAGACTACCCTGGAGAAGAAACACAGCGGCGGTACTTGGCCGAAGATGATCGTCGGCGGGATGTCTGTCGCCGTGGATACGACCACAGCGACGACTCCGACCCAGCTGTCCATCTTCAAGTCACCCAAACAGAGGAAGTCCATCTTCGACACGGACGCCTTCAAACCACGGCCTGAGATGGCTCCCCATCTTCCAAGATAGAGTACCTGTTGCCCAATCAGCTGGTGGCCCACTCCCCGCAGCCCTCCAAGACTGAGTCTCTCTCCTCCTCCTCTACGGCCACACCCACCCCTCCTCCGCCGCCTACCCGCAGCGATTCGTTCAAATTCAAACACAAACAGCAGAGCAATTCCGCCTCCGACTGCACGCTCACCTCCGACGGGAACGGCGGCAAGGGGGATGCTGTTTCCATGGTTACCGGGGAGGGCCACGGGGAACACGAGATGGAACGAGAAAGGGAGAGGGAAAGAGACAGAAACGGGAACCACTACTTCCTGGATGGGAAAATGCTGACATCGAGGAAGTCATGTGATGAGGACATTGGACGCACCAGGGGGGAGGAGCCTGATGTGAAGAGGCCCCGCCCTAAATCAGCACCAGCTCTCCGACGCAGGATGACCCCCCAGTCCATCACTCTGCCCTCCTTCCAGGTCTGTTTGATGTTAATGTAGAGTGCTTTTCACTAAGGCTGATTACAATAGTCTGAAGTGGCTTCCTCGCTTCTCCTCTCCATATGCATTTACATTAAAGAACTGAACAGGTGAAGTCATCCTCTAATATGTTGTGTTCACATACAGTGGGGCAAAAAAGTATTTAGTCAGCCACCAATTGTGCAAGTTCTCCCACTTAAAAAGATGAGAGATGCCTGTAATTTTCATCATAGGTACACTTCAACTATGACAGACAAAATGAGGGAAAAAAATCCAGAAAATAACATTGTAGGATTTTTAATGTATTTATTTGCAAATTATGGTGGAAAATAAGTATTTGGTCACCTACAAACAAGCAAGATTTCTTTCTCTCACAGACCTGTAACTTCTTCGTTAAGAGGCTCCTCTGTCCTCCACTCGTTACCTGTATTAATGGCACCTGTTTGAACTTGTTATCAGTATAAAAGACACCTGTCCACAACCTCAAACAGTCACACTCCAAACTCCACTATGGCCAAGACCAAAGAGCTGTCAAAGGACACCAGAAACAAAATTGTAGACCTGCACCAGGCTGGGAAGACTGAATCTGCAATAGGTAAGCAGATTTGAAGGTTTGAAGAAATCAACTGTGGGAGCAATTATTAGGAATTGGAAGACATACAAGACCACTGATAATCTCCCTCAATCTGGGGCTCCACGCAAGATCTCACCCCGTGGGGTCAAAATGATCACAAGAACGGTGAGCAAAAATCCCAGAACCACACGGGGGGACCTAGTGAATGACCTGCAGAGAGCTGGGACCAAAGTAACAAAGCCTACCATCAGTAACACACTACGCCGCCAGGGACTCAAATCCTGCAGTGCAAGACGTGTCCCCCTGCTTAAGCCAGTACATGTCCAGGCCCGTCTGAAGTTTGCTAGAGAGCATTTGGATGATCCAGAAGAAGATTCGGAGAATGTCATACGGTCAGATGAAACCAAAATAGAACATTTTGGTAAAAACTCAACTCGTTGTGTTTGGAGGACAAAGAATGCTGAGTTGCATCCAAAGAACACCATACCTACTGTGAAGCATGGGGGTGGAAACATGCTTTGGGGCTGTTTTTCTGCAAAGGGACCAGGACGACTGATCCGTGTAAAGGAAAGAATGAATGGGGCCATGTATCGTGAGATTTTGAGTGAAAACCTCCTTCCATCAGCAAGGGCATTGAAGATGAAACGTGGCTGGGTCTTTCAGAATGACAATGATCCCAAACACACCGCCCGGGCAATGAAGGAGTGGCTTCGTAAGAAGCATTTCAAGGTCCTGGAGTGGCCTAGCCAGTCTCCAGATCTCAACCCCATAGAAAATCTTTGGAGGGAGTTGAAAGTCCGTGTTGCCCAGCAACAGCCCCAAAACATCACTGCTCTAGAGGAGATCTGCATGGAGGAATGGGCCAAAATACCAGCAACAGTGTGTGAAAACCTTGTGAAGACTTACAGAAAACAGTTTGACCTCTGTCATTGCCAACAAAGGGTATATAACAAAGTATTGAGAAACAGAAAAAGATTGATTTTCTCATTTTGTCTGTCATAGTTGAAGTGTACCTATGATGAAAATGACAGGCCTCTCATCTTTTTAAGTGGGATAACTTGCACAATTGGTGGCTGACTAAATACTTTTTTGCCCCACTGTACCTAGCCTATGATCAAGGAGAGGAGACAAGATGTGCATTCCACTTAAGACTACTGAGATGCACCTTATGTCTCAAAACACTTCATTTAAAAAGAGAAACACCAGCACTGCGTGGCCTCGCACCCAGCCAGTACTCCAGGGTGATACACGGCAGCCTTTTTGTGGCAGTATTTACAACCCTTTCTGTGTGTGCCTCGCCACCAGGCTGCCTCAATGGTGATTGATGCCTCTGTACAGAGCTCCAGGCGATATGTGCTGAGTCCGGGGGCTGTGGTCTCATCCCAGCACTCTTAAACTGCTCCTTCAGTTTACTTCCCATCGTTCTCTTCTTTCTGTTTCTGGTCATTGGACTGTGACTGGGGTCCCACTCTGAAATGGGTCCTTCTCCTTATTCTCCTACTCTTTCTGTTCCTCATCATTAAACCCAATGATTTCTGTATCTGTCAACCATCAGAGCTACTCCAATGACGATCACTCCCCAGAGCCCAGAGAGATGCTTCGCTCCTCTCCCAACCGCTCTCACAGACACAGTGTGGGCTTCGTGACCACCATCTACAACAGTACCCTGCCTGCAAGTGAGTCTCTCTCTCTCTCTCTCTCTCTCTCTCTCTCTCTCTCTCTCTCTCTCTCACACACTCTCCTTTTTAATAAAAATAATAAATGTAGCCTCTTTTCCTCTTCAATTTCAATCTTCTCATCGCTGCAACTCCCTAATGGGTTCAGGGGCCGAAGGTCGAGTCATGTGTCCTCAGAAACATGACCAGCCCAACCGCGCTTCTTAACCTCTCTAGGGTATGTGGGACGCTAGCGTCCCACCTGGCCAACATCCAGTGAAATTGCAGCGCGCCAAATTCAAATACAAAAATACTCATTATAAAAATTCAGAAAAGATATGACTATTTTACATGGGTTTAAAGATTAACTCCTTGTGAATCCAACCACTGTTCAGATTTCAAAAATGCTTTACGTCGAAAGCACACCTTACGATTATTTGAGAACATAGGCCAGCAGACAAATCATTACAAACAGTAACCAGCCAAATAGAAGTTACACAAGTCAGAAATATAGATAAAATGAATCACTTACCTTTGACAATCTTCATATGGTGGCACTCAGAAGACATTCATTTATTCAATAAATGTTCCTTTTGTTCGATAAAACCTCAGTTTTGTTCGCCTTTCCTTCAGTAATCCACAGGCTCAAACGCAGTCACAACAGGCAGACAAAAAAATCCAAATTGTATCTGTAAAGTTCATAGAAACATGTCAACCGATGTTTATATTCAACCCTCAGGTTGTTTTTAGCTTAAATAATCGATAATATTTCAACCGGACAATAACGTTGTCAATATAAAAGGTAAACAAGAAAGGCACTCTCTCGGTCGTGCGCATGAAAAAGCTCTGTGACACTGCAGGGTCCTCTCATTCAGACTGCTCTTACTCCCTCATTTTTCAGAATACAAGCCTGAAACAATTTCTAAAGACTGACGTCTAGTGGAAGGCATAGGAACTGCAATTTAAGCCCTAAGTCAATGGACACTAATGGAATTGAATAGAAAACTACAACACAAAAATCCTACTTCCGGAATGGATTTTTCTCAGGTTTTCGCCTGCCAAATCAGTTCTGTTTTACTCATAGACACTATTTTAACAGTTTTGGAAACTTTAGTGTTTTCTATCCATATCTACTATTATATATATGCATATCCTATCTTCTGGGCCTGCTTTTCATCCAAAATTCCAAATGCACCCGCCCGCTTAACCCAGAAACCAGCCGCACCAGTGTGTCGGGGGAAACTCCTTTCACCTGATGATCAAGGTCAGCCTGCATCCGCCCGGCCCGCCACAAGGATTCGCTGAAAGCGCAATGAGCCAAGTAGTCCCCCGGCCAAACCCTCCCCTAACCCGGATGATGCTGAGACAATTCTATGGGACTCACGATCACGGCCGGTTGTGACACTGCCCGGGATCGAACTCTGGTCTGTAGTGACGCCTTTAACACTGCGATGCAGTGCCTTAGACCGCTGCACCACTCAGGAGGACCCATAACACATTTCTATCTGGAGCCTCTCTAGCCAGTGTGTGTTCCTCCTATTTAACCGGTGTGGTGGTGGTGGTTGTTGTTGTTCTCTAATCAGTGTGTGTGTGTTCTATCAGACTCGGCCCATCGTGGCCTGGCCCCGTGTCCAGCGGTGACCGCAGTGATGAGGAACCCAGTCTACACAGTCCGCAGCCACAGAGTCCACACCAACAACTGTCCCTCTGTCTCCTCCCAGATCTGCCAACACCAGCACAACAACCAACACCCCAGGTAATTACCCCAGACAGAATAACTACCCCGACAGAATAACTACCCCGAAAAGTGGAGCCCAGTCATTCCTCAAGGGGGCAAATTATCATTTAGTCTAAATTATTGGCTTGAAAATATGACATTGCTTAAGTAGGCAAATATTTAGTAGGAAACAACTTGGTCATCATTATGATGAAGGCAATTTTTCTTTATGGCAATGTTGCCTTTAGTTAGGTAAGTTGGTTAAAAATACCTTGCAATGGTAACGTTAGCTAGCTGAAATCCGGTGCTCTCCCCTCTATCTTAGCTAGCTAGCTAATGTTATACTACATCTAAAGTCAATCTGACAACATTACAATGATGACAAGTTTCTCCTACTAAATAGTTGCATCCTTTGGAGATGTCGTGCTGTTTGAGAATGGGTTGAGTAGCAGATTCAGTCGTGCACCAGTCCCTAAGATGACTTTCATAAAAAGGCGTTGGTGGCGCTATGTTCAACCCATGAATTATGTAGGAAGAGAGTATGTGTGTCAGTCCGCAGCACCAGGGCCGTCTGAGCCTGGACCTGAGCCAAAAGCGTCCAGCAGCAGACTACTCAGAGTCCTCGTCACGCAGCAGCCGCACCTCCCATGGTACCAACTCACTACCCTCCAGTGCTCGCCTGGGCCTTGGTCAGTCACCCATGCATGCACGCCACATACACGCGCTCGTATTATACATGCTTGCGCACACACAAAAAATACTTATTATACCCACGCCACACACACAATAATTGAATTATATACACACACACGCCCACGCGCGCCCACACACACACACACACACACTGATGGACTTTTCCTCTATTGCATCAGATTCTTCCAGTAACGTCCAGTACCGGAACGAGAGGATTAAGATCCCCTCCACTCCCCGCTACCCTCGATCTATGCTGGGCTCTGACAGAGGTACATGCATGGATGGATGGATGGATGGATGCATAATTGAACAAACAAATTAGTTAACAACATTATTGATGGGTGGGTGGATAGACAAATGAATGAATTAACAAATGAGTGGATGGATGAATGAACACGTATTAAGATGCCTATTCCCTGAATACTGTACCTCTCGACCAATATTACCTGACTCTGGTCCCAAGGGGACTTTAGAATGCTCATTTTCCACTCAACTAAAGAATATTATTCCAAATCAAACAGCTGACTACATTTGTTTTTTCTCTGAGATGTGATACCCCTGTTAGCAGGTAATGTAAAGGTGCTGTTCTGTAATCTATTGCTGAAAAAGTTGGACACAGGGAAACACTAATCTACTGTTGAAAAAACACTAAACACAGGGAAACACTTTAACCATATAGATTTTGTGTCCTGGGCCATTAAAGCTGGGGGTTAATATGCTTTTGTCAGGATATTTACAACCTGGTTACCTGTCTGAGAAATGACACTGTAACTATGGACCAATTCTTTCCCTTTCTCACTCTCGCTTTCGCTCTACTACCATGTTTTAACTGTTGTGAGTATTTTAATTGTTTTTACTATGGTTGTAAGAATGACAAACACATTTTCCCTTGGGAATTAATAAAGTACGATCTCATCTTAATATCTCATTTAAAGTCTCTTACCCTCTCTCCCCGCCACCCCTCTCCAGGCTCCCTGTCACATTCAGAGTGCAGCAGTCCCAGCCTCATCACTCCCCCCCAATCACCTCTGAACCTGGAGACTTCCTCCTTCGCCAGCAGCCAATCACAGAGCTCCATATCCACCCTGCCCAGAATCTCCGTCAGCCCTGTGCCAATTGGAGAGCGGAGGAAAGACCGGTAGGATGGGAAAGATGACAAACGTGAGATAGGGCTGGACAGTCTAAAACATGGTGTGGAATGGAGTGTCCCCAGCAGTTTTATTTATTTGCTATTTTCCACTACTAGCAATCCTCATTCAATTGGTCAAATAATCACCATGCCCTTTGTTCGCTGGCTGTATCACAACTGGCCGTGATTGGGAGTCCCATAGGGTGACACAATTGGCCCAGCGTCTTCTGGGTTTGGCCCGGGGTAGACCGTCATTGTAAATAAGAATTTGTTCTTAACTGACTTGCCTCGTTAAATAAACGTTAAATTAAAGCTAACTCAGGTGGACTAGTACTAGAATATATTAAATAACACTGGTCTAAAGGAGTACAGGTAGGAAGTGTGTGATGCGTAGATTATATATCAGCTATAATGCTCTTGGTATATGCAGCATAAAGGTCAGTTGAGTGTTGCTGTCGTTTCTCCTTGTAGCCTGGTCCCAGATCTGTTTGTGCTTTAGCCAACTCCTCTGACCATGCCAGTGGAATGATCAAATTTAATTTGGCACATGCGCCGAATACAACTGGTGTAGACTTTACCATCAAATGCATGCTTACGAGCCCTTCCCAACTATGCAGAGTTTAAAAATAAAATAGTAAAAATAGTCAAATAAAATACACAAGGATGGAGCTATATACAGAGAGTACCAGATCAATGTGGAGCTATATACAGGGAGCACCAGTACCAGATCAATGTGGAGCTATATACAGGGAGTACCAGTACCAGATCAATGTGGAGCTATATACAGGGAGCCCCAGTACCAGATCAATGTGGAGCTATTTACAGGGAGTACCAGTACCAAATCAATGTGGAGCTATATACAGGGAGTACCAGTACCAGATCAATGTGGAGCTATATACAGGGAGCACCAGTTCCAGATCAATGTAGAACTATATACAGGGAGTACCAGTACCAGATCAATGTGGAACTATATACAGGGAGCACCAGTACCAGATCAATGTGGAGCTATATTCAGGGAGTACCAGTACCAAATCAATGTGGAGCTATATACAGGGAGCCCCAGTACCAGATAAATGTAGAACTATATACAGGGAGTACCAGTACCAGATCAATGTGGAACTATATACAGGGAGCACCAGTACCAGATCAATGTGGAGCTATATTCAGGGAGTACCAGTACCATATCAATGTGCAGAGGTACCAGATATTTGAAGTAGATATGTACATGAAGGCAGGATAAAGTGACTAGTCATCAGGATAGATGATAAGAATTAAATAAAGAAAAGAGTAGTAGCAGTAGCACATGGGTGTAAAAGTGTGTGTGATGTGTACGTATGCATGTTTGTGTGTTAGAAGGGTTCGCTAAACACATGCAGAAGGAACCAGGCTATTTTCCTTTTGTTATATTTAGTTGTTTCTTCTTCTCACACCAGACCTGTTTGGCCTCTGCATTTCCGTCTGTTTTCTTTTACTGTCTGTCCTTCCTGTCCACTTCGTGTCTGTTTTTTCTCTCGTCCATCTCCTCTCTCGTTTCTTCTCTTCCATCTGCCGTGTGTGTAAATGTCTCCAGGTCTCTGCACCGTAACAGGTCTTTTCTGAGGATCCCTCTGGCTGCTAGGCCGAGGTTCTCCTCTCTCAGGAGCCTCAGGTTTGTTGACTGACTGATGGTCTTACTGTTAACATGCTTGAGTGTTGGATAGAAATACTGAAATTAAGATGTAGACACAGGCCCACTTCAGAAACAACTCCTTGCCCCCCCCCGTCTTGTGATTAGGAGCCAGGAGTTGTTTCCAGGCAGAGCCCATAGAGACTTGGAATGTGTAGAGCGTGTGTTGTGTGGTATTTCTCACCGCTGAACAGCAGCTAGGCCTACATCCCACTTCTCTGTTGAACAGGTCAGTGCACGCCAGGTTTACATTAGCCTGCGTATCATGGAAAAGATCCAGAAAACATCTCAACTATTCCTCTCGAACCGGAGAAGATAGATAGACGTGTGCTGCGTCTCAATTGTCACTGACAGTTTTGAGTTTGTATGGTTGGAATTGTTGAAATGATGTGGCCAGTTTCATGTGTGAAGTCCTCACTGAGGCTGCATGATACTGAATGTCCGTGCCCTTTTGCAGATGGGATGGCATTCTGAGTGTGTTTGGGCCCAATGCTAGTCACCAGGCTGAATGTGAAGATAACTCTGTCCACCTCACAACCTCTGGATCTTTTACTTGTCTTCTCCTTGTAGCACACAGTCTGTTATTTCTATCTGTTGGTTTTTCATGTGATATGTAATATGTCTCTGTCTTGTGAAAATCAATATGAGTTTCATAGCATCCTAATCCCTATGTAGTGCACAACTTTTGTCAATACCCTCATAGGGGAGATGAGATGCAGCCCTGAAGTTTCTCATCCCTCCCTCCCGTCAGGCCGTACCTGGAGGAACCTCGTAATGTGATCGTTCACAAAGGGGCGGAGCCTCTGGGCATCTCTATCGTCAGCGGCGAGAACGGCGGTATCTTCGTCTCCAAGGTAACCGGAGGCAGCATCGCCCATCAGGCCGGGCTGGAGTACGGCGACCAACTCCTCGAGGTAACTTTCCTGTTTCATTGCTCCTTCCTGCCAGGGTTAAGGGTCATATCCGTTTCAGCTCAGGAGGAAATTATAAATGTGACGATGTTGACTGCAGCCAGCGCAGTCGCTTGCACATCTAGACTACACATACTCCAGTTCCCCCTCATGGAATAAAACATTACATTTAGCATTTTTGTCGTTTAGCAGTTGTTCTTATCCAGAGTGACCTAGTCAGCCGTTCATGCCTGAGAATGACAATTGAGAAGTGCTATTTATTTTCAGTGAGGTTTATTTCAATAACATCTTACCTTTCTCTCCTCCGTTTCATCTCCCCTCCTCCAGTATAATGGTATTAACTTGCGTAATGCCACAGAGCAGCAAGCCAGGCTGATAATTGGTCAGCAGTGTGACACCATCACCATCATGGCTCAGTACAACCCCCACATGTACCAGCTGGGAAACCACTCACGCTCCAGGTCATACACACACACACACAGCTGGAAAACCATTCAAAATCCACATTAACAAAAAAAATATATTTCCAGAGGTTAGTTTTTTAAATGAAAGGTAATCGAAGACAAAATGTTATTCATAGTTCAAAAGTGGTGTAAAGTTGACCTCCAACCATGCCATTTATTATGTAATTCCCAAATTAATCATCTGGAGAAATATACAGGCATCATTTGGCACCTCTATCCAATTTAAATAAATGGCACCAATCTCTCCCATTCATTTGACTGAGGTATTAAGGTTTTTGTTTCTCTCTC
The DNA here is from genome assembly GCF_034236695.1 of Oncorhynchus nerka. Taxonomy (NCBI): domain Eukaryota; kingdom Metazoa; phylum Chordata; class Actinopteri; order Salmoniformes; family Salmonidae; genus Oncorhynchus; species Oncorhynchus nerka. The sequence continues at coordinate 28,762,159 of NC_088423.1, forward strand.
TTTGCGTGTGTAGTTCTCGTCTGGAGCCGGTGAGCAGCCAGTCAACTCCCCATGGCAGTGGAGCCACCACCCCTGACAACCACTCTACTATAGACACTCTGAGTGAACAAGACGAAGGAACACTCACCCCCTCCTCCAAACAGACCACCCCTACAACTAGTCCTCATAGTTTCATCAGGTAACAAACACACCTCTGACTGCTCCAGCCTCTCTAACCTAATGTGTGTTTGTACTGCAAGGGTTGGATACAGCAGCAGACACATTTCCGTTTCGTAAGGATTAGTAAAGTTTTCTTCTTCCCTCCCCATCCAGGATGTTGTCAGAGGGTAGTCGTAAGGTGTGTGAACCACGGGTGGTGACGGTGCGCAGAGCCCAGGGGGCAGAACTGGGGCTGGGGCTATGTGGAGGGAACCTCCGCGGGGTCTATGTAGAGAGTCTGGAAGAGGACAGCCCTGCTAGGGGAACAGAGGGACTGCAGCCTGGGGACCTCATACTGGAGGTAGGTTTTTACATAAACCAGCATGTGTGCAGATTTGATTTGAGACACTAGGGATGGTGTTTTGAAAAAATGGCGCTATTCGAATAGTATTTATTTTTGTTGGATATCCGGATATTTAAAAGAAAAAATGCGTACCTGAGCACTGCTGCGCAGGGAGAGGCTGGCTATTGCTTCAGCGGCCTGCAGAGTTTATATGGGGCGGTGTGTGTTGCGAGCAGGGAGAGAGCGAGACACAAAGGACATTTTGCTACAGCCAAGACTAGCTAAAGCAGTCACTTGAAGCAGTCACTATGTTATTTTATAACAGTGCCTGTCTCGACTGGAGTAGCCTACAGAAGCTAGCTAGCTACATAACCCAAACCTGTTCCCTAACCATAACCTCAGTCTCCTAACCTGCTACGAAAAAGTAACTTTAGTATCGAAGTGGCAAGAAAATCTTTTTTTCCCAACTATAGCTAGCTAGGCTAATTAAGGCCATATGCTACACTTTCTCCCCAACCCCATTCAAATAAAACAGCCTACCTGTTTCTCTTTATAGCCTACTCTTCATTACCCTAACTTTTAATTCTGTTATTTTATTCCATCTTGCATTGCATTAGTGAACGCTCACTCAACTTGCAAAGCATTGAGCCTCTTTGATTGGCCAACATTAACAACAAGCTACTCACGTGAAGGTTACCGGTCTTTATTTATGGGCCGCACGTCATAAAAACAACATTGAAAAGTTTGTTTCATTAAACGAAAGATTTGAAATGTCATGGTATATCCTTGTATGTAACAATGTCACATGGATATATTCATTTAATTTAGATAAAGCCTTTTGTGTTAAAATCAGTTAAAATGTTCAGATATTTTGAATAATCCTGCACATCCTTACACACACACACAGATTGTATAAACTTTTTTCTATCAGTTAAAATGTTCAGATATTTTGAATAATCCTGCACATCCTTACACACACACATACACACACACAGATTGTATAATAACTTTTTTCTAAGTGAACAGTTTGCACCCTGCAGTATCTCTTCCATAGCTCATGACCATTCCTCCTGCCTGTCTTTGTTCCTTCATCGATTGCCCCCTGCTTTCTCTATCATGACATACTGTGGTCGATCTAACTCATACTATCCCATTCCTGGCATGCTCTCTCCCTGTCCCTATAAGCTCTGTTCTCCAAACAGACCTAGAGCTTTTTCATCAGGACAGAACACGCAGTAGAGCTTTCACCTTTCATCCCCCTGGCAATTCTCCTCATCTTCTGTCATCATCCCCCCAGAATGAATCAATAGACGGACACTTCATACAGCCAAGGGATTTCCCTCCTCCTTTCCTCTTCTCTCTGTCTCTCTTGTGCACGCTCACACTCTTGATCTCCCTCTTTTCGTTATAATTTGTTACGGTTGAAATTTGAACGTTTGTTTTCATTTGTTTGTGTAATGTATGGTGTTGACCCAGTAAAGGCGATTGTAAATTCAAATTCTCTCTCTCAGTATGGGTCAGTAAACATGAAGAACAAGACAGTGGAGGAGGTATATGTAGAGATGCTGAAGCCAGCCGAGACGGTCACACTCAAAGTCCAACAACGACAGGACGACTTCAACATTGTCAAAGACACACCGGGGGACGGCTTCTATATCAGGTACACACACATATCCTGTCCCCAAAGTGCCTGTTTTTCATGATACCCTCTATGCGATCTACTGTACCTCCATGCACCTCCACTTCTATGCCTTCAGAAAGTATTCTGTGAGGCGGCATGTAGCCTAGTGGTTAGAGCGTTGGACTAGTAACCGAAAGGTTGCAGGATCGAATCCCCGAACTGACAAGGTAAAAACCTGTCATTCTGCCCCTGAACAAAGCAGTTAAGTTAACCCACTGTTCCTAGGCAGTCATTGAAAATAAGAATGTGTTCTCAACTGATTTGCCTAGTTAAATAAAGGTAATAAAAAATAAATAAAAAACATTCACACCCCTTTTTCCACATTTTGGATTGAATTGAAATGTGTTGTCACCAAACTACAAAAAATACTATATTTTTCCTTTTTTTGTTGTTGTGATGAACAATTTAACACCGTATCTTGATTAGATGAATATTCAACCCCCTGAGTCAATACATGTTAGAATCACCTTTGGCAGTGATTTTCAGTCAATGTAGTCTTGGTAAGCAAATCCAGTGTATATTTGGCCTTTTTTTTTAGGTTATTGTCCTGCTGAAAGGTGAATTTGTCTCCCAGTGGCTGAACCAAGTTTTCCTCTAGGATTTAGCCTGTGCTTAGATCTGTTCAGTTTCTTTTTATCCAAAAAAACTCCCTAGTCCTTGCCGATGACAAGCATACCCACAACATGATGCAGCCACCATCATGCTTGAAATATGATGAGGGTGGTACTCTGATGTGTTGAATTTGCCCCAAACATAACGCTTTGTATTCAGGACAAAGAGTTTATTTCTAAGCAATTTTTTAAGCAATATATTTAGTGCCTGATTGCAAACAGGATGCATGTTTTGGAATATTGTCTTTTACAGGCTTCCTTCTTTTCACACTGTCATTTATGTTAGTATTTCGGCATAACTACAATGCTGTTGATCCATCCTCAGTTATCTCCTATCACTGCCATTAAGCTCTAACTTGTTTTAAAATCAACACTGAGCTCATTGTGAAATCCCTGAGCGGTTTCCTTCCTCTCGGCAACTTAGTTAGGAAGGACGCCTGTATTTTTGTGGTGACTGGATGTATTGATACACCATCCAAAGTGTAATTAATAAGTTAACCACGCTGAAAGGAATATTCTCTCAGCTTTTTTTATTTATTATTTTTACACATAGGTGCTTTGAAATGTGCTTGAAATTCACTGCTTGACTGAGGACCTTACCGATAATTGTATATGTGGGGTACAGAGATGGGGTAGTCATTTATAAATCATGGTATACAATATTATTTCACACGTGCAACTTGTGAATTGTTGAGCACATTTTTACTCCGGAATTTAGGATTGCCATAAAAGGGGTTGAATGGTTATTGACTCAAGACATTTCAGCTTTACATTTTTTTATGAATTTGTTAACATTTCTAAGAAGTTCCACAATCTCCATTTAATCCATTTGAAATTCAGGCTGTAACACAACAAAATGTGGACAAAGTTGAGGGGTGTGAATACTTTCTGAGCACATACAGTGCATTCAGAAAGTTTTCAGACCCTTTTCCATATTATGTTACTTTACAGCCTGAATTTTAAATGGATTCAATTGAAATAATACCCCATAATGACAAAGTGAAAACATAAAAAAGAAAAAAAAGAAGTAATAAATACAAAAAAACTACCTTTTTTACGTAAGTATTTAGACCTTTTGCTATGAGACTTGAAATTGAGCTCAGGTGCATCCTGTTTCCATTGATCATTCTTGAGATGTTTCTACAACTTGATTGGAGTCCACCTTTTAGTAAATTCAATTGATTTGACATGATTTGGAAAGACACACACATGTCTATATCAGGTCCCACTGTTGATAGTGCATGTCAGAGCAAAAACCAAGCCATGAGGTCAAAGGAATTCTCTGTAGAGTGCCAAGACAGGATTGTGTCTAGGCACAGATCTGGGGAAAGGTACCAAAACATTTCTGAAGCATTGAAGGTCCCCAAGAACACAGTGGCCTCCATCATTCTTAAGTGGAAGAAGTTTGGAACCACCAAGACTCTTCCTAGAGCTGGGCTGCCCGGCCAAACTGAGCAATTGGGAAGTTAACCAAGAACCCTCTGTTCTCTGTGGAGATGGTTGTCCTTCTGGAACATTCTCCCATCTCTGCAGCACTTCACCAATCAGAACTTTATAGTAGAGTGGCCAGACGGAAGCCACTCCTCAGTAAAAGGCATATCGCTTCATACTCGTCGCCAAACCCACTGGCTCCATGTCATCTACAAGACCCTGCTAGGTAAAGTCCCCCCTTATCTCAGCTCGCTGGTCACCATAGCATCTCCCACCTGTAGCACACGCTCCAGCAGGTATATCTCTCTAGTCACCCCCAAAACCAATTCTTTCTTTGGCCGCCTCTCCTTCCAGTTCTCTGCTGCCAATGACTGGAACGAACTACAAACATCTCTGAAACTGGAAACACTTATCTCCCTCACTAGCTTTAAGCACCAACTGTCAGAGCATCTTACAGATTACTGCACCTGTACATAGCCCACCTATAATTTAGCCCAAACAACTACCTCTTTCCCAACTGTATTTAATTAATTTATTTATTTTGCTCCTTTGCACCCCATTATTTTTATTTCTACTTTGCACATTCTTCCATTGCAAAACTACCATTCCAGTGTTTTACTTGCTATATTGTATTTACTTTGCCACCATGGCCTTTCTTGCCTTTACCTCCCTTCTCACCTAATTTGCTCACATTGTATATAGACTTGTTTTTTTACTGTATTATTGACTGTATGTTTGTTCTACTCCATGTGTAACTCTGTGTCGTTGTATCTGTCAAACTGCTTTGCTTTATCTTGGCCAGGTCTCAATTGTAAATAAGAACTTGTTCTCAACTTGCCTACCTGGTTAAATAAAGGTGAAATAAAAAAAATATGACAGCCCACTTGGAGTTTGCCAAAAGGACTCTGACCATGAGAAACCAGATTATCTGGTCTGATGAAACTAAGGTTGAACTTTTTGGCCTGAATGACAAGTGTCACATCTAGAGGAAACCTTGCACTATCCCTACGGTGAAGCATAGTTGTGGCAGCAGCATCATGCTATCATGTTTTTCAGCGGCAGGGACTGGGAGACTAGTCAGGATCGAGGGAAAGATGAATGGAGCAGGGTACAGAAAGATCCTTGATGACAACCAGTGGTGTAAAGTACTTAAGTAAAAATACTATAAAGTACTACTTAAGTAGTTTTTTGGGGTATCTGTACTTACTATGTATATTTTTGACTACTTTTACTTCACTACATGCCTAAAGAATTTGTATTTGTACTCTATACATTTTCCATGACACCCAAAAGTACTTGTTACATTTTGAATGCTTAGAAGGACAGAAAATGATTAAATTCACAAGCTTATTAAGAGAACATCCCGGGTCATCCCTACTGCCTCTGATCTTGCGGACTCACTAAACACATGCTTTGTAAATTGTCTAAATTGTGCCATCTGGTTTGCTTACTATAAGTATTTTTTTTATTTGTACTTTTACTTTGATACTTCAGTATTGTTTTAGCAATTACATTTACTCAAGTAGGATTTTACTGGGTGATTTTCTATTAAGTTATCTTTACTTGACAATTGAGGTCCTGCTCCAGAGCGCTCAGGACCTCAGACTGGGGCGAAGGTTCACCTTCCAATAGGACAATGACCCTAAGCACAGGCATGACAATGCAGGAGAAACTCCCCAAATACAGGCGTGCCAAGCTTGTCACGTCATACCCAAGAAAACTCGAGGTTGTAATTGCTGCCAACGGTGCTTCAACAAAGTACTGAGTAAAGGGTTTGAATACTTATGTAAGTGGATTAATTCAGATTTGAATTTTCAATACATTTGCAAAATTGTTAATCTGTTTTTGCTTTGTCATTATGGTGTTATTGTGTGTAGATTGATAAGGGAAAGATGCACTTTCTCTTCATCTAAAGCAATTAGGTCCCACATCCAGGAGGACCATCCCATCCACCATCTCTCTCCCTAGAGATACTATCTATCATACATACAGCAGGGTTGGTTTACCTGCGGACAGACTGAGGAGACTCTCTTCATTGCGCCTAGGCTAAATGCCCTTGTAGAAAGTGTGTGCGCGAGCAAATGTCTGTCACTTTGCATCTATGTAGGCTCAAGGCAGACTGAGACAGACCATACAGTAAATAAAGGCTGTGAATGAAGAGTAGGGGGAAGTCTGTTGGTAAGTGCAGCTGTTTGTTGTTAGAAGTCTGTAGAAAGCTGAGAGGTTGTGTCCCAAATGGCACCCTATTCCCTATACAGTACCCATTTCTTTTCTTTTTTATAAACCAGACCTCATTGGGCTCTGGTCAAAGGTAGTGCACTATATAAGGAATATGGTGCCATTTAGGACTCAGTCGCAGTTTCTGCATGGCAGCCGCAGTCACTAGTCATACAGGCTGGGTCGTGATGGCATTGGCACTAACTCTGCACACAGCCCCACTGATATACTTCGAAAGAGTTATGGGGCTCCAACCATACTGGGTGAAGGGTTGCACACACTGAACACGCATGCACGCACACACACTAACCCTCCCTCTTCCTTTCTCTCCCTCCTTCATTCTTTCTTCCTACCCTCCTTACCCCCTTCCTCCATCTCTCCAGAGCACTTTATGAGCGGACAGTGGAGGCAGAGCTGGACCTTAGTTTTAAGAAGGATGACATCCTTTATGTGGATGATACTCTACCAAAGGGCAGCTTTGGCACCTGGATGGCCTGGCAGCTGGATGAGAATGCACAGCAGATCCAGAGAGGACAGATACCCAGCAAATACATGTGAGACACACACAGACATGCAGACGCACGCACGCGCGCGTCATGGCTCTTGTGTAATTATATTGTGTGTCTGTGTAGGATGGACCAGGAGTTGTACCGTAGACACAGTATGACAGAGCTGAAAGACGACAAGGACAGTAAGAGCCTCTCTGCCGCCGCCAGGCGATCCTTCTTCAGGAGGAAGCACAAACACAAACGCAGCAGCTCCAAAGATGGCAAGGAACTGGTGGCTCTGGACGCCATTAGCACAGACTCTATACCATTCCTAGAGGGTGAGGGGGGACACACCTTTACATGGATAAATCATTGGGCTGGAGTGTAACTACCTAGAGGCTAGGTGCAACTGATTTGATTTTGGTATTGGGCATTTGTGTGTGTGTGTGTTTGACCATGTATATGCGTGTCTCACTCCCTCAGACTGTGTGAGCATGGCGTACCAGCGGGTCCAGAAGGTAGAGTGTGTGTCTCCCAGGCCGGTTCTGATCCTCGGTCCTCTCTCAGACCCCGTCAAGGACATGCTGGTCAAAGAGTCCCCCGGGAAGTTTTGCAGATGTGTCCTGGGTGAGTAAAGTACAACAGTTCTAATAATACATTACAACAGCGTACACAAGTATCTACAAAATAGGCCTACCCCAACTTGCCGACTGAGCTAAAGTCCTAGAGATTATGTTCCAAATGGCACCCTATTCCCTATATAGTGCACTACTTTTGACCGGGCCCTGGGGATAGGCTGCCATTTCTGACAGACATTGTCTTGCTTGGACTCCAAAAGCCACCTTTTGTCTTAAAATAATTTGAAAATAAGACAATTTAATAATTTAGCAGATGCTCTTATCCAGAGGAACTTAGTTAGTGTATTCATCTTAAGCTAGCTGGGTGGGAAAACCACATTTCTTACTCATAGTAAGTACATTTTTCCTCAAAGTAGCTATCAGCAAAGTCAATTCAAGTGCGAGTGTTAGTTTACGAAAATATTTTTTGTACCATGGTCTTGTAGTGGATGGGCGCTTCAACTGGGCCAATTTTGCGCCGCCCTATGATACTCCCGGTCACAGCTGGTTGTGACACAGCCTGGGATCTAACCCGGGTTTATAGTGACACCTCAAGCTTTGCGCTGCAGTGCCTGAGACCACTACACCGTTAGGAAGGCTCTCTGTATTCCATTTTCAATAAATGTGCAAACATTTCTATAAATATGTTTTCACTTTGTCATTATGGAGTGGTGTGTGTGTGTAGACATTTTTGCAATGGAAATGAGAATTTCTTATTGGAGAAGTTGAGGTAGTCCCTCCCTGTTTCAGTCTGTTTTCTGTTGTTTGGTGCCTAATGAATATGACCCTGGTGTTCTGACGTGTGTGTGTGTGGTTTCCTCAGAGGTTATGAAGGCGTCCCAGCAGGCTATAGAGCGCGGCGTCAAAGACTGCCTCTTCATCGACTACAAACGCAGGAGCGGCCATTTTGACGTGACCACCGTGGCCTCCATCAAGGAGATAACAGAGAAGGTACAGCATCAGGGCTGGTCTAGGATAAGTTTTACCCTTTTAAGATAATAATAGTGAATAAGATTATATGAACTGGGGGACCTGATCCTAGATAAACATTCCTTCTTCGTTACATCCTCTTCTCTTTTGTCAGATACAAGTGTTCCCCTTTGATATTTCAGAATTTGTGAAAGGTGGGTCAATTTATAAATGTAGCACTTTAAAGATGTGGTCAATTAATAGCAGATTTTATGCCACCTCAAAAGAATTCCTTGGGTTTTTGGATTATCACAATTAACAACGTTCTGTGGTACCGGAAGTGAAGTCTCTTTCGTGTGATCCATTCTGAATGTAGTATGATCATGTTGCTTGTTGTACCTTAAACAGAACTGATCTAAGATGTCCTCCTCTCCCAGGACTGTCACTGTCTGCTAGACATCGCACCCCATGCCATTGAGAGGCTGCACAGCGTCCACATTTACCCAATCGTCATCTTCATCCGCTACAAAAACTCCAAGCAGATAAAGTAAGGAGCCAGCCAAACCTATCATCTTCAAAGACCTTTAGTGTTAAAACATTTTAGATCTTTTAAATGTGATCTTTAGTGTGTTTTCTCCATTTCTACTTGGTGGTTGAGTTCACAGAAAGCTTTTGTGCATGGGATGTTCACATGGGTCAGTAACTCATTGCAGAAATGAATGGGATGTAAGGGTGTTTAGCACTATTTAAAACTACAGTATAATAGCGTTATAATCCCCAGGCTCCTTTTCTTCTCGACTACCCCCCCACCCCCCCTGGCTGTATCTCAATGTTCTTTGATAACTTACTCTACTTCTTGACCGGTCAGTAATGAAGAGATTGGATAGATATCCTCTATACCATGGTACCATTAATCACTCAGCACTAATAGGCTTGTCCCAGTAGTGAGTTGAGTTGTAGTGCCATGTTTTGGGGACTTAGAGAGATCAATCTATTATTTAGAGAATATATATATAAAAATATTGTATAGATCAATAAATACAAAGGCTATGAAAATAGGGGTACTTTTTTATTATTATTATTTGTACATATACTGTATAGTATGTGGCCCTAAGTTTTATCATTACAAAGATACAGTTGAAGTCAGAAGTTAGCCAGCTACATTTAAACTCGGTTTTTCACAATTCCTGACATTTGATCCTAGTAGAAAGTCCCTGTCTTAGGTCAGTTAGGTTCACCACTTTATTTTAAGAATATGAAATGTCAGAATAATAGTAGAGTGATTTATTTCAGCTTTTATTTCTTTCCTCACATTTCCAGTGGGTCAGAAGTTTACATACACTCAATTAGTATTTGGTAGCATTGCCTTTAAATTGTTTAACTTGGGTCAAATGTTTCAGGTAGCCTTCCACAAGCTTCTCACAATAAGTTGGGTGAATTTTGGCCCATTCCTCCTGACAGAGCTGGTGTAACTGACTCAGGTTTGTAGGCCTCCCTGCTCGCACACGCTTTTTCCGTTCTGCCCACAAGTTTTCTATAGGATGAGGTCAGGGCTTTGTGAAGCCACTCCAATATCTTGACTTTGTTGTCCTTAAGCCATTTTGCCACAACTTTGGAAGTATGCTTGGGGTCATTGTCCATTTGGAAGACCCATTTGCGACCAAGCTTTAGCTTACCCTTTTAACCTCTTACCTCTACCTGGGACGCTTGCGTCCCAACTAGAGCTCTGGAAATGCAAATGCGCTACGCTAAATGCTAATAGTATTAGTTAAAACTCAAAAGTTCATTAAAATACACATGCAGGGTATCAAATTAAAGCTACACTCGTGAATCCAGGCAACAAGTCAGATTTTTAAAATGCTTTTCGGCGACAGCATGAGAAGCTATTATCTGATAGCATGCACCAATACACTACAACAGAAAAGCACAGCAGGGGACGTAAACAAAATAATTAGCATTTCGGCGTTACACAAACCGCACAATAAAATAGAAAACAGTCATTACCTTTCACCATCTTCTTTGTTGGCACTCCTAGATGTCCCATAAACACTATTGGGTCTTTATTTCGATTAAATCGGGCCATATAAAGCCAAGATATCGTTATATGTAGACTGTGTGATAAACGAAAAAAACAGCGATTTCACAACGTAACGTCATTTTTTAAAATTCAAAAAGTAGACTATAAACTTTCACAAAACACTTCGAAATACGTTTGTAATGCTACTGTAGGTATTAGTAAACGTTAATAAGCGATAAAAATCATCCGTAGGCGATGTAAATATCATTAGCTGTCGTCTTGGAAAAAATTTCAGGAGAGAGCTCTTCCGGAATGATCTGGGCGGAGACCGGAGGTAAGTCGTGCCCCTCTTTCGGTTCAACCAAGAATCAAAGATGATTCAATTCACAAGACTCTAGACAACATGGGGATGCTGTGGGAGTTGAATGCTCGGTCTTATCTAATTCGACTCACTGTTAACAATTGCTGGAAGTGGCGCAAGGATATTTATTTCCACTTTCTGTGATCAGGTTTTCCTGCGCTTTCCGATGTAACGCACGTTATGTAATAGCCACAGTCGTGATTTAACCAGTTTTAAAAACGTCCGAGGGTTTCCTATCCACACATTCTAACCATATGAACGTACTATATTCCTGGCATGAGTAGCAGGGCGCTGAAATGTTGCGCGATTTTTAACAAAATGTTCAAAAAAGTAGAGGGTCGACTGAAGAGGTTAAGATAATAATAGTGAATAAGATTGATGTCTTGAGATGTTGCTTCAATACATCCACATACTTTTCCTCCTCATGATGCCATCTATTTTGAAGTGCACCAGTCCCTCCTGCAGCAAAGCACCCCCACAACATGATGCAGCCAACCCCGTGCTTCACGGTTGGGATGGTGTTCTTCGGCTTGCAAGTTTTTCCTCCAAACATAACCATGGTCATTATGGCCAAACAGTTCTATTTTTGTTTCATCAGACCAGAGGACATTTCTCCAAAAAGTACGAGCTTTGTCCCCATGTGCAGTTGCAAACCGTAGTCTTGCTTTTTTTGTGGAGGTTTTGGAGCAGTGGCTTCTTCCTTGCTGAGTGGCCTTTCAGGTTATGTCGATATAGGACTCATTTTACTGTGGATGTAGATACTTTTGTACCTGTTTCCTCCAGCATCTTCACAAGGTCATTTGCTGTTGTTCTGGGATTGACTTGCACATTTCGCACCAAAGTACATTCATCTCCAGGAGACAACGCGTCTCCTTCCTGAGCGGTATGACGGCTGTGTGGTTCCATGGTGTTTATACTTGCGTACTATTGTTTGTACAGATGAACATGGTACCTTCAGGCATTTGGAAATTGCTCCCAAGGATGAACCAGACTTGAACCAGTCTACAATTGTTTTCCTGAGGTCTTGGCTGATTTATTTTTATTTCCCCATAATGTCAAGCAAAACGTCACTGAGTTTGAAGGTAGGCCTTGAAATACATCCACAGGTACACCTCCAATTGACTAAAAGGATGTCAATTAGCCTATCAGAAGCTTCTAAAGCCATAATCATTTTCTGGAATTTTCCCAAGCTGCTTAAAGGCACAGTCAATTTAGTGTATGTAGACTTCTGACCCACTGGAATTGTGATACAATGAATTAATAGTGAAATAATCTGTCTGTAAACAATTGTTGGATAAATGACTTGTGTCATGCACAAAGTAGATGTCCTAACCGACTTGCCAAAACTGGTTTGTTAACAAGAAATTTGTGCAGTGTTTGAAAATCGAGTTTTAAAGACTCCAACCTAAGTGTATGTAAACTTACGACTTCAACTGTATATAAGGACCTTGAGCATTCTCCAGTGGCAAACTATTATCAGGGGAAGGGTCTATATTAAAGAACATTATTAGCTAACCACACCCTATTAGTATGTCAAACATTTGAAGATTCCATTAATCATTTATCTAAATAAAAAAGTGGCATTGGTCTTACTCAATTTAAATGATTGGAAATGATACTGTGAGCTAAATTAATAATCATAACACTTTAGTAAATCATTTAAAGGGTTAATTACCAAAAATGTCATGCCCAGAGGCTGTGTCTTAATACTCTAAACAGGTTTCCTTTCCTCTTGTACTCTGCCAACTTCTGGGAGAAGAGGTTTGTCTGTGTGTTAGTAGCGAGCCTGTGTCCTAATACTTTGTGCTGGTTTCCTCTCCTCAGGGAACAGAAGGATCCAGTGTATCTGCGGGACAAGGTCTCTCAAAAACATTCCAAGGAGCAGTTTGAGGTCGCACAGAAGATTGAGCAGGAGTATAGCAAATTCTTTACAGGTTGGCATATTGCACTATACTGTGTTTGTCTGTGTGTTTGCCTTTGGTTATGCCCGTGTGTGTATGTGGGTAGATGACTGTCTGCATATGTGGCTGTGTGGCATCTTCCCCGATGAAGACAGCTTTAGTGTGCGGCTTTTCTTTTTGTGTGTGGCATCTTCCCCGATGAAGACAGCTTAAGTGTGCGGCTTTTCTTTTTCCTACCTTATTAACCGTTTGTCTGCTGTATCTTTACAGGTATTGTCCAGGGCGGCACTCTTCCCTACATTTGCACTCAGATCATGACAATAGTTGATCAGGAACAGAGTAAGGTCCTGTGGACTCCCCTTGGCTGCTCCTAGGGGGTGGAGGCCACCACTGCACCCTGCGTCACTGCGCCTCATCTCCACTCACAACAAACACTAAAAAACCTTCCACACTATACCAATAGGTACACTACAGTGAGCTATTACACATGTAAACTAGTGATATTTTTGTTATATAGTGTTATTATAATGTTGATTCGTACCTTAACCGGAGCCTCTTATTTTTCTGTGTATTCTGGAGCAGGTTGGTAGCACTGACAGTTGTTAAAGTTAATTCGGTCTTCCTTAAGGGTTTTATGGTTGTGTTTTTGTAATGTTGCGTTGTATGCATCTGTTTACAGTTTTTTTTTAAACGAGTCTTGAGTATTGGTGTTAAATGTTCTGCTTGAATGTGCATTACACCCCCCCCCAGATGAAGTAAAGAACCCTGACCCAGAATCGGCCCCAAACAAACCTGTGTACCAAATGACATCAACCTGTTTTACACACCACGTTCAATGACTGACAACTAATAATGTGGAATAATAATGTATGCGTGTGTGTATGAGAGTTTGTGTGTACGAGTGATAGTTATATTATTGGTAAACTAATGACTTTGTTGGTTGGATTGAAACATGGATTTTGATGTTTTGAAGTTGACGCCATAGAAACTAAACCTGCAGAACAGATATAAAGCTCTCCAAGCGACATTTGTCTTATCTGTAAAAAAAAAATGTAATCCGAAAGTCGATTTTTGGATCGGTCAATCAATTCTTGCTTCAGACCAAACTTCTATGTGTGCAACAGTGTATCAATCAATTCAATTATGTTTCTATAAGAAAGAAAAAGCCATGAAAATCAGACATGGCAGTAGCGAATGGTGTCTGTTCTACTCGTTATGTTTCTATGGTCACTGTATGTGAGTGGACAGTTTACAGGCCTATCAGAAGTGCCTTCTGTCGTAGACTTGGTCCAAAAACAGACCCCCAGCCCTTACCCATTCAGATCTAATGGAACAGGATAAGTAGAAGCAATATGGAGGTAGAACCTCCCCACTGCCCATTGGAAGGCTAGGTGGAGCCATCACCATGTTGTTTAAACCGATCTGGTACCTTCAGATCTGTAAACACCATAGTGTTAACACTAAATCTGCAAACACCATAGTGCTATCACTATAGATCCACTTACAATGTTAAGTGTTAACACTAAAGATCTGCAAATAAACACTATAGAGCGTAAACGCTATAGATCTGCAATGCTCGGGCTTGTTTTGGGGCGGGGCAGTACAGAGCATATGACAATGGTAAGGTTGTGAGGGCGACCACCTCAGAATGCACTCCAGGGCTAGACAGACCACTGTGTCTCTATCACATGCTATCTCTTGGTCACATATTTAAAGACTCTATAGAATATAACAAATATATGTGTGTAGGAGTATACATACAAACTCACAGGCACTTGAGTACCTGTATGTACAGTATGCAGATGCATCTGAGATCTTATATTAGATGTATTTTGACTAGGTCTCAGGCCTAGGGAAGTTGAAACAGTTAAGTCATGTCTTAGCAGGTATTAGCATGTTTTTTTAACGGTTTTATTTTCGTCTTGTTTTGTGGTTTGTTGTCAGTCACTTTTTAAATGTACTCACAAACCAGAAAGACACCATGGAGCAAATGTGCAGGGGAAAATCTTTCTTAAAGAAAATACTTTTTTTCTCTTCCTTAAATCTGTTGAAATGTTAGGTTTTTTCATTATTTAATTTCTTTATTTTTTTTTATCCAAGAGGCACAAAAATATTGCTATTGTCCCTCATTCTTCTGTCATCCTTGAACCCCATTCTCCTGTATCCTAATGTTGTGCCAAAATCCAGTACGTCAGTTTTATCTTTTTACTTCTGTTTTGCACTTGTTATTCTGTGGACCTTAAAACAAATAGCTGTTTCCCAGTAGACTTTATAAATAGGTACTATATTATAATTTTTACTGTAACTAATTCACATTTTAAATGTATCACGTCAGTTCCTTACATTTCATTGATGGCCTTTTTATTCTTTAATAACCTTGATTAGAAAACAACTGACAGATTGCTCCTCCTTAGTTGCATTCTCGATGAAAAAGGGATTTCTTGCACAGTTTATCAAATGAAAATCGGACATGAAGTTTGACTATTGGGCTATATGATTAGGCATAGTAAGTAAAATTGTAATGTAACCCATTTTCTGAGTAGATTGAGATGGTTTAAAATTAGAAGAGGGATGCCACGTAACATGGTTTTATTTTTAGGAGGAACGACTAGCTGCCAGGTACTATTCTGATTGCGTTTTTCTTTATTAAAAATAATGATTTGTATCAAATGTTGAGACATTAACATGAGAATAAAAGTCTTTTTCTGTATCACGACGACATGGCTTCTGTGTCAGACTCTTTAGTGGGGACTCACACTTGGCGACAATGGCGAGACTATCAGCAACCAGTCATTTTCAAAAGAAGAAGACATGAGACACAGCGACTTAACGTTTGGCAACTAGAGAGCTAGAAACCAATGTTCAACATTTCACAAATTTATAAAGATTTCAGCAATGTGACTGCACAACAGTAAATTGGGAGACCCCAGCTCTTGCAAGCAAGCTTTGATATTGGCTAACAACCAAACTGCCGTCATGCATACTGTTTGAAGGATACACCCACCCTGACTTGATTGCTGATTATCTCGGCAAGTCTGAGTCCCCAGTTATTCGTCTCTTTCACTCTCTCCCTGTCTTTGAATGAGTTAGTTAGCAACCTTGTTTCATTCAGTGCTAGGAAATATTAGAATTTAGACCATTTAAAGGTCCAATGCAGCTGTTTATCTCGATATAAAATATTATCTGGGTAACAGTGAAGTACCATACTGTGATTGTTTTCAATTAAAAAATAAACCAAAATGGCTTTTTAGCTAAGAGTAATTGCTCAAGCTAGAATTTTTCAGGAGTTGTCTGAGTGGGGAGGGGAAAACTGAACATTTGCTGTTTGAAAGTCATTCTTACTGGTCTAATTTACTGCCTGGTGATGTCACCATGCAGGCCAAAACTCCATCCTACCAAAACAGGCAGAAATGTAAGGTGGTCTTTTCTAACAGGTCTTGCACTAAAAGGGCAGTATCCTAATTGTCACAATTTCAGAGTATTATTCAAAACTAATAGTGTGGAAACATATAAGACACAGGAAAATCATGTTTTCTTCTACTTAAATACTTTTGAACCCTCCCCTTTGTCTCAAAACAGAGTAGATATTTATTGTCCATTTTGTATTGAAAAGGTACCCAACCAGATACCACACAGTTACCAAAAGGACAGCTTCAGCACTTGGATGGCCTGGCAGCTTGATGAGAATGCACAGCCGATCCAGAGGACACATCCCCAGAAATTATACTGAACAAATATTGGAGTCCACCTGTGGTAAATTCAATTGATTGAACATGATTTGGAAAGACACACCTGTCTATATAAGGTCCCACAGTTGACAGTGCATGTCAGAGCAAAAACCAAGCCATGAGGTTAAAGAAATTGTCCTTAAACCACTGAGACAGGACTGTGTCAAGGCACAGATCTGGGTAAGGGTACAAAAACATTTCTGCAGCATTGAAGGTCCCCAAGAACACAGTGGCCTCCATCATTCTTAGGTGGAAGAAGTTTGGAACCACCAAGACTCTTAGAGCTGGCCAAACTGAGCAATCGGGGAGAAGGGCCTTGGTCAGGGAGGTGACCAAGAACCCGATGATCACTCTGGCAGAGTTCCAAAGTTCCTCTGTGGAGATGTCCTTCTGGAAGATTCTCACAACTATCTCTGCAGCAATCGACCAATCAGGACTTTATGGTAGAGTGGCCAGACTGAAGCCATTCTTCAGTAAAAGGCACATGACAGCCCTCTTGGAGTTTGCCTAAAGGACTCAGACCATGAGAAATATGATTCTCTGGTCTGATGAAACCAAGATTGAACTCTTTGGCCTGAATGCCAAGTGTCACGTCTGGAGGAAACCTGGCACCATCCCTATGGTGAAGCATGGTGGTGGTAGCATCATGCTGTGGGGATGTTTTTCAGGGACTGGGAGACTTTTTTCACAAAAGGGATTTATTACAGACTGACTTAATCAGCTTCTTGATATACCACACTTGTCAGGTGGATGGGTTATCTTAAAGGAGAAATGCTCACTGACAAGGATGTAACATATTATAAAAATGTAGGGTAGGAGGTAGGGTAACATTTTACAACTACAGGGTTGAGACATGACTTTGAGGAAGAATGACAAAGTTCCTGATGTGTATTCTGTACCACCTTGTCCTCCAAGTCCCCTCTTGTCTTGCCTGTTTTAGAAAAGGTTAGGCTGCTTATGCCTGCCTTCTGTGGTGTCTGTTTCAAGACAGCTGCTGACAGCTCATCTTAACTTGAGAACTCACGTCTTACGGCCAGTGATCTTTGTTGTCAGCCCTGGCCCAAGCCGCAGCCTTTCTCAGCTTAACATTCCCTCCAACCACGTTGCCATGGTGAGAGGTAATGTATATTTGTATTTTTGTCTTTCTATCCGGTTAAGTTTTCAGCACCCCATGATTGAGGTCTTCCATCATGATGGTGGCATCCAAAATGGCACCCGATTGATTCCCTTTATAGTGCACTACTTTTGACCAGGGCCCATAAGGCCTCTCCAAAAGTAGTGCACTTTATAGGAAATAGGGTGCCATTTGGGGACGTAACTGATGACTTCCAGTCCCACCCTTTCGAAATGGCCTGTAGGATTATCACCTGGCTGACGGTGAACCCTTCATCTCTTCACTGGTCCACACTGGGTCGGGTCATATTTATTAGGCACTAAACGGAAGACAACACACAGACAGGGAAGGACCAGCTGAACTTGTCCAATAAGAAAATATTGTTATTGTTATCTGTTGCAAAATGCCCAAATGAATATGTCCCAGGGCTAAGCTGGGTGGCTCTACCCTTCCTCATCTCTCTGGGCCCTACAGGAACTGACTCCTCAGCTGGCACCTTGCCACGACAGCTGGCCAGCCGTGACATACGTGCTTTCCTGGTACATGATCAGTCCAGGATCCTATGGCCTGTCCACTAATAAACACACTGAACACTACGGACAATTTACTATTTAGGGACAGGAGTTTTCCCTAAACACGTGACTGGGCTATGAAAAACTCTGGGCCCTCTAGTCATACAGCGGCTGTAGTCTGATAATTAGTAGACCATAAATGCAGACCAGACCATTATAAAAAAGTCAACATATACCAGCAAATCAACAATGCTTTGATCAGAGTGGGTTTCCCTTGCCATGTTGGAATAGTGATTCATGATGTGTTGACGCTATATTGACTTAATCTTGCAGTTCTTTAAATGTCCAGCAGGAGGACAACTAGCATGTCTTCAAGCAGTACTATACTGAGAGAGAACAGCAGAGGTTGATTTCATAACCTCTCATAGGTTACTATCGGAGTGTAACATCAGTATATAATTTAAAGCACTAAATAAACCCATGTATACATCTGTAACATTAATACTGATTAGTATAGTTCGGCAAGACACGTTGGGCTCATTTCAAGTATAACAGTACAAAACACTGAATCAAAAATAAAAGAGGTTTAACATTTAATTAATTGATATGGAATTTGATTTGACAAAGATTCAATGTCTTTAAAGAGACAAGAGTTCAGTAAAGATGTGGCAAGTGAAAGGGTTGCTACTTTCAGCAGTACAACCCTATACACATTCCTCCTTAGTGGCACTACACTACAGAAGATCATTAACACTGATTTGTGGCATTTTGTCTCCATTTACAATGAAATCAAACTGCTTATAAAGACATACATCAAAGCTATATTCCTCCAAAAGGCTCGCCTTTCAAAGCCCATCCACCAGAGTGCAGATTTGGTTATGACAGCTATTTCGGTTGAGGGAATAATCTTCCTAACACTGTAAATCAGCAGCATATAGCTCCCACTGACTCCACAGTATATCTTCTTTACACCTCAGTTAAACTGGATGTATGTTTACATTGACCAGGAGATCCTGTGTCCTAGTAACGACCACCCTAACTAAGACCAACATACTCTCAGACGCCAAGAAAAACATGGAGTGTATGAATGAATGAATTAACAAATTAATGAAAGAAGGAATGAATGAGAGGAGGGATTAATAAATTATGGAATGGTGGGATGGGTGAACGAGTGGATTCATTAATTACGTGATTAACCATTAATATAACATGGATATAGTAATTTTGTTGACTTAGCTGTCACCTTAACAAGTAGGCTACACATCACCCTGAAACTGTTGATTTAGTGAGATATATTTGATATGCGTATCCTTGGTTTCATCAACACTGATCTGAGACAAGTTTAACAGTGTAGTTAGTGAATAACCCAGTGAAAACTCATCAAAGGACAGAGATAATAAGGGAGGTGTTAAAACAGTGTAGCACACTCTGACATGACAAGAGGTCTGGACCTTTATGACACATGGTAGGCCTAGTGCACTTGTCCTGGAATGTTGACATCTCTGGTTCCAGTCCCAGCTGTGGATTCCCATGCCCTCTGTGACATCCTGTCCTGGGACACAGCCATGTCCTTCCATAGGCTATTGATGCACAGGTTCCTGTCTTATCCTGTGTCTAATTGTCTTCAGAATCTAAAGACTAATTGACTGGGGGCAGAATAAGGTCTTTGGCAATGGAAACAGCTGTTGTTGGTGAATGATTGAAGGAGCCTCCTTCAAATGCAGATGAAAATAAGCCAATGTCATTTACAGATCGCAGAGAATAAGAGAACATCTTCATCATAGTGTCGGTGGCTGTGTAGCAAGGGAATTCCTATCGGATTCAGGTCTGAGAATAAAAATGGGGACAACTGCTGTGTTCCAGGCGCTCGATGGAATCATCTGTGGCCAAGCTAATAATGGTCTTAAAATGGAAGCCTTGGCATTTCACGCCGAAGCTGCTGTTGCATCACAGTAGGAGAGTTATAGTGGGCTGCTGCTCAAATGAACAGAGGCAGAGCGCAGCACGACAGTCACATATGCAGCTTAGAGATATGCGTAATTTTAAACACAACTACATTACACGGAAAGAACGCAATGTAGGCTGTTGCCTAAGTACTGACTGAGACAAGGGGCTGCTTGGCACTTCGTATAAATATCCGCGCCGTATTACTGCGCTCTTTATGCCCATCTTTATTATTAGAGCAACGCCCCGCCCCTCCTACCTGTTCATCTCTCTTACGGTTCTCTGGAGCAAGCGGATCTGACAGGCGCAATCAGCCTGAGCGGGAGCAGAGGAACAGTGGCGGAAGACTACATTTACCCGAGAGCTTATCATTGTTTGCTGAATTTAGTGGAAACACCGTTAGATTATGTATTTTGTGTTTTCGCATCGTGGCAACCGTTTGGGGACTTGAAATATATTCAGCCATTCGAAAACCATATAGGCTATCGATTAAATTGACGTTTAGAAAAGTGAAATCGATTGTCCGCGGTTAATCGACGGAATCACTGGACGGAAGACGGCTTGAGAGACCGGACAGAAGAAGGTGGTTGAAAAAACAGCCTTGGTTTAATGTCGCTGCGCCTATCATAATCTGAAACATTGGCAGCCTCCATGCCTGCTAGATGAGACCATCTTTGCCATGGCATTTGTCCTGAAAGACTTGGAAAACCCCTACAAATGAAAAACGCTCAACGTTCATCATTACTGCGGATTTAAATGTTCTCGCGAATGGACACCGACCCGCTATTTCGCTCCAGTTTGTGCGTGCGGCGTTTTCCACTGTAGCGGAAATCTGAACTAGATTGCAATAAACAGTTAAGTGCGGGTGACAATAATATAGAACGCGAAGGGGGGTATTTTTGTTTCAAGCAATATGGCTGGTGAGTGGGGCTGGGGACGCTGGCACAGGCTCTCCAAGGCTCCTAGATGCTAGCTGAGCCGGATGCCACCGTTCTCCATGGAAGCGGCAACTCTATGATGAGTAGAAATATCTATCATAATAAAAATCAGGACTCCTCGATCTCTATATCCAAGATGGACGTGATCATCCCCTTCTCGCCAGACGTGCCCTGCGACAATAATGGCCAACGCATGTGGTGGGCATTCCTCGCCTCCTCTATGGTGACGTTTTTCGGGGGTCTCTTCATCATTCTCCTTTGGAGGACCCTTAAATACCTGTGGACCGTGTGCTGCCACTGCAACACCAAAAAGAAGGTAGGCTAATGACAAACACATAAACCGTTGGTTGTTGATGTGGCGCTCATAACATAAACGGTATCTCGTGCGTAATTCAACCTTTATGGGGACATATATTGCGCCACTGTCTTTCTTTACACATGTATACTGTATGACCCGACCCGACGTTGTCATCCATTGTTTATACGAGCTTACCAGCCTGGGCCGGGGTGGTTGATTTACCATGGCATATTGACTTGAGTCCAGTTCGTGTTGTGTTGCATTGGCCTTCACTGTGAAAGTGACTCACCATTACTTACACAGTACGAGGAGCTGCCCCATAGCTAGAACAACTGTCACCCACCTGCAACAACAGGCCAGTCTATGTGGTAAGGGAGTACACAGAATATAGGCTACCAACTTCTCTATTGTATCTTCATCTATGGTTATGTTCCAGACCCGTGGTCTACCCGTTATTACATGTTTTTTTTCTCTCAGTAGAGTCAATGCTTTCTATATATCAGTATTTCAGTAGAATCAATGCTTGGTACATGTCCGTTTTTCGGTAGTATCAATACTTGGTATATTTCAGAAATTCAGTAGAATCTGTGCTTGGTATATTTCAGTATTCAAATCAACGTTTATTGGTTGAGTACACATTTGCAGGTGTTATATCAGGTGCATCGAAATGCTTAAGTTACTAGCTCCAACAGTGCAGTAGAATTCCCAAAAATCTGAAAGAAATAACAATCCAAAGTAGATATATTAGAGTGAGAATCTAGAATATAAATAACTGGTGTGTTATTTATAGACAGTATATACTTTTGAAAATAGTATGTACAGCATTAGGTATATTAGGATGAGCTATGTCCAGAATACAGTATATGCATACACATTGTGTAAACAACAGTATATAAACAGAATAGGAAGTGACTAGCATTCAATAACTGTATATATATGGGGCATTAGTCTCAAGGTGCAGGGATGAGTACCGGGCAGGTAGCTGGCTAGTGATGTGCTGTTCAACAGTCTGATGGCCAAGTGATAGAAGCTGCTTCACAGTCTCCTGGTCCCGGCTCTGATGCACTTGTACCGTCTCTACTAGCAGAGTGAACAGAGTGTGGCTCGGGTGGCTGAGGTCCTTTTAATGAGCTTCTTGGCCTTCCTTTGACACCGAGTGCTGTAAATGGAGGGCAGCGTGCCCCCAGTGACGCATTGGGCTGACTGCACCACCCTCTGGAGAGTGGTGCAGTTGCCGTACCATGCGGTGATGTAGCCCAACATAATGCTCTCAATAGTGCATCTGTAGAAGTTTGTGAGGGTCTTAGAGGCCATGCCAAATTTCTTCAGCCGCCTGTGGTTTGAGGTGCTGTTGCACTTTCTTCACCCCGATGTCTGTGTGGTGGGATCAATTCAGGTCCTCATTGATGTGCACACCAAGGAACTTGAATCTTTTGACTCTCTCCACTGTTGCCCCATGGGTGAGGGGTTCCTCCCTCTTCTTTATCCTGTAGTGTACGATCAGCTCCTTTTTTTTTTGACTTTGAGAGGTTATTTTCCTGTCACCACTTCAGCAGGGCGCTAACGTTGTCCCTGTAGGTTGTCTCGTTGTTGATGTTGGTAATCAGACCTACCACTGTCGTGACGTCAGCAAACTTGATGATTGTGCTGGAGTCGTGCGTAGCCACAGTCATGGGTGAACAGGGGGCTGAGCACACACCCCTGTGGGGGCCCCGGTGTTGAGGATCAACGTGGTGGAGGTGTTATTGCCTGCCTGGGATCGGCCAGTCTTGGACCCAGTTGCCGAGGGAGGAGGTCTTATTTCAGTGTAATCAATGCTTAGTATATTTCAATATTCTTTGTCTGTGAAATGCCTGGTTGTGTTGCTTGAGTAATGTAACCTGAATGGTTGATCTAGAAATAGACTGTATGGATGTCCCTGCTGTGCTGACTGACTAGTTGGTTCGTCCCAGTGCTACAGTAGGCTAAGGGTGGCCCACATGAATCATGAATCATGTATGAATCACCTTTGGGTTAAAGCCTGCTTCAGTTTGTTATGACTCACTGTTCTATAGGGCACAAGTGGTCATCTGGTTGATTGAACCGGCTAGTTATAGAGAACTCCGAGGTGGGCACGTCACAGATAAATTGCACACACAACATGCACATCACATCGTAACCATAACATACCCTGAAACTCAAAGAGCATTTCATAGTAATCGCTGTTGATGTTTTCTCCAGTCTTTGCACAGATGATGCTGTTGGTTAAATAAAGTCATTCTATTCTAAATGTCTAGTTTAGTTGGGGTTCTGTCCTGGTGTATTTCACCCTACTGTCTAGCATTATGGTTCAATCTGACAAATCCTTGCTCATATTTCTTTATTTTAATTATTATGATTTTTTGTATTTTTATTTATTTAACAAGGCATGCCAGTTAAGAACAAATTCTTATTTACGGTGACTGCCTCACTGGCCAAACCCGGGCGATGCTGGGCTAATTGTGCTGTGATATTGCCTGGAATTTAACCAGGGTGTCTGTAGTGATGCCTCAAGCACTGATATGCAGTGCCTTAGACCGCTGCGCCACTCGGGAGCCCTATGAGGAAATGGTTCTAAGAATCATGTGACACTTTGACCCAATCAGATGGACATGTGAGAATACATTACTAGACAGACTGTGGCTGTGTAGTTATCCATCCATACTTAGTATCAAGAGATGGACAGAGAAAATCAGAGAGAGACCTGAGAGCGTGACCTTGCTCACCCTTGATGCTGTTTGGGTCGCTTCCAGTTCAAATAGGGCTGAGTCATGTGCCCCTCTCTCTTTCTGCCTCTCTGCAAAGTCCTCCTGGCATAGTGTGAGCAACGGCCCGTTACTGCCCATCTATGTTGAGCATTGTATCGTGACAGCCAGGGGCATCAGAGGGAGGACGGCAGGGCAGGCAGAGGGCTCTCTTCCCATCCTCCCTCCACCCTACACCCTCCATCCCTCTATCCTCCCTCCACTGTGTCCTGTTTCTGGGTTATATAATAGTAGGGAAAGCACAGAGCCAGATCACTCTTAGGTAGATCATGGCAGATTGCATTGCACCCCTAAAGCCGATTTGGGGGCGATGTGAAACCGGGCATTATGTTGATTGTTGTTGATGTGACAATGGCCCCTCTGGTTCTGAGTAATTTAAAGACTGAATCCAAATTTGAGAAACGCACGAATGAAACTACTTCACATTTAAATCGACCGTTGATCTCAATGGGAAATTTGTGCTAAGATTTGAGTTGCATGCGTGTCTGCTTATCAAATTAGGATGAGGCCAGGGAGATCTAAAGCGTTAACAGGATCTCCAAAGTTCCTTTCCTTCATTATGTCTTAATTATGAACACATGACCCAGGCCAGCGAGCCAACCAGGCAGCCCTGCTGAAACACACCCAGGACCGGCCTTAGTACCTGGGGAGAGGTTCTAACACAACCAGGCCTGACCTGGGTCTCTGAATGGATCACCTGCCTTTCTCAGTATAATGTATACAGATATTCAGCAACTTTTAGGGGAATAGAATTTGACTAGAAAAATAATGAATGATTTTATTGTTAACCAATGGTCTGAGTTGGTGTGTTTATTGTAGTGAATTCGGGAGGAAGCCCTGACCGGGACTCGAACCCGAGTCCAGCGGCTGTCAAGCCAATTGATGTCCATGCCCCCGCGTATTAAATAGCATAATAAAAAAATCCACATAAAAATCTGTCAGTTTAAGTTACAGATGTTTTTTTTGCACCACATCCACTGATGTCGCACTTCTGAATGTGCAGTGAAAGGTGCCAGGGCTAGAACGGAGATTGTCAGACCATGAGACATCCCAAAATGTGGTCTTCTCACAAAATCATCAACCATTGACTATTATGACCCTCTAAGGAAAAAACGTGAACACGCGGGTGTTGTCCGTTTTGCTCTACGACCCCCACAAGCGTCTTGGGACTCGTCTGAAGTTGGTACAGCCGATCTGCCAACTTCAGTCTGGAGCGTCCGAAACAGTTTGATTTACAACCGGGTATGACCCCTCTGTGGAAAGGTGAGACTCTTACGAACACGTTTTTCTCTGATGCCCACAGGCCTCACAAGCAGGTCTGAACGTCCCCCGGTACAAGTTGAAAAACTGAATGGAAGTACAGTGAATTCGGAAAGTATTTAGACCACTTCACTTTTTCCACGTTTTGTTACGTTACAGCCTTATTCTAGAGCTGAGCTGATTCTAGAACTGGCTTCTCAGGGCAAACTGAGCTATCGGGGGAGAAGGGCCTTGGTCATGGAGGTGACTAACAACCTGATGGCACTCTGACAGAGCTCCAGAGTTCCTCTGTGGAGATGGTTGTCCTTCTGGAAGCTTCTCCCATGTCTGCAGCACTCCACCAATCAGGCCTTTTATGGTAGAGTGGCCAGACGGAAGCCACTCCTCAGTAAAAGGCACATGACAGCTTGCTTGGTGTTTGCCATAAGGCACCTAAAGGACAAGATTCTCTGGTCTGATGAAACCAAGTTTGAACTCTGGCCTGAATGCCAAGGTTCATGTCTGGAGGAAACCAGGCACCTCTCATCACCTGGCATCATCATGCTGTTTGGATGTTTTTCAGAGGCAGGGACTGGGAGACTAGTCAGGATTGAGGGAAAGATGAACTGAGCATTTTAGAATAAGGCTGTAATGTAACATTTTGAAAAAGTGAAGGTCTGAATACTTTCCGACTGCACGGTACATATGGAGACCGTTTAGTGCCAAAATAACGGGTTAAATATTTATAAATAAAACAAACTAATGTTTCCTGATCTTTCTTACAAACTCAGCAAAAAAAGAAACGTCCCTTTTTTCAGGACCCTGTCTTTCAAAGATAATTTGTAAAAATCCAAAGAACTTCACAGATCTTCATTGTAAAGGGTTTAAACATGATTTCCCCTGCTTGTTCAACGAACCATAAACAATTAATGAACATGCACCTGTAAGGCAGGTCCTCACCAGACATCACAGGCAACAACGTCGCCTAAGGGCACAAACCCACCGTTGCTGGACCAGACAGGACTGGCAAAAAGTGCTCTTCACTGACAAGTCGCGTTTTTGTCTCACCAGGGGTGATGGTCGGATTCGCGTTTATTGTTGAAGGAATGAGCGTTATACCGAGGCCTGTACTCTGGAGCGGGATCGATTTGGAGGTGGAGGGTCCGTCATGGTCTGGGGCGGTGTGTCACAGCATCATCGGACTGAGCTTGTTGTCATTGCAGGCAATCTCAACACTGTGCATTACAGGGAAGACATCCTCCTCCCTCATGTGGTACCCTTCCTGCAGGCTCATCCTGACATGAACCTCCAGCATTTCAATGCCACCAGCCATACTGCTCGTTCTGTGCGCGAATTTCTGCAGGACAAGAATGTCAGTGTTCTGCCGTGGCCAGCGAAGAGCCCGGATCTCAATCCCATTGAGCACGTCTGGGACCTGCTGGATCGGAGGGTGAGGGCTAGGGCCATTCCCCCCGCCAGAAATGTCTGGGAACTTGCAGGTGCCTTGGTGGAAGAGGGGGGTAACATCTCACAGCAAGAACTGGCAAATCTGGTGCAGTCCATGAGGAGATGCACTGTACTTAATGCAGCTGGTGGCCACACCAGATACTGACGGTTACTTTTGATTTTGACCCCCCCTTTGTTCAGGGACACATTATTCAATTTCTGTTTGTCACATGTCTGTGGAATTTGTTCAGTTTATGTCTGTTGTTGAACCTTGTTATGTTCATACAAATATTTACACGTTAAGTTTGCTGAAAATAAACGCAGTTGACAGTGAGGACGTTTTTTGTTGTTGTTGCTGAGCTTATATCGCAGATATAGGTCAGACACTTGTTTCATCAAATAATTATTGTATATATTTTTTGATACTTCAAGAGGTCTTAAAATTCTAACTCAAATAGCTACAAGAAGCTCCTGCGCTCAGGTCTGTTCAACGATGGTCTGACCAATCTGATTCCACGCTTCAAGACAGCTTCGTTCACATGGATTGGGATATGTTCCGCGTTGCGTCCAACAGCAACATTGACGAATACGCTGATTCGGTGAGCAAGTTCATTAGAAAGTGCATCGGCGATGTTATACCCACAGCAACGATTAAAACATTTCCAAAATAGAAACCGTGGATTGATGGCAGCATTCGCGCGAAACTGAAAGCGCGAACCACTGCTTTTAACCAGGGCAAGGTGACCGGAAACATGACCGAATACAAACAGGGTAGCAATCAAACAAGCTAAGCATCAGTATAGAGACAAAGTAGAGTCGCAATTCAACGGCTCAGACACGAGGTATGTGGTAGGGTCTACAGTCAATCACAGATTACAAAAAGAAAACCAGCCCCGTCGCGGACCAGGATGTCTTGCTCCCAGCCAGACTAAATAACTTTTTTTGCTTGCTTTGAGGACAATACAGTGCCACTGACACGGCCCGCTACCAAAACCTGCGTGCTCTCCTTCACTGCAGCCGACGTGAGTAAAACATTTTAACGTGTTAACCCTCGCAAGGCTGCAGACCCAGACGGCATCCCCAGCCGTGTCCTCAGAGCATGCGCAGACCAGCTGGCTGGTGTGTTTACGGACATATTCAATCAATCCTTTTCCCAGTCTGCTGTTCCCACATGCTTCAAGATGGCCACCATTGTTCCTGTTCCCAAGAAAGCTAAGGTAACTGAGCTAAACAACTACCGCCCCATAGCACTCACTTCCGTCATCATGAAGTGCTTTGAGAGACTAGTCAAGGACCATATCACCTCCACCCGACCTGACACCCTAGACCCACTCCAATAGGTCCACAAACGACGCAAGCGCAACCACACTGCCCTAACCCATCTGGACAAGAGGAATACCTATGTGAGAATGCTGTTCATCGACTACAGCTCAGCATTTAACACCATAGTACCCTCCAAACTCGTCATCAAGCTCGAGACCCTGGGTCTCGACCCCGCCCTGTGCAACTGGGTACTGGACTTCCTGACGGGCTGCCCCCAGGTGGTGAGGGTAGGTAACAACATCTCCACCCCGCTGATCCTCAACACTGGGGACCCACAAGGGTGCGTTCTGAGCCCTCTCCTGTACTCCCTGTTCACCCACAACTGCGTGGCCATGCACGCCTCCAACTCAATCATCAAGTTTGCGGACGACACTACAGTGGTAGGCTTGATTACCAGCAACGACGAGACTGCCTACAGGGAGGAGGTGAGGGCCCTCGGAGTGTAGTGTCAGGAAAATAACCTCACACTCAACGTCAACAAAACAAAGGAGATGATTGTGGACTTCAGAAAACAGCAGAGGGAGCACCCCCCCTATCCACATCGACGGGACAGTAGTGGAGAGGGTAGTAGGTTTTAAGTTCCTCGGCGTACACATCACGGACAAACTGAATTGGTCCACCCACACAGACAGTATTGTGAAGAAGGCGCAGCAGCCTCTTCAGGAGGCTGAAGAAATTTGGCTTGTCACCAAAAGCACTCACAAACCTCTACAGATGCACAATCGAGAGCATCACCGCCTGGTACGGCAACTGCTCCGCCCACAACCGCAAGGCTCTCCAGAGGGTAGTGAGGTCTGCACAACGCATCACCGGGAGCAAACTACTTGCCCTCCAGGACACCTACACCACCCGATGTCATTAAAGCAGGGACCGAGAGACTGAAAAACAGCTTCTATCTCAAGGCCATCAAGACTGTTAAAAAGCCACCACTAACATTGAGTGGCTGCTGCCAACATACTGACTCAACTCCAGCCACTTTAATAATGGAAATTGATGTAAAAAAATGTATCACTAACCACTTTAAACAATGCCACTTAATATAATGTTTACATACATATGAGATGAGTAATGTAGGGTATGTGTATATACTGTACTCTATCATCTACTGCATCTTTATGTAATACATGTATCACTAGCCACTTTAAACTATGCCACTTTGTTTCCATACCCTACATTACTCATCTCATATGTATGTACTGTACTCGATACCATCTACTGCATCTTGCCTATGCCGTTCTATACCATCACTCCTTCATATATCTTTATGTACATATTCTTTATCCCTTTACACTTGTGAGTATAAGGTAGTAGTTTTGGAAATGTTAGGTTAGATTACTCGTTGGTTATAACTGCTTTGTCAGAACTAGAGGCACAAGCATTTCGCTCCACTCGCATTAACATCTGCTAACCATGTGTATGTGACAAATAAGATTTGATTTGATGATCCTTGATATGAACCCCAGCTCCGATGGGGCTTAGTCTGTGGAGGGTTTTAACCGTTACGCCAAGGTGTTCGAACATCTTGTGTTAAGGTCAGTGGCGGTCCCCGCCCCCCCCAAAAACACACTTCTTTACTGTCATTTTTATTCAGACATTTGGAACAACACAAAAAATAATCAGAACATTTAAAACGATTATATATATATACACACACACACACACACAAAATAAGACTCGTAACAAAGACAAATATGAAAAAATGGTAGTGTGTGTGTAAAAAAAAAAAAAGAGAATTGAATTATTACACTTACCCTATTGCTAACAAAAAACCTACAAATAAAACTCAATTGCACAAATCCTATATTACATTATTTTCAGTTAGGAGAAAGAATGTATGCTGTCGCTGCCTCACTTTCCAACCAAGGTAATCAATACAGTTACAGATCGGATATTATTTGACAATTTAGCCTATAATTTTTGCGGTAATTTCCTAGACATGCACCAAAACGCCAGTATTTTTCCTTCACAGCTTGTTCTCCATCTACTTTTAAAAATAGGGAGCCCATTGGCTTTAAGCACTTATTTCTATGACCGATAGAAACAAATTCTCAAAGTTCTCAGTTAAGGACATTGAATAATAAATAAATAATAAAATTACAGTATCAAATTGCAATACATATAGAATCGTGAGCATCGCAATACATATCGTATTGTGAGGTCCCTGGCAATTTCCAGCCCTAATTAATAATGTAGTGACCTTAACCAGTGGCGAATTTAGGCATAGGCGACATGGGCAGCCGCCCAGGGCAGCATCTTGCCGGGGGCGACATGGGCAGCCGCCCAGGGCAGCATCTTGCCGGGGGCGACATGGGCAGCCGCCCAGGGCAGCATCTTGCCGGGGGCGACATGGGCAGCATCTTGCCGGGGGCGACATGGGCAGCCGCCCAGGGCAGCATCTTGCCGGGGGCGACATGGGGCGCACAAAACAAAAAGTAAAAAAATAAAATACACATTTAAAAAAAATGTACAAATAATATTAATCCGAATGGTGACATTTGCGCGATCAGTTTTCTATCGCTCATTTGCACGTCACGTCCATGATATCATGTCACCGTGTGGGACTATGGGTCAATTCATCTTGTCGGAGTGGCGCCCTGATTCTAGTTTGTGAGCTAGGCAAGGTCTCCCACTCAGAAGTACAAGATGGGGAGGGTGGAAGGGGTAGGTTGACCTCAGGTCTCCCCACTGGAAGCCCGAGGTAGGGGGAGCAGAGGGAATCTATCAAATAGCGCACCTCCATCTTTGTACAGTACTAATGCAATTAGTTGTGCAATTTAGTTTGTCTTGCTTGTTTGAAGTTGCAATAGTGTAATAATCAGGTTCTCTTCTTTATAAGTGTGCTATTCTATTTGTGTAAAAAAGGTCAGTCATATATAACTGTGTTAGATAATGACACTTTTCTATGCTGCAGTATGTACCCATGCTATTTAGACTGTCATTTAGCTGGCTGTCAATTCATTGTCAGTTTATTTATCCATGGCTCGGCTGATCTAAAATGGCATCATCATATGTCTTCTCGTACAGCTTCAAATATTCTCATACACATCAACCCACACACGGCATAATGAAGCATCCATCGTGTGTATCCCTCCGTATCCAGTTTCCTCTAAATGAGTAGAACTGCTATAAGAAGGTCCCCACAGTTAGGGCTCCAGACCTCCATGTTGTTTCCCTTGTGGGGGGCAGGGGAAGGCAGGGCAGAGCAGGGCTAGTCCTTCGGGGGTGACTTTGGTAGGAGGGGGTTGATTTGACACTTGGCAACAGAGGGAACAAGCTTGTTAGGAGTATTAAGGAGGGAAACCAGATCTGTGTTCAGCTGAATGGCGAGGCCGGCTCCGTTGGCATGGTATTAGTAACGTGATGCGGGCCCACAGGACTTAGTCCTGGGGATACTGGGAACGGGGAATCGAGGGCGACAAAACTGGAGCTGGAAACTGACGGGTCGGGTGAGAGTCAGGAGGGGGTGGAAAAAGAGGGGCTGCGGGCGTGAGGCGTCTCTCTACCATCCCTGGTTTATGTCCCAATATTTTCAAATGACTTCCTCTCCTTTAACCTCATCTTGTTTAACCTCATCTCCTCACCTTGTCTAATTCCCCTCCTGATCACTGGATGGGCTGCCCACCTAATTGTTCTCAACTCAGGGTTCACATAGGAAAGGAGATGAGGAAAGTAAAGTATTCCAATCCAGATAATTGGAACACAGCCTCTGCCTCTCACATTCACTCCTCCAGGTGTTTTCTGCAGAAGAGGAAAATCTCCAATCCAAAACCATGCTAATGTAGCTGTATGCATATCTAACACAGAGGGGTTCTAGCACACAGTAGGCTACACATTGATGCAGTAGAGTGGGGAACACTGTCGTTGCTGTGAGCCTTAATAGTATGCACCTGTCCTATTATCTCTCTTATACCCCTTACATGCCAAGACGTTTAGCCGCAAAATTTACCATGCCGACAACTTTTTGCCGCCTTTTCTTTATATCTGAAATGTATTGCCGGTAACAATGCCTGTACTTTTATTTCCACCAACTGACCTGGTCATGATTGCGCTAAAGTTCTGTCTAAGGATTAGCATGGAACATAGCCATAATGCTGACGCTGCATGGGCACACGCTACGCTCTTACACTGTTGATGGTGGCTGGTCTGCGCCCCGTTACTAGGCCATAAATAATTAGTGTGGGAATGAATCACTGAATGACAAAAATATTGGAATAAAGTAGGCTAATGCCATTGAAGGTATGTATGAAATTGTGACTTGCTGATTCTCCAAGTCATCCAATTGTTATAATACATTTGAAGCGAAAGCATGTGGTCAACTACTACATTATCATTTCTGCACCATTTGATTGGGACAACGCCATCTCACTGCTTTGAGAAAAGCGTGGGGACTCGTGTTAATAAATCAATCAATGTTAGGTTTGTTTTTACTGTTGATTTATTTGTATGTTACGTAGGCTACAATTAGGCTGGGGTTAATGCTAGCTGAGGTGAGTGCTACTCATAATCGTCTTCATCTAGTTTTCTCATTTATTAGCACTAATCAGAACATTTTGCTACAATGTTACGTAGCTTAACCCCCTAAATTACATAACAAAAAAAATCCACTTCAAAATCAGTCAGTTAAGAGTTATGGTTTTTGTATTGGCTGCGTCTCAATCCACCACATCCTCCTGTGTCACCCTTCCACATCTGCAGTGAAAGGTGTCAGAGCCACAGCCGTGTTTGTCAGACCTGTCCTTTTTTCCATTTCTGAATGTTTTATTCAATACGTTTCTATTTAGTAGTGAAGGACAAAATCTATATTTTATAAAATCTATATTTTTATCCCTAAAGATGTTTTGCAATTTAAAAAACAAATAGCTAAATGATCCATAGTATGACCATCTTAAAACAATTCCATATGTCAGTATAGCACCCCCCCTCCTCAACATCTTAGACTGTGGATTATTTTGTTCTTCACTCGCAGTTTCTTAGTAACCTAATCCTGACCCTCTCCATTTGTATATTTGGTTCATTGGTCTCTGGCTGGTAAAATAAGTGCTGTTTGTTTCCTTTCCTCATATATCACTGATCAGAAACATTTAGCATGCAATAATGTAGCCTAAATCATGTGTAGGCCTATTTTCAAGTGTAGGGCTCAATCGTGTATAAGAAACTCCAAAAGCCTGCAGAGGTTGTGAAATCTGAACACGACACTCACATGCTTTGGAAAATATAAATTGCTATTTTCCAGCCCTATCATGGTGAAGATACTCATAATCTAAGATCCTACACCTGCTCCCTAAGAAAGCAGAGTGAGGGTAGGAAAAAAAGCTAATGTGGATTTAAAAAAGTAAGAATAGAATTTCAGGAAATATTCTTTAAAACAGCTACATTTTCTTTCAGCATGGCAGAATATGTAGAATCCCTGTAAATTAGCTTTAAACTGCAACGTTCTCTCTCAGCTCCATTGCAAAATGTGTATAATTGCAGGAAATTTGCTTTAAAATGACAAATTGGTCTTGGCTCCAAAAATGTTCCACACCTCTTCAAAGTGTGCACAGTTCCTACGTCATTTCAATGCACTTTTATGACTCAAAGAAGAGTTCAACTATAAGGTGTTTTTTTTAGCTCTCCTAGCTGTGCCGTGGAGAATCTCCATGGAGCCAAGACACATTTTTTGCAAATTATCTGCAATTATACACATTTTGCAATGGAGCTAAGAGAAATGATTTAAGAAAAATGTACTGTTGAGAGTTAGAATAGTAGAATACACCAGGTGCGATTTCAAAATTGGTTATGCATCAGCAGTTTTCCTTATATGACACTCAATTAGCCCATGTCAGTAAAAACATGTTGATTGATTAATTAGTCTAGTTAGTCCAGCCAGCTATCTAAACGTGTAGTAATCATGGCCAAATTACTGACCGGGCGCGTGCCCAGGGGTCCTGTCCTCCAGGGGGCCCACATTGTTTTGATTTCTTTACTTATTTTCAGTCAGATATCATATTAAAGGGACATTTCAAAATGGGTAAACTTTATATTCATCTCCAGCACCTAACATGAAGATATGTGAAAATTGTGTTTTATGTGTTTTGTAGTAAAAAATATAGAGGAAGATAACATCATCGGTCGGCATCTTGTGATACTAACCAGTTATGAGTAGGCATTTATTATTATTTTTTTTTACCTTTATTTAACTAGGCAAGTCAGTTAAGAACAAATTCTTATTTTCAATGACGGCCTAGGAACAGTGGGTTAACTGCCTGTTCAGGGGCAGAACGACAGATTTGTACCTTGTCAGCTCGGGGGCTTGAACTTGCAACCTTCCGGTTACTAGTCCATTGCCTCCTAATTGTTCACTAATTGGTTTATGATGTAATTTGTATTTTTTACTACAACACAGAAACACCATTTGACATATGTTGATGTTGGGGTGGTGCTGGAGATGATGAATATGAAGTTTTAACATGTTTGAAATGTCCATTTTAACATGGCATAAGTAATGGATGGCAAAATGTGTAGAATTGCAGGAAATTAGCTGTACAACTGCACACTTTTTTTCTGTAAGGAACTTATATGTTTAACCTTTTGTTTCCAAAATATTTTTTCTGCTAACATCCCTCTGTACGTATTAAATGATCAGCTTTTAATCCCAGTACTGAGTTAATGTGAGTTCATGTGTAGTGGCTAATTGTATAGCTAATAAGCTATGTGTTTGTAGATTCACTAGGGTGAATGAAGCCACAGCAGCCAAGGTGATGTTTGAATGTTTTTGCTCTTCTCCAAATAGCCTTTTAGAGTTTTAACAACAAAAACACGGCCAACTGGACATCACTAAAACGCAAACCCTGGCGATGGGCTTGGGCTTTAGGTCTGTTTCAAAATACAACTTTTTTGTTGTACTGTATGAGTGTGGTTTAACACGATCCTGTGACACTCAATTTGTGTGGTAAAAATATTCTTTATATTTTATTATGTTATATTCTTACTATATTATGTGTGTTTACTGTAATCAGGGCAGTGGAATAAGTGTGTTGTCTGTTTTTAATGGACAAAATAACAATTTATTGATTTAATTTGCATGGCACGGCCATGTAGCCGATAGGCTGCACAGACAATACCATTATTAATCTCAAAATATGCTATTCTATTTTTTAGAAATACATTTTAGTAGTCTTCAAATATTTCTTAGGTTCTGCCTAAACTAATTAATAATATATTTTTCGTGACGATGTATATTCAATGGATTTATTAAAATAGACACCAACCCACATCTGCATTCCCCCCCCTCTCGTCGCTGGCATAACATGGGATGTGTAAAAGGCGTATGTCAGCAAGAATGTGGTAAAAGTGGGCCTGTTTGAAATGGGGTCATATAAACATTGCCCTTTTTGTTTTTTACAGGCAACATACTGTAAATCCGATGTGAAAAGTGTCTTAGTCCCAGTGCTGATGACTTGCACTTCCTACTAGTGCTGCCTCACTGTAGTGCAGGGGTTCTCAAACTTTTTTTCACTTGGGGGGGCCCCCTTCCAGCATTAGGGAACAACCTGAACCCCCCGTGCTTGCCATGTCTATTTCTATGGGTACAAGCACTGTTCATGATACACACTGTTCACACCCCTCTTGTTGGTGGAGAGTTTAGCCGGTTAAAACCGTATTTCCTGCAATTGTACACATTTTGTAATTGGGTGCAAAGCGAAGTTTGCAGTTTTAAATCAAATTTTCTTGAAATTCTATACTTTTGCCATGTGTAATGTGTATTCATGTGCTATTTGAGTGTCAAAAAAAGTAAAGCAATCTATGGGCTAAAAAAACAAAATAAAAAAATGTTGGCTGACTGTTGATCTGGACATTTCTGACAAGTTCTAAATATCTCTCTGAGGTCTGCAATGACTAACATGACAAGAGGAACTGATGATGCACTACCCAAAATTGTAATTGAAACTTGTGCATTCTGCTTTTACAACTTTCAAGAGTAAGTTTATAGCTGGACTGAGTTCCTAAAATAAATATGTCTATCTATTTTTTTGGTTGTGGGGGGGTGGGGTGTATGGGCAACAGAAGACAAAAGAACGACACAGCTTTTAGTGAGAGGACTAGCTGGTGACTCCAAGGGGTCACACCTCGCAAGTGTGCACAGTTCCTAAGTCATTTCAATGCACTGTTATGACTCAAAGAAAAGTTCAACTATAAGGTGCTTTTTTTATCTCTCCTAGCTGTGCGTTTGAGGAACTACAGCAAGCATTGGGCTGTTGCGGTGACCATATTACCACCACACCAACAGTAATGAGTCATGACCGTAGTCAAATTCCACGTGACCATTGAGTCACCGTGATCTCCTCTATTGCACTCTGGACATGCGTTGGCAGTACCTAACTCACTAATGACCATCAGGTCGCTAATGGCCTGGTACTCAGGGCTCTATTGTCCCTTTAACCACTCTGACATCAATGCAAATGCAATGGAAAATCACATCAAACATTTATCAAAACAGTGTCATGCTTTTTAAAACTCACCTCACTGTGATCGATCAATTTGAAGAAAGAAGTTCAACAGCAGGTTGAAACAGAGTGTAAAACATGGTCATGGTAGATTTTGTTTCAAAGCCAAACACAATGAAATTGACAGTGCTTTCAAAAGTGATGATTCATTCACAACATCCATCCACATATTAGAGCTTATGCCTAGTAATAGCACTTTTTTATATTTTCATAATTAATATGCTGACACATGACCTTTTAGCTAGAGAATAACTCACCACTGTGTGTTTCCATCTCTCCTTTAGTCCTTTCTCAAGCGCACAGAGAGAGAGGCTGTCAACACTTTAATGAAATATGGATAGTTGTGAAAACATGTTACTATCGATGTTCCTGAATAGATTTTAACTGGTTTCCCAAATGAAGCACTGGGTAGCTGCAGGAACAGGGTTGGAGAGCCTGTGGCATACAGAATTTGGAGGGAATATCACCTGTGACACATTTATTTATTATGAAATAAAAAAATACATAAGTCTTCTTATAAGGCCAGACATTTCTATATGCAATCCTGTGTGAAGCAACGTTTTGATGGCTAACACTAAAAAGAGGAGGATCCCAGCTGCTACTTTATTCATTTCTCAGCTGTGCTTTAAAACCGGAGTAGCCTACCTGGACTGAGGGAAAGCAACCTCCATTAGCTAATTGAGTTGATATCGATGATCATCTTTCTTTATCCCCTGCCCCTGTTTCTGCCCATTTGATAATGGGCCATTCTAAATCGAAACTCATTTGACATATTAGTAAAGACCAGATTAAATTGAGAATAGTCTGATGGGTGAAAATATGATCACTTGATGAGAGAACAGCTGTGCAACCTGAGGCAAGGAACAAGCAAACTTTTTTGAGACTTTTTTCAAATGATCAATAGCCTATAGTCACATCATGCAGTCCATATAGGTTTTGATTTCTATGACATTCTAAGGTTTGTATCATTCACAACTAAAGTTGCCAAATAACTCCTGGATCTAGGGTATAGGACCTGTTTCAAATGATCACTTTTACTCTCAACATAGCTACTTCATATGTGCACTCGCTCCATAATGATGATACTCTCCTTTCTATTGTAATCAGCTAAGTTCAATTCTATTCTTCTTACTATAAAATAATGGCACTGGACTCAGTGTATTCAGACCCCTCGACTTTTTCCACATTTTTGTTAAGTTAGAGCCCTATTCTAAAATGGATATAAAAAATAACAATTTTAATCAATTTTAGAATAAGGGTGTAACATAACAAAATGTGGAAAAGGTCAAGGGGTCTGAATAGTTTCTTAATGCACTGTATAAGCATATATTGTCTGCTAAATAAACTAGCAAAAGACCGTACAGTATGAAAATGGGTTAAAACTGTTTCTCCATAGAAATCCCCGATCACACTTGTAGGCGATGTCATGGCAATGTTGGCTATCTGTGCAGAAACAGTTTGTAGAGTCTAAAGGTTCTCACGCCGAACTGCCCATGTGCAGACTATCTAATCAAAGGCACTCCTTCGATATGAAGTTGTTTTTGACGAAAATGAGAGTCAGTTTGTCACTTTCACAAGGTTGGAGTAGTAACATGTTCAAGACATTGGCTCGGATCTACGTTGTGCCTTTAGATTTCCAGAAATCTTAACAACGAAAGAAGGATTTCTTAAACCCCAAACCCCCGACCTCGTCTGTCTCGCAACTGGATGTCATAAGGTGAATGCACCAATTTGTAAGTCGCTCTGGATAAGAGCGTCTGCTAAATGACTTAAATGTAAATGTAAGTGTTCCCAGAAGTCTAGCGATGTTGCGCCACTGGGTTTAGAAACTCTGTGGCACTAGCCTACAGCCTATGGCATGATGCATAGCCAGATAACATAGAGTGACTCATATTCTATTCTACTGAAATACTTTTTCTTCCTCCTTTATGTTTTTTTAGACCTGCCTAAAATATAATGGATTTATTGTAATGGTGTATATTAAATGGATTTATTGTAATGGTGTATATTAAATGGATTTATTGTAATGGTGTATATTAAATGGATTTATTGTAATGGCTCCTTTGGAACATCTACATATTTTTCTTCTAATAAATCCATTTAATATACACCATTACAATAAATCCATTTAATATACACCAATCAGTGGCTTGAATGCTTGGAGGCCTGGAGATGCTAAACATGTTTGTTAATTACCGGCAGCCATTTGCATGACAACAATCAGCTGACAAAATGTCATGACCGCCACAGCCGTAAGCAAGCACACTTGTAGTTGTTTTGTTTGGAACACAATTACTGTTGTTTTACACAATCCGAAAAGGCCCTATTGTACATCTTAATGTGGGTCAGGTGGTCATAGTTTAAAAGCTTGTTCTATTGCCAACATGACTAGCTAAATTATAAAATATGATCTTAGTGTTAAGCTTTCACAGGGCGATTCACCGCGTGTTCTGCGAGAGAACAGAGAATGATGATCAGAACAACCCTGTGTATGACTCATGTCATCTTGTGACTGTACATCAAGCATAGTGATCATAAACGTTGACTCTATATACCATGGTTTTATGATCATGTGTGGTGCTCATTTGGACTCACTGGTGTTTGGCATCAAAGCTGTATGTACTCTAATCCTCAACGTCTCATATTTCAAGATACATTGAGTCCTCTTAACGATGCACTCTTGAACTTTAAGAGAATTTTTGACGTTTTGAAAGTGGTGCTCACGAGCCAAAAATGTTCCCATTGTTTTGTGTACTACGTCATATGTTACGAATCCAATTCACACATTTGTTGTGCTTACGACCCTGAAGTGCTTTTCTCTTTAATTTACACCAATTCCCTCGCTCAGGCAACACAAAATGTGCAAAAGTTGCCCAATTAGCGGGAGGGACGGGGGTAACTTCTTGTCGCGTGCGGTGCTCAAGTTCAGAACGGCTGTCAGTCAAAACCCATAAAGCACTGAAAAGCCTGAGCTCTGACAATTACTGTACAGCCACTGCGTTACAATTGTTTTCGCTTATCAGTGCCCAAATCAGCCATTTTCAATCCGTAAATGGGTACGAGTGTAAAGGGTTAATGTGGATTGTGGAGGTCCCTACCCTGCAGAGGAACTGTTGTGGGGCTGTGTATCCTCTGTGCTTGGCAACCAGCCGGCTGTATTTCGCCAGAGCAGCAGAGAGCATACACCCTGCCTTCAGCTGTCACTCTCTAACCCCTGACTAGCCTAGCATAGATCAGCCGCAACATAGACCAGCCTAACCAAGACCCAGCACACCCCAGTTTAGCCCAGCACACTGTCACTCTAAATAACGCCTGGCTAGCCTAGCATAGATCAACCGCAACATAGACCAGCCTAACCAAGACCCAGCACACCCCAGTTTAGCCCAGCACACTGTCACTCTAAATAACGCCTGGCTAGCCTAGCATAGATCAGCCGCAACAGACCAGCCTAACCAAGGCCCAGCACACCCCAGTTTAGCCCAGCACATTGTCACTCTAAATAACGCCTGGCTAGCCTAGCATAGATCAGCCGCAACATAGACCAGCCTAACCAAGACCCAGCACACCCCAGTTTAGCCCAGCACACTGCCACTCTAAATAACGCCTGGCTAGCCTAGTATTGTTTAGCCCCAGCCTCAACCCAGCCCAGCTCAGTTTAGCTTCTTGTCAGTTATCAATGGCTTCCAATAAGAAGCTCAGACGATCACATACAGACCGGGAAGGGCCATTTCACTATGTGCAGTGGCCCATTAATGTAAGCTGTGTGTATAAGCGCTTGGCAGTCTCCTGTCCTGTCCTCTGTAGCCTATGTGTTGTGGCCTGCCAGTGGTTGACTTCAATGTGTCGTGTCATGTATCATTGATACTGGCATGGAGTGAGCAGCGTGCCTCCCAACCATCCATCCCGAAGCAGAGCGTGACCAGTTTCTACTGATTCACAAACGTTCTTCTCTCCTTCTCTGATGTACTGGGAATAACTGTGCTGTCTGGTGAGCTCAAGTACCAAAATACAGGAAAACAAGACAAATTGTGTATGGCTGGATATGGACACGTGTGGCCAAATGTTAATTACCAGATCATTTCTTAATCCTGTCATTCTTTTGGATTCTATTGAAACGAGCAGTTCATACAGTAGACTACCAATGTGCTACCTGGTGCTTATTGTCATACCTGAAAGTAACCATGGCCAACAGTAGTAGCTGGTAAAGGATTGTAGAATAAAGTGCTTCTGAGCTCCTCTATCTCTATAGAGAAAGACGAATGTCAATGTCATTCCAAACCTATTCTTCAACACGTATATCCTCTTTTGTTGGATTCTAATCCATTGTCCTTGTAGAGAGATACAGAGAACCGTGGTTTGTCACTTCTGATGCACGATAATCCACAGTGGTCATATGTCAATCCCAACTATGTATACCATGAGGTAGTAGACAGTTCAGAGCCGTCTCCCCTTTCCTCTACTCTCTCACCCTCCTCTCCTACCCTTCCTCCTCAGTCTTCCCACTCCTCTCTTTCTCCTTCTCCCCTATTTTAAATGTAAACTTTATTTTACTAGACAAGTCAGTTAAGAACAAATTATTATTTGCAATGACTGCCTACCGGGGAACAGTGGGTTAACTGCCTTGTTCAGGGGAAGAACGACAGATTTTTACCTTGGATCGAATCCCCGAGCTGACAACTAGTTACTGGCCCAACGCTCTAACCACTACCTGCCTCCCCAATCTCTCCTCCTCCCCTCACTCCTCTCTTCCTCTCTCTTCCCCTCCACCACTCCTCCCTGCTGTTATGTCTTCTTCCTGCTGTCAACGGACTATTAAAAGGAGCTCGACAGGAAATATTCCAAGGGTCAGGGGTCAGGCTGGAAGGTATACCTGGCTCCAATGAAAAGCTCTAGAGCGCCGGCATTCCGATTTCCCGGAAAACCTTTAGCATACGGGCCCTCTGGTTGGAGAGGGCTGTAAGGAGGGCAATATACAGCTTATAACGCCTGGGCTGGCCAAAGATATGAGGATAGCAGTGGGATCTACGCACACACGCCTCTTCAGCTGTTGTCCTGAAGCACTCAATGTGAGGAGGGGGCTCATCCTATGGGTAGACACACTCCACTGTTGGGGGAGACAGCTGAAAGGGTGTCTTGTATGGAGATTGGAGGTCATTTCAGTGGAATGTGGATATATAGGTTTGGTATTATCAGTCACTGTTGTGTTTGCCACAATAGCAGCGCCAGTGTCGGGAAGTGATATTGGCTAGAGTGTCCTGTTCTAAATATCACAAGGGAAAAATATGGACTCTGCATTGTCTGTCAGGGCTTAGGATATAAGCCCCATTTTTCACACTCTCAGAAGCCTCTCATGCAAATTTGTGTGAGTTCGTTTGAATGCATCTTTGTGTGTGTGTGCCTGGATGTGTGCATATGCGGGTATATTAATTTGGTGTGTGTGTGTGTGTACATATTTAAGTGTATTTACTGTTTATATATAAGCTCCTCTATTCTGTCAGCACAGATCAACCCTGAGTGCACGCTGACTAGAACAGTAGAAACACAACATCCAAAATGCTATTCGGAGTGCCAGTTTGGTCTTGTTGGAACAATGTGCCCATGAAAATTTCCCATCTCTCAATGCTATCGCACGGGAAAACAGTGACCGGACACGCAAAGCTACAGCCTGCTGCGACTGCTCTCTTCTGGCTCTACTGCTGCTTATTATTACTAAGGCATAGCCAGCCATCACCCCCCCAGTCTCCCCCATTCCCAACCCCCTAGCAGTCCGGGAAGGGAAGGCAGTGAACCAGTGATCTGCAGACATCAAAACGTGCTTAACGTCATAATTGGTGCTTTGAGCTGTGTGCGGTAATGCTGTGAGAGGTGAGAGAAAGATGGAGGGAGATGGAGAGGCAGTGTAGAGGACATGGCTGTGACCTTCAGCGATCTCAGTGGTGCCTCCTCTGCTATGTTTGCTCAGAGATCAGACTAGCAGTGTGATGACAACAGGGCTCTGTTAGCTATCTAGTTAGCCCCAGAGGGTTAACATGCAGGCTGGGCTATCTAGTTAGCCCCAGAGGGTTAACATGCAGGCTGGGCTATCTAGTTAGCCCCAGAGGGTTAACATGCAGGCTGGGCTGTCATGGAAAAAGAAAAGGAAAAGCTTCACTCTCTAGTGGCTCCAATGCAATAATTTCTTCATCAACGTTTGTATAGTGAATTGCATAGTGAATCTCAGGTGCTCAGAATAAGATTTAAGAACATCTTGGAACGCCTGAAGCTGTTCACCGTCACCCTTCCATAGAATACAAATATAATCAAATATTTTGTCACTTGCGCTGAATACAACGGGTGTCGACTTCACCGTGAAATGTTTACTTACAAGCCATTAACCAACAATGCAGTTCAAGAAACAGAGTTAAGAAAATATTTACTAAATAAACTAGTGAACAAAGTGGTGTGTGTGTATGTATGTATATATAGATATATATATATATATGAAAAGCTATATACACATATTAACCTGTAAAAGAAAAGGGGTCATATTGAAACACTTTTATTTATGTATATATATACACAGTGGAAGTTGGAAGTTTACATACACTTAGGTTGGCGTCATTAAAACTCGTTTTTCAACTACTCCACAAATTTCTTGTTAACAAACTATATTTTTAGCAAGTCGGTTAGGACATCTACTTTGTGCATGACACAAGTCATTTTTCCAACAACAGAC
The DNA here is from genome assembly GCF_034236695.1 of Oncorhynchus nerka. NCBI lineage: Eukaryota > Metazoa > Chordata > Actinopteri > Salmoniformes > Salmonidae > Oncorhynchus > Oncorhynchus nerka. Next base: position 28,805,399 of record NC_088423.1, read on the forward strand.
AGATTATTTCACTTATAAATTCACTGTATCACAATTCCAGTGGTTCAGAAGATTACATACACTAAATTGACTGTGCCTTTAAAATTCCAGAATATGTGTCGTGGCTTTAGAAGCTTCTGACGTCAATTGGAGGTCTACCTGTGGATATATTTCAAGGTCTACCTTCAAACTCAGTTCCTCTTTGCTTGACATCATGGGAAAATCAAAAGAAATCTGCCAAGACCTCCACAAGTCTGGTTCAACCTTGGGAGCAATTTCCAAACGCCTGAAGGTACCACATTCATCTGTACAAACAATAGTATAAACAACATGGGACCACTCAGCCGTTCAGGAAGGAGACGCGTTCTGTCTCCTAGAGATGAGCGTACTTTGGTGCGAAAAGTACAAATAAATCCCAGAACAACAGCAAAGGACCTTGTGTAGATGCTGGAGGAAACAAGTACAAAGTATCTACAGTATATCCACAGTAAAACAAGTCCTATATCGACATAACCTGAAAGGCCGCTCAGCAAGGTAGAAGCCACTGCTCCAAAACCACCATTAAAAAAGTCAGACTACGGTTTGCATCTGCACATGGGGACAAAGATTGTACTTTTTGGAGTAATGTCCTCTTGTCTGATGAAACAAAAATAGAACTGTTTGGCCATAATTACCATTGTTCTGTTTGGAGGAAGAAGGGGGAGGCTTAAAAGGCCAAAGAACACCATCCCAACCGTGAAGCACGGGGGTGGCAGCAGCATGTTGTGGGGGTGCTTTGCTGCAGGAGGGACTGGTGCACTTCACAAAATAGATGGCATCATGAAGGAGGAAAATTATGTGGATATATTGAAGCAACATCTCAAGACCACACGGCCCTGGCTTTGTAATATGAACTGTATTGTGTTGAGGGCTGTATGGCAGCGTGTGTATGACACCCTGTATGATCCTTAGCAAATGGGTCTTCCACATGGACAATGACCCCAAACATACTTCCAAAGTTGTAGCAAAATGGCTTAAGGACAACAAAGTCAAGGTATTGGAGTGGCCATCACAAAGCCCTGACCTCAAGCTCTGTTAGGAGGAATGGGCTAAAATTCACCCTACTTATTGTGGGAAGCTTGTGGAAGGCTACCCGATACGTTTGACCCAAGTTAAACAATTTAAAGGCAATGCTACCAAATACTAATTGAGTGTATTTAAACTTCTGACCCACTGGGAATGTGATGAAAGAAATACAAGCTGAAATAAATAATTCTCACTACAATTATTCTGACATTTCACATTCTTAAAACAAAGTGGTGATCCTAGCTGACCTAAGACGGGGAATATTTATTCGGATGAAACGTCGGATTAAAAAACTGAGTTTAAATGTATTTGGCTAAGGTGTATGTAAACTTCTGACTTCAACTGTGTCATTTATAAATATGATCTAAAAGTAACACAAGAAATTACATAACAATAACGAGGCTATATACAGGGGGTACCTGTACTGAGTCATTGTGTGGGGGTACAGGTTAGTCGAGGTAATTTGTAAAGTAATTATGCTTAGATAATAAACAGCGAGTAGCAGCAGTGTAAAAACTGTTTCCAAATAATAATGTTGGGCAAAAATATACATTTTTGAGAGGATTGAGAATTGACTGTTTCTCCATTTAACCCTTATAGAATTATCCTATCGGCTGTCATGTAAACCGTTAAGGATGCTAACAGCACTAGCATAGCCACATTGCCGGACACAATTAGCATAGATGTGCTAAGTTAACTTCCCAGCGACATACTAATAGTTACCTCGTTTGGCAGCCAGCCGAGTCAGTGTGTGTTGTTAGCTAAGTGTTGCTAGCCTGATGAGATGGAGTGATTGTTATGGGGGAGCTCAGGTGACTGACAGTGATTGACGGCTCGCAACCAGAGGAGCCCTGCTCAGGCGGCGTTGACGCTAACCACTGCACCACCGCATGGACGGTGATTTACCCCTTGACTTCTTCTGACATCCTCCAAAGTGGCTACACAGAGCCGACACACCACCTGTCAATTAAAGCCTTGCTGGGTGCCGGAGAGAAGTGATATTACAGGAGGTCCGACAGTTCCTCCTTCGCCTGCCTGCTTCGTTGCAGCCCAGACTGCCGACGCCTCACTGAAATGAGAGCGAACGAGATGGTGAGATGTAGGGCTTTGTAATATGAACTGTATTGTGTTGAGGGCTGTATGGCAGCGTGTGTATGACACCCTGTATGATCCTTAGCGCCAGGTTCACGGCCCTGAACTCATTAAAGATGGATGATAATGCAGAGCTGTGTTTTTAGCAACAGCCCCCAGCCTATTAAGAGAAGACAAAGCATTCATCGGATTGATAGCTTCGGTGCAATTAAGTTGCTCGCCTGCCCCCCAAGGGAACACTTTGGGCGTAGAAAGCATTTTCTTTAGCCGATGGATCACTAACTGTTGCAAGACCAACTGGGGATTGTCAGCCATTTTGAAGTGCATTCTAGATTTGACAAGCGTATCGAACAAGCGTATACTTGATCCATCTCAGTAACTAGGTGATGATGCAATCAATATGTTTTTTTTTCTTTTCTCAGGGCCATTCAGCCTACTTCCATCATTGCTGATAATTAGTCTATCTTATATGGCTTTAATCATGAAGGCTAAATCCATATCTCTTATAGCGGCCTGTTATAAAGATGTCTTTATTTCTCCCAATGCCACTTAATAGAATGTGTTATTCTGCAGGCCGGGCCTGCCTCGTTGTTGACTGCTCTATAGATGGGTTTACATAAGGCCTGGCTGAGGGAGTGGAGTACCTGGGAATATGCTCATTCTCTCCCACTCATAACTGTATAGATTTGATAGATTCTAGTTCTGAAGTACCGTTTATATGGAGCCTTTATAGAGTACCACAGTATGAGTCATAATACCCATAAAACCTAGTGGTCAAACAAGGAAATGGTTCCAATCATTTTTTACACCATTAATTTTTCCCACAGGGGATTTTAAAAACACTTAAAATAAGGGCTGTGTTTTGTGTAGGATCACCCTGGTGTGATGTCTTGATAACTGTGTAAATCTCTCTAGGACAAGGTGACTTATCAATAGATTTGCCTGTATTTGCCCAGCGGCTTGGAAATGTTTGTGCTAAACAAACTTGTACTGTGTGCCTTTCTTCCACTTCCACAAACACACAAGCCGCAGACGCAGACCACTATTCTTGTAAACGTACACAAGTCTTGAGGCACATCAAGCCGTCCTCATCTGTATTCATCTCTTTGTTCACCACCTCTGGATGTGAATGGCGACTTTATGCATCTGAATTCTGAACGCGCCACAGTGCTGTTCCGGGTGCCTGTTAAAACCTGTGGTTCATTGATTAGGGGTTGAGGCCCTGGAAATGGCAGGGGATGGTTAAGATTCAGGCGCAGTCTCCAGCTCATCTCCGATGCACAATCAATTTGCCATGCTCGAGCAACGGCAGCACTTGTTTGAATCTCAGTGTTTGGATTGGATGCATAAAACATGATGGCCACCGGGCCTCTGCTATTCTGCTCAAATGGACATTTTAAAAGAGGAGAAAGGGGGGGAGAGGGAGATGGGTGGAGAGAAAGATAAATAAAGAAAGGAGGAAGAGCGAGCTAAAGTAGGCCTGGCTCCCCAACCCCCAGATGTCTCTGAACAATATCACACACTGCTCCTGCAGTACCCCTGTCGTACCACACATCTTAGGGTCATTTAGAAACACATTGCTCCTGCAGTACCCCTGTCGTACCACACATCTTAGGGTCATTTAGAAACACACTGCTCCTGCAGTACCCCTGTCGTACCACACATCTTAGGGTCATTTAGAAACACACTGCTCCTGCAGTACCCCTGTCGTACCACACATCTTAGGGTCATTTAGAAACACACTGCTCCTGCAGTACCCCTGTCGTCCACACATCTTAGGGTCATTTAGAAACACACTGCTCCTGCAGTACCTCTCGTACCACACATCTTAGGGTCATTTAGAAACACACTGCTCCTGCAGTACCTCTGTCGTACCACACATCATAGGGTCATTTAGAAACACACTGCTCCTGCAGTACCTCTGTCGTACCACACATCTTAGGGTCATTTAGAAACACACTGCTCCTGCAGTACCCCTGTCGTACCACACATCTTAGGGTCATTTAGAAACACACTGCTCCTGCAGTACCCCTGTCGTACCACACATCTTAGGGTCATTTAGAAACACACTGCTCCTGCAGTACCTCTGTCGTACCACACATCTTAGGGTCATTTAGAAACACACTGCTCCTGCAGTACCCCTGTCGTACCACACATCTTAGGGTCATTTAGAAACACACTGCTCCTGCAGTACCCCTGTCGTACCACACATCTTAGGGTCATTTAGAAACACACTGCTCCTGCAGTACCCCTGTCGTACCACACATCTTAGGGTCATTTAGAAACACACTGCTCCTGCAGTACCTCTGTCGTACCACATCTTAGGTCATTTAGAAACACACTGCTCTTAGTCGTACCACACATCTTAGGGTCATTTAGAAACACACTGCTCCTGCAGTACCCCTGTCGTACCAGACATCATAGGGTCATTTAGAAACACACTGCTCCTGCAGTACCCCTGTCGTACCACACATCATAGGGTCATTTAGAAACACACTGCTCCTGCAGTACCCCTGTCGTACCACACATCTTAGGGTCATTTAGAAACACACTGCTCCTGCAGTACCCCTGTCGTACCACACATCTTAGGGTCATTTAGAAACACACTGCTCCTGCAGTACCCCTGTCGTACCACACATCAGGGTCATTTAGAAACACACTGCTCCTGCAGTACCGCTGTCGTACCACACATCTTAGGGTCATTTAGAAACACACTGCTCCTGCAGTACCCCTGTCGTACCACACATCTTAGGGTCATTTAGAAACACACTGCTCCTGCAGTACACCTTTCGTACCAGACATCATAGGGTCATTTAGAAACACACTGCTCCTGCAGTACCCCTGTCGTACTACACATCATAGGGTCATTTAGAAACACACTGCTCCTGCAGTACCCCTGTCGTACCACACATCTTAGGGTCATTTAGAAACACACTGCTCCTGCAGTACCCCTGTCGTACCAGACATCATAGGGTCATTTAGAAACACACTGCTCCTGCAGTACCCCTGTCGTACCACACATCATAGGGTCATTTCGAAACACACTGCTCCTGCAGTACCCCTTTCGTACCAGACATCATAGGGTCATTTAGAAACACACTGCTCCTGCAGTACCCCTTTCGTACCAGACATCATAGGGTCATTTAGAAACACACTGCTCCTGCAGTACCCCTGTCATACCACACATCAGGGTCATTTAGAAACACACTGCTCCTGCAGTACCCCTGTCGTACCACACATCTTAGGGTCATTTAGAAACACACTGCTCCTGCAGTACCCCTGTCGTACCACACATCTTAGGGTCATTTAGAAACACACTGCTCCTGCAGTACCCCTGTCGTACCAGACATCATAGGGTCATTTAGAAACACACTGCTCCTGCAGTACCCCTGTCGTACCACACATCTTAGGGTCATTTAGAAACACACTGCTCCTGCAGTACACCTTTCGTACCAGACATCATAGGGTCATTTAGAAACACACTGCTCCTGCAGTACCCTGTCGTACTACACACATCATTTAGAAACACACTGCTCCTGCAGTCACCTTTCGTACATGACATCATAGGGTCATTTAGAAACACACTGCTCCTGCAGTACCCCTTCGTACCAGACATCATAGGGTCATTTAGAAACACACTGCTCCTGCAGTAGTCGTACCACACATCAGGGTCATTTAGAAACACACTGCTCCTGCAGTACCCTGTCGTACCACACATCTTAGGGTCATTTAGAAACACACTGCTCCTGCAGTACCCCTGTCGTACCACACATCTTAGGGTCATTTAGAAACACACTGCTCCTGCAGTACCCCTGTCGTACCAGACATCATAGGGTCATTTAGAAACACACTGCTCCTGCAGTACACCTTTCGTACCAGACATCATAGGGTCATTTAGAAACACACTGCTCCTGCAGTACCCCTGTCGTACTACACATCATAGGGTCATTTAGAAACACACTGCTCCTGCAGTACACCTTTCGTACCAGACATCATAGGGTCATTTAGAAACACACTGCTCCTGCAGTACCCCTGTCGTACTACACATCATAGGGTCATTTAGAAACACACTGCTCCTGCAGTACCCCTTTCGTACCAGACATCATAGGGTCATTTAGAAACACACTGCTCCTGCAGTACCCCTGTCGTACCACACATCAGGGTCATTTAGAAACACACTGCTCCTGCAGTACCCCTGTCGTACCACACATCTTAGGGTCATTTAGAAACACACTGCTCCTGCAGTACCCCTGTCGTACCACACATCTTAGGGTCATTTAGAAACACACTGCTCCTGCAGTACCTCTGTCGTACCAGACATCATAGGGTCATTTAGAAACACACTGCTCCTGCAGTACCCCTGTTGTACCAGACATCATAGGGTCATTTAGAAACACACTGCTCCTGCAGTACCCCTTTCGTACCAGACATCATAGGGTCATTTAGAAACACACTGCTCCTGCAGTACCCCTGTCGTACCACACATCAGGGTCATTTAGAAACATACTGCTCCTGCAGTACCTCTGTCGTACCAGACATCAGCGTCATTTAGAAACATACTGCTCCTTGCAGTACCCCTGTCGTACCACACATCAGGGTCATTTAGAAACATACTGCTCCTGCAGTACCCCTGTCGTACCACACATCAGGGTCATTTAGAAACACACTGCTCCTGCAGTACCCCTGTTGTACCAGACATCATAGGGTCATTTAGAAACACACTGCTCCTGCAGTACCCCTGTCGTACCAGACATCATAGGGTCATTTAGAAACACTGGCATTGTCATGCAATATAGTGTCTTTTCTGTTTTCCCTGAATGTTTTGTGGTCATCGGCTACAGGGTTTTATATAAACAGGAAGATTTGTATTTGTTTATGTCACCTTTATTTGAGATGGACTGCATAGGGATAGGTCCCATACCCATTTCCTATTTTGTTTGTCATTCTGTATGGGCTATTCTGTTGTCATAAGCACATGTGGTAGTGAACTTCTGTTTTATTCGGTACATGAAAATTGAAGCACAAAAGTGCTGTTTGTGTGCATTAAGTCATTACGCAGTTATTTATATCCACAACAAGTCAGTTTGATGGAAACACACCTCCGGTGGAAAAATGTGCATATTGTTTTTAGAATAGTCGCATGAAAATCTGTCGCCAGAGGAAACCTAGCTATAGAAGATATAAAAGTGTATTCTAATCTTACTCTCTGCTCACATTGGGTGGTGATGAATATAATGATGGCGTTTTTGCTCTGTGAGTGACACTGAGTGTTGGATTGCTGTGGGCATCTCTCTCTGTTTCTCTCACTTTTTTCTCTGTCTCTGTCTCCCTCTTCTCCCCCCCCTGCCTTTCTGTGTATTAGATGACACAGTGGGTGTAGTAAGGCTGTAGGCAGCTCTGCTCGGTTCTGCTAGGGCATGATAGATAGAACACTGAGCATTGCTCTGCAGCTGCTGTGCTGCAAATTGTCTCAAGCGAACACAACCGCGAGATGTGCGCTGGCACGCTCTCAAAAGCCACATGCTATCTCCCTCCTCTCTATCTCTCTCTCCTCTGTCCCTATCTCTCTCATTTCCTCATTTCCCCCTCCCTCCCTCTCTTTTTTTTCTCCTAATTTCTCTCTACCAGAATTATCTTCCTCCATCTGTCCTTCAGATCTCCTTCATGGTTGTCCAGGCAGCCAGCGAGCCACAGAGGCAGTGGTTTGTGTAGCCTGTAGCCAGGCCAGGCTGTTCTCTGCTGGGCATGCTATGGTGTTCATCTGGCCTCCTGCCCTGGAGGTCCCCAACACAATGACATGAACAAGGATGGTACTATATAGATACAATATGTACTATTTAATTCTGTGGATTGGACAGAGATGATGTCATTGAGAATCCATAGAAGGACATCTGAGAGTAAATGGTCCTGTCCAACCATAGCTCACTCTTTATATGGTGTCAACCTAGTCAGGGCTCCAGAAATGGCAAGCTTCGTGTCGTGAGCCTTGAGGTGGCATCCCCAGCAGCGACCTTTCTCTTCCTTCAAATGGGTCAGGGTCAGAGGTGACAGCGGTCACAGGATAAATTATCCGTCTCGCCACTCTCGAATGACAGCCTGCCAACAGAACCGAGACGGGAGGGATTTTAAAAAATGTAACCTTAGCTACACTCTCCATTAGCTGCCCGACACCAGTAGCCCTGTGTATCTTCCCCTGGGGCTAGCCACCAGTAGCCCTGTGTATCTTCCCCTGGGGCTAGCCACCAGTAGCCCTGTGTATCTTCCCCTGGGGCTAGCCACCAGTAGCCCTGGGGGGCTAGCCACCAGTAGCCCTGTGTATCTTCCCCTGGGGCTAGCCACCAGTAGCCCTGTGTATCTTCCCATGGGGCTAGCCACCAGTAGCCCTGTGTATCTTCCCCTGGGGCTAGCCACCAGTAGCCCTGTGTATCTTCCCCTGGGGCTAGCCACCAGTAGCCCTGTGTATCTTCCCCTGGGGCTAGCCACCAGTAGCCCTGTGTATCTTCCCCTGGGGCTAGCCACCAGTAGCCCTGTGTATCTATTCTAGGCAACTCCAAGCCCTGCTAGCAACACACTGTGCTAAGCCAATCTGTAATTACACAGCCATGACCTGCTCACACCCATCATTCTGCCTCACATTGTCTCAGCCTTGCTCTCTGTCCATCAAAGCAACATTTTCTCGGAAGTGTGTGTGTGTGTGTGATATTCCAGTTAAAAATGCATGTGTGGTGATGAGGAGTTGCGATAAACAAGGTGGCAGATACATCTCATTATATATAAATGGAGAGGATTGGTCTTGTTGACCATGGCTGTCTGGACTGAGGGAGAGGGTTGAACGTCATAAGGCCTGTTTCCACAAGATGATCGACTTACACTGGAAACAAAGTGTGGTTACACTTTATTTGGATAGTCCCAAATAAAAAGTATCTTGCTCTAAACCTAACTATACCCCTTGCACTAAATAATACTACCCAACAAGCGTGACCAAGATAAAGTTCTTGGCCATTCAATGTTATATGTCACTTGCTGCCAAATATATTGGCACTGTTTTTAAATAATTCCCTATTTCCCCAAAAATACTTGAAAGTAAGTTGAAATTGAAGAAAAAGGTATCTCCACACTTTAATGAACTTTCAACATTTGCAGAACCAATTCTATTTTTGTACACTGACATTTTTACCATTTTAGAAAATAAAATAAATCAAAATGATTGGCACCCTGGATCAAGTACTTTGTGGTATACAGCCTTTGGCCAAATGATTGTTACAGCCATCAATGAGCTGCACCTTTCTGTAGGCTCAGACACGTTCTATCTACAATCCATCAGACTGCTGAACACTTCAAGTGGACTGACCACCTGCAATGACTCTCCACACCTTAGCACACACAGAGAAACACACACACACACACACCCACAGAGACACACACACACACCCACAGAGAAACACACACACACACACACACCCACAGAGACACACACACACACCCACAGAGAGGCACACACAGCCACCCACCCACATACACACACACACTCACCCACAGAGAAACACACACACCACACCCACAGAGACACACACCGCACCCACAGAGACACACACCCAGACACACAGACACACACACACACCACTGAGAGACAGAGACAGACACCTCACACACAGAGACACACTCTCACCCACAGAGACTCACCCACACACCCAGAGACTCACACTCACACACCCAGAGACTCACACCCACACACAGAGACTCACACTCACACAGAGACTCACACTCTCACACACAGAGACTCACACTCACACACAGAGACTCACTCTCACACACAGAGACTCACACTCACACACAGAGACTCACACTCACACACAGAGACTCACACTCACACACAGAGACTCACACACAGAGACTCACACTCACACACAGAGACTCACACTCACACACAGAGACTCACACTCACACACAGACTCACACTCACACACAGACTCACACTCACACACACACAGAGACACTCACACACAGAGACAAACACTCTCACACAGAGACAAACACTCTCACTCACACACAGAGACAGAAACACTCACTCACACACAGAGACAGAAACACTCACTCACACACAGAGACAGAAACACTCTCACTCACACACAGAGACAGAAACACTCTCACTCACACACAGAGACAGAAACACTCTCACTCACACACAGAGACAGAAACACTCTCACTCACACACAGAGACAGAAACACTCTCACTCACACACAGAAACACTCTCACTCACACACAGACACACTCTCACTCACAGAGACAGAAACACTCTCACCCACTCACAGAGACAGAAACACTCTCACCCACACAGAGACAGAAACACTCTCACTCACACACAGAGACAGAAACACTCTCACTCACTCACAGAGACAGAAACACTCTCACTCCACACAGAGACAGAAACACTCTCACTCACTCACAGAGACAGAAACACTCAGAAACACTCACTCACAGAGACAGAAACACTCTCACTCACTCACAGAGACAGAAACACTCTCACTCACTCACAGAGACAGAAACACTCTCACTCACTCACAGAGACAGAAACACTCTCACTCACTCACAGAGACAGAAACACTCTCACTCACTCACAGAGACAGAAACACTCTCACTCACTCACAGAGACAGAAACACTCTCACTCACTCACAGAGACAGAAACACTCTCACTCACTCACAGAGACAGAAACACTCTCACTCACTCAGAGACAGAAACACTCTCACTCACTCACAGAGACAGAAACACTCTCACTCACTCACAGAGACAGAAACACTCTCACTCACTCACAGAGACAGAAACACTCTCACTCACTCACAGAGACAGAAACACTCTCACTCACTCACAGAGACAGAAACACTCTCACTCACTCACAGAGACAGAAACACTCTCACTCACTCACAGAGACAGAAACACTCTCACTCACTCACAGAGACAGAAACACTCTCACTCACTCACAGAGACAGAAACACTCTCACTCACTCACAGAGACAGAAACACTCTCACTCACTCACAGAGACAGAAACACTCTCACTCACTCACAGAGACAGAAACACTCTCACTCACTCACAGAGACAGAAACACTCTCACTCAGACACTCACAGAGACAGAAACACTCTCACTCACTCACAGAGACAGAAACACTCTCACTCACTCACAGAGACAGACACAGAAACACTCTCACACAGAGACACAGACAGACAGAGACAGACAGACACTCAGACAGACACACAGACAGACAGACAGACACTCATACACACACAGAGACAGACACACAGACACACCCACACAGAGACACACAGACACACCCACACACAGACAGACAGACACAGACAGACACACCCACACAGAGACACAGACACACAGACACAGACAGACAGACACACAGACAGACAACAGACAGACAGACAGACAGACAGACAGACAGACAGACAGGAGACACATACACACAGAGAGAGACACACACAGACAAACACACAGACACATACAGAGACACAGACACACCCACACAGAAACAGACAGACAGACAGACAGACAGACAGACAGACAGACAGACAGACAGACAGACAGACAGACAGGAGACACATACACACAGAGAGAGACACACACAGACAAACACACAGACACACACAGACAGACAGACAGACACAGACAGACAGACAGAGACACACACACACACACACACACACACACACACACACACACACACAGAGAGTGAGAGACAGAGACACACACACACACAGAGTGAGAGACAGAGACACACACACACAGAGAGTGAGAGACAGAGACACACACACACAGAGAGTGAGAGACAGAGACACACACACACAGAGAGTGAGAGACAGAGACACACACACACAGAGAGTGAGAGACAGAGACACACACACAGAGAGTGAGAGACAGAGACACACACACACAGAGAGTGAGACAGAGACACACACACACAGAGAGTGAGAGACAGAGACACACACACACAGAGAGTGAGAGACAGAGACACACACACACAGAGAGTGAGAGACAGAGACACACACACACACAGAGTGAGAGACAGAGACACACACACACAGAGAGTGAGAGACAGAGACACACACACACAGAGAGTGAGAGACAGAGACACACACACACAGAGAGAGCCACACACACACACAGAGAGAGAGACAGACAGACACAGAAACATAGACACACAGGTCAATAGAGAGGGGTAAATAGAGAGAGAGTGATCAACAACAAACCAGCAATTAAAATCCTCCCCATGAAGTTCCATTCTGTGGCGGTTGATAGCTAATGAGTATCATGGCTGACTGTTTCCAGTAGCAACTCTGATGAGATGTTTGTGTTCAGAGGCAAATTGCATTTGTTGTTTTGTCATTCCAATTACCACAGAGTCGGACGCTTTCTCTCTCTCTACTGGAATAACACACAGCCAGCCAGAGCTCTCTTTGCTCTCAACATTAACTCAGGCAATATTGAACAACACAATAAATGGAAAATTACTTCATTTTAAAAGCAAATTTGTGTCTGAAACCGAGGGATATTCAAATCAAATCACATTTTATTGGTCGCAGACACATATTTAGCAGATGTTATTGCGGGTGTAACAAAATGCTTGTTAACAGGTTCTTAGCTATCTTTATTCAATGGTTAAATCTCTCTGATGTGGAGTCTAGTAAAAAGTCCTCACCTTTGACCTTAGGCATACATGATAGTATGACGTAGCGCTAATCTTAGTACCTGAGATGATGTGGCCATGTTAACTCACGCAGCTCCATTCCAAACCAGTCACACTGTATCTGGTGATGATGCTGCTGCCAACTTAGCATCCTAATGATTGGACCAGTTGTTTTTGCTTTTAATTTGATTTGTAGGATAACTGCTTTTGACATGAGACCCTCTTGGAAACAAGCTGATTCATCTCAATGTGTTTCATCCCACACATATTGCAATTTGAAATGGTAATGAATAAATGATGACTTTGCGCGCGTGTACATGAAAGAATGTAAACCATGTTAGAGGACACCCTTTTCTGTTTACACCATAGATATACACTACCGTTCAAAAGTTTGGGGTCACTTAGACATTTCCTTGTTTTTGAAAGAAAAGCACAATTTTTGTCCGTTTAAAATAACATCAAATTGATCAGAAATACAGTGTAAACATTGTTAATGTTGTAAATGACTATTGTAGCTGGAAACAGTAGATTTTTAAAATTGAATATCTACATAGGCGTACAGAGGCCCATTATCAGCAACCATTACTCCTATGTTCCAATGGCATGTTGTGTTAGCTAATCAAAGTTAATAATTTTAAAAGACTAATTGGTCATTAGAAAACCCTTTTGCAATTATGTTAGCATGGCTGAAAACTGTTGTCCTGATTTTAAAGAAGCAATAAAAATGGCCTTCCTTAGACTAGTTGAGTATCAACGGCTGGCCATGCCTTCCTCCTGGCTACTCCAACCTCGGCCAACAGCCCCCCGCAGCTACTCGCCCACTCCTCCCCAGCTTCTCCTTTACCCAAATCCAGATAGCAGATGTTCTGAAAGAGCTGCAAAACCTGGACCCGTACAAATCAGCTGGGCTTGACAATCTGGACCCTCTATTTCTGAAACTGTCCGCTGCCATTGTCGCAACCCCTATTACCAGCTTGTTCAACCTCTCCTCTCCGTATCATCTGAGATCCCCAAGGATTGGAAAGCTGCCGCGGTCATCCCCCTCTTCAAAGGGGGAGACACCCTGGACCCAAACTGTTACAGACCTATATCCATCCCGCGCTGCCTATCTATGGTCTTTGAAAGCCAAGTCAACAAACAGATCACTGACCATCTCGAATACCACCGTACCTTCTCCGCTGTGCAATCCGGTTTCCGAGCCGGTCACGGGTGCACCTCAGCCACGCTCAAGGTACTAAATGATATCATAACCGCCATCAATAAAAGACAGTACTGTGCAGCCGTCTTCATCGACCTGGCCAAGGCTTTCGACTCTGTCAATCACCATATTCATATCGGGCACTCAGTAGCCTCGGTTTTTAAAATGACTGCCTTGCCTGGTTCACCAACTACTTTGCAGACAGAGTTCAGTGTGTTAAATCAGAGGGCATGTTGTCCGGTCCTCTGGCAGTCTCTATGGGGGTACCACAGGGTTCAATTCTCGGGCCGACTCTTTTCTTGGTATATATCAATGATGTTGCTCTTGCTGCGGGCGATTCCCTGATTCACCTCTACGCAGACGACACCATTCTGTATACTTCTGGCCCTTCCTTGGACACTGTGCTATCTAACCTCCAAACGAGCTTCAATGCCATACAACACTCCTTCCGTGGCCTCCAACTGCTCTTAAACGCTAGTAAAACCAAATGCATGCTTTTCAACCGTTCGCTAGTCGGGCTTGCGGGTGCAGGCAGCATCACCACCCTGGATGGTTCCGACCTAGAATATGTGGACAACTATAAATACCTAGGTGTCTGGCTAGACTGCAAACTCTCCTTCCAGACTCATATCAAACATCGCCAATCCAAAATCAAATCTAATGTCGGCTTTCTATTTCGCAACAAAGCCTCCTTCACTCACGCCGCAAAACTTACCCTAGTATAACTGACTATCCTACCGATCCTCGACTTCGGCGATGTCATCTACAAAATATCTTCCAATACTCTACTCAGCAAACTGGATGCAGTTTATCACAGTGCCATCCGTTTTGTTACTAAAGCACCTTATACCACCCACCACTGCGACCTGTATGCTGTAGTCGGCTGGCCCTCGCTATATGTTCGTCGCCAGACCCACTGGCTCCAGGTCATCTACAAGTCTATGCTAGGTAAAGCTCTGCTTTATCTCAGTTCATTGGTCACGATGGCAACACCCACCCGTAGCACGCGCTCCAGCAGGTGTATCTCACTGATCATCCCTAAAGCCAAAACCTCATTTGGACGCCTTTCTTTCCAGTTCTCTGCTGCCTGAGACTGGAACGAATTGCAAAAATCTCTGAAGTTGAAGACTTTTATCTCCCTCACCAACTTTAAACATCTGCTATCTGAGCAGCTAACCGATCGCTGCAGCTGTACATAGTCCATCTGTAAATAGCCCACCCATACTGTTTTTTATTTTATTTACTTTTCTGCTCTTTTGCACACCAGTATCTCTACCTGCACATGTTCATCTGATCATTTATCACTCCAGTGTTAATCTGCTAAATTGTAATTATTCACTCCTATGGCCTATTTATTGCCAACCTCCTCATGCCTTTTGCACACAATGTATATAGATTATTTTTTTTTTTTTCTACTATGTTATTGACTTGTTTATTGTTTACTCCATGTGTAACTCTGTTGTCTGTTCACACTGCTATGCTTTATCTTGGCCAGGTCGCAGTTGCAAATGAGAACTTGTTCTCAACTAGCCTACCTGGTTAAATAAAGGTGTTCTCAACTAGCCTACCTGGTTAAATAAAGGTGTTCTCAACTAGCCTACCTGGTTAAATAAAGGTGTTCTCAACTAGCCTACCTGGTTAAATAAAGGTGAAATAAAAAAAAATAAAAAAATCAGGAGCATTTGTATTTGTGTGTTCAATTACAGGCTCAAAATGGTTGGACAAAAATATGCTTTTCTTTAAAAAACAAGGACATTTCTAAGTGACCCCAAACTTTTGAATGGTAGAAAACAGTTGAAGTCGGAAGTTAACGTACACCTTAGCCAAATACATTTAAACTCATTAAACATTCCTGACATTTAATCCTAGTACAAATTCTCTGTCAGGTCAGTTAGGATCACCACTTTATTTTAAGAATGTGAAATGTCAGAATAAATAGTAGATAGTGATTTATTTCAGCTTTTATTTCTTTCATCACATTCCCATTGGGTCAGAAGTTTACATACACTCAATTAGTATTTGGTAACATTGCCTTTTACATTGTTTAACTTGGGTCAAACATTTCGGGTAGCCTTCCACAAGCTTCCCACAATAAGTTGGGTGAATTTTGGCCTATTCCTCCTGACAGAGCTGGTGTAACTGAGTCAGGTTTGTAGGCCTCCTTGCTCACACATGCTTTTTCAGTTCTGCCCACAAATGTTCTGTGGGATTGATGTCAGGGCTTTGTGATGGCCACTCCAATTCCTTGACTTTGTTGTCCTTAAGCCATTTTGCCACAACTTTGGAAGTATGCTTGGAGTCATTGTCCTTTTGGAAGACCCATTTGCGACCATGCTTTAATTTCCTGACTGATGTCTTGAGATGTTGCTTCAATATATCCACATAATTTTCCTGCCTCATGATGCAATCTATTTTGTGAAGTGCACCAGTCCTTCCTGGAGCAAAGCACCCCCACAACATGATGCTGCCACCCCTGTGCTTCACGGTTGGGATGGTGTTCTTCAGCCTGCAAGCCTCCCCCTATTTCCTCCAAATATAAAGATGGTCATTTATTGCCAAACAGTTCTATTTTTGTTTCATCAGACCAGAGGACATTTCTCCAAAAAGTACGATCTTTGTCCCCATGTGCAGTTGCAACCCGTAGTCTGGCTTTTTTATGGCGGTTTTGGAGCAGTGGCTTCTTCCTTGCTGAGCGGCCTTTCAGATTATGTCGATATAGGACTTGTTTTACTGTAAATATAGATACTTTTGTACCTGTTTCCTCCAGCATCTTCACAAGGTTCTTTGCTGCTGTTCTGGGATTGATTTGCACTTTTCGCACCAAGGTAGGTTCATCTCTAGGAGACAGAACGCACGTCTCTTTCCTGAGCGGTATGACGGCTGTGTGGTCCCATGGCGTTTATACTTGCGAACTATTGTTTGTAGAGATGAACGTGGTACCTTCAGGCGTTTGGAAATTGCTTCCAAGGATGAACCAGAGTTGTGGAGGTCTACAATTGTTTTTCTGAGGTCTTGCCTGATTTCTTTTGATTTTACCATGATGTACAGCAAAGAGGCACTGAGTTTGAAGGTAGGCCTTCAAATACATCCACATCCACTTCAATTGACTCAAATTATGTAAATTAGCCTATCAGAAGCTTTTAAAGCTATTACATAATTTTCTGGAATTTTCCAAGCTGTTTAAAGGCACAGTCACCTTAGTGTATGTATACTTCTGACCCACTGGAATTGTGATACTGTGAAATAATCTGTCTGTAAACAATTGTTGGAAAAATGACTTGTGGAGAAATTTGTGGAGTGGTTGAAAAATGAGTTTTAAATGAAAAAGTGTATGTAAACTTCTGACTTTAACTGTGTATTCACAACATTCTATTAATAAATATTAATGTTTATATACATAGTTTACACTTAAATAATGTATGATTGTGTGCATCTGACCTGGAGAATGTTCTAGTAGAATTAGTAGTGGTGGTGCACTGGCACTACACATGGAATAAGTCTGCAGGTAGTGTGTTGTTTTGTTATGGAAGGCAGGCAGACAGACAACATCTGTGTTATTGATGTGTTATTGATGTGTTATTGGTGCATTTATAACTTGGCTGAGAGGATGAATGGAAGAAAGGAGAGGCAGCGGTGTACGGTTCTTAAGTACAAATACATTTAAAGTACTACTTAAGTAGTTTTTGGGGGTATCTGTACTTTACTATTTATATTTTTGCCTACTTCACTACATTACTATAGAAAATAATGTACTTTTAACTCCATACATTTTCCCCTGACACCCATTTTGACAGGAAAATGGTCCATATCACACACTTATCAAGATAACATCCCTGGTCATCCCTACTGCCTCTGATCTGGCAGACTCACTAAACACAAATGCTTTGTTTTTTAAATTGTCTGTGTTGGAGTGTGTCCCTGGCTATCAGTCAATAAAAAAACTAGAACATTGCGCTGTCTGGTTTGCTTAATATAAGGAAATGGTTTATACTTTTTCTTTTGATACATAAGTACATTTTAGCATCCCTTGGTCTTCCTCCGCCTGTCGATCGCTCTGTGTGTGTGTGCGCATGGTTACGGAACATTTAGTATGTCCATCACAACTGTCAGCTTTTAGCCTTTGCTGGACAATAAATCGAAGTATACGACTTTCTCAATCAACTGCTGTTCACAGCTTAATGTTGGCAATGACACAAAGTGTTGGCTAAAAATAATAACACTGAACATTGCTGTGGAAGCAGATAATCCCGTGTGTTTTGTGTGAGACTGTGTGTGCGCCCATGTATTTGTGAGAGTCTGCGTGTGTCAGTGTCTGTCTCCCTTTCCCTACCTTACACATGACCAGTTGTTGGATGTGTCTCATATGGCACCATATTCCCTATGTAGTGCACTACTTTTGACCAGGGCCCATCCACTACATAGGAAATAGGGTGCCATTTGGGACAGATCCGTTGTCTCCTGCTAAATTCCTGTATTTTGGCCCTAATCCCACCCCGTAATAAACAACTGTCGATTTGGGAGGACCAGGATATTCTAATTAAGAGGAAAACAGACAGATAAGCCATTTTTTTGTATTTTCTTTTTTTGTATCCTGCATCCATCCACCCTCATCCATCCGCAGTCATCCCTCCCCACAGTCAACCATCCGCAGTCATCCCTCCCCACAGTCAACCATCCGCAGTCATCCCTCCCCACAGTCAACCATCCGCAGTCATCCCTCCCCACATTCAACCATCCGCAGTCATCCCTCCCCACATTCAACCATCCGCAGTCATCCATCCGCAGTCATCCCTCCCCACATTCAACCATCCGCAGTCATCCATCCGCAGTCATCCCTCCCCACAGTCAACCATCCGCAGTCATCCCTCCCCACATTCAACCATCCGCAGTCATCCCTCCCCACATTCAACCATCCGCAGTCATCCATCCGCAGTCATCCCTCCCCACATTCAACCATCCGCAGTCATCCCTCCCCACAGTCATCCATCCGCAGTCATCCCTCCCCACATTCAACCATCCGCAGTCATCCCTCCCCACATTCAACCATCCGCAGTCATCCCTCCCCACATTCAACCATCCGCAGTCATCCCTCCCCACATTCAACCATCCGCAGTCATCCCTCCGCAGTCAACCATCCGCAGTCATCCCTCCCCGCAGTCAACCATCCGCAGTCATCCCTCCCCACATTCAACCATCCGCAGTCATCCCTCCCCACATTCAACCATCCGCAGTCATCCCTCCCCACATTCAACCATCCGCAGTCATCCCTCCCCACATTCAACCATCCGCAGTCATCCCTCCGCAGTCAACCATCCACAGTCATCCCTCCCCACATTCAACCATCCGCAGTCATCCCTCCCCACATTCAACCATCCGCAGTCATCCCTCCCCACATTCAACCATCCGCAGTCATTCAACCATCCGCAGTCATCCCTCCGCAGTCAACCATCCGCAGTCATCCCTCCCCACATTCAACCATCCGCAGTCATCCCTCCCCACATTCAACCATCCGCAGTCATCCCTCCCCACATTCAACCATCCGCAGTCATCCCTCCCCACATTCAACCATCCGCAGTCATCCCTCCCCACATTCAACCATCCACAGTCATCCCTCCCCACATTCAACCATCCGCAGTCATCCCTCCCCACATTCAACCATCCGCAGTCATCCTTCATTTTCTGTTTTTCTTTTGCATGTGATCATTGCAGCAAGAGAGAGAGGGTTTCCTTCGGCAGATTGACCTGCATGATGTGACTATGGGTACATAGTTCTAATTGAGCAGGTTAAGACTACATGTCAGTTGTACTGTTTCACAGCCAGACATGGTCACGGGTGGGCACTGACCCGTAGAACACACACACACACACACAGTACTAGGCCCTTGCAGTGTCTGGTTACTTTCCTTCTGCGTAATGTTTTTTCAGGCATGCCAGAGTCTTCCCATTCTGTCATTGTTGAGCGCGGTTTTAAATAGACACTGGGTATTTGAAGCAGCTTAGTTGCAAGTGAAACACACGTGATTTAATTAGTGGCTGTCAGTTTGGGCCATTCTAGAGGTCTCTGGATAGTTTCCATCATGAAGTTAGTTGAGCCAGTGTTTGTATTTTACCGTCTCTGACTGTCTCTGTCTCTTCATCTGTGTGTGTATTTATCCATTTGTGGATCATTGATTTAATAGGCCATACTGTAGAATTTAATTGTGTGAGCTGTTGACAAGTCGCTCGATTCACTGAATCTCTAACTATATTCTGTTAATTTGTTGCAGTGTAATAAATCTAGTCTAGGAAACCATACTGTCACCATGTACTGTATAAATACACACACCATGTTTCCCCTTCAACCCAACCTTCTGCTACAGGAATGTGAGTAAGCCTAAGCCATACTCAACCTGCCAGGACTCAAACCTGATGGTCTCAACCCTTGGATGACACCCTATCCACTGTCCCAAGACCGTTAACACCCTCGGAAGTGCTCCTACTGCAGTTACCGAGGCTAGGGTCATTACAAAGTCATCCACATATAATAATCCAATCTAAATGTGAGTATTTGGTATTTATTAAGATCCCCATTCACTGCTGTAAAAGCAGCAGCTACTTGTCCTGGAGTCCACATGAAACATGACCTAATACATAGTACAGAACATTATTACATTTTAAATGTCACACACAGCCTACATATCAGTACATACACACTATCTAGGTCTAATACATAGTACAGAACATTATTAGTCCAGGACTGGAATACATACATTTTAAATGTCACATAGCCTACATATTATTACATTCACACTATCTAGGTCTAATACATAGTACAGTGCAAATTCCTATACAATATATGTATACAAGAGGAATCTTAAATGTTCCTGTCCCAGCTCTGTCCCTGACACTGACATTTCTCTGGGACAGGGCTGTTGATGGCCGGTTAAGGTGACATCACACCTCCACTGCAGTAGGATACGTCATGTAATGTCCAGGCCGGAGGCTAGAGTTTACAAGGTTTCACTTAGTGTTTCTCTCTCCACCACGGCTGAAAATAACCTGATGTTATTCAGCCACCTGCATTTTCAGAACGTCCTTCCCTAACCCCCCGGTGCACCTTCAACTATTACTTGGACCAGATACCGGAGGAGGAGGTGTCTGTTGTAGTAGTATGGTAAAGTCATGTAGTTGTATAATGTAGTAATAGGGTAGTTGTATAATGTAGTAATAGGGTAGTTGTATAATGTAGTAATAGGGTAGTAGTATAATGTAGTAGTAATAGGGTAGTAGTATAATGTAGTAGTAATAGGGTAGTAGGCAAATGTAGTAGTAATAGGGTAGTAGGCAAATGTAGTAGTAATAGGGTAGTAGTCTAATGTAGTAGTAATAGGGTAGTAGTCTAATGTAGTAGTAATAGGGTAGTAGTCTAATGTAGTAATAGGGTAGTAACGTAGTAGGATACTAATGTAGCAGTGATGTAGTAGTATAGTAATGTAGCAATAGTTTAGAAGTATAATATAGTAATGTAGTAAAATGTAGTATGTTATAGTAATGTAGCAATAGTGTAGTAGTATAATGTAGTAACAGGGTAGTAGTATAATGTAGTAACAGGGTAGTAGTATAATGTAGTAACATGGTGGTAGTAGTATAATGTAGCAATAGTTTAGTAGTATATTATAGTAATGTAGCAATAGTGTAGTAGTAACAGGGTATTAGTATAATGTAGCAACAGGGTAGTAGTATAATGTAGCAATAGTTTAGTAGTATATTATAGTAATGTAGCAATAGTGTAGTAGTAACAGGGTATTAGTATAGCGTAGCAACAGGGTAGTAGTAACAGTGTAGTAGTATAATGTAGTAACAGGATAGTAGTATAGTAGTATCATGTAGTAATAGGGTACTAGTATAATGTAGTAATATAGCAGTAAGTGTACTAGTATAGTAATGTAGTGATATAGTAATGTAGCAAATGTGTAGTAATAGGGTAGTAGTATAATGTAGTAATAGGGTAGTAGTATAATGTACCAGTATAATATTGTAATAGGGTGATAGTAGTATAGTCATGTAGTAATAGGGTAGTAGTATAATAGTATGGTCATTTAGTTGAGGCTTTTATCCAAACAGGCTCACAGCTAATAAATATACTGAACAAAAATATAAACGCAACATGCAACAATTTAAAAAATGTTACTGAGTTACAGTTCAAATAAGGAAATCAGTCAATTGAAATAAATGTATTAGGCTGTAATCTAT
Organism: Oncorhynchus nerka; assembly: GCF_034236695.1. Classification (NCBI taxonomy): domain Eukaryota; kingdom Metazoa; phylum Chordata; class Actinopteri; order Salmoniformes; family Salmonidae; genus Oncorhynchus; species Oncorhynchus nerka. The sequence continues at coordinate 28,827,658 of NC_088423.1, forward strand.
GGATTTCACATGACTGGACAGTGGTGCAGCCATGGGTGGGCCTGGGAGGGCATAGACCCACCCACTTGGGAGTCAGGCCCACACACTGGGGAGCCAGGCCCAGCCAATCAGTGACTTTATTACAAACAGAAATAGTCCTCAGTTTCATCAGCTGTCCGGGTGGCTGGTCCCCGACGATGTCGCAGGTGAAGAAGCTGGATGTGGAGGTCCTAGGCTGGCGTGGTTACACATGGTCTGCGGTTGTGTGGCTGGTTGGGCGTACTGCCAAACTGTCTAAAACTACATGGAGCCAGCTTATGGAGAAATTAACATGACATTTTCTGGCAACAGCTCTGGTGTACATTGCTGCAGTCAGCATGCCAATTCCACACTCCCTCAACTTGAGACCTGTATGGCATTGTGTTGTGTGACAACTGCACATTTTAGTGGCCTTTTATCATCCCCAGCATAAGGTGCACTTGTGTAATGATCATGCTGTTTAATCAGCTTCTTTATATGTTACACCTGTCAGGTATATGGATTATCTTGGAAAATAAGAAATGCTGACTAACAGGGATGTCAACAAATTTGTGCTCAGCATTTTAGAGAAATATATATATATTTTTTTGCGTATGGAACATTTATGGGATCTTTCATTTCAGCTCATGAAACATGGGACCAACTCTTTACATGTTGCATTTATATTTTTGTTCGGTGTAAATAAATCTCACCAAGCAGATGCTTTTCTACAAAGCAACTTGCAGTACTGTGAGTGCATAAATGTTTTGTATGTGTTAGGGATGTGCATCTTTCCCTTTCAATTGTGTGCATGCGCGAGCTGAGCCAAAAGGGAAACTGGGCATCGCACTATCAGAGGGGGCAATGTTTGCTTTTTGTTCCTCCCACGTTTGCTCTGAAATCACCATCACCCACTAATTCATTTGTAATTTCTGCAGATTAAAAGTGTTAGAGCTAGTATTTATTTAAAAAGATAAGCTATGACATAGGCAATGAATATATATCACAACTTTGGATTGCACCCCAGTCTCATAATCAAATGGTTTAGACCATTTGGATGTTTGACAGACGCTTCTCCTGCTTTCAATATATTTTTCTGACTGATGTATGCTACAGTTTAGGGTCCCACATACAAATGCACTCATTTTAAACTTGTACTGTATATATGCGCATACCCTAGTATGTGTCTATGCAGGAATTGAACTCACAACCTTGGCGTTGCTAGCACATCACTCTTCCCAACTAAGCCACACAATGTAACAATAACCCTGTCCTGATCAGGAGTGTGCTGTAGATGTGGTCTGAGGGATGATGTGTAGTGTGCATGCAGTCTGGGGGATGATCAGTAGTGTAGTGTGGATGCGGTCTGGGGAATGATCAGTAGACTGGATGCGGTTTGGGGGATGATCAGTAGTGTAGTGTGGATGCAGTCTGGGGGATGATCAGTAGTGTAGTGTGGATGCAGTCTGGGGGATGATCAGTAGTGGAGTGTGGATGCAGTCTGGGGGATGATCAGTAGTGTAGTGTGGATGCGGTCTGGGGGATGATCAGTAGTGTAGTGTGCATGCAGTCTGGGGGATGATCAGTAGACTGGATGCGGTCTGGGGGATGATCAGTAGTGTAGTGTGGATGTGGTCTGGGGGATGATCAATAGTGTAGTGTGGATGCGGTCTGGGGATGATCAATAGTGTAGTGTAGTGTGGATGCGGTCTGGGGGATGATCAGTAGTTTAGTGTGGATGCGGTCTGGGGGATGATCAGTAGTGTAGTGTGGATGCGGTCTGGGGAATGATCAGTAGACTGGATGCGGTCTGGGGGATGATCAATAGTGTAGTGTGGATGCGGTCTGGGGGATGATCAATAGACTGGATGCGGTTTGGGGGATGATCAGTAGTGTAGTGAGGATGCGGTCTGGGGGATGATCAATAGTGTAGTGTGGATGCGGTCTGGGGGATGTTCAGTTGTGTAGTATGGATGCGGTCTGGGGGATGATCAATAGTGTAGTGTGGATGTGGTCTGGGGGATGATCAATAGTGTAGTGTGGATGGGGATGACCAGTAGACTGGATGCAGTCTGGGGGATGATCAGTAGTGTAGTGTGGATGCGGTCTGGGGGATGATCAGTAGTGTAGTGGGGATGTTCAGTTGTGTAGTATGGATGCGGTTTGGGGGATGATCAATAGTGTAGTGTGGATGTGGTCTGGGGGATAATCAATAGTGTAGTGTGGATGTGGTCTCGGGGATGATCAGTAGACTGGATGCAGTCTGGGGGAAGATCAGTAGTGTAGTGTGGATGCGGTCTGGGGGTTGATCAATAGTGTAGTGTGGATGCGGTCTGGGGGATGTTCAGTTGGTCTGGGGGATGATCAATAGGGTAGTGTGGATGCTGTCTGGGGGATGTTCAGTAGTGTGGATGCTGTCTGGGGGATGTTCATTAGTGTAGTATGGATGCGGTCTGGGGGATGATAAATAGTGTGGATGCGGTCTGGCAGATGATCAGTAGTGTGGATGCGGTCTGACGGATGATCAGTAGTGTGGATGCGGTCTGACGGATGATCAGTAGTGTGGATGCGGTCTGGGGAGGATCAGCAGTGTGGATGTGGTCTGGGGATGATCAGCAGTGTGGATGTGGTCTGGGGATGATCAATAGTGTAGTGGGGATGCGGTCTGGGGATGTTCACTAGTGTGGATGTGGTCTGGGGATGATCAGTAGACTGGATGCAGTCTGGGGGATCAGTAGTGTGGATGTGGTCTGGGGGATGATCAATAGTGTAGTGTGGATGTGGTAAGGGGGATGATCAGTAGTGTAGTGTGGATGCAGTCTGGGGGATGATCAGTAGTGGAGTGTGGATGCAGTCTGGGGGATGATCAGTAGTGTAGTGTGGATGCGGTCTGGGGATGATCAGTAGTGTAGTGTGCATGCAGTCTGGGGGATGATCAGTAGACTGGATGCGGTCTGGGGATGATCAGTAGTGTAGTGTGGATGTGGTCTGGGGGATGATCAATAGTGTAGTGTGGATGCGGTCTGGGGATGATCAATAGTGTAGTGTAGTGTGGATGCGGTCTGGGGGATGATCAGTAGTTTAGTGTGGATGCGGTCTGGGGGATGATCAGTAGTGTAGTGTGGATGCGGTCTGGGGAATGATCAGTAGACTGGATGCGGTCTGGGGATGATCAATAGTGTAGTGTGGATGCGGTCTGGGGGATGATCAATAGACTGGATGCGGTTTGGGGGATGATCAGTAGTGTAGTGAGGATGCGGTCTGGGGATGATCAATAGTGTAGTGTGGATGCGGTCTGGGGGATGTTCAGTTGTGTAGTATGGATGCGGTCTGGGGGATGATCAATAGTGTAGTGTGGATGTGGTCTGGGGATGATCAATAGTGTAGTGTGGATGGGGGATGACCAGTAGACTGGATGCAGTCTGGGGGATGATCAGTAGTGTAGTGTGGATGCGGTCTGGGGGATGATCAGTAGTGTAGTGGGGATGTTCAGTTGTGTAGTATGGATGCGGTTTGGGGGATGATCAATAGTGTAGTGTGGATGTGGTCTGGGGGATAATCAATAGTGTAGTGTGGATGTGGTCTCGGGGATGATCAGTAGACTGGATGCAGTCTGGGGGAAGATCAGTAGTGTAGTGTGGATGCGGTCTGGGGGTTGATCAATAGTGTAGTGTGGATGCGGTCTGGGGATGTTCAGTTGGTCTGGGGATGATCAATAGGGTAGTGTGGATGCTGTCTGGGGGATGTTCAGTAGTGTGGATGCTGTCTGGGGATGTTCATTAGTGTAGTATGGATGCGGTCTGGGGGATGATAAATAGTGTGGATGCGGTCTGGCAGATGATCAGTAGTGTGGATGCGGTCTGACGGATGATCAGTAGTGTGGATGCGGTCTGACGGATGATCAGTAGTGTGGATGCGGTCTGGGGAGGATCAGCAGTGTGGATGTGGTCTGGGGGATGATCAGCAGTGTGGATGTGGTCTGGGGGATGATCAATAGTGTAGTGGGGATGCGGTCTGGGGGATGTTCACTAGTGTGGATGTGGTCTGGGGATGATCAGTAGACTGGATGCAGTCTGGGGGATCAGTAGTGTGGATGTGGTCTGGGGATGATCAATAGTGTAGTGTGGATGTGGTAAGGGGGATGATCAGTACCTGGATGCAGTCTGGGGGATGATCAGTAGTGTAGTGTGGATGCGGTCTGGGGGATGATCAATAGTGTAGTGTGGATGTGGTCTGGGGATGTTGAGTAGTGTGGATGTGGTCTGGGGATGATCAGCAGTGTGGATGCGGTCTGGGGGATGATCAGTAGTGTAGTGTGGATGCGGTCTGGAGGATGATCAGTAGTGTGGATGCAGTCTGGGGGATGATCAGTAGTGTAGTGTGGATGCGGTCTGGGGGATGATCAATAGTGTAGTGTGGATGCGGTCTGGGGGATGATCAATAGTGTAGTGTGGATGCGGTCTGGGGGATGATCAATAGTGTAGTGTGGATGTGGTCTGGGGGATGTTGAGTAGTGTGGATGTGGTCTGGGGGATGATCAGTTGTGTGGATGCGGTCTGGGGATGATCAGTAGTGTAGTGTGGATGCAGTCTGGGGGATGATCAGTAGTGTGGATGCGGTCTGGGGGATGATCAGTAGTGTGGATGCGGTCTAGGGGATGATCAGTAGTGTGGATGCGGTCTAGGGGATGATCAGTAGTGTGGATGCATTCTGGGGGATGATCAGCAGTGTGGATGTGGTCTGGGGGATGATCAGTAGTGTAGTGTGGATGCGGTCTGGGGGATGATCAATAGTGTAGTGTGGATGCGGTCTGGGGGATGTTCAGTTGTGTAGTATGGATGCGGTCTTGGGGGATGATCAATAGTGTAGTGTGGATGTGGTCTGGGGGATGTTCAGTTGTGTAGTATGGATGCGGTCTGGGGGATGATCAATAGTGTAGTGTGGATGTGGTCTGGGGGATGATCAATAGTGTAGTGTGGATGTGGTCTGGGGGATGATCAATAGTGTAGTGTGGATGTGGTCTGGGGGATGATCAATAGTGTAGTGTGGATGTGGTCTGGGGGATGACCAGTAGACTGTATGCAGTCTGGGGGATGATCAGTAGTGTAGTGTGGATTCGGTCTGGGGTATGTTCAGTTGTGTAGTATGGATGCGGTTTGGGGGATGATCAATAGTGTAGTGTGGATGTGGTCTGGGGGATGATCAATAGTGTAGTGTGGATGTGGTCTGGGGATGATCAGTAGACTGGATGCAGTCTGGGGGATGACTAGTAGACTGGATGCAGTCTGGGGGATGATCAGTAGTGTAGTGTGGATGCGGTCTGGGGGATGATCAATTGTGTAGTGTGGGTGTGGTCTGGGGGATGATCAATAGTGTAGTGTGCATGCGGTCTGGGGAATGTCCAGTTGTGTAGTATGGATGCGGTTTGGGGGATGATCAATAGTGTAGTGTGGATGCAGTCTGGGGGATGTTCAGTAGTGTAGTGTGGATGTGGTCTGGGGGATGATCAGTAGACTGGATGCAGTCTGGGGGATGATCAGTAGCGTAGTGTGAATGCAGTCTGGGGGATGATCAGTAGTGTAGTGTGGATGCGGTCTGGGGGATGATCAATAGTGTAGTGTGGATGCGGTCTGGGGGTTGATCAATAGTGTAGTGTGGATGCAGTCTGGGGGATGTTCAGTTGTGTAGTATGGATGCGGTCTGGGGGATGTTCAATAGTGTGGTTTGGATGCTGTCTGGGGGATGTTCATTAGTGTAGTATGGATGCGGTCTGGGGGATGATAAATAGTGTAGTGTGGATGCGGTCTGGGGATGATCAGTAGTGTGGATGTGGTCTGGCAGATGATCAGTAGTGTGCATGTGGTCTGGCAGATGATCAGTAGTGTGGATGCGGTCTGGGGGATGTTCAGTAGTGTGGATGTGGTCTGGGGGATGTTGAGTAGTGTGGATGTGGTCTGGGGGATTATCAGTAGTGTGGATGCGGTCTGACGGATGAACAGTAGTGTGGATGCAGTCTGGGGGATGATCAGTAGTGTGGATGTGGTCTGGGGGATGTTGAGTAGTGTGGATGCGGTCTGGGGGATGATCAGTAGTGTGGATGCGGTCTGGGGGATGATCAGTAGTGTGGATGCGGTCTAGGGGATGATCAGTAGTGTGGATGCGGTCTAGGGGATGATCAGTAGTGTGGATGCGGTCTAGGGGATGATCAGTAGTGTGGATGCGGTCTAGGGGATGATCAGTAGTGTGGATGCATTCTGGGGGATGATCAGCAGTGTGGATGCGGTCTGGGGGATGATCAGTAGCGTAGTGTGGATGCAGTCTGGGGGATGATCAGTAGTGTAGTGTGGATGCGGTCTGGGGGATGATCAATAGTGTAGTGTGGATGCGGTCTGGGGGTTGATCAATAGTGTAGTGTGGATGCAGTCTGGGGGATGTTCAGTTGTGTAGTATGGATGCGGTCTGGGGGATGTTCAATAGTGTAGTTTGGATGCTGTCTGGGGGATGTTCATTAGTGTAGTATGGATGCGGTCTGGGGGATGATAAATAGTGTAGTGTGGATGCGGTCTGGGGATGATCAGTAGTGTGGATGTGGTCTGGCAGATGATCAGTAGTGTGGATGTGGTCTGGCAGATGATCAGTAGTGTGGATGCGGTCTGGGGGATGTTCAGTAGTGTGGATGTGGTCTGGGGGATGTTGAGTAGTGTGGATGCGGTCTGGGGGATGATCAGTAGTGTGGATGCGGTCTGGGGGATGATCAGTAGTGTGGATGCGGTCTAGGGGATGATCAGTAGTGTGGATGCGGTCTAGGGGATGATCAGTAGTGTGGATGCGGTCTAGGGGATGATCAGTAGTGTGGATGCGGTCTAGGGGATGATCAGTAGTGTGGATGCATTCTGGGGGATGATCAGCAGTGTGGATGCGGTCTGGGGGATGATCAGTAGTGTGGATGCATTCTGGGGGATGATCAGCAGTGTGGATGCAGTCTGGGGGATGATCAATAGTGTAGTGTGGATGCGGTCTGGGGGTTGATCAATAGTGTAGTGTGGATGCAGTCTGGGGGATGTTCAGTTGTGTAGTATGGATGCGGTCTGGGGGATGTTCAATAGTGTAGTTTGGATGCTGTCTGGGGGATGTTCATTAGTGTAGTATGGATGCGGTCTGGGGGATGATAAATAGTGTAGTGTGGATGCGGTCTGGGGATGATCAGTAGTGTGGATGTGGTCTGGCAGATGATCAGTAGTGTGGATGTGGTCTGGCAGATGATCAGTAGTGTGGATGCGGTCTGGGGGATGTTCAGTAGTGTGGATGTGGTCTGGGGGATGTTGAGTAGTGTGGATGCGGTCTGGGGGATGATCAGTAGTGTGGATGCGGTCTGGGGGATGATCAGTAGTGTGGATGCGGTCTAGGGGATGATCAGTAGTGTGGATGCGGTCTAGGGGATGATCAGTAGTGTGGATGCGGTCTAGGGGATGATCAGTAGTGTGGATGCATTCTGGGGGATGATCAGCAGTGTGGATGCATTCTGGGGGATGATCAGCAGTGTGGATGCAGTCTGGGGGATGATCAATAGTGTAGTGTGGATGCGGTCTGGGGGATGATCAGTTGTGTAGTATAGATGTGGTCTGGGGGATGATCAATAGTGTAGTGTGGATGTGGTCTGGGGGATGATCAGCAGTGTGGATGCGGTCTGGGGGATGATCAGTAGTTTAGTGTGGATGCGGTCTGGGGGATGATCAGTAGTGTGGATGTGGTCTGGGGATGTTCAGTAGTGTGGATGTGGTCTGGGGTTGTTGAGTAGTGTGGATGCGGTCTGGGGGATGATCAGTAGTGTGGATGCGGTCTGGGGGATGATCAGTAGTGTGGATGCGGTCTAGGGGATGATCAGTAGTGTGGATGCGGTCTAGGGGATGATCAGTAGTGTGGATGCGGTCTAGGGGATGATCAGTAGTGTGGATGCGGTCTAGGGGATGATCAGTAGTGTGGATGCATTCTGGGGGATGATCAGCAGTGTGGATGCGGTCTGGGGGATGATCAGTAGTGTGGATGCATTCTGGGGGATGATCAGCAGTGTGGATGCAGTCTGGGGGATGATCAATAGTGTAGTGTGGATGCGGTCTGGGGGATGATCAATAGTGTAGTGTGGATGCGGTCTCTGGGATGTTCAGTTGTGTAGTATGGATGTGGTCTGGGGGATGATCAATAGTGTAGTGTGGATGTGGTCTGGGGGATGATCAGCAGTGTGGATGCGGTCTGGGGGATGATCAGTAGTTTAGTGTGGATGCGGTCTGGGGATGATCAATAGTGTAGTGTGGATGTGGTCTGGGGGATGTTCAGTAGTGTGGATGTGGTCTGGGGGATGTTGAGTAGTGTGGATGTGGTCTGGGGGATGATCAGCAGTGTGGATGCGGTCTGGGGGATGATCAGTAGTTTAGTGTGGATGCGGTCTGGGGGATGATCAGTAGTGTGGATGCGGTCTGATGGATGATCAGTAGTGTGGATGCAGTCTGGGGGATGATCAGTAGTGTAGTGTGGATGCGGTCTGGGGGATGATCAATAGTGTAGTGTGGATGCGGTCTGGGGGATGATCAATAGTGTAGTGTGGATGCGGTCTGGGGGATGTTCAGTTGTGTAGTATGGATGTGGTCTGGGGGATGATCAATAGTGTAGTGTGGATGTGGTCTGGGGGATGATCAATAGTGTAGTGTGGATGTGGTCTGGGGGATGTTGAGTAGTGTGGATGTGGTTCTGGGGGATGATCTATTGTGTGGATGCGGTCTGGGGGATGATCAGTAGTGTAGTGTGGATGCAGTCTGGGGGATGATCAGTAGTGTGGATGCGGTCTAGGGGATGATCAGTAGTGTGGATGCGGTCTAGGGGATGATCAGTAGTGTGGATGCGGTCTAGGGGATGATCAGTAGTGGATGCATTCTGGGGGATGATCAGCAGTGTGGATGCGGTCTGGGGGATGATCAGTAGTGTGGATGCGGTCTGGGGGATGTTCAGTTGTGTAGTATGGATGCGGTCTGGGGGATGATCAGTAGTGTAGTGTGGATGCGGTCTGGGGGATGTTCAGTTGTGTAGTGTGGATGCGGTCTGGGGATGATCAGTAGTGTAGTGTGGATGCATTCTGGGGATGTTCAGTGTGGTGTGGGTGCGATCTGGGGATGATCAGTAGTGTAGTGTGGATGCGGTCTGGGGGATGTTCAGTAGTGTCGTGTAGATGTGGTCTGGGGGATGTGATCAGTAGTGTGGATGTGGTCTGGGGGGATGATCAGTAGTGTGGATGCGGTCTTGAGGATAATCAGTAGTGTAGATGCGGTCTGGAGGATGATCAGTAGTGTAGATGCGGTCTGGAGGATGATCAGTAGTGTAGATGCGGTCTGGAGGATGTTCAGTTGTGTAGTATGGATGCGGTCTGGGGGATGATCAGTAGTGTAGTGTGGATGCGGTCTGGGGGATGTTCAGTTGTGTAGTGTGGATGCGGTCTGGGGGATGATCAGTAGTGTAGTGTGGATGCATTCTGGGGGATGTTCAGTAGTGTAGTGTGGGTGCGATCTGGGGGATGATCAGTAGTGTAGTGTGGATGCGGTCTGGGGGATGTTCAGTAGTGTCGTGTAGATGTGGTCTGGGGGATGTGATCAGTAGTGTGGATGTGGTCTGGGGGGATGATCAGTAGTGTGGATGCGGTCTTGAGGATAATCAGTAGTGTAGATGCGGTCTGGAGGATGATCAGTAGTGTAGATGCGGTCTGGAGGATGATCAGTAGTGTAGATGCGGTCTGGAGGATGATCAGTCTGGAGGATTTGATCAGTAGTGTGGATGTAGTCTTGGTAACACCAGCCTCTCTACGTCCTTGACTTGAGAGTCTGGAACAGCTGCTTTGATGTGTCAACAGGACACAACAGTAATGAAGGGGCTGTGCCCTCAGACAGCACCCTACCTTGACATTTTGTGTGCAATGCAGTCATCGATGCAAAGGGTGGCTACTTTGAAGAATCTCATATGTTTAACACTTTTTGGTTACTACATTAATCCATATGTGTTATTTCATAGTTTTGATGTCTTCACTATTATTCTACAATGTAGAAAATAGTAAAAATAAAGAAAAACCCGGGACTGATCCGGTATGTCAGTGCGGACGGCTGACTTGGGTCTCTGAGCTTTTCTTTTGTCATCCACAACAACCTCTTGCAGGTATTACCTTCATCTTCACCTTCATCTTCTCTGCGTCCTACACCAGGAGGAGTGGAGAGGGGGGAGAGGAGAGAGGGGGGGAGAGTACATTTACAGGTTGTGCTGGGGGGGTCATGATGCCTGTGCTTAAGGGCAAATGGGCAGGCATCGCCACAGACGCCTACATGGGCTTCGGTTAAGTTAAACCACTCCTGCCACTACTTCTTTCAGTACTTGAGGAACATCTTGTTTGCAAAAACAGTCTCTCTCTCTGTCTCTCTCTCTGTCTCTCTCTGTCTCTCTCTCTGTCTCTCTCTCTGTCTCTCTCTCTGTCTCTCTCTCTCTCTCTCTCTCTCTCTGTCTCTCTCTCTGTCTCTGTTTCTGTCTCTGTCTCTCTCTCTCTCTCTCGGTCTCTCTCTCTCTCATTCTGTCTCTCTCATTCTGTCTCTCTCTCTGTCTCTGTCTCTCTCTGTCTCTCTCTGTCTCTGTCTCTCTCTGTCTCTCTCTGTCTCTGTCTCTGTCTCTGTCTCTCTGTCTCTCTCTCTGTGTCTCTCTCTCTCTCTCTCATATTCTCTCTCTCTTTCTCTCTGTGTGTGTGTGTCATGCTGGCACTAAGAAGACATCTTTTACCAACAGTATAATTTGTTGGAATTGGGAAATAACACAAAATTAATGCCACAATAAAAGACCTCGAGCTTTAGTTTTACGTTGTTTCACTCTGAAGACACTGTCTATGAGTGGCGATGGCTACGGGCTGTATCCAGGCACTCCGTGTTTCGTTGTGCGTAAGAACAGCCACTAGCCGTGGTATATGTGACCGACCGACTCAATTCGGTCCTATGTAGCAACATTTGAAATTGTGTTTTTTTTACATTGTATAAAAGTGGAAACTTATCAGTATATCATGCACTGCAGTTGAGGAACAATGGGAAATATACTTTGAATTAATAAACTTGTAACCACACTTTTGAGAAAATGGCTCTTGAATGTTCATCATTACACACATCAATACACACATTCATCATTGTTCACACCCTCTTAAGCCTTAGCCCCACTCATCTATTGAAGGATTCACTTGTGAGGGCATGTGCTAAACAGAGTGAGTAGTGTAGTAAACAACCAACGATTTGAAGACTAAAAGTAGTAGCCTACAATAAGGAAAAACTAGGTAAAAATACACTATACTGTATCTAGTCCTTTGCCTATATCCTAATCTGACTTTGGTGCAGGTCATGTTGTTACTTATCTGGTAAACACACCACTATATCAAATGTTTATTTGTCACATGTACAGGATACAGAAGGTGTAAACGATACAGTGAAACGGTTACTTGCATAGTAACAATATCAAAAATGTAAAGTGTCCAGATAAAAATGGTATAAATATTTTATAATTATTAGATGATTCTTACCCAGACACACATGTCTAAATTGATGGGTCATGTGAAAGAAACGCTTTAACCACCCCCAGCCACATCTAGCTAAGTGGATTGGTCACTGTTGTCTAGACATTTACACATGTTCATGAAATACAATAGATGACTGTAATCACCCCCAGCCACATCTAGCTAAGTGGATTGGTCACTGTTGTCTAGACATTTACACATGTTCATGAAATACAATAGATGACTGTAATCACCCCCAGCCACATCTAGCTAAGTGGATTGGTCACTGTTGTCTAGACATTTACACATGTTCATGAAATACAATAGATGACTGTAAGCACCCCCAGCCACATCTAGCTAAGTGGATTGGTCACTGTTGTCTAGACATTTACACATGTTCATGAAATACAATAGATGACTGTAATCACCCTCAGACACACCTGGCTAACTTGATGGGTCATGTAATCATCTGGCGAAGTGGAGTCAAGCAAGTAACCTAATGGTGCTTTCAAGACAACTGGGAACTTGGAAAAATACTAGTTTAAATCATGATGTCAGTGATCTTCAGTTTGGAAAGTTGGGGCTCTAGAAAGAGGCCTGAGTTCCCGAGTTGGAATTCCGAGTTGGATGACCGGAGCTAATTGTTATCCAGAGTTCCCAGTTGTCTTGAACACACTGAATTGGAAGTTGGAGAGTTCCCAGTTGTCTTGAACACACTGAATTGGAAGTTGGAGAGTTCCCAGTTGTTTTGAATGTGGCAGTAATCCCAAGCCATACTACTAGTAATACAAACTGATTGTCATAGCTAGCCACCATGCATGAAGCTGCAGGTAGCTAAAGCTAACCAACTAGGTTCAATGTCAGCTATCTAGCAATGTAAATGGCTTTGAGATACAAATCATACACGTAATGTTAGCTAGTGAGCCAGCCAGCTATTGTTAGCTAGCTAGCTAACAGTAAGCTTGCATTGAAAATAACTTCTACAAAATTTGAAATATATAATATCTGAAAATGTAACTATCTAGACTCTTACCCGTATACAATCCGGAGACACGTGTTTTATACAACAGCCTTCTGTGTGTTCTCTTTTTGACTCCCTCCGCATATTTGCAATCAAAAGCCAGAGTTTTGTCCTTAGATATTATACTCTGCTTCCACCAGGCATCTTCTTCCATCTTCTTCCAACTTCTTCCATGACAATAACTCTGTTGATCGCTGTTTCAGAAGACTACAATGTCAATGTCTGTTTCAGTGAAAATGTTTTCACCTAAATCAGGGATTTTCCTGTTGTCTGATTCATTTTCAGAGTCGGAGAGAATTAGCATGGCGTGATTGTCCTCCAGAAGTTGGAGAGCTATAGTAACACTTTTGCAGTTCTTCATGATATCTTTCAAAAAAGCTGCCTTAGAAAGGATTACCTACACATAGTTAGCAGCTCATGTTATAGACAGAAGTGTGCTACATGGCAGACCAATCCGAACTCCTCTCTCGGCATGTCCAGCCCATCCATTATCTCAGCCAATCATGGCTAGGCTCATCATTTTAACAATTTTATCCGTATTTACAGATGGCATACACGTTTGTTATTAATGCACATGAAAGTTCATATGTTCCAGAAGGCATTTCTGCCAAAAAAACAGGCATTTTGATTTTTAAAAATGTTTACGTTAAAATGCCTCTCCTGTGACGTAGTAATGTGCGACATATGCCTAGTTTTCTGAAACGAGTCACATATTGGCCATACACCGCACCCTCTCGGGCCTTATTGCTAAAGTAAGGGATGCCTTCTCAACATGGCTCCTCATGTTTAACTCTCTCTGTCACTCAAATGATGTTGCCTGATACTACTTTTGAACATCATGTGCTCATATATAGTAATCTCATCTTCTTTCATGAAAGAACGCAGTTCCTCTAGCTTGCCGAAATCTTCCCAAAAACCAGGTTTTCAATTTGAGCCCTGACCCCTACAGAAAGGTACTGTTAGAGTGCTGACTGTGATTTAAAAAGTGGGCTATAGATTCTTAATTTCCATCCTCATTCAGAATAAATATATAATTGCATAAGAAAATGTTTTGTGGTTTCCCATATTTTAATCCAGTTGAAGTATTTTCTGTAGTGCCTTTTTCAGCCCTTATGCTGCCTGTCACTCAGTCACTTATGATACAGTTCTATTTCTTTATTTAGGCTACTCTATGTATTATAGGCCTATCATACAAACAAACACTTAATCATTCAGTTTGTACAAATACTTTCAGTCAATCATTTACTGGTGTGACATCACTATAATTTCCATTCCGACATTACATGTATTCATGGCAGTGCCATTCTATACCATCGAAGTACAGTTCTAGGTAATTGTGCATACAATATGTAGGTCATATGGACTTCATCCACATTGACTGATGATTTTTGAGCTATATAGGACTGAGACCAACACATCTCTCCCAGTCTTCCCCAATCAAGTCTCAGGGTTGCATGCACCCTCCCATAGCTCCTACATGACCAAAAGTATGTCGACACCTGCTCGTCGAACATCTCATTCCAGAATCATGGGCATAAATATGGAGTTGGTCCCCCCCTTTTGCTGCTATAAGAGCCTCCACTTTTCTGGAAAGGCTTTCCACAAGATGTTGGAACATTGCTGTGGGGACTTACATTCAACCACAAGAGCATTAGTGAGGTCGGGCATTCCAATTCATCCCAAAGGTGTTCGAGGCCAATCAAGTTCTTCCACACCAATCTCGGCTAACTATTTCTTTATAGACCTCGCTTTGTGCACGGGGGCATTGTCATGCTGAAACAGGAAAGAGCCTTCCCCAAACTGTTGCCACAAAGTTGGACGCACAGAATCGACTACAATGTCACTGGCGCTTAACCAATTGTGCTATTAGGTAGTTTTTTTGCATTATTTGTAACTTTTTTGTACATAATGTTTCTGCCACTGTATCTTACGGCAAAAAAGAGCTTCTGGATATCAGGACAGTGATCACTGACCTCGGATTAGACAGATTTTTTATTTGTCTAATCCGAGGTACAGGATGTACTTCAGACACCTAACAAGGCCACAATCCAAGTCATTGGCAAGAGAAAGAGACGCAGGTATAGAGGACAAAGGGCAGGGTGCCTCGTGAGGATCCGCTGACAGCTAGTGGGAAATCTGCCCTTAACATCAATATTACTTGCCAACGTACAATCATTGGACAATAAATTAGATGAGGTACGATTACGAATATCCTACCAACGGGACATCAAAAACCGTAATATCTTATGTTTCACCGAATCCTGGCTGAAGGACGATATGGAAAACATTCAGCTGGAGGGATATACGCTGCACCGGCTAGATAGAACCGCACAGACGAGGTGGGGGTGGGGTGGTGGTGTCTGTGTATATTTGTAAACAACAGCTGGTGCACGAAATCTAAGGAAGTCTAGATTTTGCTCACCTGAAGTAGAGTATCTCATTATAAGCTGTAGACCACACTATTTGCCAAGGAGAGTTTGCATTAATTTTTTTCGGGACTGTTTATTTACCACCACAGACGGACGCTGGCACTAAGACCGCACTGAGTCAGCTGTATAAGTAAATAAGCAAACAGGAAACCACTCACCCAGAGGCGGCACTCCTAGTGGCCAGGGACTTTTATGCGAGGAAACTTAAATCAGTTTTACCTAATTTCTATCAGCATGGTAAATGCACAATCAGAGGGAAACAAATTATAGATCACCTTTATTCCACAAACAGACGCATACAAAGCTCTCCCTCGCCCTCCATTTGGCAAATCTAATCATAATTCTATCCTCCTGATTCCTGCTTACAAGCAAATATTAAAGCAGGAAGCACCAGTGACTCGGTCTTTTAAAAAGTGACCATTTCAATGGGATTTGTGGACAGATGAAGCAGATGCTAAACTACAGGACTGTTTTGCTAGCACAGACTGGAATATGTTCCGGGATTCTTCTGATGGCATTGAGGAGTACACAACATCAGTCACTGGCTTTATCAATGAGTGCATCGAGGACGTCATCCCCATAGTGTGGGTACGTACATACCCAAACCAGAAGCCATGGATTACAGGCAACATTCACACTGAGCTAAAGGGTAGAGCTGTTGCTTTCAACCTGTGGGACTCTAACCCGGAAGCTTATAAGAAATCCCGCTATGCCCTCCGACAAACCATCAAACAGGCAAAGCATCAATACAGGACTAAGATCAAATTGTACTACACCGGCTTGGCAGGGCCTGCAAACTATTACAGACTACAAAGGGAAGCAGAGCTGCGAGCTGCCCAGTGAAACAAGCCTACCAGACATGCTAAATCACTTCAATGCTCGCTTCGAGGCAAGCAACACTAAGGAATGCATGAGAGCATCCACTGTTCCAGACGACTGTGTGATCACACTCTCCGTAGCCGACGTGAGTAAGACCTTGAAACAGGTCAACATTCACAAGGCCACTGGGCCAGACGGATTACCAGGACGTGTGCTCCGGGCATGTGCTGACCAACTGGCAGGTGTCTTCACTGATATTATCAACATATCCCTGATTGAGTCTGTAATACCAACATGCTTCAAGCAGAACACCATAGTCCCTGTGCCCAAGAACACTAAGGTAACCTCCCTAAATGAATACAGACCTGTAGCACTCGTCTGTCGTCATGAAGTGCTTTGAAAGGCTGGTAATGGCTCACATTAACACCATTATCCCAGAAACCCTAGACCCACTCCAATTTGCATACCGTTCAAACAGATCCACAGATGATGCAAACGCTATTGGACTCCACACTGGACAAAAGAAACACCTATGTGAGAATGCTATTCATTGATTACAGCTCAGCGTTCAACACCATAGTGCCCTCAAAGCTTATCACTAAGCTAAGGATCCTGGGACTGAACACCTCCCTCTGCAACTGGATCCTGGACTTCCTGATGGGCTGTCCCCAGGTGGTGAGGGTAGGTAGCAACACATCTGCCACGCTGTTCCTCAACACTGGAGCCCCTCGGGTGCGTGCTCAGTCCCCTCCTGTACTCCCTGTTCACCCACGACTGCGTGGCCAGGCACGACTCTAACACCATCATTAAGTTTGCAGACGAAACAACAGTGCTAGGCCTGATCACCGACAACGATGAGACAGCCTATAGGGAGGAGGTCAGAGACCTGGCCGGGTAGTGCCAGAATAACAACCTATCCCTCAACATAATCAAGATGAAGGAGATGATTGTGGACTACAGGAGCAGGGGGACCGAGCACGCCCCCATTCTCATCGATGGGGCTGTAGTGGAGCAGGATGAGAGCTTCAAGTTCCTTGGTGTCCACATCACCAGCAAACTAAAATTGCCCAAACACACCAAGACAGTCGTGAAGAAGAGGGCACAACAAAACCTATTCCCCCCCAGGAGACTGAAAATATTTGGTATTGGTCCTCAGATCCTCAAAAGGTTCTACAGCTGCAACATCGAGAGCATCCTGGTTGCATCACTGCACTGCCTGGTATGGCAACTGCTCTGCCTCTGACCGCAAGGCACTACAGAGGGTAGTGCATACGGCCCAGTACGTCACTGGAGCTAAGCTGCCTGCCATCCAGGACCTCTACACCAGGCGGTGTCAGAGAAAGGCCCTAAAAATGGTCAAAGACCCCAGCCAGGCCAGTCGTAGACTGTTCTCTCTGCTACTGCATGGCAAGCGGTACCGGATCGCCAAGTCTAGGTCCAAAAAGCCTTCTCAACAGCTTTTACCCCCAAGCCATAAGACTCCTGAACTGGTAATCAAATGGCTACCCGGACTATTTGCATTGTGTCCCCCCTCTTTTTACACTGCTGCTACTCTTTTTACACTGCTGCTACTTTATCATCTTTGCATAGTCATTTTAACTATACATTCATATTCATTTTACCTCAATTAGCCCATCTAACCGGTGCCCCGCACATTGACTCTGTATCGGTATACCGGTATATATTGCCTCGCTACTGTTATTTTCACTGTCATTTTACTTATTTTTTTCTTTACTTATCTATTGTTTACCTAATACCTCTTTTTTTACTTAAAAATTGCACTCTTGGTTAGGGCTTGTAAGTAAGCATTTCACTGTAAGATCTACACCTGTTGTATTTGGCGCACGTGACAAATAAACTTTGATTTGATTGTATGCTGTAGCATTACGATTTCCCTTCACTGGAACTAAGTGGCCTAGCCCGAACCATGAAAAACCGCACCAGACCATTATTCCTCCTCCACCAAATTTTACAGTTGGCACTATCCATTGGGGCAGGTAGCGTTTTCCTGGCATCCGCCAAACCCAGATTTGTCCGTCACACTGCCAGATGGTGAAGCATGATTCATCACTCCAGAGAATGCGTTTCCACTGCTCCAGAGTCCAATGTCGGCAAGCTTTACACCACTCCAGCCGACGCTAGGCATTGCGCATTGTGGTCTTAGGCATGTGTGCTGCTGCTCGGCCATGGAAAACCATTTTCACGAAGCTCCCGACCAACAGTTCTTGTGCTGATGTTGCGTCCAGAGGCGGTTTGGAACTCGGTAGTGAGCGTTGCAATCGAGGACGTTTCCACTTCACAATAACAGCACTTACAGTTGACCAGGGCAGCTCTAGCTGGGCAGAACATTTGACAAACTGACTTGTTGGAAAGGTGGTATCCTATGACGGTGCCACGTTGAAAGTCACTGAACTCTTCAGTAAGTGTGCTAGGATTTTGTACACTTATATATATATATATATATAGTGTAGCTGGCTAGATGGTAAATTTAGGCTTTCCCCAAATCCTGTTGGCAAATCCACGAATACAGCCTCCCCTCCCACAAAAGCTCCAAATGCTTCAAGTTGCTCCTATTTTAATTCAGTCCCGATGTTGGTCATTACTATGTGGCAGTAGCATCTCTATTTCCTTTTCAGAAATAGTTTTTTTCTCCATGCAGCTTTAGTTAGTTTCGGCTTGGCTTGTTTACCTCTCTAGTGGGGGTGTAGCAAATTGATGAGGACGTGAGGGGCATCGTGCATGCAAATAGCGAGCATATATGAACAAATTAAAAAGTTGCTTAACATTTGAGCTAACCTCCCCTTTTACAAGCCCAAGATAACAGACCAGAGAGTCACAGCTCGCTGTGTAGTAACGTGGGTTGAGGATCAGCCAGGCTAGTGTGGATGGGGGTATGGGGGATGATCAGTAATGTGTTGTGGAAGGGGGTGATGTAGACTTTGTGTCTTAGAGCTGATTTTGTTTTTTTTCGAGAGAAGTCAGTGTAATTAGGGTTGCCAGATGTTGCCTTTGGTAAGCCTGGCCAGGCAGGTCTGAGCTGAAGGCCAGTTTGTGTTGTCTTAATCACCTCTCCTGGCCTTGGCGTTTAATTATCTCGCACATGGCAACCTCACTGAACCCTCGCTGTCACATTGCCAGGCACTTCTCATCACTTACTAATGAAAGAAGCACATTTCAAATAGCATTGTGGTCCATATGAACAAATCCCATTGAAATGGTCATTTTTTATGAATTGGTTTTGAAGGTGGAGAAATTATAGGAGAATGCTACCTGCCCCCGCACTTTGACTCTGTACCGGTACTCCCTGCATATAGCCTCCACTTTGACTCTGTACCGGTACCCCCTGCATATAGCCTCCACTTTGACTCTGTACCGGTACCCCCTGCATATAGCCTCCACTTTGACTCTGTACCGGTACCCCCTGCATATAGCCTCCACTTGACTCTGTACCGGTACCCCCTGCATATAGCCTCCACATTGACTCTGTACCGGTACCCCTGCATATAGCCTCCACATTGACTCTGTACCGGTACCCCCTGCATATAGCCTCCACATTGACTCTGTACCGGTACCCCTGTATATAGCCTCCACATTGACTCTGTACCGGTACCCCTGCATATAGCCTCCACATTAACTCTGTACCGGTACCCCCTGCATATAGCCTCCACATTGACTCTGTACCGGTACCCCCTGCATATAGCCTCCACATTGACTCTGTACCGGTACCCCTGCATATAGCCTCCACATTGACTCTGTACCGGTACCCCCTGTATATAGCCTCCACATTGACTCTGTACCGGTACCCCTGTATATAGCCTCCACATTTGACTCTGTACCGGTACCCCCTGCATATAGCCTCCACATTGACTATGTACCGGTACCCCTGTATATAGCCTCCACATTGACTCTGTACCGGTACCCCCTGTATATAGCCTCCACATTGACTCTGTACCGGTACCCCTGTATATAGCCTCCACATTGACTCTGTACCTGGTACCCCCTGTATATAGCCTCCACATTGACTCTGTACCGGTACCCCCTGTATATAGCCTCCACATTGACTCTGTACCGGTACCCCCTGTATATAGCCTCCACATTGACTTTGTACCAGTACCCCCTGCATATAGCCTCCACATTGACTCTGTACCAGTACCCCCTGTATATAGCCTCCACATTGACTCTGTACCGGTACCCCTGTATATAGCCTCCACATTGACTCTGTACCGGTACCCCCTGTATATAGCCTCCACATTGACTCTGTACCGGTACCCCCTGTATATAGCCTCCACATTGACTTTGTACCAGTACCCCCTGCATATAGCCTCCACATTGACTCTGTACCAGTACCCCCTGTATATAGCCTCCACATTGACTCTGTACCGGTACCCCCTGTATATAGCCTCCACATTGACTCTGTACCGGTACCCCCTGTATATAGCCTCCACATTGACTCTGTACCGGTACCCCCTGTATATAGCCTCGCTATTGTTATTTTACTGCTGCTGTTTAATAATTTTTTACTTTTATTTTCAATGTTTTACTTAACACTTATTTTTCTTAACTGCATTGTTGATTAAGGGCTTGTCAGTAAGCATTTCACTGTACGGTTTCACCTGTTGTATTCGGCACATGTGACAAATAAAATGTGATTTTGATTTATGGACATTTTAATGTGCTTTGTTTGCCCAGCCATAGAAGCTAGGACTAGCTGTATTTCTCTTCAGCTGATATAAACACACATTGGCTTCATTTTGCACTCCCTCTCTCTGGTGCTCTGTGTCTGTCCTCATCCCTCCCCCTCTTTCCATCTCTCTCTCACTCTCTCTCTCTGGTGCTCTGTTTCTGTCCTCATCCCTCCCCCTCTTTCCATCTCTCTCACTCCCTCTCTCTGGTGCTCTGTGTCTGTCCTCATCCCTCCCCCTCTTTCCATCTCTCTCTCGCTCCATCTCTCTCTCTGTTGGAGAAACATTTCCTCCTCCCTCCCTTCTTCCCCTCCCACACACTGTCTCACACACCTACCGTCTGCCCGGCAGGTCTCTGTTGCTAGGAGACAGGGATGGACTGCTACCAAGCGAGCAACGTTTGTCCACCATGAACTCGTCGTCCCCAGCGGTTTATTCTCACACACACACTACAATTATGAAAAGTATGAAACGATAACTGAAATGAAAACTATTATAGAGAGCGAGAGTGACAAACACACATCCCACAGTAGAGTAGAGATATGGCAAACCTTCATAAAACAGTGACCTGGAGCACGCCTCCATTCTCCACCTGCTGTAACTAGAGTATCCATACAAAATGGCCTCCTCCTCCTACCAACATGTAGCTACCCAGCCACCCACATCTCCTACCCTGTGATCCAGCCTGTGATCATATGATCCATTTCCTATTGGTCCCTGGAGGCCTGAGGGGCTTTCATTTAGACAAATGGGTGTGATGGTGATCATTAAAGAGCACTTACCCCTGCATTGATCAATGGTGGCTATTAACAGGTGAGGGAGAAGAAGACATGCTTACAGTAAACCTTCACTGTCTAACTAGTGCCTGTTAAAGAAGAGCCTATAAGACCAGGGGATTAGCGATGCGGATTTCCTCACCGCCGCATTCCAAGAGGGGGAGAGAGGGGGAGGGGGAGGGGGAGAGGGAGAGAGGGGGAGGGGGAGAGAGGGGAAAGCTTAAGTTGAATTGTGTTTTTCTTTTTTTACAACCTAATCTCATTTTTTTGGTGTAAATGTCCTGCTATAGAATGTTTATTTTTTGTGTTTTTTTGTTGTTGCAATTTCACTTGAGAGAAACAACCCTAACCACCGATTTAATTTCCTCATTGAGCAGTATGGGGGCTCTGAAAAAGCATGAACAAATGCTCCAAAAACATGCGTTTAGAAACTGAAAAGTATATTGATTTAGGTCTTTACATGCTGTACACATGAAATTGCCTAAGTCCAAACGTTTTGGAAATTATACAGGTAACTGCCAAAATAAAGGACTCACTTGAATAAATGAGGGATACAAAGTATATTGAAAGTAGGTGCTTCCACACAGTAAGTTTGACACTTGTAGAATCTATGCCAAGGCACATTGAAGCTGTTCTGGCAGCTCGTGGTGGCAAACACCCTATTAAAACAGTGTATGTTGGTGTTTCCTTTATTTTGTCAGTTACCTGTAGCAGCAGGCTACACAGAGAATGGAACAGCTGGATAGGGGAAATGGCTCAAGTCGCACAAAATGGAATATAACGTTGCAGATAAAGTTCGGAATCTAAAGACCTGCATCACTATACTGACAGTGTTTCTGTTTATAAAAGGAGGTATTTGGGTGTCGCAGTAAGATTCTCAAACAAGTGAAATTGCAAAAAAAGTGTCCGGACCCTTCTATAACATACCATTTTAATAACAAATGGAGATTTGGTTGTAAAAAAATCAAACTTCTCCTTTAAAATGGAGATTGAGTTCACTTATCTGCCACCAGAGTAGGGCTCGGGGCTTCTAGATCACTCGAGGCTAACTCTAGGCTCTGGTCCTCTAGACTTTGGCTTGGAAAACCGATTGTGGCAAGGCTGGGAAAGAAAAGGTAGAGACAAATACACATAATGGCTCCAGACTGGAAACCAACCATGGCTGGTGAGATGATGGGAACAACGCACATCCCACCACTTTGACCACGTGTTGGAGATCATAGACGTTCGGGAAAGGGGACGCACTGTAAATGGTGATATATGTGTTTTATTGAAACCATGACTGGGAATCTGCTGTCCTCTATACGGAGTGAGGGGTTCTTCCTAAAACTCTATTTGTCTGCAGAGTGACGATGCGTTACTGTAATCCACTACTAGTGCATTAGAATTATGTTTATAACGCTTCTATCCTCTCCCTGTTGTTTTCTCACAATGTTGTTTCAGCATGTTCGGTAAGGACCCCCCCATCTCACACACTCCACCCTTTTCAAAAAACCTGTCTGCGGCACATCTGAGTGTCACCCCCGATGACCCGCCCTTGGGAGCCCTCCCTCCCTGTGGCACTAGGCTGATGAAGCGTACATCCACAGTGGGAGCAGAGCAGTATTTTAGCAGCAGAGTGGAGGATAGAGGAGAGCTGATTTCAGTGCTCACATCATCGCATATCAAGGCTGTCACCACCACCTCTCTCCCTAATCTGGCCTGACACCACAGAGTCTTATTTTGTGCTGATTCACTGTTCTCCATGTTGTTGAGCCTCACAGTAATAGGGCACACTGTGCTGAGCCTGATGTGTGTGTGTGTGTGTTGTAGTGCTGACTCTTGGGGTGTTCAATCCCCGCCTCCTCATGTCCTGCCACAGGGAACATCACGCCCACCCCGGAATACAGCCAGGCAATCCCAGTCCAGCCCAGTCCTAACCAGCTCCCACGAAGACGACAACAACAAGCTAGCTACCACAGCAGAAACCCCGTCAGATCGCTGTTCTGTTTGTGACAAAAACGTATATGGCAAACAAGCTGAGTGGGGATTGCAGGAGGGAGAAGGGAGCTTGTGTGTGTACTTTTGATACTTAAGTACATTTGAGCAATTACATTTATTTTTGAAACTTAAGTATATTTCAAACCAAATACTTTTAGACTTTTACTCAAGAAGTATTTTACCTGGGTCACTTTCACTTGTACTTGAGGAATTTTATATTAAGGTATATTTACTTTTACTCAAGTATGACAATTGGGAACTTTTTCCATCACTGCGTGCGCATGTGTCTCTGGATGGAAACTCCTCTAATATATGGTGCAGTCCCTCACTCCTGGCCAGTCCAGCCAGCCCTCTCTCTCTCTCTCTGGAGTCTCCCTGCAGCCTCCCCAGTGGCCTCCCCAGTGGCCCGGTTTTCACTTGACATAACATGGCGATTTAATGCTGTGGAATATGGTCCAGTGTCTCCACTGAAGGCAATGACCTTGACAATAACTCATAGACTGGCTTTGCTGCTCTGCTTCACTGTCATACATGATTGCAGGGATTCTCTGTGTTTTGGATGGATGAGATGTCGAATGAAATGTCCCCGACTCTAGTTCCTTTGCTCTGTCTTCTGCCTTAGTGGCTTTATCTGCCTTCCTCCCCCTAATTATTCTTGTTAGCTGAAGCTTCAGTCAACTGTTTTCCTTTTTCCCCTCCTGGGTCAGAGTGGAGAGGAGCATGGTCTTTCCTGTGGCAGAGTATGTCCCAAAGGGCACACTTCCCTATATAGTGCACTACCTTTGTAGTGGTACTAATCACTCTTTGGGGAATAGGGTACCATTTGCATTCCAATACAGGCTGGGGCTAGTATACGCTGTATGAGCGGAGTGCACACCCCAGTCTGTTCTCTCTTTTCTTTTGCTTTTCATTTAGTTTCTTCTGTTTCACTGTAGGGGGAGAACATGCAGATTCTGTCTGAAGAAAACAGATTTATTTTCCCTAGTGGAAGAGTGGAGATCTAAATTTAAAATGATTAAATGAGCCTCGAGTTAAAAATAATTTTTGACTTTCATTTGTTAGCCCAACTGCTGTTCCCAGACCAAGGGCAAGACTCTGATTAATTCTGCTCTGATGACTGGCTTAGCTGTACAGTACATTATCAACACTTGGTTACACACTAAGACGCATTTAAAAATAATCTTACTGACATTTTATTTTGGAATTTCACAAAACATTCTATCATACTATTTGTACCTTGGACATTTTTCCATCTAGCACATCTTTTTAAAATATTTTACAATATCCTTTTTATATTTTTACAGAGGAATCATCTCAATCCAAGCAATCGTATAAAAATAAATAGGACTGTAGCCCAAGATAATATATTCCCTCCACACCAGCTACGGTAGCCAATAACCTCAAACTGCTGATAACATTCCAATGCAATATGCTTCCATGACCCTGCATGTGCCATATCTAATGTATGGCCTCAACAGCCATAGCATGCTCCTATGTGTCAAATCCATAGCATCAGTCAGAAAGAAAGATAGCGGGATGGGGAGAGAGACCAAGAGTGGGACGGGAGGGAGGTGAGCGGGAGATGGAGAAAGAGAGATCGAGGGGGGAGCAGTAAGAGCGTTATTGCATCAGGAGTAGATAACGGTAATGAGGCATGTCTCTCAGACAGAGTAATCTTCCCAGCCTTCTCCTACTGTATGCCTTAGAGGTGAGGAGAGATTGAGATGGGGGGTGTAATCTCCTGCTCAGCAGAGGACTCAGGAGAGAGAAAGAGAAAAGAGAGATGGGTTGGAGGAGAGGAAGGGATAGGCAACATGTGGAGGGGAGGGAGGAGAAAAATGATGGAGGGGAGGAGAAGACTGAAGCGAGGAGAAATGGAAGTAGTGGAGGAGGACAGGGAAAGAAAATAGAGGAGAAAAGAGGATATGGAGAAGAGAAGAAGGGCTGTGTACTTTGGCCTACCTCTTTAATTGTGCCTTTCTCCCAGTCCTAGGATTGATTTATGGTGGGCCAACAGTAAAGAGGGATAAGAGGTGATGGATGGGGAGGGGAAGCAACATCAAAGAAGATAATATTTTACGGGTGAAGAGAGGGTGACAGTGTTAGTGTGTTTTAACTTGGGGCTCCGTATAGCATGGGGCAATACTAACAGGAAGAGAGTTCAGTGTCTCTGTAGTGGACTGTAAATGTACCACAGAATAGTCCTGTCAGATCCAACTTAACCATCTGTACTGATCTGAAAGAGCTGAACATGTGAAGATTCTGTCCAATAATGTGCCTCCTGCCATGTTGCTTACACCTGTCAGGTAGTTTCAGATCAGTGCAGATGAAGGAGAGGTGACAAGAAAAGCAAGCCACTTAGACTATTGAGATGCAGCCTCTTTAAAACACCAAGGGGATAAGGAATGAGGATCTGGTAAAGCAGCAAATCCTATTTTCCAACACTGGTCTCTGGAATTAATAATGATATTTCACTAATTCCTCTAAACCAGGGGTCTCAAACCTTTTGTAGTATTAGAGCAAAATAAATTAACTTCGCCAGCGACTTAATATTTTTTAAATATATATATAGCTTTTAAATAGGCACGTTCTTCTCTTCTCCACTACCCTGAAACTCATCCCTGTGTCCTTGGTGTAAAAGAGATGGGTTTTCTGTCAATATACCTTTTTAAAATAATGGCTAATAAACAGTATGTGGTATTTCCCCAAATATTGCCCGTTTTTTATTTGTTCTGTTTTTTTCTTTTTTCCTACTCAATATTTAATTATTCATATATAAACAATGTAAATGGAGGTTCTGAGTCACATCAGAAGACCATTGTTGAGGTCTGAAAAAAAATAATGAATAATTTTTTCATTTAATTGCGCATCTAGCAAGAGAGGAATGCGTTGGTCTAGTGATGTTTCTGTTAGGCCTAATGCTGCAGCACATGTCATGTCAGAGTCTGTAAAACAATGGCCACCCAATTGATACAAATAATCATGATACAGTTCTGTCAGGTAAGCCTACTTTGCAGTTAACAAATAAAGGTTTATGGGGAAAGACTGTCTCCCCACAAGACTGTTATCATTAGTATCGGTAACTGGCTACATACGGAGTGGTTAACAAACGCACGCACCAAAGAGACAGACCGGGTCAATACTGCTCCAAATGATTTGGCAGATATTGTGTTACATTTGCCTTTTTAAACCAATAGTGTCTAAGCAGGGGTGGGATAATGTCGATGCAGCTTTGATTGGATAGTAGCCGGGAGCTGTTTGTATGTTTGACAGTTTCCGAAGGAATACAATGGATGTACATTCAGAATTGCTTGGCGAGCTGGTCATAAGTGGGCTGTGAGCTATTGGTATCTCGTGATCTACCTGTTGGAGACCACTGCTCTAAACTACGTTTTGAGTCAAAGTTGAGGATGAGCAAAAGCTGAGAAAATCGAGGCAATTTAAAACAGCGCCACATCCATCAACTTTATCAACTGCATGTTTACTGACACTGCCGTTGCATCCTGGGTAATAGTCTGCAAGGTGAGTGCTCCTGTACAAGGCCGTCGGAAAACGTGTCGTGAGGCGGCATTTGCCACAGCACTTTTCAACCAGGTACTTTTGATTTAGTTTAATAAGATATATCGATGCAAAGCATTAAAAAGAGGGGGAAAAGTGCTGTTTTTTTAGACCGATTTGCCTCATGATTTGTCAACTCATGCACAATTTTGTCCTTCACATTAGAGTGCTGTTGCAGGATCTTTGCGTGTCTTGACCAATCAGATTCACAGAAATTGCAGGTCACGTGAGCCGGGCACAAAGCTCAATGCGCACTCTCCACTTTCCTCTGGTATTTATTTAGGG
This sequence comes from Oncorhynchus nerka, assembly GCF_034236695.1. Classification (NCBI taxonomy): domain Eukaryota; kingdom Metazoa; phylum Chordata; class Actinopteri; order Salmoniformes; family Salmonidae; genus Oncorhynchus; species Oncorhynchus nerka. The sequence goes on from NC_088423.1 coordinate 28,854,762, forward strand.
TCCTTGCAAGCGAGGGTCCTTGGGACGTCCCTACCCCATTGAAGTTGAAATGTAAAATGGTAGGGGTTAAAGTTATGTTTAGGACAGGGATGTCCTAAGGCTCCTGTATAGCACTGACCATTTATTTAGCAAGTGTGATAACACTTCACTCCCGTCAGACACAAGCAAAAACTCTTAGATAAATGTAGCAGCCTATACACCTAAACATCTGACATGCTCTATTGCATGGAATCAAGACTATTTTTTAGTTTGATCAACTGTAGGCTACTAACAACATCACTTTGTGTTTATCACTTTACATGTTTCTGTGTTTGAAATTCCAGATCACTTTCGCGCAAACGCACAGTTCTCGGGAGTTATCAATGGCTTGTCACACGTACACGGCTTTGGCACACCCTGCATGAACGTTGGGAAAAGAACAGGTTGGTGTTCAGACGACATGAACGGGTCAATAAACTCGTCATGAGCGTCTCTCGGGTTTCCTGACAATGTATACTGCAGGAAACGCACACGTACGTACGTGTGTGTGTGTCTGAAAAACTCCACACCGGATTGAAACTCTTCCTAACCTATAAAACTCTCCCACCTCCATATAAATCCCCGGAAACCTTGGCATGAGGAAGGCATCAGGTGAAAATGCTAACTGGAAAATGCTAGCTGATATTATTGCTAATTTGCTACCCCAGCTGCAGTAGTCGACACTAAAAACATCTTTAGACTTATTTATAAAATATACTGTTACTCTGTGTTACTATCAAAAATATACTTGCTAAACTATGGCTGCCCATACTGGACAAACTGGTGAAACACACATTTGCTTTCCTGCAAGGAGCTAAACCAGTGTTACTCACTATTTTTTGTAAGGGGGAAACTTTGGGTTGAAACAATCATTCAGAGGGCCGCACAGATCTTTAATTTGTTGTACTTTTTCTTCCAATATTATCAATTGAGAGCAAATTCAGAGCAATAGAGCACATGTCAAATCAAATCAAATGTATTTATATAGCCCTTCGTACATCAACTGATATCTCAAAGTGCTGTACAGAAACCCAGCCTAAAACCCCAAACAGCAAGTAATGCAGGTGTAGAAGCACGGTGGCTAGGAAAAACTCCCTAGAAAGGCCAAAACAGCCTGGTTCCTCTCCAGGTTTTTTCCTATGTGGGGTGGCCAGTCCTCTTCTGGCTGTGCCGGGTGGAGATTATAACAGAACATGGCCAAGATGTTCAAATGTTCATAAATGACCAGCATGGTCCAATAATAATAAGGCAGAACAGTTGAAACTGGAGCAGCAGCACGGCCAGGTGGACTGGGAACAGCAGGGAGTCATCATGTCAGGTAGTCCTGAGGCATGGTCCTAGGGCTCAGGTCCTCTGAGAGAGAGAAAGAAAGAGAGAATTAGAGAGAGCACACTTAAATTCACACAAGACACCGAATAGGACAGGAGAAGTACTCCAGATATAACAAACTGACCTTAGCCCCCCGACACATAAACTACTGCAGCATAAATACTGGAGGCTGAGACAGGAGGGGTCAGGAGACACTGTGGCCCCATCCGAGGACACCCCCGGACAGGGCCAAACAGGAAGGATATAACCCCACCCACTTTGCCAAAGCACAGCCCCCACACCACTAGAGGGATATCTTCAACCACCAACTTACCATCCTGAGACAAGGCTGAGTATAGCCCACAAAGATCTCCGCCACGGCACAACCCAAGGGGGGCGGCGCCAACCCAGACAGGATGATCACATCAGTGACTCAACCCACTCAGGTGATGCACCCCTCCCAGGGACGATATGAGAGAGCCCCAGTAAGCTAGTGACTCAGCCCCTGTAATAGGGTTAGAGGCAGAGAATCCCAGTGGAAAGAGGGGAACCGGCCAGGCAGAGACAGCAAGGGCAGTTCGTTGCTCCAGAGCCTTTCTGTTCACCTTCCCACTCCTGGGCCAGACTACACTCAATCATATGACCCACTGAAGAGATGAGTCTTCAGTAAAGACATATAGGTTGAGCCCGAGTTTGCGTCTCTGACATGGGTAGGCAGACCGTTCCATAAAAATGGAGCTCTATAGGAGAAAGCCCTGCCTCCAGCTTTTTGCTTAGAAATTCTAGGGACAATTAGGAGGCCTGCGTCTTGTGACTGTAGCGTACATGTAGGTATGTACGGCAGGACCAAATCAGAGAGATAGGTAGGAGACAGCCCATGTAATGCTTTGTAGGTTAGCAGTAAAACCTTGAAATCAGCCCTTGCTTTGACAGGAAGCCAGTGTAGGGAGGCTAGCACTGGAGTAATATGATCAATTTTTTTTATTCTAGAAGCCGTATTTAGCACTAACTGAAGTTTATTTAGTGCTTTTTCCGGGTAGCCGGAAAGTAGAGCATTGCAGTAGTCTAACCTAGAAGTGACAAAAGCATGGATTAATTTTTCTGCATCATTTTTGGACATGCAATTTAATTGATTTACTGCACATCACAAATATATATAGTTGAAGTCGGAAGTTTACACACGCGTGTCCAAATGTATTTAAAATCAGCTTTTCACAATTCCTGACATTTAATCCTAGTAAAAATTCCCTGTCTTACATCAGTTAGGATTATCACTTTATTTTAAGAATGTGAAATGTCAGAATAATAGTAGAGAGAATGATTTAATTCAGTTTTTATTTCTTTCATCACATTCCCAGTGGGTCAGAAGTTGACATACACTCAATTAGTATTTGGTAGCATTGCCTTTAAATTGTTTAACTTGGGTCAAACGTTTCGGGTAGCCTTCCACAAGCTTCCCACAATAAGTAGGGTGAATTCTGTCCCATTCATCTTGACAGAGCTGGTGTAACTGAGTCAGGTTTGTAGGCCTTCTTGCTCGCACACAATTTTCAGTTCTGCCCACAAATCTTCTATAGGATTGAGGTCAGGGCTTTGTGATGACCACTCCAATACCTTGACTTTGTTGTTCTTAAGCCAGTTTCCCACAACTTTGGATGTATGCTTGGGGTCATTGTCCATTTGGAAGACCCATTTGCGACCAAGCTTTAATTCCTGACTGATGTCTTGAGATGTTGCTTCAATATATCCAAATAATTTTCCTCCCTCATGATGCCATCTATTTTGTGAAGTGCACCAGTCCCTCCTGCAGCAAAGCACCCCCACAACAGGATGCTGCCACCCCCGCGCTTCGGGTTGGGATGTTGTTCTTCAGCTTGCAAGCCGCCCCCTTTTCCCTCCAAATATAACAATGGTCATTATGGCCAAACAGTTCTATTTTTGTTTCATCAGACAAGAGGACATTTCTCCAAAAAGTACGATCTTTGTCCCCATGTGCAGTTGCAAACCGCAGTCTGGCTTTTTTATGGTGGTTTTGGAGCAGTGGCTTCTTCCTTGCTGAGCGGCCTTTCAGGTTATGTCGATATAGGACTCGTTTTACTGTGGGTATAGATACACTTGTACCTGTTTCCTCCAGCATCTTCACAAGGTCCTTTGCTGTTGTTCTTGGATTGATTTGCACTTTTCGCACCAAAGTACGTCCATCTCAAAGAGAAGTCTCCTTCCTGAGCTGTATGACGGCTGTGTGGTCCCATGGTGTTTATACTTGTGTACTATTGTTTGTATAGATGAACGTGGTACCTTCAGGTGTTTGGAAATTGCTCCCAAGGATGAACCAGGCTTGTGGAAGTCTACAATTTTTTTCTGAGGTGTTGGCTGATTTCTTTTGATTTTCCCATAATGTCAAGCAAAGAGGCACGGAGTTTGAAGGTAGGCCTTGAAATATATCCACAGGTACACCTCCAATTGACTCAAATGATGTCAATTAGCCTATCAGAATCTTCTAAAGCCATAAAATCATTTTCTGTAATTTTCCAAGCTGTTTAAAGGCACAGTCAATTTAGTGTATGTAAACTTCTGACCCACTGGAATTGTGATACAGTGAAATAATCTGTCTATACACAATTGTTGGAAAAAGTACTTGTCATGCACAAAGTAACCCACTTGCCAAAACCATAGTTTTTTTTAACAAGAAATTTGTGGAGTGGTTGAAAATTGAGTTTTAATGACAACCTAAGTGTATGTAAACTTCTGACTTCAACTGTACATGCACACATTAAATAGGCTACATCACATGTATAAGACCCATATTAAGGGTTACCTCAGTAGTTGGATGAGTGAAAATGTCCCCTCTGCTCCTTGACTCAATTCATTCTAAATATATGATCTGTTGCTATCCTTGTGAAGCAATCGAGGTGTGCATTGGTCAGTGTGTTTCACAATGTTCATTGTTGGGTCACTCCCCCTTCCTTCGCATGTTTGGGGTGCCCTGTATGGAATCAATGTTCGCAAATGTAAATCACCAATCCACAAATGCAATTCACAATCCACAAACAAACTCCTTTTGATTTGTATTTGTAAATCGAGGGCCTTAAGTAAAATGACTGCCATAAAGATTGGCACATAGGAGAGAGATGCGCAAACATGACAGATATGGCAAACCTGCAACTCCATATTTGGAAGCGCTTACTGTAGGTCACGACAAGAAAAAGACAAGAAGTTCTCACGCGTAGACACAAAGTTCTCACACATAGAAAAAAGTTATCACGGGAGAAAGTGATTTGTAATCGTAGAAAAAAAGTTGATCCCATTGATGCTGCTGACACGGATAACTGGTTGTTGTGGAAAAAAGGGGGTTAGTGTAACCTGTGTGAAATGGCTAGCTAAACTCAGCAAAAAAAGAAATGTCCCTTTTTCAGGACCCTGTCTTTCAAAGATAATTTGTAAAAATCCAAATAACTTCACAGATCTTCATTGTAAAGGGTTTGAACACTGTTTCCCATGCTTGTTCAAACTTACAGGGAGACAGGACAGACAGCTGATTGTCCTCGCAGTGGCAGACCACGTGTAACAACACCTGCACAGGATCGGTACATCCGAACGTCACACCTGCGGGATGGCAACAACAACTGCCCGAGTTACTCCAGGAACGCACAATCCCTCCATCAGTGCTCAGACTGTCCGCAATAGGCTGAGAGAGGCTGGACTGAGGGCTTGTCGGCCTGTTGTAAGGCAGGTCCTCACCATACATCACTGGCAACAACGTCGCCTATGGGCAGAAACCCACCGTCGCTGGACCAGACAGGACTGGCAAAAAGTGCTCTTCACTGATGAGTCGCGGTTTTGTCTCACCAAGGGTGATGGTTGGATTCGCGTTTATCTTCGAAGGAATGATCGTTACACCGAGGCCTGTACTCTGGAGCGGGATCGATTTGGAGGTGGAGGATCCGTCATGGTCTGGGGTGGTGTGTCACAGTATCATCAGAATGAGCTTGTTGTCAGTGCAGGCAATCTCAACACTGTGCATTACAGGGAAGACATCCTCCTCCCTCATGCTCATGTGGTTCCCTTCCTGCAGGCTCATCCTGACATGAACCTCCAGCATGACAATGCCACCAGCCATACTGCTCGTTCTATGCATGATTTCCTGCAAGACAGGAATGTCAGTGTTCTGCCATGGCCAGCGAAGAGCCCGGATCTCAATCTCATTCAGCGCGTCTGGGACCTGTTGGATCGGAGGGTGAGGGCTAGGGCCATTCCCCCCAGAAATGTCTGGGAACTTGCAGGTGCCTTGGTGGAAGAGTGGGGTAACATCTCACAGCAAGAACTGGCAAATCTGGTGCAGTCCATGAGGAGGAGATGCACTGCAGTACTTAATACAGCTGGTGGCCACACCAGATACAGACTGTTACTGTTACTACCCCCTTTGTTCAGGGACACATTACATTTCTGTTTGTCACATGTCTGTGGAACTTGTTCAGTTTATGTCTCAGTTGTTGAATCTTGTTATGTTCATACAAATATTTACACATGTTAATTTTGCTGAAAATAAACGCAATTGACAGTGAGAGGACGTTTTATTTTTTGTTGAGTATCGTTAGTGGTGTGGGCTAATAGCTTTTCAATTGGGATGTCACTCGCCCTGAGACCTTGAAGTACAGTAGGTATTCCAATAATGTAACATTTCTATGTTCTACAAACGTTGGGCTATATGTTTGAATTATTATTATTTTTAAACGTTTTTTTTCTTTTTCGTCTTTTCCCCCAATTGGTAGTTGTAGTCTTGTTCCATCGCTGCAACTCCCCTACGGACTTGGGAGAGGTGAAGGTCGAGAGCCATGCATCTGTAACCGATGTGAAATGGCTATCTAGTTAGCGGGGTGCGCGCTAATAGCGTTTCAACCGGTGACGCCACTCGCTCTGAGACCTTGAAGTAGTTGTTCCCCTTGCGGCTTTTGTGGAGCGATGGGTAACGATGCTTTGAGGGTGGCTGTTGTCGATGTGTGCAGAGGGTCCCTGGTTCGAGCCCAGGTAGGGGCGAAGAGATGGATGGAAGTTAAACTGTTACACTTACTCCAAAACACAACCCCGCCAAGCCACACTGCTTCTTGACACACTGCTCGATTAACACGGAAGCCAGCCGCACCAATGTGTTGGAGGAAACACCGTCCAGATTTGATTTATTTCACCCTTATTTAACCAGGTAGGCTAGTTGAGAAGACGTTCTCATTTACAACTGCAACCTGGTCATGATAAAGCAAAGCATTTCGATACATACAACAACACAGAGTTACACATGGATTAAACAAACATACAGTCAATAATACAGTAGAAAAAGTCAATATACAGTGTGTGCAAATGAGGTAAGATAAGGGAGGTAAGGCAATAAATAGGCCATGGTGGCGAAGTAATTACAATATACCAATTAAACACTGGAGTGATAGATTTGCAGAAGATGAATGTGCAAGGAGAGATACTGGGGTGCAAAGGAGCAAGATAAATAAATACAGTATGGGGATGAGGTAGTTGGATGGGCTATTTACAGATGGGCTATGTACAGGTGCAGTGATCTGTGAGTTGCTGACGGCTGGTGCTTAAAGCTAGTGAAAAAGATATGAGTCTCCAGCTTCAGTGATTTTTGCAATTCATTCCAGTCATTGGCAGCAGAGAACTGGAAGAAAAGATGGCCAAAGTTGGAATTGGCTTTGGGGGTGTCTAGTGAGATATACCTGCTGGAGCGCGTGCTACGGGTGGGTGCTGCTATGGTGACCAGTGAGCTGAGATGAGGTAAGGCTTTACCTAGCAGAGACTTGTAGATGACCTGGAGCCAGTGAATTTGGCGATGAGTATGAAGCGAGGGCCAGCCAACGAGAGCGTACAGGTCGCAATGGTGGGTAGTATATGGGGTTTTGGTGACAAAACGGATGGCACTGTGATAGACTGCATCCAATTTGTTGAGTAGAGTGTTGGAGGCTATTTTGTAAATGACATCGCCGAAGTCAAGGATCGGTAGGATGGTCAGTTTTACGAGGGTATGTTTGGCAGCATGAGTGAAGGATGCTTTGTTGCGAAATAGGAAGCAGATTCTAGATTTAATTTTGGATTGGAGATTCTTAATGTGAGTCTGGAAGGAGAGTTTACAGTCTAAGCAGACACCTAGGAATTTGTAGTTGTCCACATATTCTAAGTCAGAACCGTCCAGAGTAGTGATGCTGGACGGGCGGGCAGGTGCGGGCAGCGATTGGTTGAAGAGCATGCATTTAGTTTTACTTGCAGTTGGAGGCCACGGAAGGAGAGTTGAATGACATTGAATGTCGTGTCCAAAGAAGGGCCAGAAGTATACAGAATGGTGTCTTTTGCATAGAGGTGGATCAGAGAATCACCAGCAGCAAGAGCGACATCATTGATGTATACAGAGAAGAGAGTCGGCCCGAGAATTGAATCATGTGGTACCCCCATAGACTCCCAGAGGTCCAGACAAAAGGCCCTCCGATTTGACACATTGAACTCTGGTGAACCAGGCGAGGCAGTCATTTGAGAAACCAAGGCTGTTCATTCTGCCGATAAGAATGTGGTGATTGCCAGGTCGATGAATACGGCTGCACAGTAATGTCTCTTATCGATGGCGGTTATGATATCGTTTAGGATCTTGTGCGTGGCTGAGGTGCACCTATGACCAGCTCTGAAACCAGATTGCATAGCAGAGAAGGTACGGTGGGATTCGAAATGGTCGGTAATCTGTTTCTTAACTTGGCTTTTGAAGACCTTTGAAAGGCAGGGTAGGATATATATAGGTCTGTAGCAGTTTGGGTCTAGAGTGTCTCCCCCTTTGAAGAGGGGGATGATTGCGGCAGCATTCCAATCTTTGGGAATCTCAGATGATACAAAAGAGAGGTTGAACAGGCCTGTAATAGCGGTTGCAACCATTTCTGCAGATCATTTTAGAAAGAGAGGGTCCAGATTGTCTAGCCCGGCTGATTTGTAGGGGTCCAGATTTTGCAGCTCTTTTAGAACATCAGCTATCTGGATTTGGGTGAAGGAGAAATGGGGAGGCTTGGGCGAGTTGCTGTAGGGGGTGCCGGGCAGTTGACCGGGGTAGGGGTAGCCAGGTGGAAAGCATGGCCAGCCGTGGAAAAATGCTTATTGAAATTCTCAATTATCGTGGATTTATCGGTGGTGACAGTGTTTCCTAGCCTCAGTGCAGTGGGTAGCTGAGAGGAGGTGCTCTTGTTCTCCATGGACTTTACAGTGTCCCAGAACTTTTTTGAGGTAGTGCTAAAGGATGCACATTTCTGTTTGAAAAAGCTAGCCTTAGCTTTCCTGACTGCCTGTGTATATTGGTTCCTAACTTCCCTGAAAAGTTTCATATCACGGGGGCTATTCAATGCTAATGCAGAACGCCACAGGATGTTTTTGTACTGGTAAAGGGCAGTCAGGTCTGGAGTGAACCAAGAGCTATATCTGTTCCTGGTTTTACATTTTTTCAATGGAGCATGCTTATTTAAGATGGTGATGAAGGCACTTTTAAAGAATAACCAGGCATCCTTTACTGATGGGATGGCAATTTCATTCCAGGATACTCCGGCCAGGTCAATTAGAAAGGTCTGGTCGCTAAAGTGTTTTAGGGAGTGTTTGACAGTGATGAAGGGTGGTCGTTTGACCGCAGACCCATTACAGATGCAGGCAATGAGGCAGTGATCGCTGAGATCTTGGTTGGAAACAGCAGAGGTGTATTTGAAGGGCGAGTTGGTTAGGATGATATCTATGAGGGTGCCCATGTTTACGGATTTGGGGTTGTATCTGAAAGGCTCATTGATAATTTGTGTGAGATTGGGGGCATCAAGCTTAGATTGTAGCATGGCCGGGGTGTTACGCATGTCCCAGTTAGGTCACCTAGCAGCACGAGCTCTGAAGATAGATGGGGGGCAATCAATTCACATATATGGTGTCCAGGGCACAGCTGGGGGCAGAGGGTAGTCTATAGCAAGCGGCAACGGTAAGAGACTTGTTTCTGGAAAGTTGGATTTTAAAAAGTAGAAGTTCAAATTATTTTGGTACAGACCTGGATAGCCTGCAGAGCTGTCTTACTATCTCTGCAGTAGATTGCAACTCCGCCCCCTTTGGCAGTTCTATCTTGGCGGAAAATGTTATAGTTAGGGATGGAAATGTCAGGGGTTTTGGTGGCCTTCCTAAGCCAGGATTCAGACACGGCTAAGACATCCGGGTTGGCAGAGTGTGCTAAAGCAGTGAATACAACAAACTTAGGGAGGAGGCTTCTAATGTTAACATGCATGAAACCAAGGCGTTTACAGTTACAGAGGTCAACAAATGAGAGCACCTGGGGAAAAGGAGTGGAGCTAGGCACCGCCAGGTCCTGGATTAACCTCTACATCACCAGAGGAACAGAGGAGTAGGATAAGGGTACGGCTAAAGGCTATAAGAACTGGTCGTCTAGTACGTTCCGAACAGAGAGTAAAAGGAGCAGGTTTCCGGGTGCTATAGAATAGATTCAAGGCATTATGTACAGACAAAGTTATGGTAGGATGTGAGTACATTGAAGGTAAACCTAGGCATTGAGTGATGACGAGAGAGATATTGTCTCTAGAAACATTTAAACCAGGTGATGTCATCACATATGTGGGAGATAGAACTAAATGGTTGGTTAAGGCATATTGAGCAGGGATAGAGGCCCTACAGTGAAATAAAATAATTATCACTAACCAGAACAGTAATGGACAAGGCATATTGACATTAGGGAGAGGCATGCATAGCCGAGTGATCATAGGGGTCCAGTGAGTGGTTGGGCTGGCTGGAGACATGACGATTCAGACAGTTAGCAGGCCGGGGCTAGCAAGCTAGCAGAGGGGCCTTAGAGGGACGTCGCGACGGAGGAAAGTCTGTTCTAGCCCCCTTGTGCGGTTCCGTCGATAGACCAGTCGTGATGGATTAGTAGGGTTCCGTGTAGCAGAGGGGTCAATCGAATTGGCAAATGGATCTATTCAGGTAACAGTCCAATATTCTCTAGACAGCTAGCGGGCCGCGGCTAGCAGGCGGGCCTTCGGGGGACGTCGCAATGGAGGGGCCTGTTGGAATAAAAAACCTTGGGCATATTACGTCGGTAGTCCAGTCGTGATGGATAAGCAGTGCTTCATGTAGTAAAAGGGGCCCAGGCCGATTGGCAAAACAGGAATAGTGGCCCGAGAAATTGGCTATGGATCTATTAGCTAACAGTCCGAAATGCTCTAGACAGCTAGCGGGCCGCGGCTAGCAGATGGGCATTCAGGGGACGTCGTGACGTAGGAGCCAGTTGAGTAAACCCCTCGAGCAGATTCTGTTGGGGGATTCCGGTTCAGAGGTAAAGAAAAATGCTTTAGAATAAAGCAGATCCACACCACTTTGGGTGAGGTGGGTTGCAGGAGAGTATTTTGAAGTTGAGGTTTAGAAAAATATAAGAAAGGATATGAGAAGAAAAAGATATACAAGGATATATACATGGGGCACGAAAAGACGAAGGACAAGTCTGACTGCTACGTCATCTTGGATTGGACTGTGGCAAACGAAGTCAGCTTGCAGGCGCCTGGTCCGCCACAAGGAGTTGCTAGAGCGCGTTGGGACAAGGAAATCCTGGCCAGCCAAATCCTTCGCTAACCCGGACGAAGCTGGACCAATTGTGTGCCGCCTCATGGGTCTCCCGGTCATGGCCAGCTGTGACACAGCCTGGGATCGAACCCAGGTCTGTAATGATGCCTCAAGCACTGCGTTGCAGGTCCTTGGACCGCTGCACCACTCGGAAGGCCCTATATGTTTTGATTTTAATACATTGTAAGGCTACACGATGAGACTAATGATGATTTGAAAAAAGTCGCTTGAAAGGCATGATCTCTGCTTAGTTTTTTTGCACAGGCTGTACACACTCCAATAGTCTCTCATTCACAATTTGACAAGCACAGCGGCATCCCCTTTGTGGCCGTAATGCACCCTTACAAAATCTAGGCCTTTTGCGGTCCGTTGTGCCCTTCTCCCTGAGTGTGCTGCGCAATCAAAAGCGTCTCTCATTCGGTTCTCCGTCATGTGATCGGGTCTTTCTCACAGGCTACAAGTTAAGACAGACACATCAGGGATGCAACTGCACGTGTCCAATGCTGAGGTGCATTATTGAAGATATTGGAAGAACTGTCCACATTTACTTTTTTGTCAGCCAACAAGATGAGTAGGTCTAACGAATAGCAAAAGCACGAGCCTATGTCAATCTACTATGCCCCATTGTACAAAAGTTTACTTACTTTATTCTGTGCGATAAATAAATATTCCAAACATAGTCTGGGACAGTTGTGGGATGCGATAGCAATGTGGCTGAAGCAACAGATGGCGGCAATTTATTCACATTATAAGCGCAGCAATGTGCACATGGTAGCAGGCTATAAGTGCAAATGTTCCATTAGCGGAAAACACCATTATCAACAGTGACCGCAAATGCAATTATGCATGTTATGCTTTTATTTTAAAGGTGCATTTTTATGGTGAAAATTATCTTCCCCAAACTTGAAACTCACGAGCTGCTTATATATGCCAGTTAGGCTCTACAACCCTTGTAAAGTGGATTAATGTGCTTAATTTTAACAAGTTCTTTGGCCACTTTAGTTGTGATACAAACCTTAATTAAAACATATAGGCCTATGGGCTAGGCTACATGAGGTGTGTGACTATGATTCGAGCAACTCACAAAAAAATCCATTGTTTCTTATTAAGATGGGCTTCATTCACAATTGATAATATATCATTCACAAGTGATAGGGTAATATAATATATACATATACTAAATAATATATGTGACATTTGTTTTGACTTAGAATGTTTAGAAACTGGGGCAGCGGGGGGAAAATATATGTCATCTATGCACTTAGCCTCTTGGCACACCGATCACTTTAGCGGGATCATTTTCGTCAACATCCGCTGAATTGCAGAGCGCCAAATTCAAATTAAATTACTAAAAATATTTAATTTTCATGAAATCACAAGTGCAATATACCAAAACATAGCTTAGCTTGTTGTTAATCCACCTGGCGTGTCAGATTACAAAAAGCTTTACAGCGAAAGCAAACAAAGCGTTTATGTGAGGACAGCTTTCAGCAGACACAACATTACAAACAGTTAGCAGCAAAGTAGATTGGTCACGAAAGTCAGAAAAGCAATAAAATGAATTGCCTACCTTTGATCTTCGGATGTTTGCACTCACAAGACTCCCAGTTACACAATAAATGTTCATTAAAGATTATTTTTATATCCAAAAACCTCCATTATGTTGGCGCGTTTTGTTGAGTAATCCACAGGCTCGTGCAGGCCACGACGGGTAGATGAAAATTCCAAATAGTATCCGTAAAGTTCATAGAAACATGTCAAACATTTTTTATAATCAATCCTCAGTTGTTTTTACAATAAATAATAGATAATATTTCAACCGGACGGTAAACTTTTCAATACAAGAGAGAATGAAAAGGTCTCGTTCCTGTGTCGCGTGCATGAACAAATCTGGGGACACTTAGCCATCCAGTGACGCGATGTGATCATTCTCACTAATTCTTCAGAATAAAAGCCTGAAACTATGCCTAAAGACTGTTCACACCCTGTGGAAGCCATAGGGAAAGGAATCTGGTTCATATCCCTTTAAATGGAGGATAGGCTTGCAATGGAACAGAGTAGTTTCAGAAAAACAGGACTTCCTGGTTGGATTTTCCTCATGTTTTTCGCCTCCAATATCAGTTCTGTCATTCTCACAGACAATATTTTGACAGTTTTGGAAACTTTAGAGTGTTTTCTATCCTAATCTGACAATTATATGCATATTCTAGCTTCTGGGCCTGAGAAATAGGCAGTTTACGTTTTTTTATCCAAACATCAAAATACTGCCCCCTTGCTTCAAGAGGTTTTAAATAGCGAATAGAGGACGCTTTCCCCCATGGTTTATTTTCATGCCAGCCAAGTGGACTATACTCCTGTTGTAAATATAAGCAATGTGCTTAATATTAGGAAAGGATAAATATAGTAGACCCAGCCTTTAGAAATCTGATGGAATACTCTTCTTTTTATTAGCGGCCATCCCTCGGTTTTCTCCCGCAATTGCATAGCCTAGAGAAATGTTGCGCAAAACATGTGCTCATGGGCTCTCATGAAGTGTTTAATTAGATTTTCGAATACATTTGTATTGATGTCAGAATGATTAGAGGGACAATAAAGTGCTGAGTACCAGGCAGTTAGCAAGTTTGGTAGGCCACTAATGACCAGCAGCATCAGAGCTCTGAGAATCTTTGAAATTGTTGCATTTATTTTTGTTCAGGGTCATTCTTGGGCTCTGGAAATATTTCAGTCCCTCTCTTTTTTTCTACTATATTTCAAGTATTGGGTTACCAAAATAAAATGTTAAAATATGTTGTATATGAATTGAAATATCCAGTATAATGAATTGAAATAAATATAGCATTAATTTGAACTATTATTATTAAAAATCGTATTTTTCAACTAACACTATTCATTGTGCCATGTCCCCCAGGCGTTTCACAAAATGTGTACTTGGGAAATTAATATAAAAATGTGTACATAATTAATAACTTTTGCCATTAATGCAAACATATATTTGTGTTCTTTTGTTGAAGTATTTTTATCAAATAAATGCATGATTATTGATTAAAAATCACACAATTTAGCTCTGTCCCTCAGCCTACACTCAACCCCGTCATGCCAACCAATAAAAATGGTCATTCCATTCTTATGTGCCATCATTAACAGGAAGTGACATCATTCAACATTTTCAACTGTATGGTACAGAAACAGGCAAGCAATCACATTATTTTATATCTGTATTTTTTTTTTAAAGTCAGGTGGTGATCGTCGAGCTGACCAACTCAACCCCGTTTCATGAAATAAAGATGGAAAACTAATACTTATCAAAATGATACTTTAACCGTAAAAATGTACAATTTATCAATTTCATGCACACCATGTGGTCTCCTGTCCTTCACCACATGAGGAGCAGAGGCCTTTTTGAGACAAAAAACTCAACCACGTCACGTTTCATTGTAACAGGGTTGTAAATCTGTGACAGGGTTGAGTTATTTACTTTATTTATGAATATTGCATCTAAAGAAATGAATGATTCAATATATTATACATTATATATTGTTCATTCACTTATGAAACATGCTGTAATGTGTTCCCTGTGAGCAAAACATATATTTTAAGGCAGGTAGCCTAGTGGTAGGAGAGTTGGGCAAGGCTCTTAACTTCAGTTGTTCCTTTAAGTCGCTCTAGATCCTAAATTACTCAAGGATTATAGTGTAGACATGTATATATTCTAAGAATCTTTGATTTAATGTTATCCATTGAAACATCTAGGAAATGATGGCACCCACATCAGCAGCAGAAAGACAACGGCAGTGTCGAGGGGAAAAAAAGGAACAATAAATACCTTGAGAGCGTCAGAGATGGAAAATAAATGTTGATGCAGGGAAAAAGATCAGTGATTTTAAGTGAGAGAGACCAGCATCAGAAGTGTAAACAGTGGAGAACAGCATACAAAAGAAGCAAGGAGAGGAAAGCAGCACTGAGGAACTTGACCACTCCTCCACAAAGTCCAGATGTTGAATGTGCGATGGAGATGATGCCAAGCCCGATAAAAGCGGTGCCCTCCACTATGAGAATACACCAGGTCATCACCCTTTGCTCCTGGTGAGCTGATGTATTGTGATGTCAGCTGCCTTTGTTCAACAAAGAAGGACCTAAACTGTACATGCTTTAACACACAGCACTTCAGTTTCAGGCAGAAAGTCCTGGCTGCTCCCGAAAAGCCAGCCAATGAGAAATATCCACAACCTGTGGATGAAATCCAGTGGAGAAATGCAAGTCTTCTTGGGCAGTGGTGTGTAGTGGAATATGATGATGACCTTTATCCAGGAATCATCCTCGGCACGGATGAAATGAGTGTACAAGTGAAATGTATGCATCGTGTAGGACCGAACAGATTTTTCTGGCCTTCCCGAGACGACATCCACTAGTATCAGTTTGATGTGCTTGAGGTCCTTGAGGTGATTCCACCCCCACAGCGTGTGACATCCCGCCATGTAGCGGTTGAGAGAGATGTGTGGGCAAGACTCTCAGGAAGAAAACCATGAATGAATGAATACTGTATCGTGCTCCTGAGAAGAAGGATAGTCATGCTGACACTAGTGCTGTAGTTACAGCTGTTCTAGCCTTCTAAATGCCCTTGTAAAATGTTCCTACCGTTTGATGACATGTTGAACTTTTCTGATGAAACCTGTTGAACGTTATTAATTACCTTAGTGCCTGGTGTTTATGTTTCAATATTTACTGCAGTTTAGTTAATAAAACCCAGATTATTCTAAATATATCTAATGTCCTTATTACATGGTTGCATACAATGAAATGCAATGTTTTGGGGTAAATCTTGGAGGGATTTTGATGGGAAACTAACTAGTTTATATTAGTTTCGTGTCTTGTCAACCACGTTACAGTATTCAACCCTGTCACATGACAATATTTGTTAAATTAAATGGTAAAGATGAATAAATATGAATTTAATGTTTTCTGAGCTCAGTGTGAAATGTTAAGGGCAATCTCAAGAAGATTAGATTTATGTTCAAATTCTGAATTGAAGCATTCTTTTATTTAAATGATGACACACAATCTGTCTATTTCAGGGTTTAATATAGCAAAATTCTCAGATTTTTCACACTGGTTTGGGGGACACACATCTTTTATAATCATATTCAGACAACTTCCATATTGTCTGTGACAGGGTTGAAGATAAATGGTGTCCAAATCAGACAAAAATAAAAGGGATTTAATGCCTGAGGTGGGAAACCGTTTTTCATTAAGTTTTAATATGTACTTAATGTTGTAGGGTGTTCAGAAAAGGCATTTATTCTAGTAAAAACAAGTTTAAAAGTTACATTAAAAAAAATAATACCGCAGCCCAAGAATGACCCATATATTATAATAATCTATTCACCTAGCTAGCTAGCTAGCTCAAATGATAGCATTTGATGGCGCAGCAGATTACAGCTATAACGTTATCTTAACGTTACCACAAAACTTGCTATGTCATATTGCAAAAGCATGCTCACATCCTCAACAAGGCAGCACTACAGAGAAGCCGGTGTACACACAAAGCATACGTTAGCTAGCTAGGTGTGAACCTGCTTTCATCTGTGAAGAGCACAGGGCACCAGTGGCGAATTTGTCAATCTTGGTGTTCTCTGGCAAATGCCAAACGTCCTGTACGGTGTTGGGGCTGTAAGCACAACCCCCACCTGTGGACGTCGGGCCCTCATACCACCCTCATGGAGTCTGTTTCTGACCGTTTGAGCAGACACATGCACATTTGTGGCCTGCTGGAGGTAATTTTGCAGGGCTCTGGCAGTGCTCCTCCTTGCACAAAGGCGGAGGTAGCGGTCCCGCTGCTGGGTTGTTGTCCTTCTACGGCCTCCCCCACGTCTCCTGATGTACTGGCCTGTCTCCTGGTAGCGCCTCCATGCTCTGGACACTACGCTGACAGACACAGCAAACCTTCTTGCCACAGCTTGCATTGATGTGCCATCCTGGATGAGCTGCACTACCTGAGCCACGTGTGTGGGTTGTAGACTCCGTCTCATGCTACCACTAGAGTGAAAGCACCGCCAGCATTCAAAAGTGACCAAAACATCAGCCAGGAAGCATAGGAACTGAGAAGTGGTCTGTGGTCACCACCTATAGAACCACTCCTTTATTGGGGGTGTCTTGCTAATTGCCTATCATTTCCACCTGTTGTCTATTCCATTTGCACAACAGCATGTGACATTTATTGTCAATCAGTGTTGCTTCCTAAGTGGACAGTTTGATTTCACAGAAGTGTGATTGACTTGGAGTTACGTTGTGTTGTTTAAGTGTTCCCTTTATTTTTTTACATTTACATTACATTTAAGTCATTTAGCAGACGCTCTTATCCAGAGCGACTTACAAATTGGTGCATTCACCTTATGACATCCAGTGGAGCAACCACTTTACAATAGTGCATCTAAATCTTTTAAGGGGGGTGAGAAGGATTACTTTATCCTATCCTAGGTATTCCTTAAAGAGGTGGGGTTTCAGGTGTCTCCGGAAGGTGGTGATTGACTCCGCTGTCCTGGCGTCGTGAGGGAGTTTGTTCCACCATTGGGGGGCCAGAGCAGCGAACAGGAGGAGGGGATAGGGTCAAGCGGGCAGGTTGTTGGGCGGCCGGCCGTCACAAGACACGAGATTTCATCTGGAGAGAGAGGGGAGAAAGAGGTCAGAGCACAGGGTAGGGCAGTGTGAGCAGAACCAGCGGTGTCGTTTGACTTAGCAAACGAGGATCGGATGTCGTCGACCTTCTTTTCAAAATGGTTGACGAAGTCATCTGCAGAGAGGGAGGAGGGGGAGGGGGATTCAGGAGGGAGGAGAAGGTGGCAAAGAGCTTCCTAGGGTTAGAGGCAGATGCTTGGAATTTAGAGTGGTAGAAAGTGGCTTTAGCAGCAGCGACAGAAGAGGAAAATGTAGAGAGGAGGGAGTGAAAGGATGCCAGGTCCGCAGGGAGGGCGAGTTTTCCTCCATTTCCGCTCGGCTGCCCGGAGCCCTGTTCTGTGAGCTCGCAATGAGTCGTCGAGCCACGGAGCGGGAGGGGAGGACCGAGCCGGCCTGGAGGATAGGGGACATAGAGAGTCAAAGGATGCAGAAAGGGAGGAGAGGAGGGTTGAGGAGGCAGAATCAGGAGATAGGTTGGAGAAGGTTTGAGCAGAGGGAAGAGATGATAGGATGGAAGAGGAGAGAGTAGCGGGGGAGAGAGAGCGAAGGTTGGGACGGCGCGATACCATCCGAGTAGGGGCAGTGTGGGAAGTGTTGGATGAGAGCGAGAGGGAAAAGGATACAAGGTAGTGGTCGGAGACTTGGAGGGAGTTGCAATGAGGTTAGTGGAAGAACAGCATATAGTAAAGATGAGGTCGAGCGTATTGCCTGCCTTGTGAGTAGGGGGAAGGTGAGAGGGTGAGGTCAAAAGAGGAGAGGAGTGGAAAGAAGGAGGCAGAGAGGAATGAGTCAAAGGTAGACGTGGGGAGGTTAAAGTCGCCCAGAACTGTGAGAGGTGAGCCGTCCTCAGGAAAGGAGCTTATCAAGGCATCAAGCTCATTGATGAACTCTCCGAGGAACCTGGAGGGCGATAAATGATAAGGATGTTAAGCTTGAAAGGGCTGGTAACTGTGACAGCATGGAATTCAAAGGAGGCGATAGACAGATGGGTAAGGGGAGAAAGAGAGAATGACCACTTGGGAGAGATGAGGATCCCGGTGCCACCACCCCGCTGACCAGAAGCTCTCGGGGTGTGCGAGAACACGTGGGCGGACGAAGAGAGAGCAGTAGGAGTAGCAGTGTTATCTGTGGTGATCCATGTTTCCGTCAGTGCCAAGAAGTCGAGGGACTGGAGGGAGGCATAGGCTGAGATGAACTCTGCCTTGTTGGCAGCAGATCGGCAGTTCCAGAGGCTACCGGAGACCTGGAACTCCACGTGGGTCGTGCGCTGGGACCACCAGATTAGGTGGCCGCGGCCACGCGGTGTGGAGCATTTGTATGGTCTGTGCAGAGAGGAGAGAACAGGGATAGACAGACACATAGTTGACAGGCTACAGAAGAGGCTACGCTAATGCAAAGGAGATTGGAATGACAAGTGGACTACACGTCTCGAATGTTCAGAAAGTTGAGCTTACGTAGCAAGAATCTTATTGACTAAAATGATTAAAAATGATACAGTACTGCTGAAGTAGGCTAGCTGGCAGTGGCTGCGTTGTTGACTTTGTAGGCTAGCTGGCAGTGGCTGCGTTGTTGATTCGGGGGCTAGCTGGCTAGCTAGCAGTGTTGATTACGTTACGTTGCGTTAAAAGAACGACAATAGCTGGCTAGGTAACCTAGAAAATCGCTCTAGACTACACAATTATCTTTGATACAGAGACGGCTATGTAGCTAGCTATGTAGCTAGCTACGATCAAACAAATCAAACCGTTGTACTGTAATGAAATGAAATGAAAATGTGATACTACCTGTGGAGCGAGGCGGAATGCGACCGGGTTGTTGAGTTCTAATCGGTAGACGTTGGCTAGCTGTTGGCTAGCTAGCAGTGTCTCCTACGTTAAGGACGACAAATAGCTGGCTGCGTTGTTGATTCAGGGGCTGAGTTGATTCAGAGCTGGCTAGCTAGCTAGCAGTGTTGATTACGTTACGTTGCGTTAAAAGAACGACAATAGCTGGCTAGGTAACCTAGAAAATCGCTCTAGACTACACAATTATCTACACAATTATCTTTGATACAGAGACGGCTATGTAGCTAGCTATGTAGACGGTGGGCGTTAGCTAGCTGGCTAGCTGCTGGGCAGATACGTTAGGACAACGAAATACGATAATTACGCAATTATCTTTGATACAAAGACGGCTATGTAGCTAGCTAAGAAGAAATTGCTAAGATTAGACAAATCAAACCGTTGTACTATAATGAAATGTAATGAAAAGTTATACTACCTGCAGACCGAAGTGCAGACCGAAGTGCGGATGCGACTGCTCGCTCCAACCCGGAGCAGTGTATAATCCCACCATACAACAATATTACAATGTACGTGTGTGTGCTAGCGTTTGTGTGCGTATGCGGGTTGTCTGTACCTTTGTGTCTCTTCACAGTCCCCGCTGTTCCATAAGGTATATTTTTACCTGTGTTTTAAAAATCTGATTCTACTGTTGCATCAGTTACCTGATGTGGAGTATAGTTCCATGTAATCATGTCTCTATGTAGTACTGTGCACCTCCCATGGTCCAGTCTGTTCTGGACTTGGGGATTGTGAAGATGTCTTGTGGGGTATGGATGGGTGTCCGAGCTGTGTTCTAGTAGTTCTAGCTGTGTTCTAGTAGTTTAAACAGACAACTCGGTACATTCAGCTTGTCAACACTTCTTACAAAAACAAGTAGTGATGTACTCAAACTCTCTTCCATGTTGAGCCATGAGTGATTCACATGCATATCATTGTTAGCGCCCCGTGTACTTTTAAGGGCCAGCTGTGCTGCCCTGTTCTGAGCCACCTGCAATTTTCCCAAGTTTCCCACGTCTTTGTGGCACCTGACCACATGACTGAACAGTAGTCCAGGTGCGACAAAACTAGGGCCTGTAGGACCTGCCTTGTTGATAGTGTTGTTAAGAAGGCAGAGCAGAGCTTTGTTTTGGACAGACTTCTCTCCATTTTACCTACTGTTGTATCAATATGTTTTGACCATGACAGTTTACAATCCATAGTTACTCGAAGCAGTTTAGTCACCTCAACCTGCTCAATTTCCACATGATTCATTAGGCATTATTTATCAGGCATCTCCAGCTAGCTAGTTAGCCAGCAGGTACATGCCACCAAAGAACATAGCTAGTTAGCTAGTCATGGTTGTTATCGCTAACTTCCATAACTAGCTAAGTAGCAATTAAAACGACTCCATAACGAACATTAACGAAGTTAGCTAGCTAACATTAGCTAGCTAGCAACAATTTCAACCCCTAAACTCCTACTTGCTTCACTCAAAGTAGCTGGCTACAGTAGCTTGCCTGAAAAAATATATTTATTCATCCCTGGTACTTCATTCAGCTGACTAATGCTAGCTAGTAAATCATTTAAATGCACAGCAGACAATTGATGTTCACACACTACACGAACATCTACCTACTGTGTACTAGACGCTATAACGTCTCCTCTTTCCAAGGGTCGTCTCTAGTTACCTCAGCCACAAATGGATAAACCCGCCTATTTAAAAAATGTATCTTCAGAAAATATTACTTTAAACCTAACCTTAACCCTAGCTGTAACTACACTGCTATAACCTTATGCCTAACCTTAAATTAAGACCAAAAAGCTAATTTGTGTTCATAAATACCGCATTTTGACTTTGTGACTGTGTTAACTGACAACCCTTTCCAAGTGTGAGTGTCACGTAGTTTACACACCCAAAAAAGTCTGATTATGTTAATGCATAATAATCGGGAGTGTACAATCCCAGAAATCCTTGTTAATGCATAATCGGAAGTGTACCATCCCGGAAATACGTGTGTCAGTACGTCATCAGGAGTGTGCAGCGATCTGTGCACATATTTGAGAAATTGCCACACACCTCCCGCAAACTCCCATTTTCACTGATGGTGTACAGTTTGCAAAATACCCGGAAACCAAGCTGCATAGTCTAGCCTACTATGCTCCCTGTGACTCTAGGGTAAACAAAATGGTAACGTTTTGTATTTTATAGGCCATTTGTTTGTGAGAAAATGTGAATGGGATCCAATTTGGTTTATAATCAAACTTGGGCTGTCTAGGCTCCCTAGACCTTTTAATTCCAAAATGATTCACTGGAATTAAACAATAAATACTAGCTGACAGACTGAGTAAATGTTTTACAAGGCCTACATTTGCTTAGGTCAGGACTATATGATGCAAACCTGCATAATGGAAGCTCAGCCCTGTCAGTTTTGTCTAACCATGTTGCTTTCTGTTTCTGTGTATAGGAAACCCCCCACAAGTACAAGGTTCCTGCAGTTTGATAGGGTTTTCATCCTCCCCAAGCCAGGAGTTTTTCCAGTAGTTATTTTTGAACCATTTGACATGATTAAAAATACTATAGTCCCAACATAGCCCATAATAAAAAAAAAAATACAACAAATGAATCTCATCATACCGTATAAGGTCCAGAGTTTTACCTGGTTAGGTTACCTGATCAGGAAAACCTTCAGCCGGCAGATTCCTTTTTTAACCACACCGCTCTGGGACCTGTGATTCCACCTCTGTCCCAGTGGGTCTTTACTCACACAGCTGCTTTTGCCTGGTTAGACTTTCACCTGGACTAGCTGCCGACCTGAATGTTTGGTTGGCTGAACCTGAAGTAATTCATATAAATTTTGCTAATGAATGAACTACCGGTGAGCAGATGGCTTGCTGTTTGAAACAAAGCATGTTCTCGTGGACCGACTCGAGCGCACTGACTTGGCTGTCTGTTTTCAGATATAAAAAATATGGAGGAAGCTCAGATCTAATGTGTGCATCCTCAACAAACAACACATCACCAAAAATAACATATGCTCTGTGTAGATCACAACGTTCTCGATATTCTCTCTCCGTCCATTGAATATGAAACCACATTGATCTGATCGTACTAACCAGGTCAGTTCTGCTTTTGAGAGTTCATTGGGCCAAGGATGGATGGGAAGATAGAAAGAAATTAGATCACAGCAAGTCATTCATTGTCTCAGTCCCAGCACCTTGTTGCCGCTGTGTTTAAAAATCTGTGATTGTCGTCGTTTCTGGGCGGTTTCCGGGCATTCAAATCAAATGTATTTATAAAGCCCTTCGTACATCAGCTGATATCTCAAAGTGCTGTGCAGAAACCCAGCCTAAAACCCCAAACAGCAAGCAATGCAGGTGTTGAAGCACGTTGGCTAGGAAAAACTCCCTAGAAAGGCCAAAACCTAGGAAGAAACCTAGAGAGGAACCAGGCTATGAGTGGTGGCCAGTCCTCTTCTGGCTGTGCCGGGTGGAGATTATAACAGAATATATTTAAGATGTTCAAATGTTCATAAATGACCAGCACGGTCAAATAATAATAATCACAGTAGTTGTCGAGGGTGCAACAAGTCAGCACCTCAGGAGTTAATATCAGTTGGCTTTTCATAGCCGATCATTAAAAGTATCTCTACCACTCCTGCTGTCTCTAGAGAGTTGAAAACAGCAGGTCTGGGACAGGTAGAACGTCCGGTGAACAGGTCAGGATTCCATAGCCGCAGGCAGAACAGTTGAAGCTGGAGCAGCAGCACGGCCAGGTGGACTGGGGACAGCAAGGAGTCATCATGCCAGGTAGTCCTGAGTCATCATGCCAGGTAGTCCTGAGGCTTGGTCCTAGGGCTCAGGTCCTCCGAGAGAGAGAAAGAAAGAGAGAATTAGAGAGAGCATACTTAAATTCACACAGGACACCGGATAAGACAGGATAAGTACTCCAGACCCTAGCCCCCCGACACATAAACTACTGCAGCATAAATACTGGAGACAGGAGTCAGGAGACACTGTGGCCCCATCCGATGATACCCCCGGACAGGGCCAAACAGGAAGGATATAACCCCACCCACTTTGCCAAAGCACACCCCCACACCACAAGAGGGATATCAGCATTGGCCTTCAGGTCCTTGATCTGAACAGGTCAGACAGCATGCAGCCAATTAGGTGTCTTCTTCGTTCATTTTCCCCCTCCCTCTGTGGTGTTTACATTTAGTGGCCAGGTCTGGTCTTCTGAGGATGGTAATAGGATCTGTTTTCACCTGTCTACGTCTGGTCAGACTCCTAAAGGACTCACAGAGACAGAGATGGAGGGAGAGTGAAAGCGAGAGAAAGAAAAAGCGATGTCGGGAAAGAGATGGAGTGAGAAAGAGAGCTAGATGTCTGTCATTATGAGAAAAGCTCATTAAGGGCAGCTGAGGCTGAAATGGGCCTTAGGCCAAGCTCTCTGACTGGTTGTAAGATGAGGCTGTTGTTGTTGGTTAGTGAGGCAATCAGAAGATCAGACTGGGTCATTCACAGAAGAACTGATATACCTCCAATGTTTTTAGTTAATATAGGAAGTCTTGTTCAGTCAAAGAGGAGGTCATGTCCTAGAGAAGTCATGTTTGTGGTAACAAGTCGCTTTTTATTTTGGTCCCCAAAGAAGTCTCTTGGCTTTTGTTGGTCTATGGCTTTGTGTTGATCTGAATAGCCATTCTTTCTCATAATTTAAGCCGAATGGACTTCCAGTTAGGGTTGGGCGGTACCCAGATTTCCATACCTTCATACCGTGCCAGTGCCATCCCGGGATACAAAGTATTACCCTCAGTGCACACAAGGAGCGCACACCATTTTTTCCCAACGTACAAAATGACCCAAAAACGTAATAACATGCTAACTAGTACTAAGAAATCCCCATAGCGGATTCTTGGTAGATGCTAATGAGCGCATGCAAACATTTACTCCCAAGACAGACAACCCAGCTAATAAATGTCTGCAAATATCTCAAAACGCAGTTCGCAGCACGCACAAAACAAATGTTAGACAGCAGGGATCGTTTCGTAGGAAGGGATTGTCTCTTCAGCTGTTACCAAGAAACTTGATCTTGCAAGATAACGTTAGCCACTTAGCTAACATTAGCAAGTTATCAAAACACAGCTGGAGATAATTTATTTGGCACAGTTAGATAACTTAATTGTTATAAGATATATAGCTGGCAAAAATTTGTAGGGAATTTTAAGTGTAACTTGATTACCTCAGTCACTTAAGTTGTGCTACAGGAGTGACTGACCTCATGAAGCTCCCGTTTTGCTCATTTAGCTTCTTTGTAAACAAACTCAAGCGTGTGGCTCAAACAGCTGTTTTAGGAAACTAGCACCGGTAATCTTCATAATGAGAAATTATGAAAGCGATCTGCTTTATCTATTACCTAGTGCACAAGTTGACTGCAGATATTTATTTCAAAAGTACAAATATTAAAATGTATTAAAGTTTTTGTTTCTTATCACGGTCAGCTATAGTTTAGGCTAACTGAAGTCTGTAAATCATGGGATGTTAGCATTCTAGCTAGTTATCAAATGGCTGCCATTAGCTTGCGCTACTGAGCTAATGAGTGTAAATCTGTGGGTTGTCCCATAGACAGGCTGCTCACCGACTAATGCTAAGAGTTTTTGGCTAGCTCTCCAAAAGCCTGTTCCCTACAATCTGCTCCATAGCTGGCTCTCATACTGGGACAGCGGTCTGCATCTAGGTCGCAATATCTAATTTGTCATTCATGCAGTTGCAAAGTGTGTGTGTGTGGGGAAGCGGGCACCAAGCTTATCTCTTAGAGTTTCACACACTCTTTGCCTGGGGTATGTGAGGAAGTGCCCCATCATGAAAAACAGAGAAGAGGGATATTTTTCTCTCTTTCAAGGCTTTCCATCTGCATCAAAGGCACTGCTAGGCTGGGCTGCAGGCTCTGACGTTAATCACAGATACTGTAATACTCCTTAATCACAGATTAATTTAAAGTGTGGCCACTGGCCACTGTCATTAGTGGACCCAAACACTGCTAGTAGTTGTAGTAGTATTATTATGATTTTTATTGGTAGTGGTATTAACACTTATAGTAGCACAAATTGGCAAGAAGTTAGAGACAACAATACATCACACAAAGCAGCTACAACTGTCAAATTTGTAAGTCGCTCTGGATAAGAGCGTCTGCTAAATGACTTAAATGTAAATGTAATGTAAATGTAACGTGTTTAAAGATGTGACACTGTATTTCACCACTAGAATATAAGCATACGGCACTTCAATTTCATAGTAGCGTCGTTGGCTACAGGTTTTCTGTATAAATGCAATGTAAAATCCTCACACTGTACTGATGTACTGCTGTGCGGTAGGGTGTGCAGGTTATATCTATAATGGTAAGATCATGTTAAACCGTGCACATTAATGTGCTTAAAGGTTTTTGAGACGGCGAGACCGAGAGAGAAGTTGTGTGTGTGTGCATGCTGCTATGGGAGATATGAGTGGAGCTGGAGGCTCAGTGGTTAGCACATCTAGACAGCCTGTGTGCTAAGAGACATACTATTACCTTCTGATTCATTGGTGAAGTAACCAGTGCCGACACAAACCTACCCTCAGATGAAATGGGAATCAATCCTCGTTCTAACATGCACACACACACACGCACACACACAAAGGCATGCACACACAAACAGGCACGCACTCACACACACCCTGTGTGTTATAGCAATAAGAGATGATTAAGCCTTCAAGGTGACTCAATGCATATACAGTAGGCTCTGAAGCTAAACCAGCCAGAGCACACAATGACAAGAACATGTTGTTGTAAGGAACAGTGGAGGCAAAGGGAGGACAGCGTTATTCCAAAAAACATTGTAGAAAAGGGCAAGAAAGTGTTATTCCAAAGAATATTGGAAATATGGTGTTAGCATGAGCATTATTCCAAAGAATGTTGAGGATACTGTTTGGTGAAGATGAGAATATTTTTCTATAAGGAGACCATTGCGATGTCATTTTCAAAGCAATATGATAGTTCCTGCTTTTATAATTTCAAGGGTACAACAGTTTCATATGTTCTTCAATTACAATGAACAATTCATAATGTCAGCCATGTAGGCTACATACAAAATGGTGGAAGTAAAGAGCCTCAGGTAATTGTGTCACTGATGGCTGGGGCAGAGTGAAGGCTGTCACTCAAGCATGCTCTTTTCTTCTCATTCCACCTACTTTCTGATTGGTTAAGAGGAAGCTCCCTCTGGCTATGACTCTTACTGGATCTGCTCTCCATAAGAGAATACTGTACACATTTGACACAAGGAATATGAACTAGGCAAATAAATGTATACGTGTATATATTTCTCAAACAAGTTGTACTACATGCCCCCTGCCTATAAAATAAAGAAAAACACCCCAAAAAATACATTTAGTTATTTCAGTCTAGAATCTAGATTGTTGTTTGAATGTGTCATTTGAAATGATGCATATCATACCAGCAGCATTAGGTTTGAGAACCTGGTAGAGTTTTTATAATAAATGGCCATTTGCAAGTGGCCCTTTTCAAGCTTGACTTCATTTGCATAGATGAAACACAGGGGAGCCAATGATTCCCCTGGAAAGTTAGTCCTCGTGTATCACCATAGAAACAAGCCGTGTTCAGAGTCAGGAAATAGATTCAACGCGCGTCAAGTTGAAAATGTAATGGCCTGATTATCTTATGTGAGTGTATTTGCATGCATGCGTTACCCTGTGTGTCTGGGTCTAATGACTTTGAAACATCCTTACTTACTTTTTAAGTGGGAGAGTTATTCCTTGAACATTCCAGGTTCTCATCGATAGCCCAGTAATGAGGATTTGGTGTTTTAGCTGGCCCCATGGTTTGTGTTTTCTAACGATCTCCCTTGTGTCCTGTTGCCAAGATGATTAAAGGGGCCAATTGGCACAGCTTGATGCTGAAATAAGAAGTGGCTGGAAGCGGCTCAGGAGAGGTTCCGACGGATGCAGAGTGATTGACAGCCGAGTGACTTCACCTTGTCATTTGTGTGTGTGTGTGTGTGTGTGTCAGTCAGGGCTGCGGGGGTGTAAGGGTGATATTCCTGGCATCCTCTAATGTCACAGAGACACAGGGGGTTGCTTGGTTAGTTGTCCCTAGATGGCCTGGATTGTGTTCAGTAGGCACCAAACTGGAGACAACATCAAATAGAGTAACACATGAGGTATTACCTTTAGTTTTCTGTTGCAAAATGTTTTGCTACATTGTGCCCTACCTATCATGACCCTGATCTACCTTCTATGGTTCCTCCACCACAGGGCTAGTGGGTGTGTTCAGCAACAGATACAGCAGCAAATGTCAGCTTGTCTAATTCCCGTGCTATAGTAACCCCTTGGGCTTTGGATATGAACATACTTATTCAGAAATGCTCAGAGAAAAATTAGCAGCTCTGGGATAGAGTACCTCTCAACAGTAACAATATCCTATACGTGTCTCTTCTTGGCATTTGTTCTAAGACGTTGGCATGTCTATCAGCTCGTCCTGCTTTCTGACGTTGGGAATGGATGTCACCTATTTAGTTTGGTGTGCTCAAATCTAAGACTAATCCTCTTTAGACCGGAGGCCCTCAAAATAGGCCTGTGTTATAAGGGGAGAGTTAACCTGTTGCTTCTACTCGGGACGCTTGCGTCCCAACTAGAGCTCTGGAAATGCAAATGCGCTACGCTAAATGCTAATAGTATTAGTTAAAACTCAAAAGTTCATTAAAATACACATGCAGGGTATCGAATTAAAGCTACACTCGTTGTGAATCCAGGCAACAAGTCAGATTTTTAAAATGCTTTTCGGCGAAAGCATGAGAAGCTATTATCTGATAGCATGCAACACCCCAAAAGACCCACAGGGGACGTAAACAAAATAATTAGCATTTCGGCGTTACACAAACCGCACAATAAAATAGAAAACATTCATTACCTTTCACCATCTTCTTTGTTGGCACTCCTAGATGTCCCATAAACACTATTTGGGTCTTTATTTCGATTAAATCGGTCCATATAAAGCCTAGATATCGTTATATGTAGACTGTGTGATAAACGAAAAAAACATCGTTTCAAAACGTAACGTCATTTTTTAAAATTCAAAAAGTCGGCGATAAACTTTCACAAAACACTTCGAAATACGTTTGTAATGCAACTTTAGGTATTAGTAAACGTTAATAAGCGATAAAATTCATCAGGAGGCGATGTAAAGATCATTAGCTGTCCGTCTGGAAAAATGTCCGGCTAGAAACTCCGAAAATATCCGGTCCTAGACCGGAGGAGATACGGTGTCCTGCATGTGTTTGACCAAGAAAAAACTCGAAGGGAAATGACAAGACTCTAGACACCGTGTGGAAGCTGTAGGTACTGCAACCTCAGTCAATTAATTGTGGTTCACCTTTATCAATTGGATCAAGTAGCGCATGGATATATTTTCCCATTTTCAGTGATCAGTTTTTCCTGTGCTTTTCGATGTAAATGCCGTTCTGGTAAAGCCACAGCAGTGATTTAACCAGTTTTTTAAACCTCTGAGTGTTTTCTATCCACACAGACTAAGCAAATGCATATACTATATTCCTGGCATGAGTAGCAGGGCGCTGAAATGTTGCACGATTTTTAACAGAATGTTCAAAAAAGTAGAGGGTCGACTTAAGAGGTTAATGTGGCGCTGGACAACCTCTGTGTGCCGTTGATAGCTTTGTCACACCTTGATCAGAACATTTAATGACCAAGAGTAACCCTATGATGTAACACTGGTGGCAAGAGGTGGAGTCTGTCCCTCCTTGCCTGCCTTCCTTCCTTCCTCCCTCTCTGTCTGTCTTTCCTTCTGGTTCTCATGACCTTTTTTTTCTTATTTTACCAGGTAAATAGACTAAACACATTCTCCTTTACAGCAACTGGGGAATAGTTAGATGTGAGTGTACATGTGCACATATGCGTTCATGCATACGTGTTTGTTTGTGCATGTATTTGTCACAGAATTCTAATATAAATATTTCAATGTCCCAGATGTTTGTGTCAGACAACAAGGCTAGATTAGGATCCATACCGACAGTACTGTACCTGTGTAATCCCTAAATCAAACACATGGCATAATGGCACCCATCCTAATCCCTTCAATCGTTATCCTCCAACGTGCTCTGGGCCTATATAACTGTCAAAGTTATTCATTGAAAAATTGATAACCATAATGTAACATCATACAATAACATA
The DNA here is from genome assembly GCF_034236695.1 of Oncorhynchus nerka. Lineage (NCBI taxonomy): Eukaryota > Metazoa > Chordata > Actinopteri > Salmoniformes > Salmonidae > Oncorhynchus > Oncorhynchus nerka. The sequence continues at coordinate 28,884,434 of NC_088423.1, forward strand.
GCTAGGTATAGTAGGGAGGGTCATTTAAAGTGAGAACCTTAGAACCAAACCAATTCACAATGCCATATCGTAACTAGCTACAGGGTTCCCAATAAATTCTAGTACTGGATAGTTAGTCCTGCAGTTGCAATACTTCATAATAGGATGGCCCTGTATGTAGCTATAAATCAAGCATTTCATTGTAGATGCTAGACATGCAGTTAATAGCAACCTATTTATATTTAGATAAGGAATGACACCCACTTCAGCAACGTTTGGCTCCAAGGGCCTTTTAAGTTAATATGTAGAGTTTATTAACCCCCTAGTCTTGTCATGGTACCACAGGCCTGACCTAGAGACAGGAATAACTGCTGTTCTGAGACACATGGCAATCTGGGAATTAGCTAGTGTCCCCGCTGTGTGTGGGGGTGCGTGTGTGCGTGCACATGGGTCTGTGTGCGCAGACTGAGTGTGTGTGTCTGTGCGTGCTCACTCTAAGTTCCTGTGTTTTAACTAGTCTCTGAAGAGAGAAGGTCTGACCATCCTGACCTAGTGTAGGCCATGTAACCCAGGGACATTAGGTAACAGTACCGGCTTTAAAATAGAAAACGGGGGAACAGAGTGTGTTATGAGATTCACTCGTTTTTCGCCTTGTCCCTCCCTGGGTGAGGCTATATATAGCACCTCACACTGGAATAGAGTTTTCCCCAGCGATGTGGACCAAAGCCACAAGAACAGCTGCGCTAAAGCCAAGTCCCTAGATCAGCTCAGTCTCTTTCTACCTCACTCTGCCGGTGTCTTTTACGGTGTCTCTCTCTCTGTCTTCTCTCTTTAAAAAAAAAAAAAATGTTTGTGTTTTACACCCTTTTTCGACCCCATTTCGTGAAATCCAATTACGATCTTGTCTCATCGCTGCAACTCCCCAACGCACTCGGGAGAGACAAAGGTCGAGTCATGCGTCCTCCGAAACATGACCCGCCAATCCGCGCTTCTTAACACCCACCCGCTTAACCCGGAAGCCAGCTGCACCAATGTGTCAGAGGAAACACCGTTCAACTGACCACCGATGTCAGCCTGCAGGCGCTGGCCCGCCACGAGGAGTCACTAGAGTGAGATGAGTCAAGTAAAGCCCCCCCGGGCCAAACCCTCCCCTAACCCAGACGACGCTGGGCCAATTGTGTGCTGCCCTTAGGGACTCCCGGTCATGGCCGGTTGTGACACAGCCTGGGATTGAAACCGGGGTCTGTAGTGAAGCCTCAAGCACTGCGATGTATCTATCTAAACTTCTTTGCGTCGGTCTCTATTTCTCCGTTTGTCTCGTTGTGCCTCTCTGTAACATTCATTATAACCAGGTTTCCCCTAATGTTAATTGGTCCAGCAGTCAAGCCAACTGAGCTCCTTGTACTACTGTAGCAGATTTTACTGAGCTTTGTATTTTTTTTCATTAATTGGATAATGGAGTGTAACACAGAATATATTTGCGGATTGGTTGCTAAAGTGGTAGCCACTGACCTTAGCAATCAATGGCATGTGGGACAATACATTTATTACATTTAAAGGAAAACAATGACAATGAAAATACATTTTGGAAACTGAATATCACATCAGTCATAATACAGTATACTGGCAGAATTAAGTAGCTCTGTAGGACTAACTGCAGAGAGAGACATGGGTGTGGCTTCTGCTTGCATCAGTCCTCTACAATACTGGTGGATACAGACTGAGTGTACAAAACATTAAGGACACCTTCCTAATGTTGAGTTGCACCCTCCCTTTTGCCCTAAGAACAGCCTCAATTATTCAGGTCATGGGCTCTACAAGGTGTGGAAAGCGTTTCACAGGGATTCTGGCCCATGTTGACTTCAATGCTTCCCACAGTTGTCTCAAGTTGGCTGGATGTCCTTTGGGTAGTGGACCATTCTTGATACACACGAGAAACTGTTGAGCGTGAAAAACACAGCACCGTTGCAGTTCATGACGGCAGGGTAGCCTAGTGGTTAGAAAGTTGGACTAGTAACCGAAAGGTTGCAAGTTCAAATCCCCGAGCTGACAAGGTACAAATCTGTCGTTCTGCCCCTGAACAGGCAGTTAACCCACTGTTACTAGGCCGTCATTGAAAATAAGAATTTGTTCTTAACTGACTTGCCTAGTAAAATAAAGGTGAAATAAAAATAAAATGACCAGTGCGCCTGGCATTTTTTCTTGTCCATTCACCCTTTGAATGGCACAAATACACAATCCATGTCTCAATTGTCTCAAGGCTTAAAAATCCTTCTTTAACCTGTCTCATCCCCTTCATCTACACTGATTTGAAGTGGATTTAACAAGTGACACACTCCTAGACACACACCTACACCGCTGTCCACTCCGAGATGGATCTTTATATAGCTGTGATAACCTTCACCATAAGGTCTGCTCAGTCCTCTTCCCAAGGCAGCCATATTTCTCACCTTAGTCAATTAATACGTCATTCACTGTTTCTCTCTTCACTGCTGTTATTGATTGCAGCGCCCTGATGATAGTATTACAGGCATGGGTCATTTTAATGTTTTGTACAGTTAGTGTATATTCTGTTATGAATCTATATGTGTGGATGTGTGGCAGGAGGGTTGAGTACAGTCTATATAGGGCCTTATTGCTTACATAGATAAACTGTGTCAACTACAGAGGCCAACCTCTTGGCCCGTGAAAGGGAACATATTTGCACTCCTGCTGTTCTCTGATTCGTTCTCGCCCTTGCTCTCTCACTCTCTCTCTCCTTCCTCAGTTTTCTCATTCGCTCACTCTCCTCTATTACCTTCTCCATCAAACACTTTCTCTATCTCTCTTTTTCCCTACCTTTCTCCATCTCTCTCCCTTTCTCTCTCAATCTTCCCCCTCTCTCCATCTCTCTCTCTTTCAGTTTGACACCACAGGTGTGTGTATATATAGCAGATGGATTCTCTCTTGGCAGGAGTCTTTCTCTGTCCCTGTAGTGAGCTAGGCCCAGCGCCGGCCAGCCGCTCAAATGAAGTAGAAACACTTTGTTGTTTACATTGTCCTCTCCGATCTGTCTAGACATCAGTTTCGACTTATATCCATTATTCATGGTTTCTCCACTAGCGCGCACACACACACACACACACACACACGTACGTATACTGTGTGTGAGTGGTTATTAGTGTGCCTGTCCTCCTCCAGTCATCTCAGTTAGATTTATTCCTCAGCCCCTGCCAAGCACATGTTACCACGGCTACATGCCTGGAGAGCTTTGAAGCAGGTGGCCGTCCAACCAGAGCGAAACATTAGCCATGCCCGCGAATAGTGAACACACATACAGATATAGTGAGCGCCACAAATGCATACCCCTCCGTATTTGCACCATGTGAAAGGGATGAAGCATTCTGGGTATTTGGCAAGGGAGGACTGAAGAGGGCAGGAGAGGGGTGAGGTTACAGCTCTGGTAAGATGTGAAGACGTTACAAAGATCTTATATTGCCTTCTAGCACCCAATAGTGCTTTTAACACTTGATATTGGCGCTCTTGACAAACCATGGCTCCTTATAACAGTGGTTGTATAAATATGAGGTATTAATTCATTTAAAGTGCATTACACACCATCCATACATTATTATCCAGCTAAGCATTCATAACAGCACATGACTCCTGTATGGAAGCATGGATGTTTGTCTACGAAGCAGTCCTGAACCCATTTTCCACTGCATTCCTGGGCTGCGTCCCAAATGGGACCCTAAAAGAATCAAATCAAATCAAATGTATTTATATAGCCCTTCGTACATCAGCTGATATCTCAAAGTGCTGTACAGAAACCCAGCCTAAAACCCCAAACAGCAAGCAATGCAGGTGTAGAAGCACTTCTTTTGACAAGAGCCCATAGGTAACTGGTTACCATTTGTGGCACTCTCCTGTTATGTGGGGTCTATAGGCAGCAGCAGCAGATAGCCACTAGAACTGTATCTAAGGCAGACTTTTAAAAGGAGGTTATTGCCATTTGTTATGGCAGAAAATGTAATTAGGAAAATGGCAGCTGTGGCCATGTTGGATCATTTAAGGAATATAATCCAATTTGAACTGGACAATCCTCTCCAAACAGACTGTAATGGGAAAAACCGTGTGTGTGCCAGCCAGCTAGCCGACCAGAATGGAATACTACTGTCACTTTGTCCCTGATAGCCTAGGAACTATATCGGGGACTCTAGTGGCTGGGTTGGTCTGCTGGATTACACTACATGACCAAAAGTATGTGGACACCTGCTCGTCGAACATCTCATTCCAAAATCATGGGCATTAATATTGAGTTGGTCCCCCCTTTGCAGCTATAACAGCCTCCACTCCTTCATGGAAGGCTTTCCACTAGATGTTAGAATATTGCTGCGCGGACTTGCTTCCGATCAGCCATGAGCATTAGTGAGGTCGGGCACTGATGTTGTGCGATTAGTCCTGGCTCGCAGTTGGCCTTCCAATTCATCCCAAAGGTGTTCGATGGGGTTGTGTTCAGGGTTCTGTGTAGGCCAGTCCAGTTCTTCCACACCAATCTCGACAAACCATTTCTAAATGGACCTCGCTTTGTGCACGAGGGCATTGTCATGCTGAAACAGGAAAGGGCTTTCCGCAAAATGTTGCCACAAAGTTGGAAGCACAGAATCGTCTCAAATATCGTTGTGTGCTGTAGCATAAAATATTTTCCTTCACTAGAACTAAGGTGCCAAGCCCGAACCATGAAAAACAGCCCCAGACCATTCCTCCTCCACTAAACTTTACAGTTGGCACTACGCATTCGGGTAAGTAGAGTTCCTGTAGGTATCTGCCAAACCCAGATTCGTCTGTTGGACTGCCAGATTGTGAAGCGTGATTCATCACTCCAGACAATGTGTTTCCACTGCTCCAGAGTCCAATGGTGGCAAGCTTTACACCACTCTAGCTGACGCTTGGCATTGTGCATGGTGATCTTAGGCTTGTGTGCGGCTGCTCTGCCATGGAAACCCATTTCATAAAGCTCACAACGAACTGTTATTGTGCTAACGTTGCTTCCAGAGGCCGTTTGGATCTCAGTAGTGAGTGTTGCAACCGAGGACAGACAATTTGTATGCGCTACGTGCTTCAGCACTCGGTGGTCCTGTTCTGTGAGCTTGTGTGGCCTACAGTTGACCAGGACAGCTCTAGCAGGGCAGAAATTTGATGAACGGACTTGTTGGAAAGGTGGCATCCTATGACAGTGCCACGTTGAAAGTCACTGAGCTCTTTAGGATGGCCATTCTACTGCGAATGTTTGTCTAATGATTGCATGGCTTGGTGCTTGATTTTATACACCTGTCAGCAACAGGTGTGGCTGAAATAGCCAAATCCATCAATTTGAAGGGGTGTCCACATACAGAACCAGTCAAAAGTTTGGACACAACTACCGTTCAAAGGTTTTTCTTAATTTGTACTATTTTCTACTGTGTAGAATACTAGTGAAGACACAAACTATGAAATAACACATATGGAATCATGTAATAGCCAAAAAAGTTTTAAACAAATAAAAATATATTCTATAATTTAGATTATTTTAAGTAGACACCCTTTGCCTTGGTGACAGCTTTGCACACTCTTGGCATTCGCTCAACCAGCTTAATGAGGAATGCTTTTCCAACAGTCTTGAAGGAGTTCCCGCAGATGCTGAGCACTTGTTGGCTGCTTTTCCTTCACTCTGCGGTCCAACTCATCCCAAACCATCTCAGTTGGGTTGAGGTCGGGTTATTGTGGAGGCCAGGTCATCTGATGCAGCACTCCAACACTCTCCTTCTCGGTCAAATAGCCCTTTACACAGCCTGGAGGTGTGTTGGGTCTTTGTCCTATTGAAAAAGAAATGATAATCCCACTAAGTGCAAACCAGATGGGATGGCGTATCGCTGCAGAATCCTGTGGTAGCCATGCTGGTTAAGTGTGCCTTGAATTTTAAATAAATCACTGACAGTGTCACCGGCAAAGCACCCCCACACCATAACACCACCTCCTCCATGCTTCATGGTGGGAACCACATATGCGGAGATCATCCGTTCACCTACTCTGCGTCTCACAAAGACACACTGGTTGGAACCGATAATCTCAAATTTGGCCCATCAGACCAAAGGACAGATTTCCACCAGTCTAATGTCCATTGCTCATGTTTCTTGGCCCAAGCAAGTCTCTTCTTATTGGTGTCCTTTAGTAGTGGTTTCTTTGCAGCAATTTGACCATGAAGGCCTGATTCACTCAGATTCACTTGATGTTGAGATGTGTCTGTTACTTATTTGGGCTACAATCTGAGGTGCAGTTGACTCTAATGTACTTATCCTCTGCAGCAGAGGTAACCCTGGATCTTCCTTTTCTGTGGCGATCCTCATGAGATCAAGTTTCATCATAGCACTTGATGTTTTTTGCCACTGCGCTTGAAGAAACTTTCAAAGTTCTTGAAATGTTCAGGATTGACTGACCTTCATGTCTTAAAGTAATGATGGACTGTAATTTCTCTTTGCTTATTTGAGCTATTCTTGCCGTAATATGGACTTGGTATTTTACCAAATAGGGCTATCTTCTGTATACCCCCCTACCTTGTCACAACACAACTGATTGGCTGAAATGCATTAAGAAGGAAAGAAATTCCACAAATTAACTTTTAACAAGGCATATTTGTTAGTTGAAATGCATTCCAGGTGACTATCTCATGAAGCTGGTTGAGAGAATGCCAAGAGTGTGCAAAGCTGTCATCAAGGCAAAGGGTGACTACTTTGATGAATCTCAAATATAAAATATATTTTGATTTGTTTAACACTTTTTTTTAACCACATGATTATTTCATAGTTTTGATATCTTCACTATTATTCTACAATGTAGAAAATAGTAAAAAAAAAAAACTTGAATGAGTAGGTGTGTATCCTTTTTTTATGCGTACTGTCCATTTGTGTATATATAGTGTTTCTTCTCTTGCTTCATAGTTCTTGGAATGAGATGGATTAGTATGTCTAGGGCACTGAGTTTTCCATGATCATGACCTGGCAAGGAAAAACTCAGGGCTGTGACTCTGTGGCGTCATACACAAACAAACCAAGGGGAAAAAACAATACATGTAGGTCAGTTGTATTCTGGGTATTTTCCACCTGTTCAGTATTCAGACTGTTGGAATACCTTAGGATGTCAGACACAGTATCATGTCACACTACTGTCCCAGTCTGCTGACGTCACATAGTCCATTAACCAGAGACTCCGTTGGTTCTGACTCGTCTGTCGGCCGGTCCAGAGCATATCCGGGTGCAAACACTATTTTAAATCGTTCCAAATACTTTATATGGACTTGATTGAGTTTGCCTGACTTAATGAACCAATGGAAAAGTCCCAAAACGTTAAACTCCAGCCATTTGACACTCGATGCAGACTTACTCAAACGCTCAAAGTATATGAAAGATTTCACATAGTGTTTGAACACAGGTCTGGTCCAGAGTGGACGAGCAGTGTCAGTGGGTCCTAAAAGATGAACCACTACCCTGCCGTTAATACAACCCAGCTTCCTTGGAAGGGAGAGCGGGCCCTGGTCGAGAGCTCTGAAAGTTACTGGAGTGCCAGGGATTCTCTGTGACGCCATTCGCTGTGCTACACCCTATGGTTTAAGGGCCTAGCGGTGACACGCTGACCTTTACTCTACCTCGCCAGGCGGTATGCACTGTGTGTGTGCTTGCAATCAAACCATGCAACTTAATGGCTGAAGGGGAAACATGTCAGAGGAAGTATTATTAGAGTGAGTGGATGTCTAAGCAGCTGCGTACATAAGTAGCACTGCAGAGTATGGCGAATCAATGCATTACAATGCAACTGTGCTCTGCTCATTCATTCAGTCACAAGATGAAGGGTTGAGGGGCCTGCATGACAACATTAGTCGTATGCCACTATACACCCCTAGGATGAATGAACTTACAGGCCCATGTTGGCAAAAGCAACAACGACTACACACACTCACACACTCACAAACACACATTCAACATATGGCAGAGGCGTGTTTGACAACCCTGACAGTGTGCGATATGAAGTGTGTGTCTTTACCTCCACTCTTATGCATCAGCAAGCCAGAGCCTCACATTGAGATGCTAGAGCTCTTTCTCTCCATTACACTGTCTATAGGGACTCAAGTGATTGCTACCTTGGACCTCTTACTATAATGCAGATCTTGTGTCGGTTCATATGGTCATGTATTAATTAGGTAGATTCTATGAATACTTTAGATGGCACCTTGTGGAGCTATGCAGTACATGTACCCTCCAAGCCCACTCTCCTTTCAGGCACATGGTGCTAGATACTCTTGTAGAACATTGCAGATAGAAATATAACCTTTAGAGCAGCTGTCATGATTCCCTATTTCTATATGAAATAATAAACTCAGCAAAAAAACCCTGTCTTTCAAAGATAATTCGTAAAAACTAACAACTTCACAGCTCTTCATTATAAAGGGTTTAAACACTGTTTCCCATGCTTGTTCAATGAACCATAAACAATTAATGAACATGCACCTGTGGAACGGTCATTAAGACACTAACAGCTTACAGACGGTAGGCAATTAAGGTCACAGTTATGAAAACTTAGGACACTAAAGAGGCCTTTCTACTGACTCTGAAAAACACCAAAAGAAAGATGCCCAGGGTCCCTGCTCATCTGCGTGAATGTGCCTTAGGCATGCTGCAAGGAGGCATGAGGACTGCAGATGTGGCCAGGGCAATAAATTGCAATGTCCGTACTGTGAGACGCCAAAGACAGCGCTACAGGGAGACAGGACGGACAGCTGATCGTCCTCGCAGTGGCAGACCACGTGTAACAACACCTGTGGGACAGGTACAGGATGGCAGCAACAACTGCCTGAGTTACACCAGGAACGCACAATCCCTCCATCCGTGCTCAGACTGTCCGCAATAGGCTGAGAGGCTGGACTGAGGGCTTGTAGGCCTGTTGTAAGGCAGGTCCTCACCATACATCACTGGCAACAACGTCGCCTATGGGCACAAACCCACCGTTGCTGGACCAGACAGGACTGGCAAAAAGTGCTCTTCACTGACGAGTCGCGGTTTTGTCTCACCAGGGGTGATGGTCGGATTTGCGTTTATCGTTGAAGGAATGAGCGTTACACCGAGGCCTGTACTCTGGAGCGGGATCGATTTGGAGGTGGAGGGTCCGTCATGGTCTGGGGCGGTTTGTCACAGCATCATCGGACTGAGTTTGTTGCCATTGCAGGCAATCTCAACGTTGTATTTTACAGGGAAGACATCCTCCTCCCTCATGTGGTACCCTTCCTGCAGTCTCATCCTGACATGACCCTCCAGCATGACAAAGCCTCCAGCCATACTGCTCGGTCTGTGCGTGATTTCCTGCAAGACAGGAATGTCAGTGTACTGCCATGGCCAGCGAAGAGCCCGGATCTCAATCCTATAGAGCACGTCTGGGACCTGTTGGATCTGAGGGTGAGGGCTAGGGCCATTCCCCGCCGAGATGTCCGGGGACTTGTAGGTGCCTTGGTGGAGGAGTGGGGTAACATCTCACAGCAAGAACTGGCAAATCTGGTACAGTCCATGAGGAGGAGATGCACTGCAGTACTTAATGCAGCTGGTGGCCACACCAGATACTGACTGTTACTTTTGATTTTGACCCTCCCCCCTTTGTTCAGGGACACATTATATTTCTGTTTGTCACATGTCTGTGGAACTTGTTCAGTTTATGTCTGTTGTTGAATCTTGTTATGTTCATACAAATATTTACACATGTTACGTTTGCTGAAAATAAACGCAGTTGACAGTTTGAGTTTATTTGATCTTTACAGGGACAGTGCACATTAATCAACGTGATTTATTTTTTTGCTGAGTTTAGGTGTCTGATCAACAAAATGTTAACGCAATCTTTCTCTCTCTCTCTTTCTCCATCTCTCACTCCCCAATCTCTTGCTTCTCCATCTCTCTCTTGTTTTCTCCTCCATCTTTTTCTTTTTCCTCCACCTCTTTCTCCCCCTTTCTTCCAGGAGGCCCAGAAGGTGAATAACCCTGCTAACAGTCAGGCAGCAGATGGGACACCTAAGGGTCCTGATGAGAAGGACGAAGTGGTACCTGCCAGCGAGGTGGGGTGGATGACCTCTGTGAAGGACTGGGCCGGGGTCATGATATCAGCACAGACACTCACCGGCAGAGTCCTGGTACGTGCCCGAAGCATGTTTATGTTTATGTTTGTGTGTGTGTGTGTGTGTGTGTGTAGGGGTGTGTTGGTGCTTTTATTTTGAGCTGCTCTCAATCTCAGACCCCTGAAGATATTCTACCTGTAGTTCATATTATGTCAGAATGTGTGTGATGTCAGACGTAATAGACCTAGCAGAAGTATAACTGAGTTATTAAATTGTCATGCCACTGGGATAGCATGTCAATTTACTGGGATACATTCTCAGCTACGTTACTGTTAGATTGGAGGGTGTGTAGAACATGTGGTGTGTTTTTGTGACCAAAGACTGACAGGGTACACAGGGGTTGGAGGGAGGGAGCAAAGGACCCCTTGTCTGTGTCTGCTGCAGTGTAATCAGCTGATGATAAATCTGTCTGCTAGGCACGGCTGGAATAAAGCATCTGGACTCCCAGCATGAGCTGTATTTAAAACCAGACTAAGGAAACTCCTACATTTTACAAAGGGAAGAAACTCATATGTTTTATTTGTAAAGGTAGAATGTTTTCTTTTTTGAAATATTGATACATATAACATATGATAAGCCTGATTGTAAGACATACAGGCTAATAAATGCTTATAAAAAGTACCAAATGCTTATAAAAAGGTAAAGTACCAAAATGTATTGATTTAGGTGTTTCGTAGATGTTTGGTGTTTTGGATAAATACGAAACTCAAAGCGTTGGCCAAAACAAACACACAAAACTATAAAACCACCAACCCTAAAAGTGTAATTGTTAATATTTGGTGAGATGTGAATTCTTCACGTCTCCTTAGAATATGTGTGGGGGTGTGTGTCCTCTCTAAAGCACCTGTCTGATATTGAGGAGAAATTAAGCAGAGGTCTGTATAGAGCAGTACTCTGCATAGAAATATCTCACCTACTGTGATATTGTCTAGGTTTCTGCACCATATGCCTGCTTACTGACGCTGTAATGATATGATGGGAATGCACTCTAAACAATTAAGTGTGTATGCAGGTGAATGAGTGTGCGTGTGCATGTTTCAAGTGTTTGCACACATCTTGACATGTACAGTGTGTGTGGGCGGTGTTGTGGGACTCTTGCCATCCACCAGGCCTTTTCTGCAGATCAAAGCTGCGAGGAGCGTCTGTGTTCACTGAACCTGTTTCCATGTTACCATAGCAACTACAGTGTAGCCGTACTCAATCATCTGAACTGTGCAGGACAGGGGTAACACACACACAGGGTGGTGTGTATACCGTGTAGATTCAGTGACATAGGGAAGATAAATAAAGAAACCGATGTATGCCCTTAGAGCCCTAGGTCTCTGTCCATGTGCTGATCTTGATGACTTTGCTGCTAATAAAGATCAAGTGTGCTCTGGGGCTTAGCTAATTTCCAGAGGAATCTAAATACACCTATCACAGCTTCGCCCCAATGCCTTCTGTCGAGGGGGTACGCAGTGTATTCAGAAAGTATTCAGACCCCTTGCATTTTTCAAAATGTTGTTACGTTACAGCCTTATTCTAAAAATGGATTAAATAAAATACAAATCTCATTAATCTACACACAATACCCCATAATGACAAATCTATTACAAATATAAAACAGTTACCTTATTTACATAACTATTCAGACCCTTTGCCATGATACTCTAAATTGAGCTCAGGTGCATCCTGTTTCCATTGATCATCCTGGAGATGTTTCTACAACTTGATTGGAGTCCAGCTGCGGTAAATTCAATTGATTGGACATGATGTGGAAAGGCACACACCTGTCTATATAAGGTCCCACAGTTGACAGTCCATGTCAGAGCAAAAACCAAGCCATGGGGACAAAGGTCCGTAGAGCTCCGAGACAGGATTGTGTTGAGAAACAGATCTGGGGAAGGGCACCAAACATGTTGACGGTATTGAAGGTCCCCAAGAACAGTGGCCTCCATCATTCTTAAATGGAAGAAGTTTGGAACTCTTCCAAACTGAGCAATCGGGGGAGAAGGGCCTTGGTCAGGGAGGTGATCAAGAACCCAATGGTCACTCTGACAGAGCTCCCCGAGGGGAACTCCACCCCCCCATTCAGCTGAAAAGGTGGCGCAGGGAATTCAAAAATATTATTTAGAAATATTTAACTTTCACACATTAACAAGTCCAATACCTCAAATGAAAGATAAACATGTTGTTCATCTACCCATCATTTCCGATTTTTAAAATGTTTTACAGCGAAAACACAACGTATATTTATGTTAGACCACCACCAAATCAAAGGAAAAACGCAGCCATTTTTTTCCAGCCAAGGATAGAGTCACAAAAGCAGGATTATAGATAAAATGAATCACTAACCTTTTGAAAATCTTCATCAGATCACACTCATATGACATACACAATACATTTATGTTTTGTTCGATAATATGCATATTTATATCCACAAATCTTGGTTTACATTGACGCCATGTTCAGAAATGCCTCCAAAATATCCGGAGGAATTATAGAAAGCTACGCCAGATAACAGAAATACTCATCATAAACTTTGACTTAAGATACATGTTCTACATATAATTAACGATACACTGGTTCTTACTGCAACCGCTGTGTCAGATAGTTTTTTAACGTTACGGAAAAAGCCTACCATGCAATAATCTGAGACAGCGCTCAGACGTAAAAGTATTTCTCTGCCATGTTGGAGTCAACAGAAATACGAAATTACATCATAAATATTCCCTTACCTTTGATGATCTTTCATCAGAATGCAGTGCAAGGAGTCCTAGTTCCACAATAAATTGTTGTTTTGTTCCATAATGTCCAATACTAGTGTCCAATTAGCTGCATTTGCTACCACTTTCAGCTCACGTGCCCAAAAACTGACGCCGGTCCAGGACAACTCGCACGAAAACTTCAAAAGATATATTCCAGGTCGAATAAACTGGTCAAACTAAGTAGAGAATCAATCTTCAGGATGTTATTTTCATATATATCCAATAATGTTCCAACCGGATCATACGTTTTCAGCTGCAGCCAAATGGAACGGCGGTGGCACCCACAGAGAAATGCACCACAGGAAAATGGCATTCTGTCGGGACAGTGACTATTTCCCCTCCCATTCGGTCAAAGTTCACACCAAAAGCTCCATTCCACTTTCTACTGAATGAGGACATATAGTGGAAGGCGTAGTGCTACCAGATCCATATCTTGTTGGGAAAGGAGGGGGCGATGACGTCAAAGTTGACCCACATTCAGAATTTCACTTCTTGTTTGGAAGATTGCCTGCCTTATGAGTTCTGTTATACTCACAGACATAATTCAAACAGTTTGAGAAACTTCAGAGTGTTTTCTATCCAATAGTAATAATAATATGCATATATTAGCAATCTAGGACAGAGTAGGATGCAGTTCACTATGGGCACGCAATTCATCCAAAGTGAAAATACTGCCCCCTATCCTCAACCAGTTTTAACAGAGCAAAGTACAGAGCGATCCGAACATCTCTGAAGAGACATTTACATTTAAATAGCTGTGCAGCGACAATCCCCATCCAACCTGATAGAGCTTGAGAAGATCTACAAAAAAAGAATGGAAGAGACTTCCCAATTACAGGTGTGCCAAGTTTGTAGAGTCTTACCCAAGAAGACGAGGTACAAATCAGTCGTTCTGCCCCTGAACAAGGCAATTAACCCACCGTTCCTAGGCCGTCATTGAAAAAAATAATGAGTTCTTAACTGACTTGCCTAGTTAAATAAAGATTAAATCAAATTAAAAAATCCTAAATTACCGATTTCCAATTGTTATGAAAACTTGAAATCGGCCCTAATTAATCGGCCATTTCGATTAATCGGTCGACCTCTAATACATACATGCTCAATTGCATTCCTACTGAAACAAAAAAATATTGAAACACATAACAAAAACCTTTCAGTTATAGAACTTATGTTGTCCTGCCTTTCAAGCTTTGTAAATAAAATGCACAACCAGCCATTCAAGTTTATCTTCATCACTACTCCAGAATAGGTCTGGTTTCTTAAATCATATAAAGTACAGTAAAATACATGCAGTTAATTATTGATCTTCTCATTTATGTCATTGAACCTACCTTCAATTTCCAGAGCCAGTATCCCTGTTCTCAACTGAGCACACAAGGATCTTTTGATTTCTTGTTAGGTGAGAGGTGACATAGGGTTCTGGATCATAGGTGATTTGATCTGGTTAGAAGTTATGAGTTTTGGTTTTAGCCATATATCAGTTGACCATTTTTCTTTGAGGGTGAACTTGTGTTGGATCATGTTGACAATGCATCGTAAAGTTATTTCTAAATACGTGTTGTAGATCAGCTTCCTGATATGTCATTGAGATCCTTTGTCCAAGGGTAATTGTGTGTTTTATCCCAGTTGAAAATATGTTTTGTTATTCTGTCCCCTGGCATATTAATAACACGGTTTCATAACCTAATAATTTCACCCCTCTGTCTTATTTTCACTAGGCTCCCATCCCATGTCTCCTTGAATAGCAAGGCTTGGAGCAAGCTAAAGTAACGTCTTCTGGCTCTGTTCTGAATAGAGTTAGCCCTGTTTTGGCTTCTTTACAACCTCAGATTCCAGTAGCATAGTTCAATATAGATTTGTGTGTGTGTGTTGTCTTAATGGGAGCCAATACCCGGACTGAATCACTGAAACCATTACAGCTCATCACATTGATCTCACATGGAAGCAACAGTGAGCAGGTGCAGACAAGCCTGTGTGTGTGTTTGTTGTTGTCTTAATGGGAGCCAGTACCCGGGTTGAATCATTATAGCTCATCACATCAATCTCCCATGTAAGCAACAGTGAGCAGGTGCACACACACACACGTCCTCATTTTCCACCAGATCATTCTCATCTTGTGGAACATTAAGGGAATGGTAGTTACATTTATCGCTCTGTCTGTTCCTGTATGTGTTAACCTCAACCATTAGAGAGGGAAAAACTAAATTGACCCAAATGTTCTACTGACAGATATGGAGTTGGTAGAATAAGCATGTATGGTTCCAAATTCAATGTGAATTACTAGAGTACTGCAGACAGAATATTTGGAGATTATTCAAATATTAAAGAGATGGTAGGAGTGACCGCCTGCCAGCATCTCTCGCTTGCTCGTTCGCTCTGTCTGTCTGTCTGTCTGTCTGTCTGTCTGTCTGTCTGTCTGTCTGTCTGTCTGTCTGTCTGTTTACTGTGGGAGTGAGAGACGCTTTATAGCAATATGAAACGACAAAAGAAGAGTATCTGAGTGACTCAGCAGGTTGTGACACTACAGTAAATGGTTAATCCACTCACCATGTCCCTGGTCTATAGACCTCCGGGTTAACTGTAATCTCATAATGTGGAGAGGAAGGGAATGCTTCCAGTGAAGGATTATATCCTCTCTATTATTGATATAGTCCTCTATCTCTTCTCCCTGCTATTACTGGACTCTGCAGGACCAGACTGCAGGCAGAAATGGGTCAGAGCAGACATCTTTCTTGCTTTATGGGATCTTGGGTGGGAACCAGTAACCATCTGCTGTCATGGCCTTTTCCCAACCCTGTGGCGGTGGCCATCTCGCTCTCTCTCTCTCTCACTTGATCCCTCTATCCACATCGCATGGCGCTACAGAGGGTGGTGCGGACAGCATAGTACATCACTGGAGCCAAGTTCCCTGCCATCCAGGACCTCGATATCAGGTGGTGTCAGAGGAAGGCCCGGAAAACTCCAGCCAACCTAGCCATTCTCTCTGCTTCCGCACGGCAAGCTGTACCGGAGCAACAAGTCTGACAGCAACAGCCTCCTGAACAGCTTCTATCCCCATAAGACTGCTAAATAGCTAACAAAATGCCTACATGGACTATCTGAGTTGAACTTTTTTGAATGCTAAGTGTCAGGTCTGGAGGAAACCTGGCACCATCCCTAAGGTGAAGCATGGTGGTGGCAGCATCATGCTATGGGGAAGTTTTTCAGTGGTAGGGACTGGGAGACTAGTCAGGATAAAGGCAAAGGTGAACCGAGAAAAGTACAGAGAGATCCTTGATGAAAACCTGCTCCACAGCGCTCAAGACTTCAGACTGGGGGTGAAGGTTCACCTTCCAACAGGACAACGACCCTAAGCACACAGCCAAGACAATGCAGGAGTGGCTTCGGGACAAGTCTCTGAAAGTCGTTGAGAGGCCCAGCCAGAGCCCTGACTTGAACCCGATCGAACTCTGGAGAGACCTGAAAATAGCTGTGCAGCAACGCTCCCCATCCAACCTGACAGAGCTTGTGAGGGTCTGCAGAGAGGAATGGGAGAAACTCTCCAAATACAAGTGTGACAAGTTTGTAGCATCATACCCAAGAAGACTCAAGGCTGTAATTGCTACCACAGGTGTTTCAACAAAGTACTGAGTAAAAGGTCTGAGTACTTATGCAAATGTCATATTTCAGTTTGACATTTTTTATGAATTAGCAACATTTCTTTAAACCTATTTTTGCTTTGTCATCATTGGGTTTTGTGTGTAGATTGATGAGGGAAACATACATTTTAAATTTAAATTTTAATACATTTTAGAATGAGGCTGTAACAAAATGTGGAAAAAGTCAAGGGGTCTGAATACTTTCCGAAGACACTGTATATCCTAATGCCTTGTCACCTTACCCTTATACATTACTACCTACCTCTTATCCCTGCACATTGTAAATATGCTATGGCACTGACACTGGAATTAACCCAGTATATAGCTTACTGATTTTGTTGTGTTCTTCTTATTTCTATTTATTATGTATTTTTGTTCTACTTTATTTTGTAGTACTGTATATTGATTTGGGAAAATAACTGGCAAGAAAGTCATTTCATTGCACTTGTGCTCATGACAATGAAACTTGAAACCACTCTCTCCTCTATCCTCTATCCCTGTTTCCACACACAGTACTGACCCCCTCTATCCTGTCTCTATCCAAGTCCTACTGGGACTTGGGGCTTGGATAACTGTGTTGTAGACAGTTTCACTGTTGTGTAGTTAGTTTTGTAATGTGTGTAGTTAATTGTGTACTGGGCTGGTAAAGGCTAATTATCTTCTCCCATGGAGCGTGTTTGTATGTGGAGCTGATCTGCTGCTGTCATCAACACACACTAAAATTGATATCTGAAACAGTGTCCACAGCCATATAGACAGCCTGGTTTAGAAGTGGATGCCACGTCCGTCCTCTCTAAATGATCTCTCAGAGAATAGCAGCCTATCCAGGAAATCCATCTCTTCCTCATCTCTTCTTCCCACATCTAGTGTAACAATGTATCGCCACGGAGAGTGTGCTCTCACATAATGCAACTCAATTGAATCTAGTTTGTTGTTTAAGAGTCTCATAGTTCCATATTCTGTCTGTCGCGTTGTCTCAGCTGGCACAGGGTTTGTGTGTGTGCGTGCATGCATTCGTGCCCGGGCCTAATCGTATGGGAGTTAGCTATACGCAGCTTATTTGTCTTTTGCCATAATTTATCAGAGGAATCGATGGCAATCCAATCCAGCATTGATTCAGTCATGCGGTCTGTTGATGGATGACTGTTTATACAGGCTGAGACCCGGGGACTGATGGACAGACTGAGTGCAGAGAGACATGGGTGTGGCTTCTGCTAGAGTCCTCTATAATTATAACACAATAAGATGGGCAAGGGGACTGACTGCAGAAAGGAGAGAGACATGGTTGTGGCTTCTTCAAGAGTCAATCCCCTACTGCAAGGGTCCTTTATAATACACTATACTAGCAGTAGCTCTGAATGACTAACTGCAGAGAGAGACATGGGTGTGGCTTCTGCTTGCATCAGTCCTCTACAATACTGGTGGATATACAGTGCCTTGAAAAAGTATTCATCCCCCTTGGCGTTTTTCCTATTTTGTTGCATTACAACCTGTAATTTAAATAGATTTTTATTTGGATTTCATGTAATGGACACATGCAAAATAGACCAAATTGGTGAAGTGAAAAAAAAAGAAAAGAAAAAAAGTTGTGTGTGCATATGTATTCATCCCCTTTGCTATGAAGCCCCTAAATAAGATTTGGTGATAGATTGCACACAGGTGGACTTTATTTAAGTGTCACATGATCTCAATATATATATACCTGTTCTGAAAGGCCCCAGAGTCTGCAATGCCACTAAGCAAGGGGTACCACCAAGCAAGCGGCACCATGAAGACAAAGGAGCTATCCAAACAGGTCAGGGACAAAGTTGTGGAGAAGTACAGATCAGGGTTGGGTTCTAAAAAAAAGATCAGACTTTGACATCCCAAGGAGCACCATTAAATCCATTATTAAAAAATGGAAAGGATATGGCACCACAACAAACCTGCCAAGAGAGGGCCACCCACAAAAACTCACGGACAAGGCAAGGAGGGCATTAATCAGAGAGGCAACAAAAATAAATGATGGATGGCGCTAAATACAGGGAAATCCTTGAGGGAAACTTGTTTCAGTCTTCCAGAGATTTGAGACTGGGACGGAGATTCACCTTCCAGCAGGACAATGACCCTAAGCATACTGCTAAAGCAACACTCAAGTGGTTTAAGGGGAAACATTTAAATGTCTTGGAATGGCCTAGTCAAAGCCCAGATCTCAATCCAAATGAGAATCTGTGGTATGACTTAAAGATTGCTGTACACCAGCGGAACCCATCCAACTTGAAGGAACTGGAGCAGTTTTGCCTTGAAGAATGGGCAAAAATCGCAGTGGCTAGATGTGCCAAGCTTATAGAGACATACCCCAGGAGACTTTCAGCTGTAATTGCTGAGAAAGGTGGCTCTACAAATTATTAATATTTTGGGGGTGAATAGTTAGCACGCTCAAGTTTTCTGTTTTTTAGGTCTTATTTCTTGTTTGTTTCACAATAAGAAATATTGTGCATCTTCTACATGATAGGCATGTTGTGTAAATGAAATGATACAAACACCCAAAAAATCTATTTTCATTCCAGGTTGTAAGGCAACAAAATAGGAAAAATGCCAAGGGGGGTGAATACTTTCGCAAGCCACTGTAGACTGAGTGTACAAAACTTTAAGAACACCTTCCTAATATTGAGTTGCACGCCCCCTTTTTGCCCTAAGAACAGTCTCAATTCGTCGGGGCATGGACTTTACAAGGTGCTGAAAACGTTCCATAGGGATGCTGGCCCATGTTGACTCCAATGCTTCTCACTGTTGTGTCAAGTTGGCTGGGTGTCCATTGGGTGGTGGACCTTGATACACACGAGAAACTGTTGAGCGTGAAAAACCCAGCAGTTTTGCAGTTCTTGATGCAAACCGGTTTGCTTGGCATCTATTACCATACCCTGTTCAAAGACATTTCAATATTTTGTCTTGCCCATTCACCCTCTGGATGGTACACGTACACAATCCATGTTTCAATTGTCTCAAGGCTTAAAAATCCTTCTTTAACCAGTCTCCTCCCCTTCATCTACACTGATTGAAGTGGATTTAACAGGTGACATCAAAAAGGGATCATAGCTTTCACCTGGATTCACCTGGTCAGTCTATGTCATGGAACGAGCAGGTGTCCTTAATGTTTTATATACTCAGTGTATAAGTTGATAGATGGATAAGGGGTCTGACTGCAGAGAGAGACGTGACCAATGCAGTGCCATAGAACAAGAACCCCCTACCGAAGAGATGGACGGAAAGAAATACACATAGATAACCAGCCCATCAAAGGCATTGAGAACTCCCTCCCGGACACTGACACTAATTTAGTCTAACTGAATGGGAGAATCCCAGTAGCTAGGTCACCACCTCCAAGATGTACTTACAAAGGAGACCTGAGTGGAGGTTACAACCCAATATGAGGATGATATCTTGTATTTGAGCACACAGTGTTGACACTGACCTTAACTCCGACTGTGCAGACTGTAAATGAACCCTAATGGGCATACTGTATGTCATGTAACCTGATTTAATGGTATTGTACAGTAGACAGATATTTGACATGCCAGGGGAATCTCAGGCTGACAGGTGAGGCCACAGGGCTGATGGGTATTAAGACGGGTTGATGTCACCTGAGAAATGTTGCTGCTCTGCTGAGTCCCGGCGGAGAGGGAAGGGAGGGTATGGAGGAGGTATAAGACAGGGAAAAGAGTCGAGGGGATAGGGAGAAGGGAAGGGAGAAAAGGAGTCGAGGGGATAGGGAGAAGGGAAGGGCGAAAAGGAGTCGAGGGGATAGGGAGAAGGGAAGGGCGAAAAGGAGTCGAGGGGATAGGGAGAAGGGAAGGGCGAAAAGGAGTCGAGGGGATAGGGGGAAGGGAGGAAAGGAGTCGAGGGGATAGGGAGAAGATAATGGAGGAAAGGAGTCGAGGGAATAGGGAGGGGAGAGGGGAAGGGAGAAAATTAGAGGAGAGGGTAGGGACAGGGCAGGCTACCATGACGCTGTATACTTTGACCTAGTATGAATTCAAAGACACCAACAGTTCTCTTACTACGCCAGCAGAGACATGATGCTCGATGTCTACTGTGAGCACAAGACATAAATGTGTTGTCCTGATAATACTTTTCAAACCAGATGGTTTAGGTTTTGGAAGGGCTTGGGTTGAGTCATTGGTCATTCGTGAAAGAAAATGTATGCAACTATTGTTATTGTGGTATGTTGCTAAAATATGCATTTTACACAACTAAAGAACAAAATGCATTGCAACAGGTCTACTCTGTGATTTCTATGTTGGGGGCTTGTATTATCATTTAGAGGTCTAGTTTCTGTGTGTGGCTCTTCCATTACCTTCTACCATGGTTAACAGAGGGAACAGCCTTGTTTTGTAACACACCTTGTGGTTTTACAATCTGAAAATGGGAGTCCTCAATTTGTCCCAATGACTGATTCCCACTGCAATCCCTTTTACTGGCTTGTCGTGATTATTTCCCCACCTAAAGAGTCTCACCCTTGTTCTCTCATTTTTCCTCTCCCCTGTCTCGCCTCTGTCCATTAAACACCCTGTTTGTCACCTGGAGCGTTATTAGAATGATCCAGACTCGTTTATTCTCCTCCCTCTGTCCATCTTCCTCCCTCCATCCGACGGTCTGAAAGGTCAGACCACCAGACAGACAGACAGTGATGTTTCATTTGCTACCTACCTGTCCTCAAGGCTTCTTATTGGATCAGGGTCACACATGACTTATCGTGATGTCCCGGGCCCGAGACATTTGTGGCATCTTCATTCATTGTTTCCTTCAAACTAAAGGGTTCAAGACAGTTCACAATGAGAACAGTGACTTTTCTTTAGAGAACAATCACAAATCCAAACTGTTTAAGGACTCAGTAGAAAGACGACACAGTTGATTAATGACCAGCAGTTTTGATGAATGACAATCCTTTTCAAGGAGAAAAAGGCAGGAACCTCATCTTGGGAAGTATGCTGTGTTTGTACTAAATATCGGACCATTTCATTATTTGGTAGAGTTGCGTAGCTCTGATGCCTGTCAGACTTTGTATTCTGTGGTTTATTCTACAGTTAAAACACTTAGCTAATTACAGAAAGGCCACTGAACTGTGGATTTCAAAACAAACCATGTGCTCTGAGGTCATTAAAAATGGCCATCCTGGAGAATGACATTCTGTCTGCATTTGATTATTATTTATGTGCAGCTGACATCTCCAGCTATTGAGATTGTTGTAAACGTCCACCGTCTACCGAATAGCAGCACTGTAGAAACTATTACACTCAACTGAACGACTTGATTAGTGTAGTGTTAGCTAGCTACATAGTTGTCTTTGCTGTCTTCGTATCCAAGATAATTGTGTAGTTTAGAGTGTGTAGTCTTAGAGTGATTATCTTAATTTACCGAGGTTAGCTAGCCAGCTATTTGTCGTCCTTAACGTAGGACACACTGCTAGCTAGCCAACAGCTAGCCAACGTCTACCGAATAGAACTTCCGCACTCAACAACCCGGTCGCATTGCGCTTCGCTCCACAGGTAGTATCACATTTTCATTTCATTTCATTACAGTACAACGGTTTGATTTGTTTGATCGTAGCTAGCTACATAGCCGTCTTTGTATCAAAGATAATTGTGTAGTCTAGAGCGATTTTCTAGGTTAGCTAGCCAGCTATTGTCGTTATTTTAACGCAACGTAACGTAATCAACACTGCTAGCTAGCCAGCTAGCCCCGAATAGCAGCACTGTAGAAACTTTTACACTCAACGGAACGACTTGATTAGTGTAGTGTCAACAACGCAGCCACTGCCAGCTAGCCTACAAAGTCAACAACGCAGCCACTGCCAGCTAGCCTACTTCAGCAGTACTGTATCATTTTAATCATTTTAGTCAATAAGATTCGTGCTACGTAAGCTTAACTTTCTGAACATTCGAGACGTGTAGTCCACTTGTCATTCCAATCTCCTTTGCATTAGCGTTGCCTCTTCTGTAGCCTGTCAACTATGTGTCTGTCTATCCCTGTTCTCTCCTCTCTGCACAGACCATACAAACGCTCCACACCGCGTGGCCGCGGCCACCCTAATCTGGTGGTCCCAGCGCGCACGACCCACGTGGAGTTCCAGGTCTCCGGTAGCCTCTGGAACTGCCGATCTGCGGCCAACAAGGCAGAGTTCATCTCAGCCTATGCCTTCCTCCAGTCCCTCGACTTCTTGGCACTGACGGAAACATTGATCACCACAGATAACACTGCTACTCCTACTGCTCTCTCTTCGTCCGCCCACGTGTTCTCGCACACCCCGAGAGCTTCTGGTCAGCGGGGTGGTGGCACCGGGATCCTCATCTCTCCCAAGTGGTCATTCTCTCTTTCTCCCCTTACCCATCTGTCTATCGCCTCCTTTGAATTCCATGCTGTCACAGTTACCAGCCCTTTCAAGCTTAACATCCTTATCATTTATCGCCCTCCAGGTTCCCTCGGAGAGTTCATCAATGAGCTTGATGCCTTGATAAGCTCCTTTCCTGAGGACGGCTCACCTCTCACAGTTCTGGGCGACTTTAACCTCCCCACGTCTACCTTTGACTCATTCCTCTCTGCCTCCTTCTTTCCACTCCTCTCCTCTTTTGACCTCACCCTCTCACCTTCCCCCTACTCACAAGGCAGGCAATACGCTCGACCTCATCTTTACTATATGCTGTTCTTCCACTAACCTCATTGCAACTCCCTCCAAGTCTCCGACCACTACCTTGTATCCTTTTCCCTCTCGCTCTCATCCAACACTTCCCACACTGCCCCTACTCGGATGGTATCGCGCCGTCCCAACCTTCGCTCTCTCTCCCCCGCTACTCTCTCCTCTTCCATCCTATCATCTCTTCCCTCTGCTCAAACCTTCTCCAACCTATCTCCTGATTCTGCCTCCTCAACCCTCCTCTCCTCCCTTTCTGCATCCTTTGACTCTCTATGTCCCCTATCCTCCAGGCCGGCTCGGTCCTCCCCTCCCGCTCCGTGGCTCGACGACTCATTGCGAGCTCACAGAACAGGGCTCCGGGCAGCCGAGCGGAAATGGAGGAAAACTCGCCTCCCTGCGGACATGGCATCCTTTCACTCCCTCCTCTCTACATTTTCCTCTTCTGTCTCTGCTGCTAAAGCCACTTTCTACCACTCTAAATTCCAAGCATCTGCCTCTAACCCTAGGAAGCTCTTTGCCACCTTCTCCTCCCTCCTGAATCCTCCTCCCCCCCCTCCTCCCTCTCTGCAGATGACTTCGTCAACCATTTTGAAAAGAAGGTCGACGACATCCGATCCTCGTTTGCTAAGTCAAACGACACCGCTGGTTCTGCTCACACTGCCCTACCCTGTGCTCTGACCTCTTTCTCCCCTCTCTCCAGATGAAATCTCGCGTCTTGTGACGGCCGGCCGCCCAACAACCTGCCCGCTTGACCCTATCCTCTCCTCTCTTCTCCAGACCATTTCCGGAGACCTTCTCCCTTACCTCACCTCGCTCATCAACTCATCCCTGACCGCTGGCTACGTCCCTTCCGTCTTCAAGAGAGCGAGAGTTGCACCCCTTCTGAAAAAACCTACACTCGATCCCTCCGATGTCAACAACTACAGACCAGTATCCCTTCTTTCTTTTCTCTCAAAACTCTTGAACGTGCCGTCCTTGGCCAGCTCTCCCGCTATCTCTCTCAGAATGACCTTCTTGATCCAAATCAGTCAGGTTTCAAGACTAGTCATTCAACTGAGACTGCTCTTCTCTGTATCACGGAGGCGCTCCGCACTGCTAAAGCTAACTCTCTCTCCTCTGCTCTCATCCTTCTAGACCTATCGGCTGCCTTCGATACTGTGAACCATCAGATCCTCCTCTCTCCGAGTTGGGCATCTCCGGCGCGGCCCACGCTTGGATTGCGTCCTACCTGACAGGTCGCTCCTACCAGGTGGCGTGGCGAGAATCTGTCTCCTCACCACGTGCTCTCACCACTGGTGTCCCCCAGGGCTCTGTTCTAGGCCCTCTCCTATTCTCGCTATACACCAAGTCACTTGGCTCTGTCATAACCTCACATGGTCTCTCCTATCATTGCTATGCAGACGACACACAATTAATCTTCTCCTTTCCCCCTTCTGATGACCAGGTGGCGAATCGCATCTCTGCATGTCTGGCAGACATATCAGTGTGGATGACGGATCACCACCTCAAGCTGAACCTCGGCAAGACGGAGCTGTTCTTCCTCCCGGGGAAGGACTGCCCGTTCCATGATCTCGCCATCACGGTTGACAACTCCATTGTGTCCTCCTCCCAGAGCGCTAAGAACCTTGGCGTGATCCTGGACAACACCCTGTCGTTCTCAACTAACATCAAGGCGGTGGCCCGTTCCTGTAGGTTCATGCTCTACAACATCCGCAGAGTACGATCCTGCCTCACACAGGAAGCGGCGCAGGTCCTAATCCAGGCACTTGTCATCTCCCGTCTGGATTACTGCAACTCGCTGTTGGCTGGGCTCCCTGCCTGTGCCATTAAACCCCTACAACTAATCCAGAACGCCGCAGCCCGTCTGGTGTTCAACCTTCCCAAGTTCTCTCACGTCACCCCGCTCCTCCGGTCTCTCCACTGGCTTCCAGTTGAAGCTCGCATCCGCTACAAGACCATGGTGCTTGCCTACGGAGCTGTGAGGGGAACGGCACCTCAGTACCTCCAGGCTCTGATCAGGCCCTACACCCAAACAAGGGCACTGCGTTCATCCACCTCTGGCCTGCTCGCCTCCCTACCACTGAGGAAGTACAGTTCCCGCTCAGCCCAGTCAAAACTGTTCGCTGCTCTGGCCCCCCAATGGTGGAACAAACTCCCTCACGACGCCAGGACAGCGGAGTCAATCACCACCTTCCGGAGACACCTGAAACCCCACCTCTTTAAGGAATACCTAGGATAGGATAAAGTAATCCTTCTCACCCCCTTAAAAGATTTAGATGCACTATTGTAAAGTGGCTGTTCCACTGGATGTCATAAGGTGAATGCACCAATTTGTAAGTCGCTCTGGATAAGAGCGTCTGCTAAATGACTTAAATGTAAAAATGTAATGTTGTTCAGCAAGGATGGCATGCTAGTGCAAAACACGGGCATACAAACAGACAGTCGGACAGCTAGCTAGCCAGCCAAACAGACAGTCAGACAGCTAGCTAGCCAGCCAAACAGACAGTCAGACAGCTAGCTAGCTAGCCAGCCAAACAGACAGTCAGACAGACCAACATTCTGTGGCCAGCCTGGTCACTGTCAGTAGGCGGTGACTCATTGCTCTAGCTGTCCGACTGTCTGTTTGTATGCCCGTGTTTTGCACTAGCATGCCATCCTTGCTGAACAACAATCTCAATAAACAGGCTCTGCAGCTCCTGAGCTGGAGATGTCAGCTGCACATAAATAATAATCAAATGCAGACAGAATGTCATTCTCCAGGATGGCCATTTTTAATGACCTCAGAGCACATGGTTTGTTTTGAAATTCTCATTGTGAACTGTCTTGAACCCTTTAGTTTGAAGGAAACACAGTGTCAGTGGCCTTTCTGTAGTGGCCTTTCTGTAATTAGCTAAGTGTTTTAACTGTCAGCTGAGCTAGCCAGCCAAACAGACAGGCGGACAGCAAATGAAACATCACTGTCTAGCCATGGAGGGAGGAAGATGGACAGAGGGAGGAGAATAAACAAATTCAGACAAACAGTCAGAACAGCTAGCTAGCCAGCCAAACAGACAGTCAGACAGCTAGTTAGCCAGCCAAACAGACAGTCGGACAGCTAGCTAGCCAGCCAAACAGACAGTCAGACAGCTAGCTAGCCAGCCAAACAGACAGTCAGACAGCTAGATAGCCAGCCAAACAGACAGTCAGACAGACCAACATTCTGTGGCCAGCCTGGTCACTGTCAGTAGGCGGTGACTCATTGCTTTAGTAATGACGCACAGCAAATGGACCAGAACCTGCACATGCATGGTCACCGATCCACAACCCACCACCACCACCAACTCCACATTTCATAAAACCTCCCTTTAAAGGCCCAGTGCAGTCAAAAACGTGATTTACACTGTTTTATATGTATATTTCAACACAGAGGTTTGAATAATACTGTGAAATTGTAGCAATTGCTCTTTGCTAAGAATCTGTTTGTTTCTTTTTGACAAATTTTATTGAAAACAATTACACTTAATTATTTGCCCAGAAATGATTTGATATTTAGATAAAAACAGCTGCTTTGTACCTTTAAACCTCATTGAAAGATCTGCTTTTAAAAACTACCCCAGACACACACAGCGGACAGGATACCACCTCATTCTACTAAGATCTTGATATGGTCTAATTGGTGAAACAAAACATACACTTAAACATGCATGTTTGTGTGCAGAAACAATGTTCTTTCAACATGCTGTACTGTGCCTATATGAGTCTTAGTATGTCCACTGTCAGTCTTTCTCTCCATCCATCACCAGCCAGGCCTGAGTCAGAGCGAGTGGGAGTGAGAGGAAGAGAGGAGGAATGAGAGGAGGAGATAGGCACTGCTGTATGTCTACCTCTGTTTTATTGGTTGGACAGCTTGTTATTGCAGTAACACGGCCCCTGTTGTAAGATGGATGATGACTATCCTCTCCCCCCTCAAAACCTCAAAGTAAAAGGCAACCAAACCCTCTGTCAGATAACATTTTCGATCCACATGAACCCTCTGTATAGTAGAGCACGGTGATAGTGTCTGCGTCGTGAAATGGCACCCTATTGCCTCTAGTACACTACTTTTGACCAGGGCCAGACACCCAATTCTTCTCTGGTAAAAATAAGTGCACTATATTGGTAATAGGGTGCCATTTGGGACATAGTGATAGTGTGACTGTGTGGGTGCCAATGGTTGATGTACCTCATATTTCACCTGGCTTTATTGACCTGGCTGTAACTCTGTCTGTGAAAGCCCTGACAGTGAGTACTTTACAGTAGGTCTGGCTGTTCTCAGGTTCCTACTGACTATGCTGTTGTCACTCATGTCATATTTACACACTCTAATAGGCCATCACTAGAGACAGCAGAGTGGGGAACCATCTGCTTAGCCAGACGTCAGATCCCTTTACCCCCTGAAGAGATACTGTTTCCTGGGAGGAGAGGCTGGGCTGTGCCCCTAAGACTCACCACCATCACCTCTACCCTCTGTTCCTCTGGCTAATAGATTCCATGGGATCATCAGGGTACTGTAACAGACCAAATATCAGGCATGATATGAGAGAGACAGGTTGGGAGGGAGGGAAAGAGAGAGACGCATGAGATGAAGGGAATGAAAAAGGTAGGAAGAAAGAAAGAGAGACCGATTTGTTATTTTATCTTTGAATTTCCTCAAAACTGCCCTCCTGATGCTGTTAGACCTTTTTCATTTCAATTACTACTCCCTCACACAGACGGCTACCCTATGCGGTGGCTGAGGGCGAAAGGTGGAGACATTTGAGTCTGTTTATTGATGTCTTCTTGTGTTAAAAGCTGATAATTAAATGGTTGGTAGATCTGCCTCCCTCTGGCTTCAAACTGTATCAGTATTGACTTCAAAGCCTTAATGTGTTGTCTGAAAAACTATAATGCTCCTCTCCTCTCCTTCTCCTCTCTTCTCTTCTCCTCCTCTTCTTTTCTCTTCTCCTCTTCTTCTCCTCTTCTTCTCCTCCTCTCCTCTCTTCTCCTCTTCTTCTCTTCTCCTCTTCTCTCCTCTCCTCTCCTTCTCTCTTCTCTTCTCCGCGCTTCTCCTCTCCTCTCCTCTCTTCTCCTCCTCTTCTTTTCTCTTCTCTTCTCCTCTTCTTCTCCTCTTCTTCTCCTCCTCTCCTCTCTTCTCTCTTCTTCTCCTCCTCTCCTCTCTTCTCCTCTTCTCCTCTCCTCTCCTTCTCTCTTCTCTTCTCCGCGCTTCTCCTCTCCTCTCCACTAACATCCGTGCTGAAAATCACTGCACTATTAAATGCTATATTAAAACAAGTCAGCAAGAAACACCTACAGGAGCTAACCGTGTTAATTAGCTGTTAAGGCATCATCCTACCAGTCAAGGACACATCGGTCGGTATGCGTGTGCATGCGTATGTGCACATGTGTGTTTCAGATGAGCATAGCTGTTCTGAAGGTTGGGTCAACATATTTTCTCTTCTGCCACACCCCACTTTACCAACTGTCTTCCAGTAAGTTAGTAGCTTTGCATGAGCCTTGGCTTGTGTGAGCCAGCTCAGAGCATGATGCAGCTTGATGTACAAGTACGCCCCTTAGACAAAATGCTAGTCTAACGCAGGGCCTTACCCCCAATCTATCTCCTTATGCGGAGTGCCAAGCAGAGACTCACTGAGTCCCATTTTTACAGTCTTTAGTATGACCGGACTCCCAATCTCAGGGCAGACACTCTAACCACAAGGCCACTAACCACAAGGCCACTGAACTGTCTTGCAGACCTGGGTTCAAATACTTTATCTGTGCTTGATTGACCTTGCATGGCTTGTTGAACCGATATGATAATCC
Organism: Oncorhynchus nerka; assembly: GCF_034236695.1. Taxonomy (NCBI): domain Eukaryota; kingdom Metazoa; phylum Chordata; class Actinopteri; order Salmoniformes; family Salmonidae; genus Oncorhynchus; species Oncorhynchus nerka. Next base: position 28,913,456 of record NC_088423.1, read on the forward strand.
CAAAACCTGTAAACCCCAACCATCTGGCACTCCTGGCAGGCTAGAGCAAATACTAAAAGTATTTGAAAGATTTCAAATAGAATTTGAACGCAGTTCTGCCGCACCCCACTTTACCAGCTGTCTGGTCACGTCAGCATGGAGAGGGGTGATAGATTACCTTTATAAACTTCCTACTTAAAACGACAACATATCTGTGCCGTCTCTTTTTAATATCTCCCTATTATAAAACCCAGCAGTAGTTTACTTGATAGATAGACTGTGAACCCAGGGACGTTGGTACTCGCAGCTCCATCAATCGGACACTTAAACATCGTAATGAAAGTGTAGATCTCAGCCTGACAGCCAGGCTAAAAGGGTGTGCTCCCCCTTGTCACCAGACCTGTGTGTGTGTGTGTTGTGATTTAGTTTTATTGCACAGACAGTATCGCTCCAGATGTAGGCAGTAGCATTCACACGGGCAAATTACTTTCTTAGTTATTTCTAGTGGAATATCACAATGGCAACATCACATCTCTCATCCTCCAACTCACAAGGGTGATTGAAGAGCTCTCTCCTTCCATCTCTCTCTCTCTTTCTCCATCTTCTCTACAGCTCTCTCACTCAGTCTCTCTCCCTTCCTCCTTCAATCTTCCTTTAATCTTTCCTCTTCTTCCCTCACTCTCTTAGCTCTCTGCATGAGTTTTGGACTGGAGATTGAGTGGAACAGAACAGAGTAGTGGCACTGAGTTTTTCCCACTCATGGTTTCCTTGTGTAATTGATTAGGCCTGGGGGGTTCCGCCCTCAGCCCCCAGTTTAAATTGTTTCCCTGACAGTCAGCTCAGGGAATGTAATTGTACATGCAAGCGGTCCAAGATGTGATTGTATATAGCCACTTTATGTGGCACTTTCAATCCCGCTGGGGCGGTGATGGAGGCAGGGATGCGGTGGCGGGTTGCCTTGAGGGGTGGTGGTGCGCATTGTAAAAAGGCTTGTTGCCGATATTAAACCCATAAAATTCTGTCTCTTGGGAAAATGCAGGCTACCGACTGACGTACAATCTCAGCCTCTGGCCAGCCGGGGAGGGAGCTGAACTTTTCACTGTGAGCAGTGTGCACATCTCAGTCGGGCCTGATATTGAATATTGATATGAGTGTCCACTTTAGTCAATCATAAATCAATCAAACATACAGGCAATCAGCTACTGAAAGGTCGGAGGTTGGCACTCATTGGCTTTATGTCAAAGTATGTCCATACAAACAATGAGGGCTGGGCTAATTCCTGTTTAATGGGGGGGTCAAGGCTTGGGGAGGAAATCATACCTGGAACTCATTGATTGGCCAATTTCTATTTTACCCAGGAGGCACTTGGAGTCCTGCATGTACTGTCTTCTTCATCTATTGTTCAGTAAATAATTTGGTAATCTTGTATTTATTCTACACCACTAGGGAGTTTTCTTTTAAAGGATGACATGAGGAAAGTCAAGATATTTTCATGATTTGTTTTTCTGGCACAATGGTCATAGTAGAATAGAAAAGCGTCTTTGTCTAAACATGCTGGTACTGCTGCAGTTCCATTTCTTAAGTATGCCCTATCTCTTAGTTGTGTACAAAGAATATTAATGATCTATCTTGAAATGAATGAATAGCTTGTAGGAATGTTTTCTTTCTTCAGTTGAAAGAACAATAAGCATAACAATAGTCTAAAAGAACTGGAGGGTTATTGTGTTGTGTAACTATTCCCTGCATAGAGATTGCACTGCAATCTTCCTTTTGAACTTCTAATAAGTTTGAACTTCTCTTCGAAGATGTGCTGGGATCCAGGTGGGTTAGGCTTGGGCTGCGTCTCATAAGGCTTCCTCCTGTTCTCATGTATATGTCCCCCCCCCCCATCTGCTTCACTGTAGGTAGTCACGGTCAGTCACCACAGAGCTTCCTCCTGTTCTCATGTATATGTCCCCCCTCTGCTTCACTGTGGGTAGTCACGGTCAGTCACCACAGAGCTTCCTCCTGTTCTCATGTATATGTCCCCCCCCCCTCTGCTTCACTGTAGGTAGTCACGGTCAGTCACCACAGAGCTTCCTCCTGTTCTCATGTATATGTCCCCCTCTGCTTCACTGTAGGTAGTCACGGTCAGTCACCACAGAGCTTCCTCCTGTTCTCATGTATATGTCCCCCCTCTGCTTCACTGTAGGTAGTCACGGTCAGTCACCACAGAGCTTCCTCCTGTTCTCATGTATATGTCCCCCCCCCTCTGCTTCACTCTAGGTAGTCACGGTCAGTCACCACAGAGCTTCCTCCTGTTCTCATGTATATGTCCCCCCTCTGCTTCACTGTAGGTAGTCACGGTCAGTCACCACAGAGCTTCCTCCTGTTCTCATGTATATGTCCCCCCCCTCTGCTTCACTCTAGGTAGTCACGGTCAGTCACCACAGAGCTTCCTCCTGTTCTCATGTATATGTCCCCCCTCTGCTTCACTGTAGGTAGTCACGGTCAGTCACCACAGAGCTTCCTCCTGTTCTCATGTATATGCCCCCCTCTGCTTCACTGTAGGTAGTCACGGTCAGTCACCACAGAGCTTCCTCCTGTTCTCATGTATATGTCCCCCTCTCTGCTTCACTGTAGGTAGTCACGGTCAGTCACCACAGAGCTTTCACCGATCCTGCATGATTTCAGATCAGTGCAGAATCTGATGGAGAGGAGAAAAGGAGAGGGAGTCATGTTAGACCTACACTGGAGTGTGAGGCAAGGTGGTACGGCGGACAGCTCGTAATTAAGATTTTTCCTGGTTGAAAGGGCCCTTGTGGGAACCAGTCAGAGATCCACCTGGCTGTACAGGTCTGGATGAGATGTGGCAGAGGCCCTACAACACAGCTGGTTACTCCAAGACGCTTAATCTCTCCAGTGTTACTGATAGACTGCAGACTGATACAGATTACTAATGTCCTTCTCTGCAATACACAACAGAGTCTCGAGGTACAGTGCATTCGGAAAGTATTCAGGTCCCTAGACATTTTCCACATGTTACGTTACAGGCTTATTCTAAAAGTTATTAAATCTTTTTTTTTCTTTTCAATCTACATACAATACCCCATAATGACAAAGGAAAAACAGGTTTTTAGAAATTTAGCTAATTTATTAGCAATAAAAATAAATCACATTTACATAAGTATTCAGACCGTTTAATCAGTACTTTGTTGAAGCACCTTTAGCAGTGATTACAGCCTCAAGTCTTCTTGGGTATGACACTACAAGGTTGGCTCACCTATATTTGGGGAGTTTCTTCCATTCTTCTCTGCCGATCCTCTCAAGCTCTGTCAGGTTGGAGGGGGAGCGTTGCTGCACAGCTATTTTCAGGTCTCTCCAGAGATGTTCGATCGGTTTCCAGGTTCTGGCTGGGCCACTCAAGAACATGCAGAAACTTGTCCCAAAGCCGCTCCTGCATTGTCTTGGTTGTGTGCTTAGGGTCGTTGTCCTGTTGGAAGGTGAACCTCCTAGTCTGAGATCCTGAGCGCTCTGGAGTAGGTTTTAATCAAGGATCTTGCTGTACTTTGCTCCGTTCATCTTTGCCTCGATCCTGACTAGTCTCCCAGTCCCTGCTGCTGGAAAACATCCACCACCACCATGCTTCACTGTAGGGATGGTGTCAGGTTTCCTCCAGATGTGCCGCTTGGCATTCGGGCCAAAGAGTTCAATCTTGGTTTCATCAGACCAGAGAATCTTGTTTCTCATGGTCTGAGAGTCTTTAAGTGCCTTTTGGCAAACTCCAAGCGGGCTATCATGAGCCTTTTACTGAGGAGTGGCTTCTGTCTGGCCACTCTACCATAAAGGCCTGATGGGTGGAGTGCTGCAGAGATGGTTGTTCTTCTGGAAGGATCTCACATCTCCACAGAGGAACTCTGGAGCTCTGTCAGAGTGAACATCGGGTTCTTCGTCACCTCCCTGACCAAGGCCCTTCTCCCCTGATTGCTCATTTTGGCCAGGCGGCCAGCTCTAGGAAGAGTCTTGGTGGTTCCAAACTTCTTCCATTTAAGAATGATGGAGGCCACTGTGTTCTTGGGGACCTTCAATGCTGCAGAAATGTTTTGGTGTCCTTCCTCAGATCTGTGCCGACACAATCCTGTCTCTGAGCTCTGCTGACAATTCCTTTGATCCTAATGGCTTGGTTTTTGCTCTTACATGCACTGTCAACTGTGGGACCTTATATAGACAGGTGTGTGCCTTTCCAAATCATGTCCAATCAATTGAATTTACCAAAGGTAGACTCCTATCAAGATGTAGAAACATTTCAAGGATGATCAATGGAAACAGGATGCCCCGTGATCTCAATTTTGAGTCTCATAGCAAACGGTCTGAATACTTATGTAAATATGTTTTTTCTCTTTTTTTCTAAACCTGTTTTCACTGTGTCATTATGGGCTATTGTGTGTAGATTGATGAGGAAAATGTGTTATTTAATCCATTTTAGAATAAGGCTATAACGTAATAAAATATGGAAAAAGTCAAGAGGTCTGAATGCTTTCCGAATGCATTGTATACTCCCCCCTTGCCCTCAGAACAGCCTCAATTCGTCAGGGCATGGACTCTACAAGATGTAGAAAGCGCTCCACTGGGATGCTGGCCCATGTTAACTCCAAGTTGGCTGGATGTCCTTTGGGTGTGTACCATTCTTGATACACACAGGAAACTGTTGATCGTAAAAAAATCCAGCAGCGTTGCAGTTCTTGACACAAACCAGTGTGCTTGGCACCTACTACCATTCTTGATGTTTTGTATACTCAGTACAGTTCATGATACTCTGTTGACAATACTGTTATCACTCCTCCCTATTATTCTCATCATGGTATATTGAGTGTGAGTTAATGTATAGGTAGGAAGTTGTGTATTTAGAGTGAGAGGATGGCTACAGATGAAGGATATTAATTTGACCTACATTGTCACAACAAAATAATCCTGTAGCAACAGAATTTTAAGGTTTAGTCCATTAGATCTTTGTTGCTTGATCGGTGGTTAGTCAATTAGCTGGCCAAAAATAGGCTACATGAAAAGTGCATGTGTTATTTTTATTTTTTTTGTCAATTTATCTAAATCACAAGCTAATCTGCATTGCTTGTGTTTCAGGAAAATTCTCAGCAACAAGAGTGATCAAATTAAGGTCATACATCTGTATCTAGCTGTGTAGTTATATAGTGAGAGCAGGGCTACTATCACACAGGTGATACACTTCTCATTAACCTTGAAGAGATGAAAGGAAACCTTGATTTAATTAGATTAAAAAAAGAAAAAAAGAATTGTCACTATCTTGTCTCCTTGGAGCTCAGACCCATCCACCTCTAGTAAAGATCAGTGTGGTTTGTTGGATGGATGAGTTAGCTAGCCTGGTGAAACCAGACTGATCACAGTTTCACTGTTAAGCGTAGCATTCAGTGTGGTTTGACCAGGCTATGTGGAACCTGGAATAAACTGCAGAATATCTAAAAGGCCATAGTGGATGAAGAACAACACAACAGGATGCGGACAGTGCAGCCAGAATATCTAAAAGGCCATAGTGGATGAAGAACAACACAACAGGATGCGGACAGTGCAGCCAAAAGTGCCATTATTGTTTTATCTAACTTCACCCACTGAGCGTGGCCCTATCCTTTAGCCTTATTGTTTTATCTAACTTCACTCACTGAGCGTGGCCCTATCCTTTAGCCTTATTGTTTTATCTAACTTCACCCACTGAGCGTGGCCCTATCCTTTAGCCTTATTGTTTTATCTAACTTCACTCACTGAGCGTGGCCCTATCCTTTAGCCTTATTGTTTTATCTAACTTCACTCACTGAGCGTGGCCCTATCCTTTAGCCTTATTGTTTTATCTAACTTCACTCACTGAGCGTGGCCCTATCCTTTAGCCTTATTGTTTTATCTAACTTCACCCACTGAGCGTGGCCCTATCCTTTAGCCTTATTGTTTTATCTAACTTCACTCACTGAGCGTGGCCCTATCCTTTAGCCTTATTGTTTTATCTAACTTCACTCACTGAGCGTGGCCCTATCCTTTAGCCTTATTGTTTTATCTAACTTCACTCACTGAGCGTGGCCCTATCCTTTAGCCTTATTGTTTTATCTAACTTCACTCACTGAGCGTGGCCCTATCCTTTAGCCTTATTGTTTTATCTAACTTCACTCACTGAGCGTGGCCCTATCCTTTAGCCTTATTGTTTTATCTAACTTCACCCACTGAGCGTGGCCCTATCCTTTAGCCTTATTGTTTTATCTAACTTCACTCACTGAGCGTGGCCCTATCCTTTAGCCTTATTGTTTTATCTAACTTCACTCACTGAGCGTGGCACTATCCTTTAGCCTTATTGTTTTATCTAACTTCACTCACTGAGCGTGGCCCTATCCATTAGCCTTATTGTTTTATCTAACTTCACCCACTGAGCGTGGCTCTATCCATTAGCCTTATTGGGAGCCAAACAGAAGTTTTGAATTTCATATTTGGCAGCATGGCCCTCGCTCTTTCCAGCCAAATACTGACTGACATTTTTAAGCGCACACAGGATGAAAGGTTTCACCGCACATTCTGAAATTGGCATCAGGAGGCAAAGTAATTGACCCACCCGGCTTCTAATATAAATGGTATTGCAGTGATACATTTTTGACATTATTAAGGATGCCCGGTATGAATCATGCTATGATTTATGTGTACATAATGGATTTGTGGAGCAGTAACTACAGTAGGTCCAAAGAGAAACACACCGTCCTCCATACAGTAGATGACTATATTCTCCTCACACTGGCAGTTGCAACAATACAATCTCTTAGCTGTCTCTCATTACACTTCCTATCATGGTCATTAGTCAGATAGCCAGCTAGGTACACTGGGTTCACTTCTTATTTCTACAGTCATTAAGTTACATTGAAGGTGTTCAAACAATACAGAAATCTAGCTTGTTAATGATGGTGTTTTTTTAAGTACTGTCTTCTATGATGATGCTATCGATGCCGTCTTACTTACTTGGTAGACTGTTTTGAATTCTTGGATAATGTTCTGAGATCTGCCTTGGTTGACCATGTGCAGACACATTTGGCTGTTCTCGCACTGCTTTGGAGTTATCTTTATAGTGTGATCTTTACTGTGTGTTTTCTAAAAGTCTTCTAAATACAGTGAGGTTTTAGATGGAGTAAGGTTTCAAATGCTCTGAGATGTGGTGGTGTTTAAAAGCACTTAGGGGAAGGAAAATTAACAGGAGGAGTTGTGAGACATTTTTACCTCTACAGGATCTCCATCATATCATACTCTTTCCTACCACCCTTTACAGATACAGTGCACGCACACACAGGTAGAAATCAGCGTGTGAAGTGATCAGTAGTTACCGTTCACAAAGTGTCTCACGATCCTCCTCGTGGAACCAGATATCCGTTTACTCCTCTCCGATTTAAATATAATTCACTACGGCTACGTCCCCTATGCGCCCTGGTCAAAAGTAGTGAACTAAATAGGGAGCAATAGTGTGCTATTTGGATCTAGCCCTAGAGTCTGTAGAAACAAAGAGCTGAGTGGAATGAATGGCCATTACAGTATAATCAACTGTCTAGGCTCAACTCCTTACTGGCTTTCTATTGAAGTCTACTGTGGATTACCTTATAGCTCACATTCCAAACATCTCCTTATATGGGTGGTAATTCGGGTTTAAGATCCCCATACTTATCTCGAGTGTTCCTGAAAGTCTTCAATTGACAACAACAAATGATTTACGCAATGTCTTGGTTGTGTATGATTATCTCAACTGGATCAGGCACTTTGAATGGTGATCAAGTGAGGCATTTCGTATTAGAGTGGGCCTTCAGAGAGTATTCATACCCTTGACTTATTCCACATTTTGTTATTTCAGCCTGAATTCAAAATGGTTTAAAAAGGGTTAATCACCCAACTACAAACAATACCCCATAATGACAAAGTGAAAGAGATGTTTGCTAATTTATTGAAAATTAAATACAGAAATATATAATTTACATACAGTACCAGTCAAATGTTTGGACACCTACTCGTTCCAGGGTTTTTTCATTATTTAGACTATTTTCTACATTGTAGAATAATAGTGAAGACATCAAAACTATGAAATAACACATATGGAATCATGTAGTAACCCAAAAAGTTTTAAACAAATCACAATATATATACATTTGAAATTCATCAAAGTAACCACAATTTTCCTTGGTGACAGCTTTGCACACTCTTGGTATTCTCTCAACCAGCTTCATGAGGTAGTCACCTGGAATGCATTTCAATTAACAGGTGTGCCCTGTTAAATTGTGGAATTTCTTTCCTTCTCAATGCGTTTGAGCCAAGCAGTTGTTGTGACTAGGTAGGAGTGGTATATAGAAGATAGCCCTATTTGGTAAAAGACCAAGTCCATATTATGGCAAGAACAGCTCAAATAAGCAAAGAGAAAAGACAGTCCATTACTTTAAGACATGAAGGTCAGTCAATACGGAATATTTCAAGAACTTTGAACGTTTCTTCAAGTGTAGTTGCAAAACCCATCAAGCGCTATGATGAAACTGGCTCTCATAAGGACCGCCACAGGACAGGAAGACCCAGGGTTACCTCTGCTGCAGAGGATACGTTCATTAGAGTTAACTGCACATCAGATTGCAGCCAAAATAAATGTGTCACAGAGTTCAAGTAACAGACACATCTCAACATCAACTCTTCAAAGGAGACTGCGTGAATCAGGTCTTCATGGTTGAATTTCTGCAAGAAACCACTACGAAAGGAATCCAATAATAAGAAGAGACTTGCTTGGGCTAAGAAACACGAGCAATGGACATTAGACCGGTGCAAAACTGTCCTTTGGTCTGATGACTCGAAATGTGAGATTTTTGGTTCCAATCACTGAGTCTTTGTGAGATGCAGAGTAGGTGAACAGAGGATCTCTGCATGTGTGGTTCCCACTGTGAAGCATGGAGGAGGTGTTGTGATGGCGTGGGGGTGCTTTGTTGGTGACACTTTGAGCATCATGCTGTGGGTATGTTTTTCAGTGGGAGGGACTGGGAGACAAGTTAGGATCGAGGGAAAGATTAACAGAGAGATTCTTCTTTTTAAATGTATTTTTTTATTTCACCCCCTTTTTCTCCCAAAGTTCGTAGTATCCATCTTGTCTCATCGCTACAACTCCCGTACGGGCTCGTGAGAGATGAAGGTCAAAAGTCATGCGTCCTCCGAAACCCAACCAAGCCGCACTGCTTCTTAACACAGCGCGCATCCAACCCGGAAGCCAGGCGCACCAATGTGTCGGAGGAAACACCATGCGCACCTGGCGACCTTGTTTAGCGTGGACTGCGCCCGGCCTGCCACAGGAGTCACTGGTGCGCGATGAGACAACGATATCCCTACCGGCCAAAGCCTCCCTAACCCGGATGACGCTAGGCCAATTGTGCGTCGCCCCACGGACCTCCCAGTCGCGGCCGGCTGCAACAGAGCCTGGGCAAGAACCCAGAGTTTCTGGTGGCACAGCTAGCTCTGCGATGCAGTGCCCTAGACCACTGCACCACCTGGGAGGCCACAGAGAGATTCTTGACGAAAACCTGGTCCAGAGTGCTCAGGATCTCAGACTGCAACATTTTAAGTGTAATTAATATACTTCATATATGCTATCGCAAAAATAATAATTTGGTTGTGTTTATGAAGGCCTTGGGTAACATTAGAATACAATTTGTATTTCATTTCAAAGAACACAATAGTATTTTAATTAGTTTAAAAACGCCAAAATTCAAGTGTTCATTGAGTGCCTTGGTTACAACTATGAAATAGAAAGCATATGTGTTGTAACACCTTTTTATAATACAATATAAATATATAAAATACCAGAACCACCAAGACGCACAGTCAAGATGTGTGGGTCAAATTATGAAAACACCAGTAGCCTAAACATCATTATAAGTGCGTGACCTTGATAAATAGTGAAACTCTTATAATGAATATAGGTGTTGATACGACAGCAGTCAATTATTGTCAGCTTGTGTGAATCTTCGTGCAGTGGCATCAGATGGATTCCATTTGTTATCCCTTATGTAGCATCCCCAGCTGAATGAATGGTCAACTCTCAAACTGATGTTTAATGCGGTACCATTTCCATAAACCGTAAGAGCTGATGGAGAAACAAACCAAAAATGCTCTATGAACAATACATTCCACAAACAATACACTTTTACACACCTTTACATTAGCGTGCTTGATACATCAAAAGCATCAATATGCATGAGAATTTCTACCCGAGTAGTTGAGTACTTGCTAATAGCTTGATAATGTGGCGCAAGATGAACTAATATTAGCCAGCACACAGTGGAGCTAGGCTACAGCTTATAACGTCATATTGCCAGAAGACTTCAGAACATCAAATACAACACAATATGCATTCAGTACACGTTCACTAGAATTAGAAAATACAAGTCACACATTTAAATCTTATCCTAACAGTTGATCGAATTTTCGTAACTTTCACTTGCTTGATAGACTTTGACATACCTTTGGTTGTAGTGCTTAAGTCTCCGGTTTTCTGTGTCCCGTCGTCTTGTCATTCTTTAGCAGGAGTACAATGGTTGTGCATGTGCTGTATTTGGCACAGAGAGGGAGCTCCCGTCTCACTTTCTTCATGGTGCTCGCCAAACTTGTTTTCTTTTACCTTTAACTAGGCAAGTCAGTTAAGAACAAATTCTTATTTTCAATGACAGCCTAGGAACAGTGGGTTAACTGCCTTGTCAGCTGGGGGTTTCGAATTTGCAACATTTCCGTTACTAGTCTAACGCTCTAACCACTAAGCTACCTGCTGCACCGGGTAGCTTTCTTTGCAAGAAAATTGATTGCCAATGTGTGGTAATTATACTTTTTTTTTTTTTTTACAATTTCTCCGGGGACTCTAATTTCTTAATCCGGCCCTGTCTGTACAGTGTTTTGATTGTCAGTGAGTGTTTTAGCCATGTGCAGAAACTAGACCCTACATTGGACCCAGTCTTCTATCAAGACAAATTAAGTGAAGTGGAAGTGACTATTTCTCTATTGACGCCCCGAGCAGATGGCCACTAATTTACACACGCAGCATATTTGTTTAACAGGTTAATTATAATTTGTCTGTATGGGAAAGTGTCTGATTTCTCAGTAATGTGTCATTCTGTTAAATAGGAACCATTATGCTCAGTGGAAAGTTGAATTGCCTAATGATAAATACTTCAAAGAAGACTACGACTTCTGGTCAGATAAAAAATATTGGTTTTACACTTTGAGGAAACTGAACAAAGATGACATTTATTGTGATTTATTTTTTTACTAGATCTAATCTGTTCATTTTAGAAGTAACATTACGATGTAGCGTAAATGAATGATTTACTTTACACATTTTCAAACCTGCTAATTTCTGGGCAGTTGAATGTGTTACTTCCTCTGGCCCCTATTTATTCCAATTAAACCGACATGTAATATGTGCTTTGACAAGGCAATTATTTCCCTGAAAACCAGAATATAGCAACCCAAGGGCACATTCTGAATCTACATTTAATTTCCCTTTCATTTCCCAAACACATGGAGAGCCATGGAGCGAAGCCTCTGGGTTTGAATTGTATTTAATCCACCATTATTAATTGATTACATACTTTCGTTGTGTAATTGTGACGTGAGGAGGACATAACAAGAACCTAATTCAGAATGAAAAGGTCAGATCATAATTAATGTAGAAAATCATAACATTGCAAATCTGCAATAATAAGACAAAGCATGTTACACATCCAATTTGTCAAGGTCGGGTTCAAGTTCATGAGGCATTTGTAGGTATTAGAATACATATATAGAAATATGTTTTGTAAAGCAAACCAATACAATGCTTGTACAATACATATCAGCTACACCATTCCCTTCAGTTTCATCTTTCACTACGGCTCAATCCCAATCCCCCCGCCCCTCTCCCACATTTTCCAGTGTTCCTCTGTGGGGGTGTCCCTCAAATAACCCAAGGGAATGGGACATCACTACATCACAGCAGAAGCTGCCAAAGCTTAACAGTAATGTATTTCCTTATATTTCTCATACACCATATACACACTGGCCATATGAGCAACACATGAGAACAGCGGAACAACAATGTGCCCTTAATGTACCCATCTTCTGGCTGTGGTTCAATGTGCCCTTAATGTACCCATCTTCTGGCTGTGGTTCAATGTGCCCTTAATGTACCCATCTTCTGGCTGTGGTTCAATGTGCCCTTAATGTACCCATCTTCTGGCTGTGGTTCAATGTGCCCTTAATGTACCCATCTTCTGGCTGTGGTTCAATGTGCCCTTAATGTACCCATCTTCTGGCTGTGGTTCAATGTGCCCTTAATGTACCCATCTTCTGGCTGTGGTTCAATGTGCCCTTAATGTACCCATCTTCTGGCTGTGGTTCAATGTGCCCTTAATGTACCCATCTTCTGGCTGTGGTTCAATGTGGAGTCGTACTGAAGCAGGACTTTCATTCCATTATAGCAGTTTGACATGTAATGGTCGCTTTTCCTTCACTCGGTCATTTTCTGCAATTTTTGGGGGATTAATGATTAACCACTGAAAGCAATTATAACCACTGTTCTGAACAAATGTTTACACCAAACGTTTTAGGGTCCATGCACAGATCAGCTACATAATTACACATCCATAGGCATACAGGTATTTTTATCCTCCACTATACAATAAGCAAGAAAATAGTTAGCTACGTTACTTCAGCTGCATTGCATGCCAAATGTCTTCAATCTCTAACGTTAAAGTTACTACAGTAAAGAACAATGATAAATTATTGACTTTATATACATTTTTTAAAGAGCAGCAAGGCAAGCTTACAAAAAATGTTTTCAATTTGTAGTATATGCTTTAGCTACATTATTTACATGCACTTGGTTACACAAGATGGCAGCCTGGTTTGCTCAGGAGTCCCTAAAACATGAAACACAAATTACAAGTCATACAAATGTTAAACGCTCATATACTGTAGCAAGCGAAATGCAAAGCTAGCTAGCTAATGTTAGCTAATCAGATAGTGACAATGACCCAAAAGACACCTTCAGGCTGTGTGAGGGGTATTTGACCAAGAAGGAGAGTGATGGTGCAGCGTTAGATGACCTGGCCTCCACAATCACCTGACCTCAACCCAATTGAAATGATTTGGGATGAGTTGGACCACAGAGTGAAGGAAAAGCATGTGGGAATTCCTTCAAGACTGTTGGAAAAGCATTCTTCATGATGCTGGTTGAAAGAATGCCAAGAGTGTGCAAAGCTGTCATCAAGGCAAAGGGTGGCTACTTTGAAGAATCTCAAATATAAAATATATTTTGATTTCTTTAAGACTTTTTGGTTACTACATGATTCCATGTGTTATTTCATAGTTTTGATGTCTTCACTATTATTCTACAATGTACAGTAAATAGTACAAATAAAGAAAAACCCTGGAATGAGGATGTACAGTTCCATTTACAACCACAAAAAGCAATAGGCTACCATAGAAATAGAATATAGGCTATCTATTTCTATGATGAAACATACTGATATGTAGCTATACCTAGGGACATCATTTGGGTTCTTACATTGGAATTGTATTTTATTCTGCTTATGTCACGCTATACCACAATAAACATAAAAATTCAAATGCAGAGACCGTTGAGGGATTTTACCAAGAAGTGACGCATCTGCAGTAACCGAGTATTCCAGCCACTCTTTCTATGAACCAGTTGCTATTCATTAACATGTTTAGATAGAAAACCTGCAGCTAGGGTAGGATTCTATAGGCTAACCTGGGCTGGTTTCTCTGTTCCAAGATCGTCAGAAACAGTCAGAGGTAGAAGGGGCTGTGGAGCCATTATCCTGGCGGCACTTGTGGAAGTCTCTTCATATGGAGCAAGCTGGAGCTCGGCAGCATCATCGTCGCTGGGCTTGCGTTGACCTTGGTGGTTTGATTTCTGATATTAGCTGGTTAGTGAAATAAACTTAACACTTAACGCCTTTTACAGCTAGCAAAGAAGCTAACTAAACTCTAGTGGTGAGGCAGAGAAAACTGTAAACTTGTCCTTGTCGTTATAATTGGAAATCAAATATTACAGGTGGAGGCATATCACGTGATTCACGTAGCCTACCACATTACTCACAGAGCCGACCACAGACGAGCAGCGTTTTTACTGCTTTTTATGGAAACCATACCTAACCGCCCAGTGGCTTTCCATAGTCCCCTTATATACAAACATACACACACTCAGCGGCACGCTCTGTCGATCGTGCTGATACAGTGCAGCAGAAATCATTTAAACTTTTTTGTATTTTTATATAGGGACATAAAACTAAAACTGAGGTGGCACCAAGTTTCAACTGACAGGGCAAGCCCCCTTTTTCCCCCACCTGGAGCTGGGCCCGTTTGGAGGGCAACTAGTTGGCTGAAAAGGCACTACGCCTTGCTTAAAGTTGAATTGGCACACTACTTGGAGTGGAGGGCTAAGTGGAGGTATTGGGATTGATCACTCACTCCCCTTATGCCATCGTCACCTGCTGGCCTTTCCTTACTTCTTTGAGGAGTCACAATTGTGTCTGTGTTATGCAAAAATATTGTCTGTGTTATGCAAAAATAGTGTCTGTGTTATGGCTCACCCTGTCCGCCCTCTCCTGGGTGTGTCCCCTGGGCCGGGGTCTGTGGCAGACAGACACTGACACAAGTGAGCGAGTGAGAGACACGAGGAGGACAGAGACTGGGCTGGGGGTAGACTCAGGAGCAGAGAAATGTCACACGTTACCCAATAGCCAGAGTTCATCAGGCAGAACACCCTGCCTCCTTAAGGCTGCCTCCTTAATAGTACAACACGGATTCCTCTCCTTGCCGCCTCCCTCCTTGTCTCCAGGTGAAATCAGTAAGGAAGAAGCCTGATGTAGGATTTCTTTCAGTGACCTTGTACAATATACTATAGCGAGCTATACGTGAGGTAGTGCTAGCTGTTCAATAGTAGTTAGTGTGGCAACTACAGCTTCTATTTAAAGCAGTATTGTGTAAGCTCTCATATATGTGCCAGGATGAGATTCAATCATGTATAATGGTGGAGGTAAAAGCTTTCTTCTATAACGCTTGTCACTGGCACTTTACAGTCTGTCGCACGCACACACACACACACATGCACGCAAGCACACCCTCTTATCATCATCTGACTGGTGAAAAAGTCACAGCAGGGGACCTTCGCCACGCTCTCTCTCACAAAACTCACACTCACACACATACATACATACATCCATACACACTGTGGCTTTTAAGCTCTCGCTGGGCTTTAGAGGACACACTAATATTATCCACCCCCCCATTCTCCCTCTCTTTCTCTGCAACCTTTGAGCTCTCGTTATGTCCCAGAGGACGCCCCCTCTAATATTCTCTCATCCCTCCATCTCCTCTGTCCACCCACTCATACCTCCATCTCTTCTCCCCATCCCCTCTACTCTATCCCTCCATCTGCTCACTCCATTCACTCCATTCCTCCATCTCTTCGCCCCATCCCCTCTATCCCTCTACCTGCTCACTCCATCCACTCCATTCCTCCATCTCTTCTCTCCATACCTCCATCTCCTCTCCTCAATCCCTCTATCCCTCCATCTGCTCACTCCATCCACTCAATTCCTCCATCTCTTCTCTCCATACCTCCATCTCCTCTCCTCAATCCCTCCATCTCCTCACTCCATCCACTCCATTCTTCCATCTATTTTCTACATCCCCTCCTTCTCCTCTCCCCTCCTTCCCTCCATCTCCTATCTCCACCCACTCCATACCTCCATCTCTCCTTTATGTCCCTTTATTAGCCTTGCTGACTCGCTATCACATCTCAAGGTCATGGCTACTGAGCTGCTCTCTGAGGCTTGCTGTCTGACCGTCTGGTAGACAGAGAGGCAGGAAAAGAGAGCGAGAGAGGGAGGGAGGGGAAGAGAGCGAGAGGGGAAGAGGGAGGGTGGGAGAGTGAGGGAGGGAGAGAGAAAGAGGCAGACAGGCTCCTTCCCTCTTTAAAGGAGCACTATGTAGCTTCTATTTCTATTGTTGTTGACACTTGTTTGTTTTGGTTTTGAATGACTGCGGAGGAGCATCTATTCAAGGGAAAAGTCAAAGAAGAAAATGAAGAGATTGCCATAAACTGAACAGTTTTTCTTTGCGTGTGCGTGTGTTGGTGTTGCTTCTGCGGGTTGTGTACAGTTGAAGTCGGAAGTTACATACACTTAGATTGGAGTCATTAAAACTCGTTTTTCAACCACTCCACAAATTTCTTGTTAACAAACTATAATTTTTGAACAAGTCGGTTAGGACATCTACTTTGTTCATGACACAAGTCATTTTTCCAACAATTGTTTACAAACAGAATATTTGACTTATAATTCACTGTATAACAATTCCAGTGGGTCAGAAGTTTACATACACTAAGTTGACTGTGCCTTTATACAGCTTGGAAAATTCCAGAAAATGTTGTCATGGCTTTAGAAGCTTCTGATGGGCTAATTGACATCATTTGAGTCAATTGGAGGTGTACCTGTGGATGTATTTCAAGGCCTACCTTCAAACTCAGTGCCTCTTTTGCTTGACATCATGGGAAAATCAAAAGAAATCAGGCAAGACCTCAGAAAAATAATTGTAGACCTCCACAAGTCTTGTTCATCCTTGGGAGCAATTTCCAAACGCCTGAAGGTACCACGTTCATCTGTACAAACAATAGAACGCAAGTATAAACACCACGGGACCATGCAGCCGTCATACCTTCATACCACAAAGTACGTTCATCCTAGAGATTAATGTACTTTTGTGCAAAAAGTACAAATAAATCCCAGAACAACAGCAATAGACCTTGTGAAGATGCTGGGGGAAAACGGTACAAAAGTATCTATATCCACAGTAAAACGAGTCCTATATCAACATAACCTGAAGGCCGCTCATCAAGGAAGAAGCCACTGCTCCAAAACCTCCATAAAACCTCCATAAAAAAAGCCAGACTACAATTTGCAACCGCACTCTGGTCTGATGAAACTGCTGACTTGATATTTTTGGTTTGTCACACTCAAAAAACCCTAGACACTGTCGTGCGTGAAAAGCCCAGTAGGGCTACAGTTTCTGAGATACTGGATCTGGCGCGCCTGGCATCGACGATCATACCACGCTCAGTTGTTTAGGTCTCTAGTTTTGACCATTGTAACGTTCAATTGAACAGTAACTGAGTGACTCGATGCATATCTGCCTGCTTTATATAGCAAGCCAGGCTACTGTATCTAGGAACGATCCATTTTCGTGAATGGGGAGGAGTACCCGATAAACGTGAGTGTATATTAACACTACAAAGGCAGAGAGCGTCATAATGATTTAAAACAAATTTAAATGTTTAATTACTCTGCCATTTTTAAAGTCATGTCCCCCTCGTCCTCAACTTTTTCTAAATGGGTCTATATAACACAGTCGTTGTTAGAATCTTAATATTACAAATAGAGTTTTAGGAGGACATGTAACTTTTTGAATGATTTTCCCCGGCCTGTTCCGCTCTTTCTCGGGATAGTTGAATCTGCCGTGCCCAGATAATCACCGCGATAATTGCTTCGAAACTGAACCTAAACTATATATAAACTAATTTCACACATATAACAGATGAAATAAATGAAGTAAAGAATAATGGGTGAGTTGATGAATGAGAGGAAGCGAACAATGCATAATTATGTAATCACCAATTGTTAATGTATTCTAAATATAATCTCAATTCGGTGTACCCTATATCAGTCCACCGAATCCAGGCAGTGTTGTTAGTCTTCTCTAGGCTAACTTGGAGTAGGACGTGCGTAATTTACAATGGCAAGACCAAGAGGAATGGATGCATATGCTGCATTAGTGTTGCTAGAAGATAGGAATAAAAACGACTCAGATGGCGGAGAAGAAATGGACCGTGACATCATTGATGGTTATTATTTTTGATTCATTGATTGCTGAATGGCTCTCCATATCTGGGAAAATATTCATATCGGGCAGCAGGTGAGTGAGTGTCAGATAATGTTTCGGGTCAGACACTACAACATGCTTGACTTAGCTGCTATTAACGCACATGTTTTCAAGCAGTGCATGAACAACACCATGAGCAGGATAGACTTCACCATGAGTCTGGCAGACGGGCTACATGGGAGACATATGAGCTAACGCAGAAAGCAAAGAGTCCATGCAAGCCATTGTGCAAGCCAAGTTGCGCACAGCTCCCGGGGAGGAGAAACTGCAAGGTGGGCAGATGCAATCGGAACAGAACCAACGACACCGGTTTAAACTGCAAGCAACTTGTTTGTGGGAAGTGTTGGACAAGGGATAACAGCTAAATGAGATCCAACTGTTGTGTGAAGACGCACACCATACTATAAACACGAGCGAGGCCAGAAATGTTTCCAATGACTAACAACAATAGGCCATTTTTGACCGCAGTCATATCGACACTTATATTTATTATAATGCCATTATTGCGTTTGTGCTGCTTTTTACTATTCACAAGCATATGACGAAATTCTAGTTTTTACTTACCGTTTCATACACATCTGTGCTTTTACGAAGAAAAAAGACACAGGCTATGAGGATTATACGTTCATATTAAAAGCTACATCCATCATAACAAGAAATAGATGACAATGATGGTCATGTCAACAAGTTGTACTTTTTCCATAACCACTATGACTGATTTGATGGCAGTTGGCTCATAGTACAATTGATGTGAGTTCCTAACCCTACATGGGGCAGATATGTTTTTATTTAAATTTCTAATTCTACACTTCTAAATTTCTTTCTGGTAGTAGTTGTAGGTTTTTATACAGTACCCAAGACCAATCTGGGAGTTAATTTGAACGTTGGAAAAATTGCTACTTGTGTAAATACTGCAATGCGGGTTGTATGGAATTGAGCCCTAATCTTCCTTTTCAAGGTGATGATTGCACTTTTCTTCCCAACATAATACCGCAATAAATGGGAGTCCATATTTCAACGATGTTTTTGCACCCATGGGGGATAGAATTTACACAGCAAATGGCAATAGATGTCAGGAATTCGGTTGTAACGGTTCTCTTGGGGTGAAGTAGAGGCGGACCATTTTTTTTGATTCATTTTTAATAAAAACAGATAAACACGAACACTACAAAACAATAAACGTGGAAAACCAAAAACAGCCCTGTCTGGTGCAAAACACAGAGACAGGAACAATCCTCCACAAACACACAGTGAAACCCAGGCTACCTAAATATGGTTCCCAATCAGAGACAATGACTAACACCTGCCTCTGATTGAGAACCATATTAGGCCAGACATAGAAATAGACAAACAAGACATCCAACATAGAATGCCCACTCAGATCACACCCTGACCAACCAAAACATAGAAACATACAAAGCAAACTATGGTCAGGGTGTGACATCGGTGCCGTACCACTGAGCTGTATTTGCTCGTGATGCACATCATTTTATTATCAGAGTGTGACAGTGGACTTCTGGTAAGTATGCTTTAGTGAGAAAGTGTTGATCAGGTACAACAATGTTCACCCACCCCCAAAATGAATATTTATGAGCAATTCCCTCCACACACAACTTCTCACCTGAATGCATTTTTTAAATGTTATTTTAAGGGGTTGGGCAATGACTAAAATTGGGGTTGAGATTACCCTTTAATTTCCGTGTGTCCTATCTGTGCGTACTGTTCAAAAAGTGAACCCAAAATAAAGCTAGTAGGGTTACTAAAAGTCTTATTGAAACATTCAGTGAACGTTTTAAGGAAGTTATTCAAAAAACTCTAAATAACATCATAATTTCTGTTCTCAGAGCTTTACTAAAACCTCCCAGGAAAACTTTCAAGGAACCTTAGTAAAACGTTCGCAGAACCTCCCTGCAACCTAAAAAAAAACGTTCCCAGACTAGGCACATTTTTTTCACTTCTGTTCTCGTAACATTTAAAAAACGTTCAATTTTACTGATCAGGAAATGTATGGCTTCATTCCCACAACCAATGTGAAAAGAAAAACATATGTTCCCACAACTTCCAAGGAGCCAAATGTGCTAACTGGGTTGTCTGTTTTCCTCCTGACTTTTCATCTCATATAAATCAGTTGTCTGAGACATCAGTCAGTCTGTCCATCAGACCCCCCCTCCCCACCACCTGCTACGCTCTGACTGGCTGTCAGGCAGGAAGCAGGAAGAGGGACAGGAAGTCAGAGGGGGCACTGAGGGAGACTGGGCGCCATATCGCTCAAAGCATCATGACTCATTGAAGTCAATCTGTCTGTGTTGTCACTCAGTCAGTCCATCAGATGCTGAGCTGTTCAGTGTTCTAGACTGGGGAAGACTGTTGTTAGGTTGAGTCAGGGGGAAAGCATTTTTGAAAAGGGTTTGCAGCAGTGCAGAAAAGTGATCTCATCATCATCAACACAAACCATTTCTGTTTAGTTTTAACTCGTTTTGACATTCAATGGCAGGGACAGTCCTCAACATGAATTAAGTTGACATAAAATGTGTGTTAGTCAACTAACAGTCAAGGTGGATGTTGAACTGGGTATTTCCTTCAGTTTACAGTGGTGTGTCATATGAGATAGGAGAGAGGGAAAGAGATTAAGAGAGACGGAGAGAGCGAGAGAGACTGGGAGAGCGAGAGAGAGACCGAGATGGAGAGAGAGCGAGACGGAGACAGGGAGAGCGATGTGGAGAAAGAGAGACTGAGACGGAGAGAGAGCGAGACGGAGACTGGGAGAGAGAGAGAAAGCGAGACTGGGAGAGCGAGACGGAGACGGGGAGAGAGACTGGGAGAGAGAGAGAAAGCGAGACTGGGAGAGCGAGACGGAGACTGGGAGAGCGAGACGGAGACGGGGAGAGCGAGACGGAGACGGGGAGAGAGAGAGAGACTGAGACGGAGAGAGGGAGAGAGCGAGACAGACACGGGGGGAGAGAGCGAGACGGAGACGGGGAGAGAGAGAGCGAGACGGAGACGGGGAGAGCAAGACGGAGACGGGGAGAGAGAGAGACTGAGACGGAGAGAGAGAGAGCGAGCGAGACAGAGACGGGGGGAGAGAGAGAGAGAGCGAGACGGAGACTGGAAGAGAGAGAGAGACGGAGAGAGCGAGACGGAGACGGGGAGAGAGTGAGAGACTGAGACGGAGAGAGAGAGAGAGAGCGAGACAGAGACGGGGAGAGAGAGAGAGCGAGACGGGAAGAGAGAGCGAGACGGAGAGAGAGAGCGAGACGGAGACGGGGAGAGAGAGAGAGACGGAGTGAGAGAGAGAGCGCGAGACAGAGACGGGGAGAGAGAGAGAGCGAGATAGAGACGGGGAGAGAGAGAGAGCGAGACAGAGACGGGGAGAGAGAGAGAGAGCGAGACAGATGGGGAGAGAGACGGAGACGGGGGGAGAGAGAGTGAGACAGAGACGGGGAGAGAGAGAGATGGAGACGGGGAGAGAGACTGGGAGAGAGAGAGAAAGCGAGACTGGGAGAGAGAGAGAAAGCGAGACTGGGAGAGCGAGACGGAGACGGGGAGAAAGAGAGAGAGCGAGACAGAGACGGGGGGAGAGAGAGCGAGACGGAGACGGGAAGAGAGAGAGAGAGAGACTGAGACGGAGAGAGAGAGAGAGCGAGACAGACGGAGAGAGAGAGAGAGCGAGACGGAGACGGGAAGAGAGAGAGAGAGACGTAGAGAGAGAGAGAGACGGAGACGGGGAGAGCGAGACGGAGACGGGGGGAGAGAGAGAGAGAGAGAGAGAGCTAGACAGAGACGGGGAGAGAGAGAGAGAGCGAGACGGAGACGGGAAGAGAGAGAGAGACTGAGATGGAGAGAGAGACTG
Source organism: Oncorhynchus nerka (assembly GCF_034236695.1). NCBI lineage: Eukaryota > Metazoa > Chordata > Actinopteri > Salmoniformes > Salmonidae > Oncorhynchus > Oncorhynchus nerka. The sequence goes on from NC_088423.1 coordinate 28,935,276, forward strand.
AGACGGAGAGAGAGAGAGCGAGACAGAGACGGGGAGAGAGAGAGAGCGAGACGGAGACGGGAAGAGAGAGAGAGACTGAGACGGAGAGAGAGAGAGCGAGAAAGAGACGGGGAGAGAGAGAGAGCGAGACGGAGATGGGAAGAGAGAGCGAGACGGAGATGGGAAGAGAGAGAGACGGAGAGAGAGAGAGACTGAGACGGAGAGAGAGAGCGAGACGGAGACGGGGAGAGAGAGACTGAGACGGAGAGAGAGAGCGAGAGACTGAGACAGAGAGAGAGAGCGAGACGGAAACGGGGAGAGAGAGAGAGACGGAGAGAGAGAGAGAGACTGAGACGGAGAGAGAGAGAGAGTGAGACAGAGACGGGGGGAGAGAGAGAGAGCGAGACGGAGACGGGGAGAGAGAGACGGAGAGAGAGAGAGAGAGAGCGAGACGGAGACGGGGAGAGAGAGATCAAATCAAATCAAATTTTATTTGTCACATACACATGGTTAGCAGATGTTAATGCGAGTGTAGCGAAATGCTTGTGCTTCTAGTTCCGACAATGCAGTGATAACCAACAAGTAATCTAACTAACAATTCCAAAACTACTGTCTTATACACAGTGTAAGGGGATAAGGAATATGTACATAAGGATATATGAATGAGTGATGGTACAGAGCAGCATACAGTAGATGGTATCGAGTACAGTATATACATATGAGATGAGTATGTAGACAAAGTAAACAAAGTGGCATAGTTAAAGTGGCTAGTGATACATGTATTACATAAGGATGCAGTCGATGATGTAGAGTACAGTATATACGTATGCATATGAAATGAATAATGTAGGGTAAGTAACATTATATAAGGTAGCATTGTTTAAAGTGGCTAGTGATATATTTACATCATTTCCCATCAATTCCCATTATTAAAGTGGCTGGAGTTGGGTCAGTGTCAATGACAGTGTGTTGGCAGCAGCCACTCAATGTTAGTGGTGGCTGTTTAACAGTCTGATGGCCTTGAGATAGAAGCTGTTTTTCAGTCTCTCGGTCCCAGCTTTGATGCACCTGTACTGACCTCGCCTTCTGGATGATAGCGGGGTGAACAGGCAGTGGTTCGGGTGGTTGATGTCCTTGATGATCTTTATGGCCTTCCTGTAACATCGGGTGGTGTAGGTGTCCTGGAGGGCAGGTAGTTTGCCCCCGGTGATGCGTTGTGCAGACCTCACTACCCTCTGGAGAGCCTTACGGTTGAGGGCGGAGCAGTTGCCGTACCAGGCGGTGATACAGCCCGCCAGGATGCTCTCGATTGTGCATCTGTAGAAGTTTGTGAGTGCTTTTGGTGACAAGCCGAATTTCTTCAGCCTCCTGAGGTTGAAGAGGCGCTGCTGCGCCTTCTTCACGACGCTGTCAGTGTGAGTGGACCAATTCAGTTTGTCTGTGATGTGTATGCCGAGGAACTTAAAACTTGCTACACTCTCCACTACTGTTCCATCGATGTGGATAGGGGGGTGTTCCCTCTGCTGTTTCCTGAGAGAGAGCGAGACAGAGACTGGGGGGAGAGAGAGCGAGACGGGAAGAGAGAGAGAGACTGAGACGGAGAGAGAGAGAGAGAGAGAGCGAGACGGAGACAGGAAGAGAGAGAGAGACGGAGAGAGAGCGAGACGGAGACGGGGAGAGCGAGACGGAGACGGGGAGAGAGAGAGACTGAGACGGAGAGAGAGCGAGAGAGAGAGCGAGACAGAGACGGGGAGAGAGAGAGAGAGCGAGACGGAGACGGGAAGAGAGAGAGAGACTGAGACGGATAGAGCGAGACGGAGACGGGGAGAGCGAGACGGAGACGGGGAGAGAGACTGAGACGGAGAGAGAGAGAGCGAGCGAGACAGAGACGGGGGGAGAGAGAGAGAGCGAGACGGAGACTAGAAGAGAGAGAGAGAGAGAGAGAGAGAGCGAGACGGAGACGGGGAGAGCGAGACGGAGACGGGGAGAGAGAGAGAGACTGAGACGGAGAGAGAGAGAGCGAGACAGAGACTGGGAGAGAGAGAGAGCGAGACGGAGACGGGAAGAGAGAGAGAGACGGAGAGAGAGAGAGAGACTGAGACGGAGAGAGAGAGAGAGTGAGACAGAGACGGGGGGAGAGAGAGAGAGTGAGACGGAGACGGGGAGAGAGAGACGGAGACGGGGAGAGAGAGAGACTGAGACGGAGAGAGAGCGAGAGAGAGACGGGGAGAGAGAGAGAGAGCGAGACGGAGACGGGAAGAGAGAGAGAGACTGAGACGGAGAGAGAGCGAGACGGAGACGGGGAGAGCGAGACGGAGACGGGGAGAGAGACTGAGACGGAGAGAGAGAGAGCGAGCGAGACAGAGACGGGGAGAGAGAGAGAGCGAGACGGAGACGGGAAGAGAGAGAGAGACGGAGAGAGAGAGCGAGACGGAGACGGGGAGAGAGAGAGACGGAGTGAGAGAGAGCGCGAGACCGAGACGGGGAGAGAGCGAGACAGAGACGGGGAGAGAGAGAGAGAGCGAGACAGATGGGGAGAGCGAGACGGAGACGGGGAGAGAGAGAGTGAGACAGAGACGGGGAGAGAGAGAGAGATGGAGACTGGGAGAGAGAGAGAAAGCGAGACTGGGAGAGAGAGAGAAAGCGAGACTGAGAGAGCGAGACGGAGACGGGGAGAAAGAGAGAGCGCGAGACAGAGACGGAGACGGGAAGAGAGAGAGGGACTGAGACGGAGAGAGAGAGCGAGACGGAGACAGGAAGAGAGAGAGAGACTGAGACGGAGAGAGAGAGAGAGCGAGACGGAGACGGGGAGAGCGAGACGGAGACGGGGAGAGAGAGAGACTGAGACGGAGAGAGAGCGAGAGAGAGCGAGACAGAGACTGGGAGAGAGAGAGAGCGAGACGGAGACGGGAAGAGAGAGAGAGACTGAGACGGAGAGAGAGCGAGACGGAGACGGGGAGAGCGAGACGGAGACGGGGAGAGAGACTGAGATGGAGAGAGAGAGAGAGAGCGAGACAGAGACGGGGAGAGAGAGAGAGAGCGAGACGGAGACGGGTAGAGAGAGAGAGAGAGACTGAGACGGAGAGAGAGAGAGCGAAACAGAGACGGGGAGAGCGAGAGAGATAGCGAGACAGAGACGGGGAGAGAGAGAGAGACGGAGACGGGGGGAGAGAGCGACACGGAGACGGGGAGAGAGAGAGAGAGAGAGATAGCCAGACAGAGACGGGGAGAGAGAGAGAGACGGGGGGAGAGAGCGACACGGAGACTGGGAGAGAGAGAGAGAGAGAGATAGCGAGACAGAGACGGGGAGAGAGAGAGAGACGGAGACGGGGGGAGAGAGCGACACGGAGACGGGGAGAGAGAGAGACGGGGAGAGAGAGAGAGACAGAGACGGGGAGAGAGAGAGAGACAGAGACGGGGAGAGAGAGAGAGACGGGGAGAGAGACAGAGATGGAGAGAGAGAGAGAGACGGAGACGGGGAGAGAGACGGAGACGGGGAGAGAGACAGAGACGGAGACTGGGAGAGAGAGAGAGAGAGAGAGAGACGGGGAGAGAGACAGAGATGGAGAGAGAGAGAGAGACGGAGACGGGGAGAGAGACAGAGACGGAGACTGGGAGAGAGAGAGACTGAGACCGAGACGGGGAGAGCGAGATGGAGACGGGGAGAGAGAGAGAGACGGGGGGAGAGAGAGAGAGAGCGAGACAGACAGAGACGGGGAGAGAGAGAGAGATAGCGAGACAGAGACGGGGAGAGAGACAGAGACGGAGACGGGGGAGAGAGCGACACGGAGACGGGGAGAGAGAGAGAGAGAGATAGCGAGACAGAGACGGGGAGAGAGAGAGAGACGGAGACGGGGGAGAGAGAGAGAGAGATAGCGAGACAGAGACGGGGAGAGAGAGAGAGACGGAGACGGGGGGAGAGAGCGACACGGAGACGGGGAGAGAGAGAGAGACGGGGAGAGAGAGAGAGACAGAGACGGGGAGAGAGAGAGAGACAGAGACGGGGAGAGAGAGAGAAACGGGGAGAGAGACAGAGATGGAGAGAGAGAGAGAGAGACGGAGACGGGGAGAGAGACGGAGACGGGGAGAGAGACAGAGACGGAGACTGGGAGAGAGAGAGAGAGAGAGACGGGGAGAGAGACAGAGATGGAGAGAGAGAGAGACTGAGACCGAGACGGGGAGAGCGAGATGGAGACGGGGAGAGAGAGAGAGAGAGACGGGGAGAGAGAGAGAGAGAGCGAGACAGACAGAGACGGGGAGAGAGAGAGAGAGATAGCGAGACAGAGACGGGGAGAGAGAGAGAGACGGAGACGGGGGGAGAGAGCGACACGGAGACGGGGAGAGAGAGAGAGAGAGATAGCGAGACAGAGACGGGGAGAGAGAGAGAGAGAGACGGGGAGAGAGAGAGACAGAGACGGGGAGAGAGAGAGAGACAGAGACGGGGAGAGAGAGAGAGACGGGGAGAGAGACAGAGATGGAGAGAGAGAGAGACGGAGACGGGGAGAGAGACGGAGACGGGGAGAGAGACAGAGACGGAGACTGGGAGAGAGAGAGAGAGAGAGAGACGGGGAGAGAGACAGAGATGGAGAGAGAGAGAGAGAGAGACGGAGACGGGGAGAGAGACAGAGACGGAGACTGGGAGAGAGAGCGAGACCGTGACAGAGACGGTCTTGGGGAATGAAGGAGATTTAAAGCTGGCTTGCCCTCCCCCTTCACATCACTTTTTTCTCTGTTCTGGAAAAATACATCAGATAACAGTTTAATCCTCTTTCCTCCCAAATAGGATGTTTTTAATGTGGAGACACGAAGCAGAGGGATTGAAATAATGACATGAATTGAAATGCATTTAGCCATTTGTTGTGTCGCTACATACAGCATCTGGTGTGAACATCGTGTTAATTAATGACATAACAAACCATCTTCATCCTTCTCAATATCACCCTCATCCTCATCATGCGCATTTTCATGTTGCACCATACATAATGTATGTTGCATCTCATCTAGTAGGAGGCAATGCATTTGATCAAAAGGTTACCATGGTGATGGATTTTTTATCTCCATGTGCCAGAGTGTGTGTGTGTGTGTATTACCAAAGCTATAGTAACTATAGGAGAAGATTCTGAACAGAAGGGCTTGTATTTTCTCTCTGATTTAAACACGATTTCATGAATGAGGCTTTTGTTAAATTATGCAGTGCTCATATTTGTCAAAAGAAGCCAGCATGCTATGTAGTTATCGATCTGCTTATTCTGGATCATACGACTTCTGTATCACGACCGCAAAACCAGTTCGGTGGTTTTGGAGACATTGGGAATCTGAATCGTTTCCCGTGTGATAGTCTGCATTGCCAGCCCAGTTGAGACACCCAGTGGGAGTCAGAAGGTCTTTCTGAGCAGGGTTGTATGTGAAGAGAATACTAAGGTTGTTTATGCTGAAAATCATACTGATGTCAGGGCTGCCTTTCAAATGGTATCCCTATATAGTGCACTATTTGTCACCAGAGGGCACATTAATAGGATATAGGGTGCCGTTTGAGACACAGCCCTGACATCAGTATGATACGACAGTCTCCACATAAAAATCTTCTGCATTCTCGTCACGTAACCCAGGTCTCCCGCTGAGCTGGTTGTTCAAGGCAAAGGTGGGAACATGGGCCTGCATGCTCTATAGATGAAGTATGGCTGTCTGCCATCAAACTTTTATTAATGTCTCATTTGTATATTTTGACATTCCGGCTTAGAAGTGGTGTTGTTTGCTTGTCTTGTTCAGTAAGTTGATGTGATTAGTGTGTTGTGGAAACAATGGTGCTTCATGCTGACATGCTTTTTTACAATTCTGAGCACAAAGTCTGAGCGTGTGACTGATTTATGAATAGAGAATATACCATGTCAAGTAACCTTATGTCTTCAAAAGCATGTCCGTGTCATTAAAAAATCGAATCCAATTTTTTTGTCACATACTTAAACAACAGGTGTAGACTAACAGTGAAATGCTTACTTACGGGCCCTTCCCAACAATACTGAGCCGTAAGGAAATATATATAATAACACAGGGAGTAAATACAATATGAGTAACAATAACTTGGCTATATACACAGGGTACAGGTACTGAGTCGATGTGCAGGGGTACGAGGTAATTGAGGTAGATATTTACGTACATATAGGTAGGTGTAAAGTGACTAGGCAACAGGATAGATGATTAACAGTAGCCACAGAATATGTGATGAGTCAAAATAGTTAGTGCAAATAGGGTCAATGCAGATACTCCAGGTAGCTATTTGGTTAACTATTTAGTTAACTAAGCAGTTGCCATACCAAGCAGTGAGGCAGCCAGTCAAGATGCTCTCATGACTGTGTTGGTGTGTGTGGACCATGTTAATTCCTTAGTGATGTGGACACCGAGGAACTTGAAGCTCTCGATCCACTCCATTGCAGCCCCGTCGATGTGAATGGGGGAAGTGCTCAGCCCTCAGTTTCCTGTAGTCCACTTTCAGCTCTTTTGTCTTGCTGATGTTGAGGGAAAGCTTGTCCTGGCACCACACTGCCAGGTCATTGACGTCCCCTCTAAAGATGTTCTCATCGTCGTCGGTGATCAGGCCTCCCACCATCGTGTCGTCAGCAAACTTAATGATGGTGTTGGAGTCGTGCGCCCTCATGCAGTCGTGGGTGAACAGGGAGTACAGGAGGAACAAAGCACGCACCCATGAGGGGCCCCCATGTTGAGGGTCAGGGTGGCGGAAGTGTTGTTGCCTACCCTCACCACCTGAGGGGTGGCTGACAGGAAGTCCAGGATCCTGTTGCAGAGGGAGGCGTTCAGTCCCAGGGTCCTATGCTTAGTGGTGAGCTTGGAGGGCACTATGGTGTTGAACGTTGAGCTGTAGTCAATGAACAGTATTCTAACATAGGTGTTCCTCTTGTCCAGGTGGTAGAGGGCAGTGTGGAGTGCAATAGAGATTACGTCATCTGTGGATCTGTTGGGGCAGTATGCAAATTGGAGTGGGTCCAGGGTGTCTGGGATGATGGTGTTGTGAGCCATAACCAGCCTTTCAAAGCATTTCATGGCTACAGATGTGAGTGCTATGGGGCAATAGTCATTTAGACAGGTTACCTTGGCGTTCTTGGACACAGGAACTATGGGTGGTCTGCTTGAAACATGTAGGTAATACAGACTGGGTCAAGGAGAGGTTGAAAATGTCAGTGAAGACACCCGCCAGCTAGTCAGCGCATGCTCTGAGTACGCGTCCTGGTAATCCGTCTGGCCTTGCGGCATTGTGATTGTTAACCTATTTAAAAGTCTTACTCACATCGGCTACCGAGAGCGAGATCACACAGTCATCTGGAACAGCTGGTGCTCTCATACTGGTTCAGTGTTGCTTGCCTCGAATCGAGCATAGGCCTTTGGCTCGTCTGCTAGGCTTGAGTCACTGGGCAGCTTGCGGCTCCATATGCTCCTGTCATTATACAATGTAAACACCTACTGTATGTATTACTGTGCATATATTTTTCTTAATTAATCAGTAGTATCTTACAGTCATACACAAATACGATTAAATGAATGGCCAATACTACATTAATGACAATCACAGTGAAGAGAATATATCACAGTAGATGTTCCCTATGAATGACTTTTCTTGGTACTAGATGGTCCCGATTATGTACCCTTCTCATAATGTGTGCACTTCTGCACGTGCAACCGTCATGGATTTAACCATGATGGAAACTGCTTCGAGCCAATGATAACACCGTTCCAAGGCTTTTAAACCATAGTCGTGTGGGTAATCAGGACAAGGCCTATGTCTCTGTAATGAAAGGGACCTCACCCTTTTCAGCTCCTCCAATCAATGGCCTGTTTCCCTTGGGTAAGAGTCCAATCAGCACCTCGGTTTGTCTGCCTGGAGGCCAGACAAAATGTCCGACTGGATCAAGGGTAATCAATAGTATATTAAAAGACAGACCGACAGACACAGTGAGCGAGGGAAGGACGGCGGAGGAAGAATTGAGTTTCAGGGAAAATTCCATTTGAATAGTAAGTATTGTGGACACACTTACAGGCCCAATGCAGCCATTTTTGTCTCAATATGAAATCATGTCCGGGTAACAATTATCTTACTGGGTTGATTCCAATTAAAATGGTAAAAAATTAACTAACATAGCTGCTTAGCTAGGCGCAATTTATCAACTAAGAATTTTGCCAGGACTGTCTGGGAGTGGTCTGAGTGGGAAGGGGAAAACTGAAAACTAGCTGTTATCGGCAGAGAGGTTTGAAACTCTCGTTCCAGGCATGCCCAAACTCCATCCCACGAAAACAGGCAGAAATTTCAGGGGGTCATTTCAAACAGCTCTTACACTAAAAGGACATTAAAACCATTTTTCACAATGTCACAGTATTAATCTAACCGCATAGTGTGGAAATATGAAGGAAGTACCAACATAGTGTACCACGAGCCAGAACAGCTTCAGTGCACCTTGGCATATATTCATAGTGTCTTGAACTCTATTGGAGGGATGCGACACCATTCTACAAGAAATTCCATAATTTGGTGTTTTGTTGATGGTGGTGGGAAATGCTGTCTCAGGCGCCACTCCAGACTCTCCTGTAAGTGTTAATTTGGGTTGAGATCTGATAACTGAGACGGCCATGGCATATGGTTTACATTGTTTTCATGCTCATCAAACTTTTCAGGTATCACTCGTGCCCTGTGGATGGGGGAATTGTCAACCTACGGGGGCACAGCCATGGTAGCCAAAATAATGACCTGCCTAGCATTTTTATATATGACTCTAAGCAAATTGATTAATTAACTCAGGAACCAAACTTATTTTGTATCCCTCATTTACTCAAGTGTTAACATTATTTTGGTAGTTACATGTATATAAAACACAGAAAAATCACGTTTTTTAATGCACTGGACATTTAACGACTTGACTGTGTATAGACAAAGTTATTTCAGATCCCTGTTTGTGTGTGTTTGAGTGCAGCTTGGGCTAGTATGTAAGTCTGACTGTTAGGAGCCTATCTGCATGAACTAAACTGAACTGACTTTGACATGTCTACTCTGCACCAGAGTCCTTTTGATTTCCTAGCCAACCTGTCGACTCACCCGAAACATGAAGTGATTCTTTTCTACATCAACCCACATCACCTGTCAGCTGGGTCCTGCATGCGCTTTGTCAGGAAGTGCACTTAGGACGAGTCAAGAAAATCACAAGTCTAAACGAATTCTCTGTTAGCCTGGAAGAGTCTGGGTAAGACTAACTGCCGCTCATTTGTAGCCTGGAATGAATCTACAGTCAATATTGCTCTGTTGAAACAATATTAAGGAACTAAGGAATATTTAGTGAGGATTCCAGGCTCACTTTATAACTTGTTTGTAGCCTGGAATACACACTGACTAAATATTGCTCCATTGAAACAATAGTCAAGGGATATTTAGTGTAGAATCCAGGCTAGCTCGTGGATTTGTTTCAGACCAAAGATCTTGTGTTCTGTTGATTCGGCAGCTATATTGGATTGTATTAGCAGTTGAAACCCATAGCCTGTTATATTGTGGTCTATTTGAAGGGTAGGCAGCTTGTTAGCCTGGTTTGCTGCTCGGTGGCTTTGGGTGTTGCATAGAGTGAATGAATATGGGCTAGTCAAGCAGTCAACAAACCAGGGTAAGGGTGTGTGTATGTACAGTACCAGTCAAAAGTTTGGACACACCTACTCATTCAAGGTTTTTCTTTATTTGTACTATTTTCTACATTTAAGATTTTAAGATTTGTGAGCTGCAGAGTAGGTGAACGGATAATCTCTGCATGTGTGGTTCCCACCGTGAAGCTTTGAGGAGGAGGTGTGATGGTGCTTTGCTGGTGACACTGTCTGTGATTTATTTAGAAATCAAGGCACACTTAAACAGCATGGCTACTACAGCATTCTGCAGCACACTTAACCAGCATGGCTACCACAGCATTCTGCGGCACACTTAACCAGCATGGCTACCACAGCATTCTACGGCACAGTTAACCAGCATGGCTACCACAGCATTCTGCTGCACAGTTAACCAGCATGGCTACCACAGCATTCTACGGCACAGTTAACCAGCATGGCTACCACAGCATTCTGCTGCACAGTTAACCAGCATGGCTACCACAGCATTCTGCTGCACAGTTAACCAGCATGGCTACCACAGCATTCTACGGCACAGTTAACCAGCATGGCTACCACAGCATTCTGCTGCACAGTTAATTAACCAGCATGGCTACCACAGCATTCTGCTGCACAGTTAACCAGCATGGCTACCACAGCATTCTGCTGCACAGTTAACCAGCATGGCTACCACAGCATTCTGCAGCACACTTAACCAGCATGGCTACCACAGCATTCTGCAGCACACTTAACCAGCATGGCTACCACAGCATTCTACGGCACAGTTAACCAGCATGGCTACCACAGCATTCTGCAGCACACTTAACCAGCATGGCTACCACAGCATTCTGCGGCACACTTAACCAGCATGGCTACCACAGCATTCTACGGCACAGTTAACCAGCATGGCTACCACAGCATTCTGCTGCACAGTTAACCAGCATGGCTACCACAGCATTCTGCACTCTCTCAACCAAAGCTGTCATCAAGGCAAAGGGTGGATACTTTGAAGAATCTAAAATACATGTTGATTTTTTAAACACTTTCTTGGTTATTACATGATTCCAAATGTGTTATTTCATAGTTTTGGTGTCTTCACTATTATTCTACAATGTCGAAAACAGTAAAAATAAAGAAAAACCCTGGAATGAGTAGGTGTGTCCAAACGTTGACTGGAACTGTATGCGTTTTGAGTGTGTTATGGCGATATGTACTGCATAATGTAGTATGAGTGTGTCATGTGAGAGCTGATCCATTTTTTGATTATATTTCATTTAACCTTTATTTAACCAGGTAGGCTAGTTGAGAACTAGTTCTCATTCACAACTGCGACCTGGTCATGATAAAACAAAGCAGTGCGACACAGACAACAACACATGGAATAAACAAACATAGAAAAATAGAAAAAGTCTATAAACAGTGTGTGCAAATGAGGTAGGATAAGGGAGGTAAAGGCAATAAATAGGCCATAGTGGCAAAATAATTACAATATAGCAATTAAATACTGGAGTGATATATGTGCAGAAGATGAATGTGCAAGTAGAGATACTAGGCTGCAAAGTGAGGATCAGCCAATGAGAGCATACAGGTCACAGTGGTGGGTAGTATATGGGGCTTTGGTGACAAAACGGATGGCACTGTGATAGACTGCATCAAATTTGCTGAGTGTTGGAGGCTATTTTGTAGATGACATCGCCGAAGTCAAGGATCGTTAGGATAGTCAGTTTTACGAGAGTATGTTTGGCAGCATGAGTGAAGGATACTTTGTTGCAAAATAGGAAGCCTAGATTTAATTTTGGGTTGGAGATGAAAGGAGAGTTTAAAGTCTAACAAGACACCTAGGTATTTCTAAGTCAGAACCGTCCAGAGTAGTGATGCTGGACGGGCGGGCAGGTGTGGGCAGCGATTGGTTGAAGAGCATGCATTTAGTTTTACTTGCATTTAAGAGCAGTTGGAGGCCACAGAAGGAATTTTGCATGGCATTGACGCTCGTCTGGAGGTTAGTTAAGACAGTGTCCAAAGAATGGCCAGAAGTATACAGAATGGAGTCGTCTGCGTAGAGGTGGATCAGAGAATCACCGGCAGCAAGAGCGGTGTCATTGATGTATACAGAGAAGCGAGTCGGCCTGAGAATTGAACCCTGTGGCACCGCCATAGAGACTGCCAGAGATCCGGACAACAGGCCCTCTGATTTGACACACTGAACTCTATCTGAGAAGTAGTTGGTGAACCAGGCTAGGCAGTCAATTGAGAAACCAAGGCTGTTGAGTCTGCCGATAAGAATGTGGTGATTGACAGAGTCGAAAGCCTTGGCCAGGTCGATAAATACAGCTGCACAGTATTGTCTCTTATTGATGGCAGTTATGATATCGTTTAGGACGTTGAGCGTGGCTGAGGTGCACCCATGACCAGATCAGAAACCAGATTGCATAGTGGAGAAGGTACAGTGGGATTTGAAATGGCCTGTGATCTGTTTGTTAACTTTGCTTTCGAAGACCTTAGAAAGGCAGAGTAGGATAGATATATATCTGTAGTAGTTTGGATCTAGAGTGTCTCCCCCTTTGAAGAAGCTGATGACCGTTGGCAGCTTTCCAATCTTTGGGGATCTCAGACGAAAGAGTGGTTGAACAGGCTAGTAATAGGGGTTGCAACAATTTTGGCGGATCATTTTAGAAAGAGAGGGTCCAGATTGTCTAGCACGGCTGATTTGTAGGGGTCCAGATTTTGCAGCTCTTTCAGAACATCAGCTATCTGGATTTGGGTCAATGAGAAATGGGGAGGCTTGGGCAAGTTGCTGTGGGGGGGTGCAGGGCTGTTGACCGGGGTAGGGGTAGCCAGGTGGAAAGCATGGCCAGCCGTAGAAAAAAGCTATTGAAATTCTCAATTATCGTGGATTTATCGGTGGTGACAGTAGCCCCAGTGCAGTGGGCAGCTGGAAGGAGGTGTTCTTATTATCCATGGACTTTACAGTGTCCCAGAACTTTTTGGAGTTTGTGCTACAAGATGTAAATTTCTGTTTGAAAAAGCTAGCCTTTGCTTTCCTAACTGCCTGTGTATATTGGTTCCTAACTTCCCTGAAAAATTGCATATAGCGGGAGCTATTCGATGCTAATGCAGTACGCCACAGGATGTTTTTGTGCTGGTCAAGGGCAGTCAGGTCTGGAGTGATCCAGGGGCTATATCTGTTCCTGGTTCTACATTTTTTGAATGGGGCATGCTTATTTAAGATGGTGAGGAAAGCACTTTTAAAGAATAACCATGCATCCTCTACTGATGGAATGAGGTTAATATCCTTCCAGGATACCCAGGACAGGGCGACTATAAAGGCCTGCTTGCTGAAGTGTTTTAGGGAGCGTTTAACAGTGATGAGAGGTGGTCATTTGACCGCAGACCCATTACGGACGCAGGCAATGAGGCAGTGAACACTGAGATCCTGGTTGAAGACAGCAGAGGTGTATTTGGAGTGCAGGTTGGTTAGGATGATATCTATGAGGGTGCCTGTGTTTACAGATTTGGGGTTACACCTGGTAGGTTCATTGATAATATGTGTGAGATTGAGGGCATTAAGCTTAGATTGTAGGATGGCCAGGGTGTTAGCATGTCCCAGTTTAGGTCACCTAACAGCACAAGCTCTGAAGATAGATGAGGGGCAATAAATTCACATATGGTGTCCAGGGCACAGCTGGGGGCAGAAGGTGGTCTACAGCAAGCAGCAACAGTGAGAGACTTGTTTCTGGAAAGGTGAGTTTTTAAAAGTAGAAGCTCAAATTGTTTGGGCACAGACCTGTATAGTAAGACAGAACTCTGCAGGCTATCTCTTCAGTAGATTGCAACTCCGCCCCCTTTGGCAGTTCTATCTTGTCAGAAAATGTTATAGTTAGGGATGGACATTTCAGGGGTTTTGATTGTCTTCCTAAGCCAGGATTCAGACACGGCTAGGACATCCGGGCTTGGCAGTGTGCTAAAACAGTGAGTAAAACAGACTTAGGGAGTAGGCTTCTAATGTTAACATGCATGAAACCAAGGCTTTTACAGTTACAGAAGTCAATAAATGAGATCATTTATTGGGGAATGGAGCTAGGTACTGCAGGGCCTGGATTAACCTCTACATCACCAGAGGAACAGAGGAGGAGTAGGATAAAAGGGTGCGGCTAAAGGCTATAAGAACTGGTCGTCTAGTATGTTCGGAACAGAGAGTAAAAGGACCATGTTTCTGGGCAGGGTAGAATAGATTCAAGGAATAATGTACAGACAAAGGTATGGTAGGATGTGAAGAATACAGTGGAGGTAAACCTATGCATTGAGTTACGATGAGAGATATATTGTCTCTAGAAACATAATTTAAACCAGGTGAGGTCACTGCATGTGTGGGAGGTGGAACTCAAGGGTTAGCTAAGGCGTATTAAGCAGGGCTAGAGGGTCTACAGTGAAATAAGGCAATAATATCTAACCAAAACCGCAATGGACAAGGCATATTGACATTACGGAGAGGCAAGCGTAGCTAGGCGGGATGGAGACACGGCGATTCAGACAGCTAGCAGGCCGGGGATAGCAAGCTAGCAGAAGGGCCTTAGAGGGACGTCGCGACAGAAGAAGTCAGTTGTAGCCCCCTCGTGCGGTTACGTCGGCAGACCAGTCGTGATGGATCAGCAGGGCTCCGTGTAGTAAAAGGGTCCAGGCCATTTGGCAAAATAGGTATAGTGATGGGCCTCTTCAGCTAACAGTCCGATATGCTCTAGACAGCTAGCTGCTTGCAGTGCTGGAATCTGAAACCACACACTTACACATACATGTGGGCATGGTCTAACTAACCCCATGTTGAATTTGTGGCAACAGCTCTTTTACACCTTCAGAGAGTTATAGTACAGTCACTGGTCAGGACATAACCTAGCGGAAAACAACATGACGCAGGAACACATTTAGCACAGTAAACATGGACTCGGATGTATGAATCAAACTCTCTGTGTTGAGTTAAAATGTCTTGCTTAAAGCTCTAATACTGGCTTCTACTGTTGTAAATATATGTAAATACAGTACTTAGGTTTTCTTTATCTGCAATACCTCACCAGAAGTATAGAAAAAAAGGAACACCCTTTCCTTTCTTTAACTAACACTCGCACTTGTCTTTTCTTACTAGCACTGTCTTTGCAGGTAGCCAAGTGGTTAGAGCGTTACGAATACCTGAGCTGACAAGGTAATAATCTGCCGTTCTGCCCCTGAGCAAGGCACTGTTCCCCTCTGGTTCAGAGGGGTTGGTTTAAATGCGGAAAACACATTTCAGTTGAATACATTCTGAAAGTATCCCACTTTTCTTTGCTGATAGCTACTTATTGAGGAAAAAATGTGCTTGCTCTGACTGTGAGATTCGGTTGTCTCTCATAGCTGCTTTCAGATGACTACACTAACTGTAAGTCACTCTGGATAAGGTTGTCTCTCATAGCTGCTTTCAGATGAATACACTAACTGTAAGTCACTCTGGATAAGGTTGTCTCTCATAGCTGCTTTCAGATGAATACACTAACTGTAAGTCACTCTGGATAAGGTTGTCTCTCATAGCTGCTTTCAGATGAATACACTAACTGTAAGTCACTCTGGATAAGGTTGTCTCTCATAGCTGCTTTCAGATGACTACACTAACTGTAAGTCACTCTGGATAAGGTTGTCTCTCATAGCTTCTTTCAGATGAATACACTAACTGTAAGTCACTCTGGATAAGGTTGTCTCTCATAGCTGCTTTCAGATGAATATACTAACTGTAAGTCACTCTGGATAAGGTTGTCTCTCATAGCTGCTTTCAGATGAATATACTAACTGTAAGTCACTCTGGATAAGGTTGTCTCTCATAGCTGCTTTCAGATGAATATACTAACTGTAAGTCACTCTGGATAAGGTTGTCTCTCATAGCTGCTTTCAGATGAATACACTAACTGTAAGTCACTCTGGATAAGGTTGTCTCTCATAGCTGCTTTCAGATGAATACACTAACTGTAAGTCACTCTGGATAAGGTTGTCTCTCATAGCTGCTTTCAGATGACTACACTAACTGTAAGTCACTCTGGATAAGGTTGTCTCTCATAGCTGCTTTCAGATGACTACACTAACTGTAAGTCACTCTGGATAAGGTTGTCTCTCATAGCTGCTTTCAGATGAATACACCAACTGTAAGTCACTCTGGATAAGAGCGTCTGCAAAATAACATACATTTTAAATGCTCAGATAACCATACTCTGATTCAAGTGTTTTAATTCTCAAAACAAGCATTCACTAACCCCATAGAATGTTATATTTTATGACTACTGTTAAAACTACATTTCCCAGTCCTTGTCAAGCCTACAGCTGGGTTTCTATTTGTAGTCTGTAGGCGATGGGGATGTCCCCACATTGTAGGTTTCCCCTGTCTTTTGGAATCAGTCATGATTTACAGTGGTGCTCCTGTCTTTGGAGTTTATGGGTTTGAGGTTGACGGCTAGCACTGGTTATCTGAAACAGTGCGCACACACATGCACATGCGTGCACGCGTACACACACACACACACACACACACACACACACACACACACACACACACACACACACACACACACACAGACAGACAGACACGATGGCTAGCACTAGTTAGTGTTAGCGAGCAGCCATGCAGCATTCACAGATGAGTAACTGGGTCAGTGGAAGATGTCTACTCCTCTTATCTCCTCAGATCTCATCTCTGGGTGCTCACCACTCACTGGCAAGCTTTCCAGCAACCAACCAACTGGTCAGACTTCCCCTCAGTCTTTCCTTTCTTTCTCTCTGTCTTTGTCTCTCTCTCTCTTCTCTCTCATCACAGATGAGCATCACGGAAATGTCACAGATTAGCATCAAGGAAATATTAGTATTTGCGTCTGTGTGTGCCTGCGTGTATGTGTGTGTTCCAATTATGTACTTGCATTCTGTGTTGGTACAGTAGGACTGCCTACATGTATGTCATCAGAGGACTGTGTCAAGGACAGCATCCCCACAGTGACTCACGGAGGCTACACTGCCATCCCTCCCCTTTTCATTTTGTTTGGAAACCGTTTCAGCTGTCGCACTGATGTGATGTCCCTGGTTGTTCCCCGAGTGAAGAGACTGAGTGTGTGTCTGTGTGTGTTAATAGCTCCAACCTGCATGGCCTGGATATCCACTGTGTGCAGAGAACACACACTCACTACTAGCTAACTCTGCCCTCTTGTGGGGAAAATCCTATACAGTATCCTGACATCAACCGTTGACAGTAGTTGTGTTGCGGGTTGTTAGCAGGATGTACAAATTCAATCAATAATAGCCATGACATAAAAAAAATAAAACATCTGTTTGAATCTTTAGTTGGAATCAGATCAGCTGATGCATTTGACTCCCACAGTGATCCTGTCAACGTCATGTGTGGCAGCCTTCTCCATGACATCCGTTCAGTCTTATCACAGTAAAGAGATCTTGATGTTGTCAAAGTGACTGGCATTGAAGCAAGCTTCCCTTCTCCTTTGCTAGCGCTGCTCTAACTCTACGCTAACCTGACGGCACTCCAGTCATGCACTACAGCACTACACTAGCTACCACTATGCTTGGCTATCACTAACCTCAACCAGACTCGCTCTATGGACCCCACCATCTCCCATACAAAGAGACCCCATTAAAAATACATGGGGGGGTTTTCATTAGGCCAACGACAATGTAGTAGATCAATCCAAAGAGCCATAGCATGAAAATAATCAGGCCCCCGTCATTTATAATGAATGGTGCAATCATGCAGGACTGGGGATGTCTATTGTGTGGTGGCTGAATAGGGAGAAGGGCTAGTAGGGTAACGATAGTATATCTTTCTCAGTCAGGTTGTTTTAATATAGTGGGTTCAGCCATGTGTAATAAAGCAGGCCTCTTCATGATGATAATGTTGATAGCTAGTTGTTCAAGAGAACAGTATTTTAGCGGTTGTCCAGCCCAGCCAATCACTATCCCTCTAATCCTTTCTCTAGCCTTCTATTTCACTCTCCCATTTCCCTCTTTCTCACTCTCCCATTTCCCCCTTTTTCACTCTCCCATTTCCCTCTTTTTCACTCTCCCATTTCCTTATTTTTCACTCTCCCATTTCCTTCTTTTTCACTCTCCCATTTCCCTCTTTTTCACTCTCCCATTTCCCTCTTTTTCACTCTCCCATTTCCCTCTTTTTCACTCTCCCATTTCCCTCTTTTTCACTCTCCCATTTCCCTCTTTTCACTCTCCCATTTCCCTCTTTTTCACTCTCCCATTTCCCTCTTTTTCACTCTCCCATTTCCTTCTTTTTCACTCTCCCATTTCCTTCTTTTTCACTCTTCCATTTCCCTCTTTTTCACTCTTCCATTTCCCTCTTTTTCACTCTCCCATTTCCCTCTTTTCACTCTCCCATTTCCCTCTTTTCACTCTCCCATTTCCCTCTTTTTCACTCTCCCATTTCCCTCTTTTTCACTCTCCCATTTCCCTCTTTTTCACTCTCCCATTTCCCTCTTTTTCACTCTCCCATTTCCCTCTTTTTCACTCTCCCATTTCCTTCTTTTTCACTCTCCCATTTCCTTCTTTTTCACTCTTCCATTTCCCTCTTTTTCACTCTCCCATTTCCCTCTTTTTCACTCTCCCATTTCCCTCTTTTCACTCTCCCATTTCCTTCTTTTTCACTCTCCCATTTCCTTCTTTTTCACTCTTCCATTTCCCTCTTTTTCACTCTCCCATTTCCCTCTTTTTCACTCTCCCATTTCCCTCTTTTCACTCTTTTTCACTCTCCCATTTCCCTCTTTTTCACTCTCCCATTTCCCTCTTTTTCACTCTCCCATTTCCTTCTTTTTCACTCTTCCATTTCCCTCTTTTTCACTCTCCCATTTCCCTCTTTTTCACTCTCCCATTTCCCTCTTTTTCACTCTCCCATTTCCCTCTTAGTCTCCCTCTATCCTTTTACCCCTTTTTTGAGAACTGTTTTCAGGAGGTGTTCTCTGTGTGAACAGCATGTTAGATGTC
Organism: Oncorhynchus nerka; assembly: GCF_034236695.1. NCBI lineage: Eukaryota > Metazoa > Chordata > Actinopteri > Salmoniformes > Salmonidae > Oncorhynchus > Oncorhynchus nerka. The sequence continues at coordinate 28,953,885 of NC_088423.1, forward strand.
AATGACAAGTGTCATTCCTCATATACCCCCCACCCACCCTGTCTTCACATTACAACTCAGCTGATTTGTAGAGGGATGTTGATGGGGCTGCGGTACCGTGTGTGTGATGGCCGACACCTGAGGCATAATGGCATCAGGTACAATACAACCCATGACTCTGCATTAACTAAGGCAGTCACAACAGCCTTTCCCGCAACCCTCCTTCTCATACAATCACCCTTTAAGGATTGGTTCACAGATGTGTAGTGTATTTCCTTTCCCTTTTGTATGACTACCACTCAACTTCACTTACGCTGTATCCATTGGCCTGCTTTTATTATTCAGGATTTACAATAGCCCTGGCTTTGAAGAATGTCCATTCTTTAAGGCTGTGAGACCAGCCACGGTTTGATGACAGATGACAACAACCTTGTCTATTATATCACTCATTATGACACACACATTACAGTAATGTATGCCATTTAGCAGATGCTTTTATCCAAAGCGACTTAGCCATACGTGCATACGTTTTTATGGATGGATGGCCCCGGGGAATTGAACCCACCATCCTGACGTTGTGAGCGCCATGCTCTACCAACTGAGCCATACAGGACAATATTACAGTATGGGGGATGTCCACAATCTCAGAGTTCAGCAGTGGAGAGGTATTATAACATGATCTGATTGCTGTATGTATTGGGTGTTGAACCACAGGAATATTGGAAACAGGGCTGCAATTTGTGTGTGTGTGTGTGAGAGAGAATGACTGACACTTAAATGTGCCGAATGATAATTATTGCTATATCGTATTCTATGTTACATGTTTGCATTCTAAAACTAATCTCTGTACCTCTCTCTCTCTCTCTAGGTCGTGCTCGTCTTTGCTCTCAGCATTGGAGCACTTGGAATATACTTTATAGACTCTTCTGAGTAAGTATCCCCCTTTTATGTGCTGGTATTTGCTTTTGTATTGACTGCAATGCAGACCACCTTACTGTACAGTAAGCTATTGAATACTACTTTGTGATTTAATATCAGATCTGATATTTCTTCACATGATCAGTAGGCGCCACAAGTGAGATCCTACATGGAAGGCTACATACAGTCACCCACATTGGTGAAGTAGAATTGTTTATTATACTGATTTACATGGCTGTATTGAATGACTGATTAGTCATCCTATCAGTTGCTGTTGAACACTACTTTGTGATTGTGATGCTGTGAAAGGAATCAGATGTTAGACCCTTCATATGACCAATAGGTACTTCAGACAGATTCATCCACACATGGTGTTGTCCTTGTCACCCACGTTGGTGAAGTAGAATGTGTCATAGTGCAACCATGTGTTGGTTTTGACGGTTTTCTGTGTGTTATCTAAAAGACTATAAAGCTCCGCTCCTCTCCTCCTTTATGGTCTTGTCAATGGAAGCCGGTTGGCCTGGCACCACATTTAGTTTCCATGGTAACATAGACAAAGCAGGATATCAGTAGGTCTGCCTGGTCCTCAGAGACACCGCGCGCGCACACACACACACACATGCACACACAGTAAACAAAAGCTACTGTAGCATCCCACGTTTCCAATCACCCTCCCACGCCATTCTCAGGCTCTCACCCATCCTAGCCCTGACCAGCAGAATTAACAATATTGTGAATAATGCAGATAATGCTTCATATAATGCATTTGAATTTTCTGAACAATCCTATTACAATCACTTCATGATTTATGTGTGCACTTCTCAGGTGAGGTTTTGTCCCTTGTGTGACTATTTACTGTAGGAAATGAACATGCTTTAAGATAGTTAGGTAGGTTATCACAACATCTAGGGAAATGCTGCATATGAATAAGTGTGCTTTTTAATGATTCACTTCCTATACAAACCTGCTATCCTCCCTCGGCTTGTTTCCTCTACAATATAGATAGCAAAAAATTATATATATGTATATGTGTGTGTGTATATACACTACTGTTCAAAAGTTTGGGGTCACTTAGAAATGTCCTTGTTTTCCATGAAAACATACATGAAATGAGTTGCAAAATGAATAGGAAATATAATCCTGAAGCACCTCCCACAAGTTGGATTGTCTTCATGGGCACTTCTTACGTTCCATACGGTCAAGCTGCTCCCACAACAGCTCAGTAGGGTTGAGAGCCGGTGACTGTGCTGGTCACTCCATTATAGACAGAATACCAGCTGATTGCTTCTTCCCTAAATAGTTATTACAGGAAGAAATTGGCTCCAATTAAGCACTGTACACAGGGTATGGCATGCATGGCGTTGCAAAATGGAGTGATAGCCTTCCTTCTTCAAGATCCCGCTAACCCTGTACAAATCTCCCACTTTACCACCACCGAAGCACCCCCAGACCATCACGTTGTCTCTACCATGCTTGACAGATGGCATCAAGCACTCCTCCAGCATCTTTTCATTTTTTCTGCGTCTCACGAATGTTCTTCTTTGTGATCCGAACACCTTAAACTTAGATTTGTCTGTCCATAACACTTTTCCAATCTTCCTCTGTCAAGTGTCTGTGTTCTTTTGCTCATTATAAACATGGATTAGCTAACACAACGTGCCATTGGAACACAAGAGTGATGGTTGGTTGCTGATCATGGGCCTCTGTAAGCCTATGTAGATATTCCATTAAAAATCAGCCGTTTCCAGCTACAATAGTCATTTACAACATTAACAATGTCTACACTGTATTTCCAATCAATTTGATGTTATTTTAATGGACAGAAAATTGCTTTCATTTCAATGTGACCTCAAACTTTTGAATGGTAGTGTGTGTGTGTGTATATATACAGTACCAGTCAAAAGTTTGGACACATCGAATCATGTAGTAACCAAAATAGTGTTAAACAAATAAAAATATATTTTACATTTGAGATTCTTCAAAGTAGCCACCCTTTGCCTTGATGGCAGCTTTGCACACTCTTGGCATTCTCTCAACCAGCTTCACCTGGAATGCTTTTCCAACAGTCTTGAAGGAGTTTCCATTTTTGCTGAGCACTTGTTGGCAGCTTTTCCTTCACTCTGCGATCCAACTCATTCCAAAACATCTCAATTGGGTTGAGGTCGGGTGATAGTGGAGGCCAGGTCATCTGATGCAGCACTCCATCACTCTCCTTCTTAGTCAAATAGCCCTTACACAGCTTGGTAGTGTGTTGGGTCATTGTCCTGTTGAAAAACAAATGATAGTCCCTCTAAGCTCAAAAACCAGATGGGATGGCGTATCTCTGCAGAAGGCTGTGGTAGCCATGCTGGTTAAGTGTACCTTGAATTTTAAATAAATTACTGTCACCAGCAAAGCACCCTCACACCATCCCACCTCCTCCTCCATGCTTCACGGTGGGAACCACCTACTCTGCGTCTCACAAAGACACACTGAGTCATCAGACCAAAGGACAGTTTTCCACCGGTCTAATGTCCATTGTTTGTGTTTCTTGGCCCAAGCAAGTCTCTTCTTCTTATTGGTGTCCTTTAGTAGTGGCTTCTTTGCAGCAATGATTCACGCAATCTCCTCAGAACAGTTGATATTTTAGATGTGTCTGTCACTTGAACTCTGCATTTATTTGGGCTGCAATCTGAGGTGCAGTTAACTCTAATGAACTTATCCTCTGCAGCAGAGAAAACTCTTCGTCTTCCTTTTCTGTGGCGGTCCTCATGAGAACCAGTTTCATCATAGCGCTTGATGGTTTTTGCGATTGCACTGAAATTTTCCGGATTGACTGACCTTCATGTCTTATAGTAATGATGGACTGTTATTTCTCTTTGCTTATTTGAGCTGTTCTTGCTATAATATGGACTTTGCCCTATTTGGTAAAACTTTCAATCTTCTATATACCACCCCTACCTTGTCACAACACAACTGATTGGCTCAAACACATTAAGAAGGAAAGAAATTCCACAAATTCACTTTTAACAAGGCACACCTGTTAATTGAAATGCATTCCAGGTGACTACCTCATGAAGCTTGTTGAGAGAATGCCAAGACTGTGCAAAGCTGTCATCAAGGCAAAAGGTGGCTACTTTGAAGAATCTCAAATATGAAATATATTTTGATTTGTTTAACACTTTTAGGGTTACTACATGATTCCATATGTGTTATTTCATAGTTTTGATGTCTTTTGATTCTACAATGTAGACTGATACTGTTTATGTATGTATGTATGTATGTATGTATGTATGTATGTATGTATGTATGTATGTATGTATGTATGTATGTATGTATGTATGTATGTATGTATGTGTGTATGTACGTACGTGCGTACGTACAGTGGGGCAAAAAACGTATTTAGTCAGCCACCAATTGTGCAAGTTCTCCCACTTAAAAAGATGAGAGAGGCCTGTAATTTTCATCATAGGTACACTTCAACAATGACAGACAAAAAGAGAATTTTTTTTTAAAATAAATTTATTTGCAAATTATGGTGGAAAATAAGTATTTGGTCACCTACAAAAAAGCAAGATTTCTGGCTCTCACAGACCTGTAACTTATTATTTAAGAGGCTCCTCTGTCCTCCACTCGTTACCTGTATTAATGGCACCTGTTTGAACTTGTTATCAGTATAAAAGACACCTGTCCACAACCTCAAACAGTCATACTCCAAACTCCACTATGGCCAAGACCAAAGAGCTGTCAAAGGACACCAGAAACAAAATTGTAGACCTGCACCAGGCTGGCAAGACTGAATCTGCAATAGGTACGCAGCTTGGTTTGAAGAAATCAACTGTGGGAGCAATTATTAGGTAATGGAAGACCTACAAGACCACTGATAATCTCCCTCGATCTGGGGCTCCACGCAAGATCTCACCCCGTGGGGTCAAAATGATCACAAGAATGGTGAGCAAAAATCCCAGAACCACACTGGGGGACCTAGTGAATGACCTGCAGAGAGCTGGTACCAAAGTAACAAAGCCTACCATCAATAACACACTACGCCGCCAGGGACTCAAATCCTGCAGTGCCAAACGTGTCCCCCTGCTTAAGCCAATACATGTCCAGGCCCGTCTGAAGTTTGCTAGAGAGCATTTGGATGATCCAGAAGAGGATTGGGAGAATGTCATATGGTCAGATGAAACCAAAATATAATTTTTTGGTAAAAACTCAACTCGTTGTGTTTGAAGGACAAAGAATGCTGAGTTGCATCCAAAGAACACCATACCTACTGTGAAGCATGGGGGTGGAAACATCATGCTTTGGGGCTGTTTTTCTGCAAAGGGACCAGGACGACTGATCCGTGTAAAGGAAAGAATAAATGGGGCCATGAGATTTTGAGTGAAAACCTCCTTCCATCAGCAATTGCATTGAAGGTGAAACGTGGCCGGGTCTTTCAGCATGACAATGATCCCAAACACACTGCCCAGGCAACGAAGGAGTGGCTTCTTAAGAAGCATTTCAAGGTCCTGGAGTGGCCTAGCCAGTCTCCAGATCTCAACCCCATAGAAAATCTTTGGAGGGAGTTGAAAGTCCGTGTTGCCCAGCAACAGACCCAAAACATCACTGCTCTAGAGGAGATCTGCATGGAGGAATGGGCCAAAATACCAGCAACAGTGTGTGAAAACCTTGTGAAGACTTACAGAAAACGTTTGACCTCTGTCCTTGCCAACAAAGGGTATATAACAAAGTATTGAGATAAACTTTTGTTATTGACCAAATACTTATTTTCCACCATAATTTGCAAATAAATTCATAAAAAATCCTACAATGTTATTTTCTGGATTTTTTTTCCTCATTTTGTCTGTCATAGTTGAAGTGTACCTATGATGAAAATTACAGGCATCTCTCATCTTTTTAAGTGGGAGAACTTGCACAATTGGTGGCTGAATAAATACTTTTTTGCCCCACTGTATGTATGTATATATATGTATATATACACATGTTTTATTGTCACATACACCAGATAGTTGTGGTGAAATGTGTTGTTTTACAGATAGCTCTGGGTGTTGCATGACAGGCAAAACATGAATAAAGTCATGCCATGTCCAACATCTGCAGTGTTAATCTGAACAGTAGTGCAGGGAACAGTGGTGTGGAAATGATTCCTGGCATGTGTCCAGTCCCTCGTTTACAGAAAGGGATGAAGTCCTTCCCGTCTTTACCTCTCCCTCTGTGTCCCCCTCTCTCTTTTTACTCCCTCTTTTGTTCCCCCCCTCTCTCTTTTTACTCCCTCTTTTGTTCCCCTCCTCTCTCTCGCTTTTTCCTCCCTCCCCCTGTCTATCTAGTTCTCTATCCCCCTCCCTCTATCTCTGCCTCTCCCCCCTTTACTCTCCCCCACTCACCCTCTCTCTCTCCCTTCTCTTCCTAATCTGCCTCGACTTGGCATATTTCAGACAAAAAGAGAGAAATAGAAAAAGATTGGGGAGACCAATCTCCTTGCCGCCATGAAAGTTTATAATCCTTTTTAATGCCAGGGTCAGGACTTCATGGGAAGGATGAGAAACCATCTCTCTCCTCTAATTCTGTATCTCCCTCTACCTACCTATCTTTCCTTCTTTCTCTCCCTCTATTTCTCTCTCTTTCCTCTCGCTCCCTTGCTTCACCTCTTTTCTCTCTCTCTATCTCTCTCTCTCCATCCATTCATGAGCCAGTCTCCCTGTGTGTAAGGCTCAGACAGTGTCTGTGTGATTTGTCTCTGTTTGTTAACAGTCTCTGTTGATGTTTAGATTGTCCATTTCTATCAATGTTCAAAACAGCAAATGCCGTGTTATTGACTCAGATCCCTTTAGCGGGATAGTTTTCATCTACGTCCGGTGAATTGCAGAGCCCCAAATTCAAATTAAATTTCTATAAATATTACATTTTCATGAAATCACAAGTGCAATACACCAAAACACAGCTTAACTTGTTGTTAATCCAGCCGGCGTGTCAGATTTCAAAAAGGCTTTACGGTGAAAGCAAACCAAGCGTTTATGTGAGGACAGCTCTCAGCAGACAAAACATTACAAACAGCTAGCAGCAAAGTAGATTGGTCACGAAAGTCAGAAAAGCAATAAAATTAATCACTTACCTTTGATGATCTTCGTATGTTTGCACTCACAAGACTCCCAGTTACACAATAAATGTTTGTTTTATTCGATAAAGATTCTCTTTATATCCAAAAACCTCCATTTGGTTGGCACATTTTGTTCAGTAATCCACAGGCTCGAGCGGTCACGACGGGCAGATGAAAATTCCAAATAGTATCCGTAAAGTTCGTAGAAACATGTCAGACGTTTTTTATAATCAATCCTCAGGTTGTTTTACAATAAATAATCGATAATATTTCAACCGGACTGTAGCCTTTTCAGTAGAAGAGAGAAAGAAAAGGTCTCGCTCCTGGAGCACGCATGCACACATCTGAGGACATCTGGCTTTCCATTAACGCGATGTGATCATTGTCGCTCATTTTTCCGAATAAAAGCCTGAAACTATGTCTAAAGACTGTTCACACCTTGTGGAAGCCATAGGGAAAGTAATCTGGTTGATATTCCTTTAAATGGAGGATAGGCTTGCAATGGAAAAGAGTAGTTTCAGAAAAACAGCACTTCCTGGTTGGATTTTCCTCAGGTTTTCGCCTGCCATATCAGTTATGTTATACTCACAGACAATATTTTGACAGTTTTGGAAACTTTAGAGTGTTCTCTATCCTAATCTATAGCCACAGTAGAACGAGCCCTATATTGAGATAACTTGAAAAGCCGCTCAGCAAGGAAGAAGCCACTGCTCCAAAACTGCCATAAAAAAGCCAGACTATGGTTTGCAACTGCACATGGGGACAAAGATCATACTTTTTGGAGAAATCTCCTCTGGTCTGATGAAATAAAAATAGAACTATTTGGCCATAATAACCATTGTTATGTTTGGAGGAAAAAGGGGGACGCTTGCAAGATGAAGAACAGCATCATGTTGTGGGGGTGCTTTGCTGCAGGAGGGACTGGTGCACTTCACAAAATAGATGGAAGGGTTAGTGGAAGGTTACCTGAAACGTTTGACCCAAGTTAAACAATTTAAAGGCAATGCTACCAAATACTAATTGAGTGTATGTAAACCTCTGACCCACTGGGAATGTGATGAAAGAAATTTAAGTTTAAATGTATTTGGCTAAGGTGTATGTAAACTTCCGACTTCAACTGTACATATGAGATGAGTAATGCAAGATATGTAAACATTATTAAAGTGACATTATTATAGTGACCATTTATTAAAATGGCCAATAATTTCACGTCTGTGTATGTAGGCAACAGCCTCTCTGTGCTAGTGATGGCTATTTAACAGTCTGATGGTCTTGAGATAGAAGCTGTTTTTCAGTCTCTCGGTCCCTGCTTTGATGCACTTGTACTGACCTCGCCTTCTGGATGATAGTGGGGTGAACAGGCAGTGACATCGAGTGCTGTAGGTGCCCTGGAGGGCAGGTAGTTTGCCCCTGGTGATGCGTTGTACAGACCGCACCACTCTCTGGAGTGCCCTGCGGTTGTGGGCGGTACAGTTGCCGTACCAGGTGGTGATAAAGGTTTGTGAGGGTCTTAGGTGACAAGCCAAATTTCTTCAGCCTCCGGGGAACTTAAAACTTTCCACCTTCTCCACTGCTGTCCCGTCGATGTGGATAGGGGGCTGCTCTGCTGTTTCCTGAAGTCCACAATCACCTCCTTTGTTTTGTTGACATTAAGTGAGAGGTTATTTTCCTGTCACCACACTCCCAGAGCTCTCACCTCCTCCCTGTAGGCTGTCTCGTCGTTGTTGGTAATAAAGCCTACTACAGTTGTGTCGTCTGCAAACTTGATGATTGAGTTAGAGGTGTGCATGGCCACGCAGTCATGGGGGACCAGGGAGTACAGGAGGGGGCTGAGCACACACCCTTCTGGGGCCCCAGTGTTGAGGATCAGCGATGTGGAGATGTTGTTTCCTATCTTCACCAACTGGGTGCGGCCCGTCAGGAAGTCCAGGACCCAATTGCACAGGGCAGGGTTCAGACCCAGGGCCTCAACCTTAATGATGAACTTGGAGTGTACTATGGTGTTGAATGCTGAGCTATAGTCAATGAACAGCATTCTTACATAGGTATTCCTCTTGTCCAGATGGGATAGGGCAGTGTGCAGTGTGATGGAGATTGCATCGTCTGTGGATCTATTGGGGCGGTATGCAAATTGAAGTGGGTCTAGGGTATCAGGTAAGGTGGAGGTGATATGATCCTTAACTAGCCTCTCAAAGCACTTCATGATGACAGAAGTAAGTGCTATGGGGCGATAGTCATTTAGTTCATTTACCTTTGCATTCTTGGGTACAGGAACAATGGTGGCCATCTTGAAGCATGTGGGGACAGCAGACTGGGATAGGGAGAGATTGAATATGTCCGTAAACACACCAGCCAGCTTGTCGGCGCATGCTCTGAGGACACTGCTAGGGATGCCGTCTGGGAGCCCTGAGAGGGTTAAGACGTTTAAATGTCTTACTCACGTCGGCCACAGAGAAGGAAAGCCCACAGTCCTTGGTAGCTGGCTGTGTCAGTAGCACTGTGTTATCCTCCAAGCGGGCAAAGAACGTGAAAACTGCCTGAATGCAACGTCTTTGACTTTGTGATAGTAAGACTGTCGGACAACTGACTAGTAGCTGAAACTCAGAACTTTACTTAGCACTTCCACTGGATAGACAGAAAGCTCCTGACACTAAAACTGTGTAGAGCACCTAGATGAGGTGATTGACAAGAAGAAAGCCTATGGATACACAGAGGTTGATCTAACTCATGAGGAACAGAGAGACATACCTGACAGCTCTAGGGAATGACACTAGGTATTAGGGAAGTATCCTAGGGAAGGACACTGGGGTTTACTTGATAGCTACCTACACAAATAGCTAGCTAGAACAAAGTGTTAATAAGATAAATTCATTTAAAAAGATTAAGGATCCTAGGAAGGATCCTAGGAAAGGACACTAGGTTTTAGGGAAGGATCCTCGGAAAGGGCACTTGGTATTAGGGAAGGATCCTCTGGAAGGGCACTAGGTATTAGGGAAGGACACTAGGTATTAGGAAAGGGTCCTAGGGAAGTACATTAGGTATTTAGGGAAAGACCCTAGGGAAGGACACTAGATATTAGGGAAGAATCCTAGGGATGGACACTAGGTATTAGGGAAGGATACTAGGGAAGAACACTAGCTATTAGGGAAGGATACTAAGGAAGGGCACTAAGTATTAGGGAAAGATGTTAGCTGTGATTAAGGAATGTTTTTGTGATTCATTAAATAATTATTTTACAGTTGTGTGTGTGTATAAGGCTCTGGTATCTCTCTCTCTCTCTCTCTCTCTCTCTCTCTCTCTCTCTCATTAAGCTAAGATGCACAGATAGGTTGATCTAACTCATGAGGGACAGAGATACATATCTGACAGCTCTAGGGAGGAACACTAGATATTAGGAAAGCCTCTCTCTCTCTTTTTGCTCTCATTAAGCTAAGACAAGTCTTTCCCCCCTACTCCCACTACTCCTCCCGGCCTCTCCTCATAATCATTAGCCTTAGATGCTCACTTTAATTCCTGTGCCACTTCAGTGGGACCAACAAACTTCTGTGTGTGTGTGTTGACTAGCTTGAGTTACAGCCGTACTTTCACTCCAACAGCTGTAGACTCCACTTCCTCTCCCCCTGATCCAACACACATTCTCACCCAACCAACCAACACACACACACACACACACACACACACACACACACACACACACACACGTTCTCACCCCATCAACGCAAAAAAAAAAAAAAAAAAAGCTCAAACGCTTTTTGCATGAGCTATTCCTCTCTGGCGTTCCAAAATGTTGACGATTGATCCTATCGATGGTCAGCGACATCCAGGTCAGGTGTTACTGGCAGTCATTACTGTAGCAAATACCACAGCCTTAATGATCTCCATAATACATATAGCCTCATGTTTTGTTTATCTCTTGCTCTTCAGAACTGCTCTTCAGTAGTGAAGGGAGTGGCTCATTCCTTCTGGAAGATATTAACACAGTCCTATAGCGTTTGCTACATGCTTGGGGGGAGTACCTCAGATTTGAAATTGTCTGTGAAAAAGCAGTCTAAGACGTTCAAACGGAGAGGTTTTCTTTGAGTTGCAAGTGACTCCCTGAGGTAACAGAGAGAAGTGCGTGTGTGTGCGTGTGCGTGTGCGTGTGTGTGTGTGTGTGTGTGTGTGTGTGTGTGTGAGAGAGAGACCAAGAGGCTGGAGCTCTTTATAGTATGGGCTTTTATGTCTGCCTCCGTGGAGCAGTGTTCTGTTCTCCGAAGAGAGAGAGAGACACACACACACACACACACACACACACACACAGCACTGATCAGTGGGTAAGAAACACATCCACATCCATCTCCCTGGTGGCCAACCAGTATCCTCCCCAGAGTTGGTTTTTCCAGGCACTTCCAGGTGGCTGTTGTCTTTAAAGGAGCTGTGTTACGATACCCTGCAGCAGAATGCTGGAAGAAATATTAGAGGGGAGTTTTATTGGCTGCTATTGTACCTCCTACTTCAGCAGGGATTTAATAAATTGACTTAAGAACTTCTATGTAACAAAATAAGTAAAAGGAAAAAGGAAATGAAGAAATCTAAAATTGTTCTAAAATTCAGGTAACTTTTTAAAAAATCCTTAGGTTTTCATAAATCCTTGTTGGAAGATTTCTGGAATCGGGAAGGAATATGCAGGACATTCTGGAGTCCTCCAATCTGGGTTTCTGGAAAACATGGGCATTTTTGGAGAGTTTTGTAACCCTATGAAGAAATAATGGATCAATTATATAGGACCCAGACAGGAAGATCACATCAGTGACTCAACCCACTCAAGTGACGCACCCCTCCTAGGGACGGTATGAAAGAGCCCTAGTAAGCCAGTGACTCAGCCCTTGTAATAGGGTTAGAGGCAGAGATTCCCAGTGGAAAGAGGGGAACCGGCCAGGCAGAGACAGCAAGGGCGGTTCGTTGCTCCAGAGCCTTTCTGTTCACCTTCACACTTCTGGGCCAGACTACACTCAATCATATGACCCACTGAAGAGATGAGTCTTCAGTAAAGACTTAAAGGTTGAGACCGAGTTTGCGTCTCTGACATGGGTAGGCAGACCATTCCATAAAAATGGAGCTCTATAGGAGAAAGCCCTGCCTCCAGCTGTTTGCTTAGAAATTCTAGGGACAATTAGGAGGCCTGCGTCTTGTGACCGTAGCGTACGTGTAGGTATGTACGGCAGGACCAAATCAGAGAGATAGGTAGGAGCAAGCCCATGTAATGCTTTGTAGGTTAGCAGTAAAACCTTGACATCAGCCCTTGCCTTGACAGGAAGCCAGTGTAGGGAGGCTAGCACTGGAGTAATATGATCACATTGTTTGGTTCTGGTCAGGATTCTAGCAGCCGTATTTAGCACTAACTGAAGTTTATTTAGTGCTTTATCCTGGTAGCCGGAAAGTAGAGCATTGCAGTAGTGTAACCTAGAAGTGACAAAAGCATGGATACATTTTTCTGCATCATTTTTGGACAGAAAGTTTCTGATTTTTGCAATGTTACGTAGATGGAAAAAAGCTGTCCTTGAAACGGTCTTGATATGTTCTTCAAAAGAGAGATCAGGGTTCAGAGTAACACTGAGGTCCTTCACAGTTTTATTTGAGACGACTGTACAACCATTAAGATTAATTGTCAGATTCAACAGAAGATCTCTTTGTTTCTTGGGACCTAGAACAAGCATCTCTGTTTTGTCTGAGTTTAAAAGTAGAAAGTTTGCAGCCATCCACTTCCTTATGTCTGAAACACATGTTTCTAGCGAGGGCAATTTTGGGGCTTCACCATGTTTCATTGAAATGTACAGCTGTGTGTCATCCGCATAGCAGTGAAAGTTAACATTATGTTTTCGAATGACATCCCCAAGAGGTCAAATATATAGTGAAAACAATAGTGGTCCTAAAACGGAACCTTGAGGAACACCGAAATTTACAGTTGATTTGTCAGAGGACAAACCATTCACAGAGGCAAACTGATGTCTTTCTGACAGATAAGATCTAAACCAGGCCAGAACTTGTCCGTGTAGACCAATTTGGGTTTCCAATCTCTCCAAAAGAATGTGGTGATCGATGGTATCAAAAGCAGCACTATGGTCTAGGAGCACGAGGACCGATGCAGAGCCTCGGTCTGATGCCATTAAAAGGTAATTTACCACCTTCACAAGTGCAGTCTCAGTGCTATGATGGGGTCTAAAACCAGACTGAAGCATTTCGTATACATTGTTTGTCTTCAGGAAGTTAGTGAGTTGCTGCGCAACAGCCTTTTCTAAAAATTTTGAGAGGGATGGAAGATTCGATATAGGCCGATAGTTTTTTATATTTTCTGGGTCAAGGTTTGGCCTTTTCAAGAGAGGCTTTATTACTGCCACTTTTAGTGAGTTTAGTACACATCCGGTGGATAGAGAGCCGTTAATTATGTTCAACATAGGAGGGCCAAGCACAGGAAGCAGCTCTTTCAGTAGTTTAGTTGGAATAGGGTCCAGTATGTAGCTTTGTGACAGTATCAAAAAGGAATTTCGGATTGTTCTTATTTTCCTCAATTAAGTTGGAAAAATAGGATGATCGAGCAGCAGTAAGGGCTCTTCGATACTGCACGGTACTGTCTTTCCAAGCTAGTCGGAAGACTTCCAGTTTGGTGTAGCGCCATTTCCTTTCCAATTTTCTGGAAGCTTGCTTCAGCGCTCGGGTATTTTCTGTATACCAGGGAGCTAGTTTCTTATGAGAAATGTTTTTAGTTTTTAGGGGTGCAACTGCATCTAGGGTATTGCGCAATGTTAAATTGAGTTCATCAGTTAGGTGGTAAACTGATTTTTGTCCTCTGGCTTCCTTGGGTAGATAGAGGGAGTCTGTAAGGACATCAAGGAATCTTTGTGTTGTCTGTGAATTCATAGCACGTATTTTGATGTTCTTTGGTTGGGGTCTGAGCAGATTATTTGTTGCAATTGCAAACATAATAAAATGGTGGTCCGATAGTCCAGGATTATGAGGAAAAACGTTAAGATCCACAACATTTATTCCATGGGACAAAACTAGGTCCAGAGTATGACTGTGACAGTGAGTAGGTCCAGAGACATGTTGGACAAAAACCCACTGAGTCGATTATGGCTTCGAAAGCCTTTTGGAGTGGGTCTGTGGACTTTTCCATGTGAATATTAAAGTCACCTGTAACGGTTTTCTACTATCTCCTCCTCTGACGAAGAGGTGTAGCAAGGATCGGACCAAAATGCAGCGTGTAGATTGCGATCCATGTTTAATGAACAAACGTAAACACGAATCAATACAAACACTACAAAACAAAGAACGTAATGAACGAAACGAAAACCGAAACAGCCTATACTTGTGTAAACTAACAAAGACAGGAACAAAGACACTAAGGACAATCACCCACGAAACACTCAAAGAATATGGCTGCATAAATATGGTTCCCAATCAGAGACAACGATAAACACCTGCCTCTGATTGAGAACCACTCCAGACAGCCATAGACTTTGCTAGATACCTCCACTAAAACACACACCCAATAACTAACAACACCCCAAGACAAAACACACCACAATAAACCCATGTCACACCCTGGCCTGACCAAATAAATAAAGACAAACACAATAATACTTTGACCAGGGCGTGACATCACCAAATGTTAAAATATTATCTTCTATGACTACAAGGTCCGATAGGAATTCAGGGAACTCAATAAGGAACGCTGTATATGGCCCAGGAGGCCTGTAAACAGTAGCTATAAAAAGTGATTGAGTAGGCTGCATAGATTTCATGACTAGAAGCTCAAAAGACGAAAACGGCATTTTGTTTTGTAAATTGAAATTTGCTATCGTAAATGTTAGCAACACCTCCGCCTTTGCGGGATGCAAAGGCGTATGAGGTGATACGTAGGGCCCAGAGTTTTTCCTGGTCAGATCACGTGGCCAAGGATACTCCTAACCCTAACGACAGATAACAGTAGTAATAATAATAGGTGGGATTACGGCGGTCGGCCAGTCAGTCAGAGGGGGTTACTGTCATTTCGCTGGATACAGTCATACTGCCTCTGTGGAGAGGGAGTCATAATCCTTATCTCTCTTTTCAATATGACATTTGTTGCAAAGCTGATGCTATTTTGGTGATATTTTCATTGGGAGCATACTTCATCTATCCCTCCCTCCCTCCCACATCCTGGTCTGTTTTAATGCTTCAGCTCCTCGCTCTCTTTTCTGCTCCTGTGGAACAAGGGAATGACTGAATATGAGGTATGTAAGCCAGAGACTCTGCAGGACGGCCCTACTAGAAGGGATGCCCTTGTTCCTGGCCCACTTGTCACACATACACACACCACTCAGGGCACACCACACCGATACACACACATACTGTTTTGGGGTTATCATAAAGCCGTGTGTGTGGGTGGGCTGCGCCAAAGCATTGTGTATGTGTGAGGTTTCATTTGCGGCCTATGACCCATGCCTGTAATACTATCATCAGGGCGCTGCAATCAATAACAGCAGTGAAGAGAGAAACAGTGAATGACTTATTAATTGGCTAAGGTGAGAAATATGGCTGCCTTGGGAAGAGGACTGAGCAGACCTTGTGTGCCTGGGAGTGTGTCACTTGTTAAATCCACTTCAATCATGAAGGGGATGAAGGGGAGGAGACAGGTTAAAGAAGGATTTTAACCCTGGAGACAATTGAGACATGGATCATGTATGTGTGCCATTCAGAGGGTGGATGGGCAAGAAAAAAATATTCAAGTGCCTTTGAACGGGGTATGGTAGTATGTGCCAGGCGCACTGGTCATGAACTGCAACGCTGCTGGGTTTTTCACGCTCAACAGTTTCTCGTGTGTATCAAGAATGGTCCACTACACAAAGGACATCCAGCCAACTTGAGACAACTGTGGGAAGCAATGAAGTAAACATGGGCCAGCATCACTGTGGAACGCTTTCCACACCTTGTAGAGTCCATGACCTGACTAATTATGGCTGTTCTGAGGGCAACTTAGTATTAAGATGTTCTTAATATTTTTGTACATTCAGGGTATAGCCTAGAGCTGCAGCTGCGTTGAAAACAAGTCCCCCTCTCCACACTGTTAGTTCACAGTGTGTGGCTTTTTGGAGTCTTTCTCATTTTTAACAATACAGTACCTCTTATCCATACTGGCTCAATTCTCTGCAGATGGAGACAGAAGTTAGGCGACAACATCGTGTTCCAGGGAATTGAGGTTTGCTACATTTATGAATCGTGGAACCTGATATTAGTTTGTGCATCCCAAATGACACCCCGTTCTCTTTATAGTGCACTACTTTTGACCAGGGCCCATAGGGTGCCATTTGGGAAGCGTTCAATAACTGTAGAGCAGGGGTATTCAGATCTTACCCTTTGAGGTCCAGACTACTGCTGGTTGCCTGTTCTACCTAATAATTAATTGCACCCAACTGGTGTCCCAGGTCTAAATCAGTCCCTGATTAGAGGGGAACAATGAAAGAAAGTAAGAAAGCGGAACTGTCTTCCATGTCCAGATTTGAATTTGAGGGCTGTAGTCTTCCCCTGTCTGCAGTCTCTCTGACAATGATACAGTATGAACTACTATTAATACCAGCCCGCAGCGAAGGCACTTTTTGCTTATGCTTCCGTTATAAACTATTCATAATACTTATCATTCATTTCCCGTTAGGCCATCTAGCTATATTCCCTATAACTGTTCTTCTAACTAAATCATAATCTGCTTACTTCGCTCTACCTGGTAATTGCTGATAAAACATAGGTAAACACCTTTGAAGTATAATGAACGAATGAATGAACAAATAATTGTTCTGTCTAAAATGAGTTACTAGTGTAGTTGCATGTAATTCGACCAATTAAATGTATTTATTTTTAAACATCGTATATCACCGGTCTAATTGTGGACTGACTAGGAGACCTGTTCAATCCAACACGACACAAAACAACAGGGCTTAACAAAACAACATGGCTACACAAATCAACATGGCTACACAAAACAACAGGGCTTCAAAAAACAACATGGCTACACAAAAACAACAGGGCTTCACAAAAAACATGGCTACACAAAACAACATGGCTTCACAAAACAACAGGGCTTCAAAAAACAACATGGCTACACAAAACAACAGGGCTTCACAAAACAACATGGCTACACAAAAACAACAGGGCTTCACAAAACAACAGGGATTCACAAAACAACATGGCTACACAAAACAACATGGCTACACAAAAACAACAGGGCTTCACAAAACAACATGGCTACACAAAACAACATGGCTACACAAAACAACATGGCTACAAAAAACAACATGGCTACACAAAACAACAGGGCTTCACAAAACAACATGGCTACACAAAACAACATGGCTTCACAAAACAACAGGGCTACACAAAACAACAGGGCTTCACAAAACAACAGGGCTTCACAAAACAACAGGGCTACACAAAACAACAGGGCTACACAAAGCAACAGGGCTTCACAAAACAACAGGGCTTCACAAAACAACAGGCCTACACAAAACAACAGGGCTTCACAAAACAACAGGGCTACACAAAACAACAGGGCTTCACAAAACAACAGAGCTTCAGAAAAATAATTTCCATTGCAGAAATGAATGTAGCGTTAGCCTATATGTTTCCAGTTGATCAGTAGCACAGTTGGATTGTGATTGAAACTTGTTTTCTTCCAGCTTGGGAATTGAATGAAAAGGCATTTAACTCCTAGCTGGGAATCAGTACTAGTGATTGACTAGTTCCCCCCCTAGCCTGTACAACCACGAACGCACACACACGAACACACACACAACACACTCACCCCATCTCTGCATGGTCTAACCACAGTCTGTCATCCATCTCCTATATAGCAGCTGGAGAGTCTATCCATCTCCTCCATTATTCACATGGAGGAAATGGTCATGCCACATTCACATCTGTCCCCCCTGTCACGAAACCCAGACAGCACTGATGGTTCCTTATCAGAACTAAAACCATGACAAATGATCCCTATCTATAGTATAGTCCTCCAGGGGAGTGGTCTGCATGTAACCACTGCATGTTAACTCTTCCATTTCCATGTTGGTCATTTAGCAAACACTCTCATCCAGAGCAACTTGAAGTCAGTTCATTCAACGAGGTAAAACAGTTTGACTGCTAGAACACCACCCAGACAGAGCAGCTTGGAGTTATTGTAAGTTGAGGACGATGTTAGTTGAATCAATGGGCAGATTGATAAGGAAAGGCCTGTCGTTGTATTAGCATTTATATAAGCATGGAGGCTTTTATCACGTAATAACTGTTACGTTCAAAGGGGTGTGATGGCAATGTGGTTTGGTTTTGCCGCGGTAATGTTTGTGTGTGTAAGGTTGTGTGCTTTTCCCTGTTGTTAATCTATACTACATATACGGGGTCTGCACTACAATAGACTGTGTGTGTGTGTGTGTGTGTGTTGCGGTGAATGACGTCTGTGCAGAGTGTACCTAGGGGAAATGAAAAAGGACTAGTTGTTTTTAGACTCCCTGAGAAAGTTGTATTTGTCCGATGTCCTTGCAGGTGCTAAATCAGTCTTATTTTAGTGATGGTGCCTTGCAGGTGTTAAATCAGTCTTATTTTAGTGATGGTGCCTTGCAGGTGCTAAATCAGTCTTATTTTAGTGATGGTGCCTTGCAGGTGCTAAATCAGTCTTATTTTAGTGATGGTGCCTTGCAGGTGCTAAATCAGTCTTATTTTAGTGATGTTGCCTTGCAGGTGCTAAATCAGTCTTATTTTAGTGATGTTGCCTTGCAGGTGCTAAATTGCAGGTGCTAAATCAGTCTTATTTTAGTGATGGTGCCTTGCAGGTGCTAAATCAGTCTTTATTTTAGTGATGGTGCCTTGCAGGTGCTAAATCAGTCTTATTTTAGTGATGGTGCCTTGCAGGTGCTAAATCAGTCTTATTTTAGTGATGGTGCCTTGCAGGTGCTAAATCAGTCTTATTTTAGTGATGGTGCCTTGCAGGTGCTAAATCAGTCTTATTTTAGTGATGGTGCCTTGGCTTAAATCAATCATTGTGTGTATGTGTGTGTGTGTGTGTGTGTGTGTGTGTGTGTGTGTGTGTGTTGCGGTGAGTGACGTCTGTGCAGAGTGTACCTAGGGGAAATGAAAAAGGACTAGTTGTTTTTAGATTCCCTGAGAAAGTTGTATTTGTCCGATGTCCTTGCAGGTGCTAAATCAGTCTTATTTTAGTGATGGTGCCTTGCAGGTGTTAAATCAGTCTTATTTTAGTCATGGTGCCTTGCAGGTGCTAAATCAGTCTTATTTTAGTGATGGTGCCTTGGCTTAAATCAATCATTGTGTGTGTGTGTGTGTGTGTGTGTGTGTGTGTGTGTTGCGGTGAGTGACGTCTGTGCAGAGTGTACCTAGGGGAAATGAAAAAGGACTAGTTGTTTTTAGACTCCCTGAGAAAGTTGTATTTGTCCGATGTCCTTGCAGGTGCTAAATCAGTCTTATTTTAGTGATGGTGCCTTGCAGGTGCTAAATCAGTCTTATTTTAGTCATGGTGCCTTGCAGGTGCTAAATCAGTCTTATTTTAGTGATGGTGCCTTGCAGGTGCTAAATCAGTCTTATTTTAGTGATGGTGCCTTGCAGGTGCTAAATCAGTCTTATTTTAGTCATGGTGCCTTGCAGGTGCTAAATCAGTCTTATTTTAGTCATGGTGCCTTGCAGGTGCTAAATCAGTCTTATTTTAGTGATGGTGCCTTGGCTTAAATCAATCATTGATGTACTAACATGGCCTTCTTTCATCTCCTCCACACACACACACACACACACACACTGTTAGGGAATGCGCAGCAGATGGGTTCACACATACACACTCAAAGGTCACACATGCTCAGAAAACATGCGCAGCAGATGCATGCACACACGTGTTCACATGCGCGGACACACACACAGAGGAAACAGACCGGATGATGGATGTTTTTACCACACAGTAGTCAGATAATGCCTTCACTGTAGTTCTAAGTAACACTGCAGGCAGCAATCCTTCCCTGAGACTTTATAAAGACAACATTTGCTTTCGGTTATCATTTTTAAAATATATTTTTATGCCAGGCTCTCTTGATATACAGCCACATATACTTTGACAGTGCATGGTTCCATTGTCCATCCTCATGTTAATGATTCCAGTAGTTCAGTTAAACAGCTATGAGAAGACATGACAGACTGTACAGTAGTAAACCAGTATACCAGTAGTATACCAGTACTAAACCAGTATACCAGTACTAAACCAGTATACCAGTAGTAAACCAGTATACCAGTAGTAAACCAGTATACCAGTAGTAAACCAGTATACCAGTACTAAACCATGGAGTCTGTTGTTATTGTTTTCTCTGTTCCTTGCTGTGCCTGGAGGAGACAGCCAAGGTCGGCAGCAGGCTAACACACACACACACACACGACTGGGATCTGCTGTGCAGACTGAAGGTGTTACTGGGTTATTGTTTGTGTTCATCCGTTCCCTGTTCCTCCCCTGTAGGCTGGTTTCTACCTCTGTGAGCTTCCCCAAGCCTAATGTCTAGTCAGAGGAGGTTAACGTGAGGAAACATTCTTGTCCTGAAATAGACCTCCGTTCTGCAGCCGCAGGGCCACCACGCTCTTCTCTATTCCCACCACTGTGTGTGTGTGTGTGTGTGTGTGGTGGTGGGGGGGGGGGAGGGGGTGGAAGTGTGAGTTATTTTCGTGTACATTTGTATTTGCTTGTATGAGCAGAAAAATATTTTGTTTCTCTGTAGGTACGTGCAAGTATGTGTTTGTGTGTGTGTGTGTCGATATTGAGGTATATCCTCCGAGCTTGCAGCTTCTCTACCAAGGAGCTGGAGCTACTTCATGTAAAATCCAGACACACTCTCTACAACTAACTACCCTCCAACTCATACACAAGCTGACCAGAGTTCAAGCCTGAGGCACCCACATCTTCAGGCAATTTCCACATGGCCTAGAAGCAGCCCTGTGCTGTGTGCTATATAAGGCCCTGCTAGAGGAAGAAGACAAATTGTCCCAATGCCCATGGGAGCACTGTCCCTCTCTCTCCCTTCTCCTTCTCACTCTCATTCACTCTCGCTCTCTCTCCTTCGCTCTCTCTGCTCTCTCTCCTCGCTCTCCCTCCTCTCTTGCACATATGTCGGTCTCCCCCTCCTTCTCTCTCTTGCTTTATCTTGGTCTCTCTCTTGCTCTTTCCCTCTCCTTTCTCTCTTTCTCAATCTCTCTCCTTCTTTCCCTCTCTTTCTCTGTTTTTCTCGCTCTCCCCTTCGCTCACTCTCTTGCTTGCTCTCTTGCTCTCTCCCCCCTCTCTCACATATCTCTCTCTCTCTGTCTGTCTGTCCAGAAGTGCCCACCTGACCAAGCTCCAGGCTTTAGGAGGAGGCTGCAGATGTAATAACTATTTTCTACCAGGCCAAATGACGGCATGTGGCCTGCTGGATCCCATATGATTGGAGGGTGCTACCAAGGAGCTGGAGCTGCTTCATGTAAAATCCAGACACACTCTCTACAACTAACTACCCTCCAACTCAAACACAAACTGACCAGAGTTCAATCCTGAGGCACCCACATCTTCAGGCAATTTCCACATGGCCTAGAAGCAGCCCTGTGCTGTGTGCTATATAAGGCCCTGCTAGAGGAAGAAGACAAATTGTCCCAATTCCCATGTGAGCAATGTCCCTCTCTCTCCCTTCTCCTCACTCTCTGCTCTCCCCCCTCTCTTTCACATGTCTGTCTGTCTGTGTCCCTCTATCTCTACTTTCTCTCTCTCCTCTCCACTTCTCCCTTCTTCTCTACTCTCTCCTTCCCCACTCTCTCCTTCTTTACCTCTCTCTCCTTCTTTACCACTCTCTCCTTCTCTACCCCTCTCTCCTTCTCTACCTCTCTCTCCTTCTTTCTCTACTCTCTCTCTTCTCTCTCTCCTTCTCTACCACCTCTCTCTCCTTCTACCTCTCTCTCCTTCTCTACCACTCTCTCCTTCTCTACCACTCTCTCCTTCTCTACCTCTCTCCTTCTTTACCTCTCTCCTTCTTTACCTCTCTCCTTCTCTTCTCTCTCCTTCTCTACCACTCTCTCCTTCTCTACCTCTCTCTCCTTCTTTACCTCTCTCTCCTTCTCTACCTCTCTCTCCTTCTCTTACTCCTTCTTCTACCTCCTATCCTTCTTTACCACTCTCTTCTTCTCTACCACTCTCTCCTTCTCTACCACTCTCTTCTCTGCCACTCTCTCCTTCTCTACCACTCTCTCCTTCTCTACCACTCTCTCCTTCCACCTCTCTTACCACTCTCCTTCCTACCACTCTTCCTTCTCTACCTCTCTCCCTACTCTCTCTTTACCTCTCTCTCCTTCTCTACTCTCTCTCCTCTCTACCTCTCTCTCCTTCTCCTACCTCTCTCTTCTTTACCTCTCTCCTTCTTTACCTCTCTCCTTCTCTACCTCTCTCCTTCTCTACCTATCTCTCTCTTCTCTACCACTCTCTCCTTCTCTACCTCTCTCTTCTCTACCCTCTCCTTTACCTCTCTCTCCTTCTACCACTCTCTCCTTCTCTACCACTAGCTCTCCTTCTCTACCTCTCTCTCCTTCTCTACCTCTCTCTCCTTCTCTACCTCTCTCTCCTTCTCTACCTCTCTCTCCTTCTCTACCTCTCTCTCTCTCTTCTCTACCACTCTCTCCTTCTTTACCTCTCTCCTTCTCTACCACTCTCTCCTTCTTTACCTCTCTCTCCTTCTTTATCTCTCCTTCTCTACCACTCTCCTTCTTACCTCTCTCTCCTTCTTTACCACTCTCTTCTCTACCTCTCTCTCTCCTTCTCTACCTCTCTCTCCTTCTTTACCTCTCCTTCTACCACTCTCTCCTTCTCTACCACTCTCTCCTTCTCTACCACTCTCTCCTTCTCTTTCCACTCTCCTTCTCTACCTTCTCTCCTTCTCTACCTCTCTCTCCTTCTCTACTCTCTCCTTTACTCTCTCACTCTCTCTCTTCTTTACCACTCTCTCCTTCTTTACCTCTCTCCTTCTCCTCTCTACCTCCTTCCTACCTCTCTCCCTTCTTTTTACCTCTCTCTTCTCTACCACTCTCTCCTTCTCTACCTCTCTCTCTTCTTACCACTTCTCCTACCTCTCTCCTTCTTACCTCTCTCTTCTCTACCTCTCTCTCCTTCTCTCCTTCACTACCACTCTCTCCTTCTTTACCTCTCTCCTTCTCTACCTCTCCTTCTCTACTCTTCTCCTTCTTTACCTCTCTCCTTCTTTACCACTCTCTTCTCTTCTCCTACCTCTCTCTCCTTCTCTACCTCTCTCTCCTTCTTTACCTCTCTCCTTCTCCTCTCTCCTTCTTTACTCTCCTTCTCTACCTCTCTCTCCTTCTTTACCACTCTCCTTCTTTACCTCTCTCTCTCCTTCTTCTTCTCTCCTTCTTTACCTCTCCTCTTTCTACCTCTCTCCCTTCTTTACCACTCCACTCTCCTTCCCTACCTCTCTCTCCTTCTCTACCACTCTCTCTCTCTCTCTCCTTCTCTACCACTCTCTCCTTCTCTACCTCTTCTCCTTCTACCACTCTCTCTTCTTTACCACTCTCTCCTCTTTACCCTCTCTCTCTCCTTCTCTACCTCTCTCTCCTTCCTCTCTCCTTCTCCACTACCTCTCTCTCTCTCTCCTTCTCTCTCTTCCTCTCTCTCTCTCCTTCTCTACTCTCTCCTTCTACCTCTCTCTCCTTCTTTACCTCCTTCTCTCCTCTTCTCTTCTTTACCTCTCTCTCCTTCTCCTTCTCTACCTCTCTCCTTCTCCTACCACTCTCTCCTTCTCTACCTCTCTCTCTCTTCTCCTTCTCTCCTTCCTACCACTCTCTCCTCTCTACCACTCTCCTTCCTACCTCTCTCTCCTTCTACCACTCTCTCCTTCTTTACCACTCTCTCCTTCTCTACCACCTCTCTCCTTCTCTTTACCACTCTCTCCTTCTTTACCACTCTCTCTCCTTCTCTTCTCTACCTCTCTCTCTCTACTTCTTTACCACCTCTCTCTCCTCTCTACCTCTCTCTCCTTCTCTCCTTCTTTACCTCCTCCCTTCTCTACCTCTCTCTCCTTCTTTACCTCTCTCTCCTTCTCTACCACTCTCTCCTTCTCTACCTCTCTCTCCTTCTCTACCTCTCTCCCTTCTCTACCACTCTCTCCTTCTTTACCTCTCTCTCTTCTTCTACCACTCTCTCCTTCTTTACCTCTCTCTCCTTCTCTACCTGTCTCTCCTTCTTTACCACTCTCTCCTTCTCTACCTCTCTCTCTCTTCTTCTCTACCTCTCTCTCCTTCTCTACCTCTCTCTCCTTCTTTACCTCTCTCTCTCTCCTCCTCTTTACCTCTCTTCTCTACCTCTCTCTCCTTCTCTACCTCTCTCTCCTTCTCTACCACTCTCTCCTTCTCTCCTTCTCTACCTCTCTCTTTACTCCTTCTTTACCTTCCTTCTACCTCTCTCTCCTTCTCTTACCTCTCTCTCTCCTTCTCCTTCTCTACCCTCTCTCCTTCTTTACCACTCTCTCCTTCTCCTTCTTTACCACTCTCCTCTTTACCTCTTCTCTACCACTCTCTCCTTCTCCTTCTTTACCTCTCTCCTTCTTTACCTCTCTCTCCTTCTTTACTACCTCTCTCTCCTTCTTTACCTCTCTTCTTTACCACTCCTCCTTCTTTACCACTCTCTCCTTCTCTACCACTCTCTCCTCTTCTCTTCTTCTCTCCTCTCTTTACCTCTCTCCTTCCTTCTTTACCTCTCTCCTCTTTACCTTCTCCTACCTCTCTCCTTCCTTCTACCTCTCTCCTTCTTACCTACCACTCTCTCCTTCTCTACCTCTCTCTCTTCCTTCTCTTCCTCCTCTCTCTCCTTCTTACCTCTCTCTCCTTCTCCTTCTTTACCTCTCTCTCCTTCTTTACCTCTCCTTCTCTACCACTCTCTCCTTCTCTACCTCTCTCTCCTTCTCTACCTCTCTCTCCTTCTCTACCTCTCTCTCCTTCTTTACCTCTCTCTTCCTTCTTTCTCTACCTCTCTCTCCTTCTTCTTTACCACTCTCTCCTTCTCTACCTCTCTCTCCTTCTCTACCTCTCTCTCCTTCTCTACCACTCTCTCCTTCTCTACCTCTCTCTCCTTCTCTACCACTCTCTCCTTCTCTACCTCTCTCTCCTTCTTTACCTCTCTCTCCTTCTTTTACCACTCTCTCCTCTCTACCACTCTCTCCTTCTTTACTTCTCTCCTTCTCTACCACTCTCTCTCTCTTCTTTACCCACTCTCTACTTTACCACTCTCTCCTTCTCTACCACTCTCTCCTTCTTTACCACTCTCTCTTTACCTCTCTCTCCTTCTCTACCTCTCTCCTTCTCTACCTCTCTCTCCTTCTTTACCTCTATCCTCTTTACCACTCTCTCCTTCTCTACCACTCTCTCCTTCTCTACCACTCTCCTTCTCTACCTCCTCTCCTTCTCCTTCTCTCTCTCTCCTTCTCTACCTCTCTCTCCTTCTCTACCTCTCTCTTCTTCCTTTACTCCTCTCTCCTTCTTTACCTCTCTCCTCCTTCTACCTTCTTTACCACTCTCCTTCCTTCTTCTCTACCTCTCCTTCTCCTTCTCTACCTCTCTCTCCTTCTTACCTCTCTCTACCTTCTCTACCTCTCTCTCTCCTTCTCTACCACTCTCTCCTTCTTTCCTTCTCCTTCCTACCACTCTCTCCTTCTTTACCACTCTCTCCTTCTTTACCACTCTCTCCTTCTCTACCACTCTCTTCTTTACCTCTTTCTTCTTTACCACTCTCTCTCTTCTCTACCTCTCTCTCTTCTTTACTTCTCTACCACCACTCTTCTTTACCTCTCTCCTTCTCTACTCACTCTCTCCTTCTCTACCTACTCTCTCCTTCTCTTTACCACTCTCTCCTTCTTTACCTTCTCCTTCTCTACCTTCTCTTTTTTACTTCTCTACTCTCTCTCTCCTTCTCTACCTCTCTCTCCTTCTCTACCTCTCTCTCTCCTTCTCTACCTCTCTCTCTCTTTCCTTCTACCTCTTTCTTTATCTCCTTCTTCTCTTTCTTTACCTCTCCTTCTTCTCTACCTCTCTCTCCTTCTACTCTCTCTCCTTCTTTACCTCTCTCTCCCTTCTTTCTTTACCACTTCCTTCTCTACTCTCTCCTTCTCTACCTCTCTCTCTCTCCCACTTCTCTTCTCCTTCTTTACCACTCTCTCCTTCTTTACTTCTCTCCTTCTCTACCACTCTCCTTCTTTACCTCTCTCTCCTTCTTTACCACTCTCTCCTTCTCTACCACTCTCTCCTTCTCTACCTCTCTCTACCACTTCTTTACCTCTATCCTTCTTTACCACTCTCCTTCTCCACCTCTCTCTCCTTCTCTGCCTCCTTCTCTACTCTCTCTCCTTCTCTACCACTCTCTTCTCTACTTCTTTACCCTCTCTCTCCTTCTTTACCACTCTCCTTCTCTACCTCTCTCTCCTTCTCTACCACTCTCTCCTTCTTTACCTCTCTCTCCTTCTTTACCTCTCTCTCCTTCTCTACCACTCTCTCCTTCTTTACCACTCTCTCCTTCTCTACCTCTCTCTCCTTCTCTACCTCTCTCCTTCTTTACCTCTCTCTCCTTCTTTACCTCTCTCTCCTTCTCTACCTGTCTCTCCTTCTACCTCTTCTTTATCTCTTCCCTACCACTCTCTCCTTCTTTACCTCTCTCTCCTTCTCTACCTCTCTCTTCCTTCTTTACCACTCTCTCCTTCTCTACCTCTCTCCTTCTCTACCTCTCTCTCCTTCTTTACCACTCTCCTTCTCTACCTCTCTCTCCTTCTTTACCTCTCTCTCCTTCTTTACCTCTCTCTCCTTCCCTACCACTCTCTCCTTCTCTACCACTAGCTCCTTCTCTACCTCTCTCTCCTTCTCTACCTCTCTCCTTCTCTACCACTATCTCCTTCTCTACCTCTCTCTCCTTCTCTACCACTCTCTCCTTCTCTACCACTCTCTCCTTCTCTACCACTCTCTCCTTCTCTACCACTCTCTCCTTCTTTACCACTCTCTCCTTCTCTACCACTCTCTCCTTCTTTACCACTCTCCTTCTTTACCACTCTCTCCTTCTCTACCACTCTCTCCTTCTCTACCTCTCTCTCCTTCTTTACCTCTCTCTCCTTCTCTACCTCTCTCTCCTTCTCTACCTCTCTCTCCTTCTCTACCTCTCTCTCCTTCTCTACCTCTCTCTCCTTCTTTACCTCTCTCCTTCTTTACCTCTCTCCTTCTTTACCTCTCTCCTTCTTTATCTCTCTCCTTCCCTACCACTCTCTCCTTCCCTACCACTCTCTCCTTCCCTACCTCTCTCTCCTTCCCTACCACTCTCTCCTTCTCTACCACTAGCTCCTTCTCTACCTCTCTCTCCTTCTCTACCTCTCTCTCCTTCTCTACCTGTCTCTCCTTCTCTACCTCTCTCTCCTTCTTTACCTCTCTCCTTCTTTACCTCTCTCTCCTTCTCTACCTCTCTCTCCTTCTCTACCTCTCTCTCCTTCTCTACCTCTCTCTCCTTCTTTACCACTCTCTCCTTCTTTACCACTCTCTCCTTCTCTACCACTCTCTCCTTCTTTACCTCTCTCTCCTTCTTTACCACTCTCTCCTTCTCTACCTCTCTCCTTCTCTACCTCTCTCTCCTTCTTACCTCTCTCTCCTTCTTTACCACTCTCTCCTTCTCTACCACTCTCCTTCTCTACCTCTCTCTCCTTCTCTACCACTCTCTCCTTCTTTACCTCTCTCTCCTTCTTTACCACTCTCTCCTTCTCTACCTCTCTCTCCTTCTCTACCTCTCTCTCCTTCTCTACCTCTCTCTCCTTCTCTACCTCTCTCTCCTTCTTTACCTCTCTCTCCTTCTCTACCACTCTCCTTCTTTACCTCTCTCTCCTTCTTTACCACTCTCTCCTTCTCTACCACTCTCTCCTTCTCTACCTCTCTCTCCTTCTCTACCACGCTCTCCTTCTTTACCTCTCTCTCCTTCTTTACCTCTCTCCTTCTTTATCTCTCTCCTTCCCTACCACTCCACTCTCCCTTCCCTACCACTCTCTCCTTCCCTACCTCTCTCTCCTTCCCTACCACTCTCTCCTTCTCTACCACTAGCTCCTTCTCTACCTCTCTCTCCTTCTCTACCTCTCTCTCCTTCTCTACCTGTCTCTCCTTCTCTACCTCTCTCTCCTTCTTTACCTCTCTCCTTCTTTACCTCTCTCTCCTTCTCTACCTCTCTCTCCTTCTCTACCTCTCTCTCCTTCTCTACCTCTCTCTCCTTCTTTACCACTCTCTCCTTCTTTACCACTCTCTCCTTCTCTACCACTCTCTCCTTCTTTACCTCTCTCTCCTTCTTTACCACTCTCTCCTTCTCTACCTCTCTCTCCTTCTCTACCTCTCTCTCCTTCACTACCTCTCTCTCCTTCTTTACCACTCTCTCCTTCTCTACCACTCTCTCCTTCTCTACCTCTCTCTCCTTCTCTACCACTCTCTCCTTCTTTACCTCTCTCTCCTTCTTTACCACTCTCTCCTTCTCTACCTCTCTCCTTCCTTCTCTACCTCTCTCTCCTTCTCTACCTCTCTCTCCTTCTCTACCTCTCTCTCCTTCTTTACCTTCTCTCTTCTCTACCTCTCTCTCCTTCTTTACCTCTCTCCTTCTTTACCTCTCTCCTTCTTTACCACTCTCTCCTTCTCTACCACTCTCTCCTTCTTTACCTCTCTCTCCTTCTCTACCACGCTCTCCTTCTTTACCTCTCTCTCCTTCTTTACCACTCTCTCCTTCTCTACCTCTCTCTCCTTCTCTACCTCTCTCTCCTTCTTTACCTCTATCCTTCTTTACCACTCTCTCCTTCTCTACCTCTCTCTCCTTCTCTACCACTCTCTCCTTCTTTACCACTCTCTCCTTCTTTACCACTCTCCTTCTCTACCTCTCTCTCCTTCTCTACCACTCTCTCCTTCTTTACCTCTCTCTCCTTCTCTACCACTCTCTCCTTCTTTACCACTCTCTCCTTCTTTACCACTCTCTCCTTCTCTACCACTCTCTCCTTCTTTACCTCTCTCTCCTTCTTTACCACTCTCTCCTTCCCTACCACTCTCTCCTTCCCTACCTCTCTCTCCTTCCCTACCACTCTCTCCTTCTTTACCTCTCTCTCCTTCTCTACCTCTCTCTCCTTCTTTACCACTCTCTCCTTCTCTACCTCTCTCTCCTTCTCTACCTCTCTCTCCTTCTTTACCACTCTCTCCTTCTCTACCTCTCTCTCCTTCTCTACCTCTCTCTCCTTCTTTACCTCTCTCTCCTTCCCTACCACTCTCTCCTTCTCTACCACTAGCTCCTTCTCTACCTCTCTCTCCTTCTCTACCTCTCTCTCCTTCTCTACCTGTCTCTCCTTCTCTACCTCTCTCTCCTTCTTTACCTCTCTCCTTCCCTACCACTCTCTCCTTCCCTACCACTCTCTCCTTCCCTACCACTCTCTCCTTCCCTACCTCTCTCTCCTTCCCTACCACTCTCTCCTTCTTTACCTCTCTCTCCTTCTCTACCTCTCTCTCCTTCTTTACCACTCTCTCCTTCTCTACCACTCTCTCCTTCTCTACCTCTCTCTCCTTCTCTACCACTCTCTCCTTCTTTACCTCTCTCTCCTTCTCTACCACTCTCTCCTTCTTTACCACTCTCTCCTTCTCTACCACTCTCTCCTTCTTTACCACTCTCTCCTTCTTTACCACTCTCTCCTTCTCTACCACTCTCTCCTTCTCTACCTCTCTCTCCTTCTCTACCTCTCTCTCCTTCTTTACCTCTATCCTTCTTTACCACTCTCTCCTTCTCTACCTATCTCTCCTTCTCTACCTCTCTCTCCTTCTCTACCTCTCTCTCCTTCTTTACCACTCTCTCCTTCTCTACCTCTCTCTCCTTCTCTACCTCTCTCTCCTTCTCTACCTCTCTCTCCTTCTCTACCTGTCTCTCCTTCTCTACCTCTCTCTCCTTCTTTACCTCTCTCTCCTTCTTTACCACTCTCTCCTTCTCTACCACTCTCTCTCTTCTTTACCACTCTCTCCTTCTCTACCTCTCTCTCCTTCTCTACCTCTCTCCTTCTTTACCACTCTCTCCTTCTCTTCCACCACTCTCTCCTTCTTTACCACTCTCTCCTTCTTTACCACTCTCTCCTTCTCTACCACTCTCTCCTTCTTTACCTCTCTTTCATTCTTTACCTCTCTCTCCTTCTCTACCTCTCTCTCCTTCTCTACCTCTCTCTCCTTCTTTACCTCTATCCTTCTTTACCACTCTCTCCTTCTCTACCTCTCTCTCCTTCTCTACCTCTCTCTCCTTCTCTACCACTCTCTCCTTCTCTACCACTCTCTCCTTCTCTACCTCTCTCTCCTTCTCTACCTCTCTCTCCTTCTCTACCTCTCTCTCCTTCTCTACCTCTCTCTCCTTCTTTACCTCTCTCTCCTTCTTTACCTCTCTCTCCTTCTCTACCTCTCTCCTTCTTTACCTCTCTCCTTCTTTACCTCTCTCCTTCTCTACCTCTCTCTCCTTCTCTACCTCTCTCTCCTTCTCTACCACTCTCTCCTTCTCTACCTCTCTCTCCTTCTCTACCTGTCTCTCCTTCTCTACCTCTCTCTCCTTCTTTACCTCTCTCTCCTTCTTTACCACTCTCTCCTTCTCTACCACTCTCTCCTTCTTTACCACTCTCTCCTTCTCTACCTCTCTCTCCTTCTCTACCACTCTCTCCTTCTTTACCACTCTCTCCTTCTCTACCACTCTCTCCTTCTTTACCACTCTCTCCTTCTTTACCACTCTCTCCTTCTCTACCACTCTCTCCTTCTTTACCTCTCTTTCATTCTTTACCTCTCTCTCCTTCTCTACCTCTCTCTCCTTCTCTACCTCTCTCTCCTTCTTTACCTCTATCCTTCTTTACCACTCTCTCCTTCTCTACCTCTCTCTCCTTCTCTACCTCTCTCTCCTTCTCTACCACTCTCTCCTTCTCTACCACTCTCTCCTTCTCTACCTCTCTCCTTCTCTACCTCTCTCTTTCTCTACCTCTCTTCTCTACCTCTCTCCTTCTTTACCTCTCTCTCCTTCTTTACCTCTCTCTCCTTCTCTACCTCTCTCCTTCTTTACCTCTCTCCTTCTCTACCTCTCTCCTTCTCCTTCTCTCCTTCTCTACCACTCTCTCCTTCTCTACCACTCTCTCCTTCTCTACCTCTCTCTCCTTCTCTACCTCTCTCTCCTTCTCTACCTCTCTCCTCTCTCTCCTCCTCTCTTTCTCTTACCTCTCTCTCCTTCTTTACCTCTCTCTCCTTCTCTACCTCTCTCCTTCTTACCTCTCTCCTTCTCTACCTCTCTCCTCTCTACCTCTCTCCTTCTCTACCTCTCTCTCCTTCTCTACCACTCTCTCATTCTCTACCTCTCTCTCCTTCTTTGCCTCTCTCTTTTCTCTCCTTCTCTGTCCTCTCTCCTTTTATACCTCTCTCTCCTTCTCTAGCTCTCTCTCCTTCTCTAGCTCTCTCTCCTCTCCTTCTCTAGCTCTCTCTCCTCTCCTTCTCTAGCTCTCTCTCCTCTCCTTCTCTAGCTCTCTCTCCTTCTCTAGCTCTACCGTCTTTCTCTCCCTCTCGCTCCCCTCTCTTTCTTTCTCTCTCTCCCTCTGTCCAGCAGTGCCCCCCAGGCCAAACAACAACATGTGGCCTGCTGGATCCTATGTGATTGTGAGGGTGTGATGTGACGTTGAGGGCTGGGATCAGGCCTTTGTCTTTCTGCTCTCAATGTGGCATATACACATATTTTGGTACCCCAGTAATTCTGCGTCACAATCCTATCTCTCTATTTCAGATGCTGAAATTGCCATCTCATTGTTTGGTTCAGCTAACCTGTAAATCTGGCGCCACAATTCCCAGACAGTTTCTAGAATGATGGGGAGGGAGGGGTGTTGTTGTTATTGCTGACTCTGTCTTTGTAAAGTAACTTGGTGTGCCAGGCCTATCTATTTCCAGATCCTGTATAAAACAACCTAGCTCCCAGACATCAAGGGGTCTGTCCTTAACACTTCCTTGAAAAGCCTTTGGGTCACATGACAAACGGGTCAGTGTTGAGCCAGAATGACGGCACAGTTTCACTGGAAGGAATGTGCCACCGTGCCCGCCACATGGGTAGCTAAATGTTATTTTAATTCTGTGTGCTCTGTAGAACGAAGCATCTGCCTGGGTTGCTAGGCTGTGATGATGATGATGCTGATGATGTTGATGATAAGAGACGAGGAGGGTGGTAGACAGCTAAAGGATTTCACTGGAAGCATTAGGGACCAATAGGAAAGGCTGCTAGGTTTTTGAGTGTGTGTCGCATGGGGAGCAATGTTAACAGACAAACGTAAGCGTGCACACACACATACACACACACACATGCACAGTGCTTAACTAGTAAATCGGGACGAGCCGGAACAGAAAGTGAGCACGAGAGAGGTACAATGACGTAGAATTGCATGAAATTAGTTTATAAAATACCAACATTTTCCTGGACCCTAGGCCACTATAAAGCTTTGCATGCATACCATCGCATTTGTGTAACGACAGAGCCGTACAGTAGAGGCCCTTACAGGAGTTGCACACGTGATAATTTTTTTTTGTGGCCTAGGGTCCGGGAAAATGTTGGCCTTTTATAAATGGATTTCATGCCATTTCTACATCATCTTACATGACTGGAGACTTTGCCATAATGCGTTTAAGTCAACTGGGAAATCGGGGAAAAAACGAGCTCAGACTACGGTGAATATTCGTTTTGAACGGTCATTCAACTCGGAATTCCATGTCGGGAACTCAGGCCTCTTTCTAGAGCTCCGACTTTCCGACCTGAAGATCACTGAGTCATGATTCAACCTTGTTTTTTTTCAGAATTCCCAGTTTTCTTGAAATCACCATAATACCGCACAAATGATGGAAATGACAGGCTACTTTGACACTGACAAACTGAGAATCTGAGATCAATAAAAATGACCTTGTCTTGAATTCATCAATCACCTAGGTGTGTGAAGACATACAGTGGGGCAAAAAAGTATTTAGTCAGCCATCAATTGTGCAAGTTCTCCCACTTAAAAAGATGAGAGAGGCCTGTAATTTTCATCATAGGTACACTTCAACTATGACAGACAAAATGAGAAAAAAAATCCAGAAAATCACATTGTATGATTTTGAATGAATTTATTTGCAAATGGACCACAACATGGACCAAATGGATATTGACATTTAATCAACCCAGCACAAAGTATTTATGGATTGGCTGTATGATTCATAACAGGGTTTGTTTTCACATCACTGTTACTTTTATAGGAGATCGGAGGGTTAGTACTGTGTAAATAGAGTATTCAGGCTAGATCAATGGCAATTCCACTGAGGGGTCAGACATATTAACCTCCTTCCACTGACTGGGAAAGGGGGATACCTAGTCAGTTGTACAACTGAATGCATTTAACTGAAATGTGTCTTCCGCATTTAACCCAACCCCTCTGAACCATAGAGGTGCGGAGAGGTGCTTATTAATCTGGGTGGCCATCTGGGAGAAAATAATATATTTTAACCAAATAATATCATTCAGGGGCTATTTTAACCCTTCATCCATATATACACATAGATTTAAATCTGTTGGGCCACGTGCCAAGATTCATGCCATGATAAAGACTGTTCCATTTCAGGCCTACAGTTCTTAACTTAATCCGAAATCACCCAGCTATCAGACAAAGCCGTCTTTGCTCTCATGTGATAACAATTCCTCACACATTTCTCTCATGGTTATAATTTGTCATCTTCTCTGATGGATCACCCCCCATTAAGATGTTTTATGTTAAGTAGAGGATGATGATCGTACTGCTCTCTCTCTGTCTTCCACCCCTGGGAACCATTCAAACCCCATTCACCCTCTCCCACTGAGCCTCTCTATACACCTACTTAAAGCCATTCGTTTTGCTGTGAGGAGAGGCCATCCTTCACTGTTGACTGTCTAAATGAGCCTATACATTCCCATAGGCAATCAACTCCCATAATGAATATTAATATCTGCTGCTCACAACCACTGTGGTGAATTTGATGTCAAATGTTCCATGAAAAAAACGCTGTTCTACCACAATTAAGAATTTAGTGGCATTTTGGCTACTATTGCTTTGTTTAAAGCATCCACTTCCTTAATGGTTAATCATAATATAAACATAAAGATGGATTATGTGACCGATGAGATGGATGTATTCCTCATTATTCATTGTTTGGCTCTCCTGAGGAGAGAGGAAGCAGCATGCTAGCTAGCTAACTAGGCTAGCTACTGTACTATACTGTACCACCTTGCTGATTGCAAAGAGCCATGCACCTTCTTTATGGGATATGTACACTAAAGGGAAGACAGGACAATCTACACACTTTTTTTTTTTGTTGCAGGCTTTTATTTATTTTTTGCCGTTGACATAAGCCACGACTTGTTTTATTGTCAATACCCGCACACTGTTTGGTCTGTTCTGTTGTTGTCTGCTGTCTGATTCACAGCAGTCCTGAAACTAATTGCCCTAGTGGGATGAATAAAGATGAATAAAGACTTGTTAATGATTCCTGTGTTCTGTGAACACTTGGGAATACATAGTGGGCAGGTTTCTACTGTTTGCACCTTTTGAAATCCACTGGCTACGTGTGGTACCCCAAACTGTGACATATTATTGTAATAAAGTATGTCTATTAATGTGACATATATTATTGTAATAGAGTATGTCTATTAATGTGACGTATATTATTGTGATAGAGTATGTCTATTAATGTGACATATATTATTGTGATAGAGTATGTCTATTAATGTGACTTATATTATTGTGATAGAGTATGTCTATTAATGTGACATGTAATAGAGTATGCCTATTAATGTGACATATATTATTGTGATAAAGTATGTCTATTAATGTGACATATATTATTGTGATAGAGTATGTCTATTAATGTGACATATAATAGAGTATGTCTATTAATGTGACGTATATTATTGTGATAGAGTATGTCTATTAATGTGACAGATAATAGAGTATGTCTATTAATGTGACGTATATTATTGTAATAAAGTATGTCTATTAATGTGACATATATTATTGTAATAAAGTATGTCTATTAATGTGACATATATTATTGTAATAGAGTATGTCTATTAATGTGACATATATTATTGTGATAGAGTATGTCTATTAATGTGACTTATATTATTGTGATAGAGTATGTCTATTAATGTGACTTATATTATTGTGATAGAGTATGTCTATTAATGTGACTTATATTATTGTAATAAAGTATGTCTATTAATGTGACGATTTCTTCCCTTTCTCTCTCTTTCACAGTCCCATAGAATCCTGTCAGAATTTCTACAAAGATTTCACGTTACAGATCGACATGTTCTTCAATGTCTTCTTCCTCCTCTACTTTGGGCTGCGGGTAAGTACTAAAGCCCTATTAAAACACACACACACACTCACACTCACACACCTACCTCTCTCTAAAGGCAGGAGAACTATTGTCATAATACTGACTTGGTGTTCTCCCAAAGCCAGCGTTCCATTGGAGAAAAAGCCTGCCTGAAACCCTCAATGAATAAATAAAGTCCTAAGCTGCTTATGGCAGTCACGACTCCACATGAATCACATCACTGACTAAGATCTATTCACAAACAACATGCTGTATGTCAGGGGACGATGCTGAGAAACTGATAGCCTGATCGTTATGTTTTATAGAACTGAACTGTTCTAGTGGCAACTTTAGTTCAGTATGTTAAGAGTCCAAGGTACTCTTTAGATACAGTATATTAAATTAAAATGCATGTATTATGTTGCTATATTGATAAGGTTAAAAATAAAACATGAACTGTATATAATACGAGGATTAGATAGACTTGCCATTTTTTTCATAGTCTTTATAAGATGATAATAGCGCATTACAAAGCGGTCATACATGCTCATGATAACTGTTTTAATGCATTATAATTGCATCATAAGTCATTGTACTGTGAACTGAGGCGAGATATAGAAGCAAGAATTCATGTCGGTAACAAATTTAACCTGCAGCATGGACTTAAAGGAAGGTTTTACCAACATGAATTGTTACGTCTATGTCTCCCCTCAGTTCATAGCAACCAAAGATAAGTCTTATGATACATTATAACTGCATCAATTAGGGTTGTCACAATACCAGTATTGCGATACTATGAAGTAAGCAAGGAAAGAAAACATAAAGCAGAGTTTATTTATTGAAGAGTCCTAATGTCACATTTGACATAAAGTAGCTTTTTAAAGGACCTTAGACTGTAGTCTTCTTTGTGTTTTCCAGGCTTTAAGTGAGGTGTTACCATTCTATTTCTTCTTCAGTTCATAGCTGCCAATGATAAGCTGTGGTTCTGGCTGGAGGTCAACTCAGTGGTGGACTTCTTCACTGTTCCTCCTGTCTTCGTATCGGTCTACTTGAATAGGAGCTGGCTGGGTAAGAATGGACCTTCTTCACTCTCCCTCTCTCTATATTTCTCTCCATCTCTCTACAATGACTCAGTGACTTAGAGCAGTGTGACAGAAGTCTTTCTGTGGTGAAGTATTGTACCTGAAATATGATGAATATGGTGTCATGACTAGAGGTCGACCGATTATGATTTTTCAACGCCGATACTGATTATTGGAGGACAACAACAAAAAAGTTGATACCGATTAATCGGCCGATTATTTAAAGAAAATGTATTTGTAATAATGACAATTACAACAATACTGAATGAACACTAATTTTAACTTAATATAATACATCAATAAAATCAAATAAATAATGAAACATGTTCAATTTGGTTTAAATAATGCAAAAACAAAGTGTTGGAGAAGAAAGTAAAAGTGCAATATGTGCCATGTAAGAAAGCTAACATTTAAGCTCCTTGCTCAGAACATGGGAACATATGAAAGCTGGTGGTTCCTTTTATCATGAGTCATCAATATTCCCGGGTAAGAAGTTTTAGGTTGTAGTTATTATAGGAATTATAGGACTATTTCTCTCTATACCATTTGTATTTCATATACCTTTGACTATTGGAAGTTCTTATAGGCACTTTAGTATTACCAGTATAACAGTATAGCTTCCGTCCCTCTCCTTGCCGCTACCTGGGTTCGAACCAGGAACACATCGACAACAGCCACCCTCGAAGCAGCTTTACCCATGCAGAGCAAGGGGAACAACTACTCCAAGTCTCAGAGCGAGTGACGTTTGAAATGCTATTAGCGCACACCCCGCTAACTAGCTAGCCATTTCACATCGGTTACACCAGCCTAATCTCGGGAGTTGATAGGCTTGAAGTCATAAACAGCTCAATGCTTGAAGCATTGCGAAGAGCTGCTGGCAAAACCCACGAAAGTGCTGTTTGAATGAATGCTTACGAGCCTGCTGGTGCCTACCATCGCTCAGTCAGACTGCTCTATCAAATCATAGACTTAATTATAGCATAATAACACACAGAAATACGAGCCTTAGGTCATTAATATGGTCGAATCCGGAAACTATAATTTCCAAAACAAAACTTTATTCTTTCAGTGAAATACGGAACCGTTCCGTATTTTATCTAACGGATGGCATCCCTAAGTCTAAATATTCCTGTTACATTGCACAACCTTCAATGTTATGTCATAATTACGTACAATTCTGGCAAATTAGTTCGCAATGAGCCAGGCGGCCCAAAATGTTGCATATACCCTGACTCTGCGTGCAATGAACGCAAGAGAAGTGACACAATTTCACCTGGTTAATATTGCCTGCTAACCTTTCTTTTAGCATTAATATGCAGGTTTAAAAATATTTACTTCTGTGTATTGATTTTAAGAAAGGCATTGATGTTTATGGTTAGGTATACGTTGGAGCAACGACAGTCCTTTTTCGCGAATGCGCACAGCATCAATTATATGCAACGCAGGACGCGCTAGATAAACTAGTAATATCATCAACCATGTGTAGTTATAACTAGTGATTATGATTGATTGATTGTTTTTTATAAGATAAGTTTAATCCTAGCTAGCAACTTACCTTGGCTTCTTACTGCATTCGCGTAACAGGCAGGCTCCTCGTGAGGCAGGTGGTTAGAGCGTTGGACTAGTTAACCGTAAGGTTGCAAGATTGAATCCCTGAGCTGACACATTAAAAATCTGTCGTTCTGCCCCTGAACAAGGCAGTTAACCCACCTTTTCTAGGCCGTCATTGAAAATAAGAATGTGTTCTTAACTGACTTGCCTCGTTAAATAAAGTTGTAAAAATCAGCCTCCCAAAAAAATCGGCCCTAATTAATCGGCCATTCCGATTCATGACACCTCTAAATTGACATCTATTGGACCTTCTCTGTGCAGTGCCCTCCACATGTAACAATAGGTGCAGCCTGGGAAACATACAATGGTCTGGATTGTGTCATGGCTTATTTTTCTCAGTAGGCTATGCAGTAGTAGCGTGGTGATGCTATTGTTAGCGTTAACTAGCTGTAGAATGATGAAAAAGGTTGATATGGTGGTCTATGACAGACTGGATTTAATAATTAGCCATTCTCTGCATTGCCACTAATTAAATCTGTAGTCTGATGTAAAAAAAAAGACCAGCCAACAGTGAACGTTCCTGTGACATCAGGGAAGCTTACAATGGAGTACCAATTTGGTAAAAATGTTGGTGAAGTTGGCAATTTTATTCAGAAATATTTGGAGAGAAAAAAACATTGTTTTGAGAAATAAATAAGAAGTTGCAATTTTAACTTTCTGAGAAGGTCCCTACTAACGTTCTTGGAATGCAGAAGTAACCAGATTGTTTACTGGGAGGAGGCTCTCCTCGGCAGTGAATCCTGAATCCTACTATCTGGGTCTAACCACCCCCTATTTCTGGAGGTATTTGAAAAGGCAACTGGGAGGAAAGCCATTGTTTTGAGATGGCCTAGATTTCCCTTTACTCACCATGAATATGCATTCATAAATTATGTATTTATTTATCTATCATCTATTCATACTGGGGAAGCCAGTGAGATGAAAAAATATATAATTTTACCACTGAGAATGTGTCAGATAGCACAGAAGAATACACCTTCGAAAAGCCCACTGGCGTCACACTGTGTTTGTGTTTGCATAGAGGCGGAATGACGCTTTCTGTGCGTCAGATAGTGTATTTTAGGGTCATCTGATTTTATACGGTCCCACACACACACCACGTGTGAAATGGAATGTGTGTTTGCACTAGCGTGTATTGCATGTGTGTTTATTGCTGTGTGTTTTAAGGGTGTGTTACTGTTACATGCCTCGGACTGAGACGTATTCAGCAGATAATGAGATGGAGAAAAGTTAGTAGGGTTCAGTATTTGGCATACTCCAAGTTTCTAAAACTTTTTTTATTTAGGCAAAATCAATTATACATTACAACTGCATTCTAGTATTAAGTCTTTTCACATTCCATTTTGTGTATCAAAAATTAAGGTCTCAAGTCCCCCCCAAAAGTCTCCATACATCTAACGTAAACTCACCCCATTCCGTACAAATGTGCGTAACCGCGACATTCAAACGAGGCTACAAAGAAAACTAATGGGACTGTAGCGACTGTGTTGACTTCATAACTGGGGGTGTGAACTAGGTTTCTATTCAAGCGTTGATCGACATGGTAATGGCTCTATAGTATTGGAGAAAAGTTGAAAAAACGGACCCTCCGTTACATCGGGACGTGTCATGTCGTAACGTACAGCACGCACGAAGCAACTATTTCTGTCTTACAATCTCTTTCCAACAGGTGTAGCACTTCTCTCATCCTTTAAAAACAAGAACTGGACAGTGACGGGGGTAAGGGGGGGATACCTAGTCATTTTTTGCGTCATCATTGCATGTGATCATCATTCTCAAAGTCGCTGTTTACTTCTAAGATCACTTTAGCACCGCCCTAAAAACCAGATTCAAATTCAACACAAACCTTCAAATAGGTATGTAATGACACATTATATAAACTCTTTATAGTGTTTTATTTACATTTTAGAGGCGATAAGGTGATAAGTTGGACAGATCGAGTAAAAAAAGCAATTTTACCACCCGACATCTCTCCTTCTCACTATCACGCATTAGTTTTGCTTCCCCACCTGCCATTTTTTTAAATACCCGACGGGGCTCATTGCCTGCTTGAATTATGCAGAAACGGGCAGTGTTTAGGTCATGTAATTGATTCTGTTGGAAAGGGGAGAAATGCTTTACAATGGTATTGACATTACAGTTGATCTGGAAGTATTACATTTTTGGGGCGCTAAAATAAGGGCAATTGTACGGACCACGGCGATGTACGGCGATGAGTTTACGTGAGTTTATGTTACGCATTCACCTTTCACCTCTTGCCATAGCTAAATTAATAGTGCATATAATCTGAGGCTATTCAATCGGTAGTATTTAGCATCTAGCAATAAAAGCTATTTGGCATGTAAAACCATCAAATTGTACCATAAGAGGCTACATTACATTATAGCTAGCTCACTGTACTAGCAGTGTCAATTTCCATAAAGCTACAAATGACTGGAGGCTGTGCTAAACAATGCTACAACCATTACATTCTAAACCATCAACATATGAGCTAACAAGCTGAAACACAATAGCCTCGAGCTAGCTAGCGCAAAGCTAAATTCGGTTAGCATAATGCTAGTAAACTGTTCAATGCTATTTTCTTACAAATAAACACTTAACACATTTTATAGCACATTGCATATTTACATATATTTCCTGAAGTAAACTGAGCCTTTGTTCATTGGAAATAAAACAAATATGAGCTAAAAACCTTGTTGAAAAAGTCGTATTCCCTTTTCTTACGTATAACCATTAGCAACCTAGCAAACGCCCATTACTTATAATGTGGAAAATACCAACCAGTTTTTCACTCAGTTAAATTTCCTTCAATTGCCTTCAAACATTACCAAACTCATGGACTATGTAGTTAACCATGTTATCTCAATATTTCATGAGTCAAATTAACAGAGTGGAATGAGATAGTTCAGTATTAGGGGCGGCAGGGTAGCCTAGTGGTTAGAGCATTGGACTAGTAACCGGAAGGTTGCAAGTTCAAACCCACGAGCTGACAAGGTACAAATCTGTCGTTCTGCCCCTGAACAGGCAGTTAACCCACTGTTCCTAGGCCGTCATTGAAAATAAGAACTGACTTGCCTGGTTAAATAAAGGTAAAACAATTTTTTTTAAATTAGGCATTTCCCAAGAGTGAAGAAGCAACATCCAAGACCTCACGATCCCACTAACGCATCACAGCTGACATCACAGCGGCAACCATTATATACATTACTTTCAATGCAAATACAGGACCTGGGAGGCCTATAAAATTATACAAGGGATGGCTCCATAAAATAACAAACTAAATAAAACATTTAAAAAATGACCATGAATATTTGTGTATGTCACATTACGTAGCAACAGATATTACTGTCCCAGCGATCCATTGACTGGGTCCACACTACAATATACTGTGCCATAATATATATATATGTGTGTGTGTGTGTGTGTGTGTGTGTGTGTGTGTGTGTGTGTGTGTGTGTGTGTGTGTGCGTGATTGGCCTACACTGTGCTATTGTGCCATAACACATAACCGAATTCTCCATTATCAACTGGTTGATATCACAGGGGGTACTATTAGCTGGGGACAGGGTATTAGGCAGGGTACTACCCATCTTCCAAAAACATCTGTAACAGTATCTTAAATAATCCTTCTCCTCACCACAACCCCCCCCCCCCCCCCAAAAAAAAACCAACAACATGTTAACCACCACTTGCACTTGAACCCCCCTTCTAGTTCTGATCCTACTGATAGCTGCATTACTGAGGAAAAATGTACTTTCTATGCCTGTGATATGAGGTTGTCCCACCTAGCTGTCTTAAGATGAATATACCAACTGTAACTCACTCTGGATAAGAGTGTCTGATAAATAACTAAAATGACAATGTAAATGTAAATGTATTCGGCCAGGTTATTATTAGGATGAGCTGGTACTGGACACAAATCAGAGGTTTCCAGGAAATAAGAAACTTATTATATTATTATAGCAACATGACAATGATTGACGACAGGACAGAATCCAATGACTGTATAGATAGAAAGTCTAATGATAGATCTGGTATTGTAGAGGTGTTATCAGGTAGATGTTACATCAGACTCTAGATCCAACATGCATGAATAATCTGTCCAGTGGTTGGTGACTGAGTGACATGTATAATGTCCTCACATGTCCCCCATGTCGATCTCTATTGAGTTGAGATCCAGTGGCAAGGCAAGTTGACAGAATTGTAATGGCTTCACTGTAATCAATAGAGATTGATCCATAAACAGTGATTTGTCTTTGTCTTGATGTCCATCAAGACGATTTCCATCTCACTAATTCTGTTTTGTCGTCTGTTTGAGAGGCAAACAATGACGGTGTTAAGAGTTTTACATCAATCCCTGTGGACTCATTCAGTTTTCTCTCTCTGTGTGACTAAAAGCTATGACACACACACACACACACACACACTACCAGTTGTTCTCATGGAACTGCCTGAGAAACTTCCAGTGGTTTTCTTTAACAAGAGAACCACTGGACTCCATTACTGAAAATAAAATTAAAAGAGGTTCTGCACTGCAGTAACATTTGACATTTTAGTCATTTAGCAGACACTCCTATCCAGACCGACTTACAGTAGTGAGTGCTTAAATGTTAATTATTTTCACACTGGTACCCGTGGGAATCAAACCCACAACGCTGGTGTTGCTCTACCAACTGAGCCACAGGAGACAGTTCTCTATCTATCCTACTCTATGTATTTCTAATTTCACAGTAATGTTCATTCCCATTTTGTAATTTGGCCGTTAATTAAGAGAGTAGAGAAAACGTGTGGCTAATGTAAAAAGGACATGCAGTGTACCTCCTGGAAATAAGACACCATCTTCTTAAATTACTTGAAGTGGGTGTCCCTCCCATGAGAGAGAGGGCCATAGCCAGGCTAGTGGTGTTGATTAGCTGTAGTGGTGGCTGGTGGCACTTTAAATGGGGAGGACTGGCTCATAGTAATGACTGGAACGGAATTATTGGAATGGTCTCAAACACATCCATTCATTATTTGTGAACCGTCTTCCCCTCACCAGCCTCCTCTGATTAGTGCTTTGAAAGATGTTAGCTTGCTGTTAGCCCCAGAGCCCCAACCCTTCCACCCCATCTACACAAGTCATTTCAGTCCTACTAGGGCTTCACTCTAGAAAGAACAGAGCTTGCGGATGATGGTAAGGCAGCTTTGGAATGATAGTGTAGGGTCCTGTGGAAAAATAGGAGTAACTACATGTATATAGACCTTATAATACGATGCAAGGGTAAAAAGAAATACATGCAAATGCCCTCATAGAAAAAGATATAAGCAGTGTTGTAAAAGCTCAAACTCGATTTTAAAATTAAAGCCATATGACATAATATCCCATATTACTTCCACACACAGACTACTGGAGCCAATGTACCATCCATATCTCGCCAAATGACATATCCTCATCACTACTGCCCTCTGTTGGTGATGTTAGTGCACTGTCTGTTTTGATCTCTGAAGCCTTGTGCTCTGCTTACTGACTAGTAAAGTATCTGTGTGTGCATTCCCCTTAGTCCTCTAGTGTGTGTGTGTGTGCGGGGGGGCTATAATCCTTACTGGCTGTACAGGGTATTATCCATGTTGTAACATGGTCATCCCTAGGCTGCTGATTGATAAAAGGCTCCAGTGTGTGTTTCTACTG
This sequence comes from Oncorhynchus nerka, assembly GCF_034236695.1. Classification (NCBI taxonomy): domain Eukaryota; kingdom Metazoa; phylum Chordata; class Actinopteri; order Salmoniformes; family Salmonidae; genus Oncorhynchus; species Oncorhynchus nerka. Next base: position 28,997,653 of record NC_088423.1, read on the forward strand.
TCAGTTACGTGACAGAGGGGAGGGGGCTTGGCAGTGCACATACCCACAGATTTGGATTATGTTACATGCAGTGTTGTTGCATGTGTAGCAGATGCGGGCTATTTAGCATATGCTAGTAGCCATCATGCAGTGATGTCACCTGCCCAACAAGAACCAATGGCCTTGGTAGGGAAACCGTTAGCACGTTAGCTTCGGGAATACTTAGTGTTGACATGAGTTTGGATTCGATGTGGCTCCTCCAACTACCCAGAGCGATTTGTTTACTCCTGTCCTCTTTCTGTACCTCTTCAGTAGTACAGATGGCTCTATTGCTCTGAAATGAAGTCAATACAAATCAAATCAAGTTGTATTTGTAAGGTGTAGACCTTACAGTGAAATGTTTACTTACAAGCCATTAACCAACAATGCAGTTCAAGAAATAGAGTTAAGAAAATATTTACTAAATAAACTAAAGTAATTTAAAATAAAATAAAAAGTAACACAATAAAATAACAATAACAAGGCTATATACAGGGGGTACCGGTACCGAGTCAATGTGCCGGTGTACAGGTTAGTTGAGGTAATTTGTACATGTAGGTAGGGGTAAAGTAACTATGCATAGATAATAAACAGCGAGTAACAACAGTGCAAAAAGAAAGGGGGGGTCAATGTAAATAGTCTGGGTTGCCATTTTATTAATTGTTCAGCAGTCTTGTGGCTTAGGGATAGAAGCTGTTAAGGAGCCTTTTGGACCAAGACATGGCGCTCCGGTACCACTTCAGAAACTTGTCCCGAAGCCATTCCTGCATTGTCGGGTTGGAAGGTGAACCTTCGCCCCAGTCTGAGGTCTTGAGCACTCTGTAGCAGGTTTCCATCAAGGATCTCTACTGTACTTTGCTCAGTTATCTTTGCCTTGATCCTGACTTGTCTCCCAGTTCCTGCCCCTGAAAAACATCCCCACAGCATGATGGTGCCATCACCATGCTTCACCTTAAGCATGGAGGCAGGTTTCCTCCAGACGTGGGGCTTGGCATTCAGGCCAATGAGTTCAATCTTGGTTTCATCAGACCGAAGAATCTTGTTTCTCATGGTCTGTTAGTCTTTAGGTGCCTTTTGGCAAACTCTAAGCGGGCTGTCATGTGCCTTTTACTGAGGAGTGACTTCCGTCTGGTCACCCTACCATAAAGACCTGATTGGTGGAGGGCTGCAGAGATGGTTGTCCTTCTGGAAGGTTTTCCCATCTCCACAGAGGAACTCTAGAGTGACCATTAGGTTCTTGGTCACCTCCCTGACCAAGGACCTTCTCCCCTGATTGCTCAGTTTGGCTGGACAGCCAGCTCTAAGAAGAGTCTTGGTGGTTCCAACCTTCTATTTAAGAACGATTGAAGCCACTGTGTACTTGGGGACCTTCAATGCTGTAAACATTTTTCAGTATCCTTCCCCAGATCTGTGCCTCGACACAATCCTGTCTTGGAGCTCTACGGACAATTCTTTCAACCTCATGGCTTGGGTTTTGCTCTGACATGCCGTGTCAACTGTGGGACCTTATATAGACAGGTGTGTGCCTTTCCAAATCATATTCAATCAATTGAATTTACCACAGGTGGACTCCAATCAAATTGTAGAAACACCTCAAGGATGATCAATGGAAACAGGATGCACCTGAGCTCAATTTCGAGTCTCATAGCAAAGGGTCTGAATATGTATGTAAATAAGGTATTTCTGTTTTTTATTTGCATATGTTATGTACACCTCTTGCAGGAGGGAACACAACGCCCTGCTACACTCAACTCCTTGTGGAGTGAAAGAGGTATGTGATTGTAGGTGCTGGTAAAGATGACAGAGGCAGAGAATATTACCGTTTACTGGGAATTTATTTTCTTAACACGGCAATGTGGGGGAAAGGGGCTGAACGGAACCAAAGCAAAGAAAGTTTAAGTTTAAGAGCCCCCTCCTACCTTACTTGCCTACCCACTACGTACCTAACCTTAACGCAACCTGGTGCGCTAACCAAAATACAGGGGTTGGTCCGCCCAGGTCTTACCTAGTTTCCATAGACAGAGTACATACTACGGGTATATGTATGCCCACAGGCCTCTTGCCTAAGCACTACAAGGTGCCTTCCCCTTCCCCCCTGGGAACAAATGAAACAGAATAATACAAACTTAAAGTGAACAATTTCAATAATCGCAAACACAGTGTCCTTTGTCATACACATACCTCAGAAGTAGCGGCTACAAAATACATAACAAAAACTGTCCCTGAACAACAACCAACACAGGACAAAGAAGCTCCCTCTTTCCTAACAAAGGAACACTGGCTTTAAAGCTGCCGAAGGAGTCGGTAATTGTAGACAGCTGACGTGAGGGCGGGTCAAAGCTCCAATCTGCAATGGGCCCAACCAATCAGCTGCTTAGGGGAATCCAGGAAGCCATTTCCTGAAACATATACAAACACATACAAACCCAAAACAACACAGAAACTGGGGAACGTAACAGCATACATTACTAAAAACCTGTTTTCGCTTTGTCAATATGGGGTATTTTGTGTAGATTGCTGAGGATATTTTGGTATTTAATCCATTTTAAAATAAGACTGTAACATAACAAAGTGTTGAAAATGTCAAGGGGTCTGAATACTTTACAAATGCACTGTATTGATGAAGCCGTTGACTGAGGTGGTATACTCCTCATTGCCATTGGATGAATTCTGTAACATATTCCAGTCTCTGCTAGCAAAACAGTCCTGTAGCTTAGCATCCGCATCATCTGACCTCTTCTGTATTGAGAGAGTCGCTGGTACTTCCTGCTTTAGTTTTAGCTTGTAAGTAGGAATCAGGAGGATAGAATTATGGTCAGATTTGCCAAATGGAGGGCGAGGGAGAGCTTTGTATGCGTCTCTGTGTGTGGAGTAAAGGTGGTCTAGAGTTTTTTCCCCCTCTGGTTGACATGTGACATGCTGGTAGAAATGAGGTAAAATGGATTTAAGTTTGCCTGCATTAAAGTCCCTGGCCACTAGGAGGGCCTAGATGAGAATTTTCTTGTTTGCTTATGGCCTTATACAGCTCGTTGAGTGAGGTCTTAAAGCCAGCATCGGTTTGTGAATGGTAAATATAGATGGTGTGGTCTACAGCTTGTAATGAGGTACTCTCGAGACTTCTTTAATATTAGACATTGCGCACCAGCTGTTATTGACAAATAGACACACACCCCCACCCCTCGTCTTACCAGACGTAGCTGTCCTGTCCTGACAATGCACGGAAACCCCAGCCAAATGTATATTATCCATGTCGTCGTTCAGCTACGACTCATGAAGCATAAGATTTGACCGTTTTTAATGTCCCATTGGTAGGACAGTCTCCAGTGATTGCACGTTGGCCAATTAAATTGCACGTTGGCCAATTAAACAGATGGTAGAGGCTGGTTACCCACTCGGCGACGAATTCTAATAAGGCACCCTGATCTCCACCCCCTGTATTTCTGTCTTTTCTTCACATGAATAAGGGGGATTTGGGCCTGGTCTCGGAGAAGCAGTATGTCCTTCGCTTTGGACTCATTTAAAAAATAAATAAACTTTGTCCAGTTCGAGGTGAGTAATCGCTGTTCTGATATCCAGAAACTATTTTCGGTCATCAGAGATGGTAGCAGCAACATTATGTACTAAATAAGTTAGGTTAGGAGCCCGTAAAATGGCAGCCATCCCCTCCGGTGCCATTATTATCCACAAACCTCCATTCCGCTTTATCCCAGTGTACTATAGATACTGTCCACCCATCTGATATCTGCTAGTGACAGCACGGCACTTGTGATTAAATACAGATTATTACTTCACCTCTCGCTCTAAATCCCTGGATTGCTTCAGGCAGTTTTAAAAACGCCTCACCTCTGAACACTGCACCTTATTGGTGGTTGAAAATCCACATGACTCTCTGTAGGTACAACAAAGAGGCCAAAATGAAATCTGTTTGGGCTGTTCAGATTATTAACACAATGACAATACAGGGATAGAGCCTCTATTTTATCACAGTTCATATCAGACCAGGATACAATTTGTACTAGACAGGTACAGAGTCTTGGTGTCTGTTTACCTGACTGTCACTCAGTCTGTCTGGTGTTCTGTTAAGCATGCATAGTGCTTGATTCTGGACCTTTTAGTCAGGTTTTTCTATACACGCGTTTCTGGTGGAAACTGACCTTTTGGAACCTCAGCGAAGGTTATTCACCGGCGCTAGGGTTGTACCTTGTCTTAGCTTTGGGAGTGTTTTGTTTTATCTCTTTCATTCTACCTGGAAAAACTCAACTTGTCTATCTTCCAAAGAAGAACAATAATCTTTTTGAATCCATTGCCTTCTTCAAGAATTTCGTCTTCATCTCTTCCTTTGAGACACTCTTGAACCAACAGTGTTGGACCTTAGAACTGAAGAACTACAGCTTGGTCCCACTTTACGGAAAGACAAGGACCCTAAACAGAAACTACCTGACACACTACAATAGATAACTAAGTATCTGTGATCGGTAGCGATGATCCCTACTAAGCTTCTGATGTACCGGGGTCCACGCGGTTGCGCCCCTCGCTCCGAGGCTCGTGGAGACACATTCAGGCGTAGGAAATCGTGTGGAGAGTTGTTTCAGAAAGGGTACAGGGTGAGGTTGGGGCCGCATGGGATGGCTATGGAGAAGGAGAGGCAGAAGAGACCATATCTTGGTCTCTGGACCTCTCTGAGCTTTCTCTGCAAATGGGGTAAGAATAAAGATCTAGTGCCATAGTTACTCTGTAGGGTAAGAATAAAGATCTAGTGCCATAGTTACTCTGTAGGGTAAGAATAAAGATCTAGTGCCATAGTTACTCTGTGGGGTAAGAATAAAGATCTAGTGCCATAGTTACTCTGTAGGGTAAGAATAAAGATCTAGTGCCACAGTTACTCTGTAGGGTAAGAATAAAGATCTAGTGCCATAGTTACTCTGTAGGGTAAGAATAATGATCTAGTGCCATAGTTACTCTGTAGGGTAAGAATAAAGATCTAGTGCCATAGTTACTCTGTAGGGTAAGACTAAAGATCTAGTGCCATAGTTACTCTGTAGGGTAAGAATAAAGATCTAGTGCCATAGTTACTCTGTGGGGTAAGAATAAAGATCTAGTGTCACAGTTACTCTGTAGGGTAAGAATAAAGATCTAGTGCCATAGTTACTCTGTGGGGTAAGAATAAAGATCTAGTGCCACAGTTACTCTGTGGGGTAAGAATAAAGATCTAGTGCCACAGTTACTCTGTAGGGTAAGAATAAAGATCTAGTGCCATAGTTACTCTGTGGGGTAAGAATAAAGATCTAGTGCCATAGTTACTCTGTAGGGTAAGAATAAAGATCTAGTGCCACAGTTACTCTGTAGGGTAAGAATAAAGATCTAGTGCCATAGTTACTCTGTAGGGTAAGAATAATGATCTAGTGCCATAGTTACTCTGTAGGGTAAGAATAAAGATCTAGTGCCATAGTTACTCTGTAGGGTAAGACTAAAGATCTAGTGCCATAGTTACTCTGTAGGGTAAGAATAAAGATCTAGTGCCATAGTTACTCTGTGGGGTAAGAATAAAGATCTAGTGCCACAGTTACTCTGTAGGGTAAGAATAAAGATCTAGTGCCATAGTTACTCTGTGGGGTAAGAATAAAGATCTAGTGCCACAGTTACTCTGTGGGGTAAGAATAAAGATCTAGTGCCACAGTTACTCTGTAGGGTAAGAATAAAGATCTAGTGCCACAGTTACTCTGTGGGGTAAGAATAAAGATCTAGTGCCACAGTTACTCTGTGGGGTAAGAATAAAGATCTAGTGCCATAGTTACTCTGTAGGGTAAGAATAAAGATCTAGTGCCATAGTTACTCTGTAGGGTAAGACTAATGATCTAGTGCCATAGTTACTCTGTAGGGTAAGAATAAAGATCTAGTGCCATAGTTACTCTGTGGGGTAAGAATAAAGATCTAGTGCCATAGTTACTCTGTGGGGTAAGAATAAAGATCTAGTGCCATAGTTACTCTGTAGGGTAAGACTAATGATCTAGTGCCATAGTTACTCTGTAGGGTAAGACTAATGATCTAGTGCCATAGTTACTCTGTAGGGTAAGAATAAAGATCTAGTGCCATAGTTACTCTGTGGGGTAAGACTAATGATCTAGTGCCATAGTTACTCTGTAGGGTAAGAATAATGATCTAGTGCCATAGTTACTCTGTAGGGTAAGAATAATGATCTAGTGCCATAGTTACTCTGTAGGGTAAGACTAATGATCTAGTGCCATAGTTACTCTGTGGGGTAAGAATAAAGATCTAGTGCCATAGTTACTCTGTAGGGTAAGACTAATGATCTAGTGCCATAGTTACTCTGTAGGGTAAGAATAAAGATCTAGTGCCATAGTTACTCTGTAGGGTAAGACTAATGATCTAGTGCCATAGTTACTCTGTAGGGTAAGAATAATGATCTAGTGCCATAGTTACTCTGTAGGGTAAGAATAAAGATCTAGTGCCATAGTTACTCTGTGGGGTAAGAATAATGATCTAGTGCCATAGTTACTCTGTAGGGTAAGAATGGTAGAATATATGGGGTCTGGGTCATGTTCAAACAGTCTGGCTCGTCCAGTATACGCTTCCTTTCCAAATGGGGTGACAATAGAGATCCATGGGGCAATAGTCAAACTGTGGTTCTGTCTGTTTAAACATAGTTTATACAAGTACTAATCACAATCTATACTTCCTCTTAAAATGGGATAAGAATGGTAGAACATGGGGTCTGGGCCATGTTCAAAGAATGTATCTAGTTATCTCCAAATGCTGTAAGGACTAAGGTCTGGGAAGGGTATGGAGTCTCTCATTGTGGTTATGATTCTTATTCTTTACTCTGCAGTGTGGTTCCAATGGCTTAGTATGTTGGGGGGGGGGGTGATGGTAGCATCTGGGTTGTGGGTTTGATTCGTGGTACTGTATCTGTTACGTGTGATGAGGCTTGCAGTTTGATGTGTTGTATGGTCTTGCTGCATGATAGTTCCAAGCACTTTCTCACTGTACGCAGGAGAGAACGATTTTGTTTACAGATGTCTCTACCAGTTGAGGCTGGTGTGAGGAGCTATAGGAGGAGAGGCTCGTAATGGCTGGAATGGAATAAATGGAACAATATCAAACATATGGAAACCACATGTTTTACCCCGTTCCGTTTATTCCAGTCCAGCCATTATAATGAGCATGTCCTCCTATTGTTCCTCCCACCAGCCTCCACTGGTATCAACCATGAATTAAACTATGAACAGATCCCCCAAAATACAAAGAGATTTGAAAAATACAAATATAAGTAACTGTTTAACATTGTCCTGCCCTGTTAACCTCAGTCTCTACAAGTTATTCCATCCAGAATGAATAGAAATACACATTGGTATGCATGGCACACACACACACACACACACACACACACACACACACACACACACACACACACACACACACACACACACACACACACACACGGTAGATCAGAGCAGGGAATATATTGGTGTTATGTAAACTGGCATTGAGGCAGGTGTTGCATTGTTTCTCTAACCCCTGGACTCAGACACATGTAGGACACTAAGTTTACAGTACATGACACTACTGTACTGTATATAGGCCTATTTTACAGTATATCCTCCTTATAGGCAACAGGCCACACTGTAAAACACTATCCTTTTAGGTATGATTATTAACCTTTATTTATCTCTCTCTCTCTCTCTCTCTCTCTCTCTCTCTCTCAGGCTTAAGATTCCTGAGAGCCTTGAGATTGATACAGTTCTCAGAAATTTTACAGTTTTTGAATATCTTAAAAACAAGGTAAGTATAGGGCTTTCATTGGACTACCGCCACCACTCCAGCACGGTAGCACCACAACAACTATCTACAGAATCCATCTGACATAGAAGCTCGGGGTCAGGTTTGCTCTCTAGACACTCTCTGGACACTGCTGTAACACTTTATTTTACAGTCCTGTTCCAGACTTATACTAACACATTTAAACTTATGTGGTAACAACTCTTCAAAGCATGCATTGAGCATTTGTAGTAGCTCCCTGGTATAAATGTTACATATAGTAGCTCCCTGGTATAAATGTTACATATAGTATACTCCCTGGTACAAATTTTACATATAGTATACTCCCTGGTATAAATGTTACATATAGTATACTCCCTGGTACAAATTTTACATATAGTATACTCCCTGGTATAAATGTTACAGATAGTATACTCCCTGGTATAAATGTTACATATAGTATACTCCCTGGTATAAATGTTACATATAGTATACTCCCTGGAATAAATGTTACATATAGTATCTCCCCGGTATAAATGTTACATATAGTTTACTCCCTGGTATAAATGTTACATATAGTATACTCCCTGGTATAACTGTTACATATAGTATACTCCCTGGTATAAATGTTACATATAGTTCCTCCCCGGTATAAATGTTACATATAGTATACTCCCCGGTATAAATGTTACATATAGTAGCTCCCTGGTATAAATGTTACATATAGTTTACTCCCTGGTATAAATGTTACATATAGTAGCTCCCTGGTATAAATGTTACATATAGTATCTCCCTGGTATAAATGTTACATATAGTATACTCCCTGGTATAAATGTTACATATAGTATACTCCCTGGTACAAATTTTACATATAGTATACTCCCTGGTATACATGTTACATATAGTATACTCCCTGGTATAAATGGTACATATAGTATCTCCCTGGTATAAATGTTACATATAGTTTACTCCCTGGTATAAATGTTACAGGTAGTATACTCCCTGGTATAAATGTTACATATAGTAGCTCCCTGGTATAAATGTTACATATAGTATACTCCCTGGTACAAATTTTACATATATTATACTCCCTGGTATAAATGTTACAGGTAGTATACTCCCTGGTATAAATGTTACATATAGTATACTCCCTGGTACAAATTTGACATATAGTATACTCCCTGGTATAAATGTTACATATAGTATCTCCCTGGTATAAATGGTACATATAGTATACTCCCTGGTATAAATGGTACATATAGTATACTCCCTGGTATAAATGTTACATATAGTATACTCCTGGTATAAATGTCACATATAGTATACTCCCTGGTATAAATGTTACATATAGTATACTCCCTGGTATGAATGTTACATATAGTATCTCCCTGGTATAAATGTTACATATAGTAGCTCCCTGGTATAAATGTTACATATAGTATCTCCCCGGTATAAATGTTACATATAGTATACTCCCTGGTATAAATGTTACATATAGTATACTCCCTGGTACAAATTTTACATATAGTATACTCCCTGGTATAAATGTTACATATAGTATACTCCCTGGTATAAATGGTACATATAGTATCTCCCTGGTATAAATGTTACATATAGTTTACTCCCTGGTATAAATGTTACAGGTAGTATACTCCCTGGTATAAATGTTACATATAGTAGCTCCCTGGTATAAATGGTACATATAGTATACTCCCTGGTATAAATGTTACATATAGTATACTCCCTGGTACAAATTGTACATATAGTATACTCCCTGGTATAAATGGTACATATAGTATACTCCCTGGTATAAATGGTACATATAGTATACTCCCTGGTATAAATGTTACATATAGTATACTCCTGGTATAAATGTTACATATAGTATACTCCCTGGTATAAATGTTACATATAGTATACTCCCTGGTATGAATGTTACATATAGTATACTCCCTGGTATACATGGTACATATAGTATACTCCCTGGTATAAATGGTACATATAGTATACTCCCTGGTATAAATGGTACATATAGTATACTCCCTGGTATAAATGGTACATATAGTATACTCCCTGGTATAAATGTTACATATAGTATACTCCCTGGTATAAATGGTACATATAGTATACTCCCTGGTATAAATGGTACATATAGTATACTCCCTGGTATAAATGTTACATATAGTATACTCCCTGGTATAAATGGTACATATAGTAGCTCCCTGGTATAAATGTTACATATAGTATACTCCCTGGTATAAATGTTACATATAGTAGCTCCCTGGTATAAATGTTACATATAGTATACTCCCTGGTATAAATGTTACATATAGTATACTCCCTGGTATAAATGGTACATATAGTATACTCCCTGGTATAAATGTTACATATAGTATACTCCCTGGTATAAATGTTACATATAGTAGCTCCCTGGTATAAATGGTACATATAGTATACTCCCCGGTATAAATGTTACATATAGTAGCTCCCTGGTATAAATGGTACATATAGTATACTCCCTGGTATAAATGTTACATATAGTATACTCCCTGGTATAAATGTTACATATAGTATACTCCCTGGTATATAAATGGTACATATAAATATACTCCTGGTATAAATGTTACATATAGTAGCTCCCTGGTATAAATGTTACATATAGTATACTCCCTGGTATAAATGTTACATATAGTATACTCCTGGTATAAATGTTACATATAGTATACTCCTATATAAATGTTACATATAGTATAGTAGCTCCCTGGTATAAATGTATAAATGTTACATATAGTATACTCCCTGGTATAAATGTTACATATAGTATACTCCTGGTATAAATGGTACATATAGTATACTCCCTGGTATAATGTTACATAGTATACTCCCTGGTATAAATGGTACATATAGTATACTCCCTGGTATAAATGGTACATATAGTATACTATAAATGTTACATATAGTATACTCCCTGGTATAAATGTCACTGGTATAAATGTTACATATAGTACATCTCCCTGGTATAAATGTTACATATAGTATACTCCCTATAAATGTTACATAAATGTTAAATGTTACATATAGTATACTCCCTGGTATAAATGTTACATATATATACTCCCTGGTATAAATGTTACATATAGTATACTCCCTGGTATAAATGGTACATATAGTATCTCCCTGGTATAAATGTTACATATAGTATACTCCCTGGTATAAATGTTACATATCCTGGTATAAATGTACATATAGTAGCTCCCTGGTATAAATGTTACATATAGTATACTCCCTGGTATAAATGTTACATATAGTATACTCCTGGTATAAATGTTACATATTAGTACATATAGTATACTCCTGGTATAAATGGTACATATAGTATACTCCCTGGTATAAATGGTACATATAGTATACTCCCTGGTATAAATGTTACATATAGTATACTCCTGGTATAAATGTTACATATAGTATCCCTGGTATAAATGTTACATCCCTGGTATAAATGTTACATATAGTATACTCCCTGGTATAAATGTTACATATAGTATACTCCCTGGTATAAATGTTACATATAGTATACTCCTGGTATAAATGTTACATATAGTATACTCCCTGGTATAAATGGTACATATAGTATACTCCCTGGTATAAATGGTACATATAGTATACTCCCTGGTATAAATGTTACATATAGTAGCTCCCTGGTATAAATGTTACATAAATAGTAGCTCCCTGGTATAAATGTTACATATAGTATACTCCCTGGTATAAATGGTACATATAATGGTATAAATGTTAATATAGTATACTCCCTGGTATAAATGTTACATATAGTATACTCCCTGGTATAAATGTTACATACATATAGTATACTCCCTGGTATAAATGTTACATATAGTAGCTCCCTGGTATAAATGGTAAATAAATGTTACATATAGTATACTCCCTGGTATAAATGTTACATATAGTAGCTCCCTGGTATAAATGGTACATATAGTATACTCCCTGGTATAAATGTTACATATAGTAGCTCCCTGGTATAAATGGTTACATATAGTAGCTCCCTGGTATAAATGTTACTATAGTATACCCTGGTATAAATGTTACATATAGTAGCTCCTGGTATAAATGTTACATATAGTATACATATAAATGGTACATATAGTAGCTCCCTGGTATAAATGGTACATATAGTATACTCCCTGGTATAAATGGTACATATAGTATAAATGTTACATATAGTATAATAAATGGTACATATAGTATACTCCCTGGTATAAATGGTACATATAGTATACTCCCTGGTATAAATGGTACATATAGTAGCTCCCTGGTATAAATGTTACATATAGTATACTCCCTGGTATAAATGGTACATATAGTAGCTCCCACGGTGCTTATTCCAATGAGTCTCACTCATGTCATCTGAAATTGTTATGTAATCACTATGTATTTTAACTTTCATTTCCCCATGTAGTGGCTGAGTAAATAGCAGGACTGTACAGTAAAGTGTCACTGAGGTTGTCTCTTGATGACTGTTTGGCCCAGCGTGCCTCTCCTGTCCTTTCTGGGCTCTTAACACTGTAAACACAGAGACGTTGATTAATGTACAGTAATCCTCTCTTTCTGTGGCTTAGCCCTCGTGTACAGGTGAGGGAGAGATAGTGAGGGAAGGAAAAAGAGATGGAGGGAAGAGAGAGAGAGAGAGAGAGGGCGGGAAAGGGAAAGTGTATGATGTATGTGGACCGATCCTGAACTAAAGCATGACACGTTCCCTATTACACCAGGGCAAGAATAGGCACTACAGTAGCTGTTGACTATATGTAGGAAACACAACACAAGATGATGGTTAGAGTGCTGGCAACAGCATTCCACAAAAGCTGTCATGACATAATGTACGTTCTTAGCAGTTCAATAGAGTAATCCCTTTCAGCTTAATGAATTTTGTTTGGTTTTATTGCATTTTTGTTTTTGACCTGATCCCACCCCCCTAGAGACCCACAGTCCCATTCATTTCCTGGCTTAGCGAAAGAGAAAATAATAGAACATTTTGCTTTTATAATTTTTTACTTGCATCTTACATTTTATTTAGCATCTTACTGGCATACCATGCCAGACATAAAGACAGAACTTGACGTAATGATAAAATAATGACAGGAGCAGAGAGTACATGTACAGGACAGTACGGTACTTTACAACCTAAGCCAGGTGTTTTCTAGCCTCACCATCTCAGACCCAATAGATGAGCCTCTCCCATTACATTATTCTCTTTCTGTCACCCTTACCTGGTCTGGATCTCTTTGAGAGATTTTTATGGTTCTTATTCTACCCAGCAATTCCATCAAGCTGGTGAACCTGTGTTCCATCTTCATAAGCACATGGCTAACAGCTGCCGGATTCATACATTTGGTAAGTGGCTGGGCGGGGGGGTTGGGCTACGGGGGGAGTAAGGGAGGTGAGAACTCCTAACGCTTGGTCCGAAAACAACCTCTAGCCCCTCCCTTCCCCCTGGATGTGTGGCAGATCTGAAGTGCTGAAGGGTCCCTGACCAACCCCTACTTCCTACCCCCCGGGGACTCCTGTATGTCCGAAATGATCGGATAGGTATGTAAGCAATACGGAACAAAATATATGCAGTTGTGGGCACTAAAAATGTATTTAAAAAAAAGAACCTACACTGCGGTATAGATTTTTTGTGACAAACTATCGCTGGGATACCCTAGAGCGCCGTGTTGCTGGGATACCCTAGAGCACCGTGTTGCTGGGATACCCTAGAGCGCCGTGTTGCTGGGATACCCTAGAGCACCGTGTTGCTGGGATACCCTAGAGCGCCGTGTTGGTGGGATACCCTAGAGCACCGTGTTGCTGGGATACCCTAGAGCGCCGTGTTGCTGGGATACCCTAGAGCACCGTGTTGCTGGGATACCCTAGAGCACCCATTACGGCAATAGTTCTGCCAGTACCAAAATACAACATGTTCAGTGCCCGTAACTGTATGAAAATCCCCAGCCTTTTTGAAGGCAAGGTGAGGCAGAAAATGACCATATTGCTTAAACCTATCTGATCCTCTCAGATCCACAGCAGGGCCTAGGGGGTAGTGGCCCGGGCTTGATTTGGGAATCGGCATGTTAGTTAAAAAGGCTAGGTGGGCGCCATCTTTGTATAGCCCCCATCCACCCAGTTCAGATGTGCTGCCACCCGAGGGGAGGGGGCTAGGGATTGCCTTCGGACCGGCCAATAGAGGGTGTTTCCATGTGATGATGAAGAGCTAGGGGCGCTTTAATCAATCAGTAGAACTACAGATCAATGTCTGTCCTTTTTATCAGTGAAATGACAGCTCAATCAATCAACAATGTCTGTCCTTTTTTCAGTTTTTCTCTTATTTCTTACACACAGCTGGCTCAAGTTGTCAGTACATTTATGTCAATGGCTCAACCAACAGTACAATAACACACCAACTAATATAGCATTAGAACATGCAGGAGGATACCTCTAACCTCCTGACACTAGATGGCAGCATCAGCTCAATATTAAGGTTCCAGAAATGCTGCTTTCTCTGATCAGAGTGAAAGCACGATAGTTCAGCAGGGCCAGATTCAATCAAACTTGTGTTGAGAAGGTTATATGCAGGGCCTTTGTTTGCAAACTGCTGCCCTAAGTGTCAGAACCATGTCGTGTTCAGTTCAGTTCACTTGTTTCCGAACTGGAGGCACTAACCAGTGGAGGAGGTACTTGATAGTGTCACAGCATCCTCAACCACGCCGGAAATGCATTAGTCCACTGGAAGACATGTTTGTTGGCTACTGTGTAAACTCTGCAATGCTGGCTTGATTGACTCTTAAGACCATGTTGATGGTAAGACAAACCTAGAGCACCTGCATGCACAGAACACATAGAACCTGCTTCAGGGGTTGTGATCAAAATCCTTCCAATGTTTTTGCTTAAGACTGACATTCTACCCTGTTCAAATCTCTTTCCCGCTCCCGTTTTTAGGTGGAAAACTCAGGGGATCCTTGGGAAAACTTCCAAAATTCCCAGTCACTTTCCTATTGGGAATGTGTCTACTTGCTCATGGTCACTATGTCAACAGTGGGCTACGGGGACGTCTATGCAAAAACCACCCTGGGACGCCTGTTCATGGTCTTCTTCATCCTTGGGGGTTTGGTAAAACAACGTTTTTCTCCCCCCTTTGCCCCCTCCCCCCCCACCCTCAACCCGCCTGTCCCCATTTTCACACTATATAGAACTGTTATTACCAGACAGAACAGGTAGTCTTTCAATGTCTTCATCAATGTTAGCAATGTTTACATAGCACTGTTAAGCTTACTTATTTTTATATGTACAGTATAAAGTGCATTCGGAAAGTACTCAGACCTCTTGACTTTTTCCACGTTTTGTTACGTTACAGGCTTATTCTAAAATGGATTAAAAACATTTTTTGGGTTGCTTCTGTGTGTCGCTCTGGATGGGAGTCTGTTAGATGACTAATGTGATGTAGTTGTTGAGCGGCTTCACTGCAAGTATATTCTATGTTTTAAACATTCAATCAATCTACACACAATACCCCATAATGACAAAGCAAAAACAGGTTTTTATAAATTTGGGCAAATGTATAAAAAAAATACAAAACTGAAATATCACAAGTATTCCGATCCTTTACTCAGTACTTTGTTGAAGCACCTTTGGCAGTGATTACTGCCTCAAGTCTTCTTGGGTATGATGCTACAAGCTTGGCACACTTGTATTTGGGGAGTTTCTCCCATTCTTCTGTGCAGATCCTCTCACGCTCTGTCAGGTTGGATGGGGTGCGTCGCTGCATAGCTATTTTCAGGTCTCTTCAGAGATGTTCAAGGACACTCTGAGACTTGTCCCGAAGCCACTCCTGCGTTGTCTTGGCTGTGTGCTTAGGGTCATTGTCCTGTTGGAAAGTGAACCTTAACCCCCAGTCTGAGGTCCTGAGCGCTCTGGAGCAGGTTTTCATCAAGGTACTCCCTGCCACTGAAAAACATCCCCACAGCATGATGCTGCCACCACCATGCTTCACCGTAGGGATGGTGCCAGGTTTCCTCCAAAGGTGACGCTTGGCATTCAGACCAAATATTTCAATCTTGGTTTCATCAGACCAGAGCATCTTGTTTCTCATGGTCTGAGAATCTTTAGGTGCATTTTGGCAAACTCCAAGCAGGCTGTCATGTGCCTTTTACTGAGGAGTGTCTTCACTCTGGCCACTCTACCATAAAGGCCTGATTGGTCGAGCGCTGCAGAGATGCTTGTCCTTCTGGAAGGTTCTCCATCTCCGCAGAGGAGCTCTGGAACTCTGTCAGTGACCATCGGGTTCTTGGTCACCTCCCTGCCCAAGGCCCTTCTCCTCCGATTGCTAAGTCTGGCAGGGCGGCCAGCTCTAGGAAGAGTCTTGGTGGTTCCAAATTTATTCCATTTAAGAATGATGGAGGCCACTGTGTTCTTGGGGACCTTCAATGCTGCATACATTTTCTGGTACACTTCCCCAGATCTGTGCCTCGACACAATCCTGTCTCGGAGCTCTACAGACAATTCCTTCGACCTCATGGCTTAGTTTTTGCTCTGACATGCACTGTCAGCTGTGGGACCTTACATACTGTAGACAGGTGTGTGCCTTTCCAAATCATGTCCAATCAATTGCATTTACCACAGGTGGACTCCAATCAAGTTGTAGAAACATCTCAAGGATGATGAATGGAAACAGGATGCACCTGAGCTCAATTTCGAGTCTCATAGCAAAGGGTCTGAATAGTTATGTAAATAAGGTATTTCTGTTTTTATTATTAATACAATTACAAACATTTCTAAACATTTTTTTGGCTTTGTCATTATGGGGTATTGTGTGTAGATTGATGAGGGAAAAAAAATAATTTAATACATTTTAAAATAAGGCTGTAACGTAACAAAATGTGGAAAAAGTCAAGGGGTCTGAATACTTTCCGAAAGTGCTGTAAGTACCTGCTTAGGTTACTATTGATGCTATTTGTCTATTAGGACTATTGCTGTGATGCCTCCTGTAGTAGCCTACTGTATATTTGCACTTGACAATAGTCACTCATGTCTTGCTTCCCTCCCTATAGCTTGTGGATTGTATTTGTCTGAAGAGTAGAGTTATAAGATAATGTGCTACTAGCAGATTGATAATGCGGTTGTTGCTGTTCTTCTTAAAGCAGTCTGTTGTTTCAGGACTACCCCCTTCCTCTCGTGTCCCTCCCCACTATTCCAACAAACACAGTGGCAGGAAGACCAGGCCTAGGCCAGCCTGAGTGATACCATAGCGACCGCAGCTCTTTACACTCTGACATTTAACCCCAGTCAGAACAGCACCCCCTAGAGGAAAATGGGCTCACTGCAGCTCAACAGATTTATGTTAGTTTAGACTGTTAGCCTGTAACTCGATCCATCTCATATGATCCAATAGAAGATGACCTCCAGCTGTTTGAGAGTGTGCCGTGTGGTTGTCATAGCGATGTGAAGAAAGAAAGAGAAAGAAACAAAGAAAGAAAGAGTGTTACTCTGTCTGGAGGCTGTTTAGGTCTGTTTCCTATCAGGAGTGCCATTAAATTACTCCATTGTGGTGATTCTGTAAACCCAGATCAAACTCAAAGCAGCGCTCACATCAACCTCACATCGTAACACATTATTTCCCCTGGATTTGGGTTTCGTGAGTATATTGGCTTAGTAAAAGCTTAATGGATAAAACAGTAATGAAATAGCTCAATAGTTCATGGTTAGCTGAACAGTTCGGTTGGTAGAGTGTAGCTCAGTTGGTAGTGCATGGCGCTTGCAATGCCAGGATTGTGGGTACGATTCCCAAGGGGGTCCAGTATGAAAATGTATGTATTCACTACTGTAAGTCGCTCTGGATAAGAGCATCTGCTAAATGACTAAAATGTCAACATAAAAACAGCAAAAACCTGAACAGTTAGTGGATAGCTAAACATTAAGCAACAGCTCAACAGTTTGTGAATAGCTATAAGGTTAGCAAACTTCTCAAAGGTTGGTGGTTAGCAAGCAACTCAACAGGTAGTGGGTAGTTAAATGGATAGCAACAATCTAGACATTTCGCTAAACGGTTTACAAACAACACTTTGTGAATAACTAAACAGTTAGTGGGTAGATAAATGGCTAGTTAAAAGCTCAGCAGCTAAAGAGTTATCAAAAATGGCTAAACAGTGCTAGCGGGATATTGCTGTTGACATAGGCAGTTAAGAGTGAAGTACCTCCGGACAGGACAGGAGGCTGCAACTTTGCAAAATGCATCCAGCTCATTCCCACTGCCCTCCAAATGAGTCTTAATGTGTTTTGCAGCTGTGGACCATCAGGCCGGCCTGCTCAAATCAACCTGCCACATCATTGGTGTTTGTTGGACAAAACATGGCACATAGGTTTTTTTCCCCTCTTCTCTTTTGCTACTTCCAGATGTTTTAGATCCTATCACAGATCAACCGTTGTTGGACGGCTGTGGCGATATTTACGCTTTACACTTTTTCTTCCCAAAACCCATGACCCTTAAAAAATGGGGTTTTCTTAATTAAAACGTTTTCTTTCCTATTTTTACCCCCAAAATAAATTTAAAAAACTTTGATTGGGCAACGCATCTCACCAGCTCTTAGTTTGTTCTCTTCTTTAAAGTGTCAGTGCTAAGTGAGAACTACGAGAAACTTTTGGACACTCATCCCCCCAGTTTTTCAGCATTTACACATTTATTTGATATCTTAAGAAAAACACCCCCCCACCCCCCTCGCCAGAAATCTGTTTGGATTCAAGGGCCCGCTAGCCGACCCCCCCTCCACCTCCTCTATGGCGTAGTCTCTTTTTTAGTCTCTTCTTCTGTCTCCCATCTTCTCCTTAGGCCATGTTTGCCAGCTACGTCCCTGAAATCATAGAGTTAATAGGAAACCGCAAGAAATATGGTGGTTCCTATAGTGCGGTTAATGGGAGAAAGTAAGTATTTTCCGGAAGGTTCTGTTGTCTTTCCTTGTACGCGGTAGAACCCTTTCTGCATGCCCTTTTCTTTTTTCTGTTCCATGCATGTAGGCCATGTTTGCTCGCTACGTGCCAGAAATTGCTGCTCTCATCCTTAATCGGAAGAAATACGGAGGGAGTTATAACTCAACACGAGGCAGAAAGTAAGTCCAAATCCAGTCAAGGTGTGGTTGTGTGACACAAGTGCTCCCCCTCAGGTTAAGAGTGATATGGGGGTTGATTCACCAAGTTACAATTACTTTAAAGTCACACTGCGTGACTGGAGACCTTGGCCATAAGGACACACATGTCCATGTCCCTTTACTCTCTCTATTTATCTCTCTCTCCCTGTCTTTATTCTCTCTGTCTTTATTATCTCTATGTCTGTATTCTCTCTCTGTCTTTATTCTCTCTCTGTCTGTATTCTCTCTCTGTCTTTATTCTCTCTGTCTTTATTCTCTCTGTCTTTATTCCCTCTGTCTGTATTCTCTCTGTCTTTATTCTCTCTCTGTCTTTATTCTCTCTGTCTTTATTCTCTCTCTGTCTGTATTCTCTCTGTCTTTATTCTCTCTCTGTATTCTCTGTCTGTATTCTCTCTCTGTCTTTATTCTCTCTGTCTGTATTCTCTCTGTCTTTATTCTCTCTCTGTCTTTATTCTCTCTGTCTTTATTCTCTGTCTTTCTTCTCTCCCTGTCTTTCTTCTTTCGCTCTCTCTCTTGCTCTCTTTCTTTTGCTGTCTCTCTCGTTGTCTCTCTCGCTGTCTCTCGTGCTCTCTCTCGTTCCCTCTCTTGATCTCTTGCTCTCTTTCTCTCTCCCTGTCTTTCTCTCTCTCTCTCTCTCTCTCTCTCTCTCTCTCTCTCTCTTGTTCTCTCTCTCGATCACTCTCTCTTCCTCACTCAATGATTACCTGAAGTCCATCCTTGTGCTTTTGTTTTTATTTTTTACTTTGATACATCCTATGTGCTGAATTTTAATTTAATTTGAAAACTAGAGCTTTCATGACTACATTATAGACATATGCTATTAATATGTGATGATTTATTCCTAATTATGTACAGTACTGTTATGTGTTGTCCTACTTATTAATTCTGAGACCGTCCAATGACATTCCTCCTTCAATTGTGCTCTCACTATAAGGACGAATCAGGGTCATGATGATACATCATTGTAAAATAACTAGTCATGAAACCCCTACTATCAGCTCTAAAAAGTACACGTTTCTGCTTCACAAGAAAATAGAAAAATACATTAATCCTCAACTGCATTATTATTGGTGGTCTTTTAGTAGCATCATCAATCTCAATGACCTTGCAGGATATGATTTTGTTTCTTGTTTTCATTTTGCTTGAGTTACTTTGATTAAGACATGTTTTTGTGTTTTTTTTTGCATCATTTATCTGCATGTTCTCTGTGACCTGAGCTCAGCTCTGTTGGCTTTTTCATGCTTCATGGTTCCCATGACAAACCTGACAAAAGCTCAACTTCCTGTCTTGTCACCACCAGCCCCATCGCATCATCACTGTGTGACATGACTCTTATTAACCGCTCACTCGCATCATCTCTGCTCGACATGACTCTGGCCATGATCTTCAGTCAGCTCCCACACCCTGAATGCTGGATGCCTCGCTCTCATTGGAGGCTCTCGATTGCTCTTGGCTTGCTTTGCCCGCTTGGTTCTGTGGTGTCGCGTTGTTTGATTTGTGTGGCTGTAGTTGTGTGGGCAAGAGGTTGTGGTGTTGTGTGCGGTGGTGGTGTGTGTGTGTGTGTGTGTGTGTGTGTGTGTGTGTGTGTGTGTGTATGTATGTGGACGTTCAGAACACAGGTTGTTGTGTTGTGTGTGTATGTACAGTGGGGCTGAGTCCCTGGTTCTGTGGTGTGTGTGTGTGTATGTACAGTGGGGCTGAGTCCCTGGTTCTGTGGCTCAAACCTTACTGGCTCAACAGCACATTACACAGACTAACTAACCTCTTAGTTAGACCCAGACTAACCTCACTGCTCCTAATAGTTTAGCTCAGCAGAATGAAGAGACTTCCTGCATCTCTCTCTCTCCCACCGTCTTTATATGTTCTACCTTACTATTTTCTTCCTCTCCCGCTTTCTCTTCCTTCTCCTTCTCCTACTCTCCCTCATTCTCTCCTTTATCCCCCTCGATCTCTCTCTCTACCCCCTTTCCCCTCAGTGAGACAAGATTAACGAGATGTTATGTTTGGCTGGCGCCCTGCGTCTCCGTTCACTGACAGGGTGTTGAGAGAAGGGTTTGTCAAAACTGCCTACTCCCCCTCTCGCCACCTTTCGCTCTCCCTCACTCCCCCTTTCGCACACTCTCCCACTTTCACTCTTTACTGTACCTCTCTCTCTCTAGCCATGTCTTGCTATCTCTCTCTCTCCCTCCCCCTTATCCTTTTCCCTGGCTGTACTGTACATGTGGTAGTAATCGGGCCCCCAGGTCAGCCTGCCAAGCACAGAGGCTCAGACTGGCACAATGATATGTGTATATACTGTATGTATGGGTTCATACTTTATATGTACATATCAAGACACATATACAAACACATTTGTCATAATGGTTTATTGTTTCATTATGGAGAGTACACTTTTTGGGCAAGGAAAAATCTAAACAAGTTAAGTTCACGAAACTGTGGGTTAGGAAGATTTCCAACTTCCAGTTAATATTATACATCTTTAAGTGTTTTATCTGTAGACATAGAATACAGTTTCATAACACGCGCATATACACACACACACACACACCAGTCATGTAGTGACAGATCTCACGTCGCCTAGACTGATGTCATAAAGACAAGCGTTCTGTTGGCTCTCGACTCACTGCACTGTGGTTCTTATTAGGGCTCTGTGGTTTCCATTATCCCCCACTGAAACAGAGGGACTGGTATGGAAACTGGGCTAATCCCTGGCTGAACCCTGCAGTACTCTGAATGTGTTAGTTCTCTGTAGGCCTGTGCGGGCTTGTAGTCTGAGGTGTGGAGACCTGGAGACTCTCATCCCAGTCAAACATATTATATAATATGTACAGTACGCATTAAGGAATTTAATGCACAATGTATTAACATAAATAAATACCATACTTAATGTGATACTGAACATGAATAAACTACATGAATTACCTACATGAGTAACATTAGAGTATGAATAACATATCCAGTATTCAGGTTAGATAGCATCCAAATATATCTTCCTTGTTTCTGTGGCAAAATGTATTTTTAATGCTACACCGTGTTTCACTAGTTACAGAGATGGAGGCCACTGTTGAGTGAAAGACACAAGAGATATGTTTGTTTTGGGGCCATTCTTTCTGCATCCTATAGTATCAGCCAATGGATCAGAGCGATATCAATGGTGTGGCCTCTGTTGCTGGTGTTTGAGCTGTCTGTTTGTTGTGGTGACGTATTTGATGTGTTTCTGATGATATGGTTTGTTAGGTTGAAATCCTGCATGGTCTGTAATGCATGTTCTCAGACTTCCCTTGTGCATTTTAGTGTGATGCTGTGCACCTTCTATTGTGGCACTTGGTATTTGTGTGTAATATTTTCTCATATGTTCTGTGCCACTGTGATTGTACACACAACTTGAGTTTTTGTGTTTGAGTCCAAGGTCGAATAAGCCTAAAGGAAGTTATATTTTTTGCAAACCAATGAATAGATTTTGAATCGTATCCTTACTACTCCTTAAATATATAGCCAAATACCTTCCTTGGCTTGGATACTGTGCTGTTGTTTATAATGCTAGCCCTGGCGCACCAATTGGCAAAATTATCAGTAGTTTGTCCATCCTGCAATGAAGTCAACTGAAGCTATATACTCTCAACAATGGTTCTGCTTTAAAAATCTGTCAAGCTCCACTGATAACACATATATACACTACCGTTCAAATATTTGGTGGCACTTGTTTTTGAAGGAAAAGCTATTTTTTTGTCCATTTAAAATAACATCAAATTGATCAGAAATACAGAGTCGACATTGTTAATGTTGTAAATGACTATTGTAGCTGGCCTTCTAGGCAGACATCCTCTGTCCAGTGTTTGTGTTTTTATTTTTATTGACCATTCTGAGATACTGTATGGTTATTCTTTGCAACTCTGCCTAGAAGGCCAGCATCCCAGAGTCGCCTCTTCACTGTTGACGTTGAGACTGGTGTTTTGTGGGTACTATTTAATGAATCTGCCAGTTGAGGACTTGTGAGGCATCTGTTTCTCAAACTAGAAATTCTAATGTACACGTCCTCTTGCTCAGATGTGCACCGGGGCCTCCCACTCCTCTTTCTATTCTGGTTAGGGCCAGTTTGCGCTGTTCTATGAAGGGAGTAGTACACAGCGTTGTACGAGATCTTTAGTTTCTTGGCAATTTATCACATGGATTAGCCTTCATTTCTCAGAACAAGAATAGACTGATTGGTTTCAGAAGAAAGTTCTTTGTTTCTGGCCCACAAATGCTGATGCTCAAGATACTCAACTGTTCTAAAGAATGCCAGTTTTATTGCTTCTTTTTTCAGAACAACAGTTTTCAGCTATGCTAACATAATTGCAAAAGGGTTTTCTAATGATCAATTAGCCTTTTAAAATGATATATTTGGATTAGCTAACACAACGTGCCATTGGAACACAGGACTGATGGTTGCTGATAATGGGCCTCTGTACGCCTATGTAGATATTCCATGAAAAAATCTGCTGTTTCCAGCTACAATAGTCATTTACAACATTAACAATGTCTACACTGTATTTCTGATCAATTTGATGTTATTTTAATGGACAAAAAAAGGCGACATTTCTAAGTGACTCCACATTTCTGAACGGTAGTGTACATGGATATGAGATGTCTGAGATGAACTCGTTGTGTGTGTGTGTGTGTGTGTGTGTGTGTGCGTGTGCGTGTGTGCACGTGCGTGTGTGTGAGAGAGTGTGTGAGTGCTCCCGCGCCTGTCTTAATGCGGAGCGACAATAAACCATGTACTACGCTGCACAAATCCCATATACTGTACTCAGCCTCTGAAGATGACTTCAGGACATTGGGAGTAGGAAAACATGACTGATGTTTTTGTCTCCCTGAATGGGACACATCATCTTCTGCCAATTGCTGTTGACATCTCACTGAGACCTCTGCTCATCATCTGATCTCACCAGAGAGCTCACAGCCTCATCACATCGCTGGATAGTTAGTCCAGGACCCAGCATGCAATCACCGCTGCTCTTCTAAACACTTCATGGAATGAAGGCCAGATCTGTGAAGATCATTGTGTTCAATGGCTACCAGGCCATGTGTTGTCACCATGTCTACCAGGTGTCCACCAGATCATGTCTACTCCTTTCCTCTGGCCATGACCACCTCAATCTGCTTCAGCCTGCATCTGTCTGCCTCAGCCTGGGCTCAGTCTGCTTCAGTCCACTTAAGTATGCATCAGTCTGCTTTAGACCTCTTCCATGTGTTTCAATGCCACTTTGGACACACTGATCTGGACTGGAACTCATATGGACTTCCTTACCGTTCATATTCACACAGCTGAGAGAATTCACTCACACTCTTACAGTCGAGTCTTGCATATACAACAGGAGTTCATGTATCATCCAATGGTCTCATCTTCTCCCAGTATGAGAACATGGGTTTGGATCAGTGTTTGTTTCCGTTAGAACATATTGAGCCTGATGAGTTAGGTCTTGTAGTGATCAGGGCAGACCACAGTTCTTCAGTCAGTAACCCAATTCACAGACAGTCTAACTGCTCCACCAATCGCATACAGGGACAGAGCTGCAGAAGCGAATTGTCATCTGGCATCTCTTGTCCTGTGGCATCTCTTGAATAGAGACATTGTAATTACACAGATTATCTTACAGGTCTTTTTAGGGCAATTAGGGTAGCTCGCCGTCTCTGTGTCCAATGTAATCCCCTTGATGACAAGAGGCTGGACTCAACAAGAGCATGTTTGGGTTTCTCTTCATTTGAGGTGTGACGTCGAACATTGGCTCGACGACGTTGAGTTGGTTTTTCCTACCGCAGTACAAATGAGACCATTGGTAAAGCTGAACAGTTCAAACTGTCTTTAATCCTGTGGATTAGTTTGATTATGTAGTGTATCAACATACTACTTTAACTATGCAGGCATTGGGAATCCCTCCCCTAGGCAGCTTGCAAAATCTTTGCTTTGTGCTGGAGAACAGAACAAAATAATATGTATTTTGAGTCACCTGAACAGGCTTGATATGTTACAGTGACTAGGAGATGCATCTGTGTTTAAACTGACTAAAATCTACTCTGATATGAGTGAAGATCCTATGTGAGTATTACTGTGAAACCCTCTATATGAGAGCCTCTCTCTCTGGACTGGATCATCACCATCTGACACTGGAGCCCAGAGTGGAACCATGGGACAAACAAGGTCACGACCCCAGTCATGACCCCAGTCCGATCTATCCCCTATCTGTCTAAATCCATCTTCCTCCCGAAGTCAGCAGTGCTCTATGTCTGACATAGAACTCTACTTCACTTAAACACACTATCCTGCCATCCACACGTCAACCAGCCTCAAGTTCTGTTTAGAGGTCCTGTCAGCCGCAGACCAAGAAACCACTTTAGAAGGCTTTTAGTAATGCCTTGTATGAAAGCGTGCGTGTATTGATGTACATGTGTTTGTCAACATGTATTCGGCTCTCAGAGCGTCGGTTTGACGCAAGGGGACGGATGACAATCTAAACCAGAATGTGTACTGTAGGATTATATTTTAGGTCTCCTTAAAGTGGTTCTAAGTTCAGGGTTTGGTTGCACACGTCATGTCATGGAGGGGGAAACTACGTTTTTCACTCTTGTGGGGATTTGTTTTCTTTTACTGAAAAAACAACGACACCAAAAGCCATGTCTAGTTTTCTGAATATATTTTTCTGACACAAATGTTTTTTTATTGGGAATTAGAGTTGAGAGTGCTTTGGTATGATGTGTGTGTTCTTTTCGGGGCATTCCTGTGTTAGTTGTGATTTATGTTGCCTTGCTCAGGTTGATTTCACCCCACCCCCCCTTTCTCCAGGCACATTGTGGTCTGTGGTCATATAACGCTCGAAAGTGTCTCCAACTTCCTCAAAGACTTCCTACACAAGGACAGGGATGATGTCAATGTAGAAATTGTTTTTCTCCATAAGTAAGTACATGTTTCGCTCCCTGACTTTAAACCATTACATTGCAAAATGTAAAAAATATATTTTTTAATATATACAAATATAAACATAAAGCATAGGAAATTGTATTTTTCTCTATTCTTTCTCTCATGATCCCCTTTTTTAAATGTGGGGTCTAATGTATTTCTAAAGTATGCATCAAATATCTACACTATATATACAAAACTATGTGGACACCCCTTCAAATTAGTGGATTCGGCTAATTCAGCCACAACCGTTGCTGTTAGGTGTATAAAATCGAACACACAGCCATGCAATCTCCATAGACAAACATTGGCAGTAGAATGGCTCGTACTGAAGAGCTCAGTGACTTTCAATGTGTCACCGTCGTAGGATGCCACCATTCCAACAAGTCAGTTCATCAAATTTCTGCCCGATTAGAGCTGCCCCGATCAGCTGAAAGTGCTGATATTGTGAAGTGGAAACGTCTAAGAGCAACAACGGTTCAGCTGTGAAGTGGTAGGCCACACAACTCACAGGACGGGACTGCTGAGTGCAGAAGCGCGAAGCACATAAAAATCATCTGTCCTCGGTTGCGACACTCACTACGAGTTACAAACTGCCTCTGGCAGCAAAGTCAGCACAAGAACTGTTCGACGGGAACTTCATGAAATGGGTTTCCATGTCCGAGCAGCCACACACAACTCTTAGATCACCATCACCATGCGCAATGCCAAGCATCGGCTAGAGTGGTGTAAAGCTCGCTGGAGTGGCGTAAAGCTCGCCGCAGTGGAAATGCATTCTCTGGAGTGATGAATCACACTTCACCATCTGCCAGTCCAATGGACGAATCTGGGTTTGGCGGATGCCAAGAGAATGCTACCTGCACGAATGCATAGTGCCAACTGTAAAGTTTGGTGGAGTAATAATGGTCTGGGGCTCTTTTTCATGGTTCGGGCTAAGGGGGATCCAACTCCATATTAATGCCCATGATTTTGGAATGAGATGTTTGACTAGCAGGTGTCCACATACATTTGCCCATATAGTGTATGTCTTTTTTTTAATGGGATCCAACCCCTTGATTGAGTATAGTACAGAGCACACTGCTTGTGAGTCACTCGGAAAGAGTTTCTGCTTCATTAGTTAACAACTTCAAATCCCAACATGTATATGTCCTTGCACTCTCACTCTCTTTCTCTTTCACTCTCTCACTCGCTGCTCCTGTAGTATTTCCCCTAATCTTGAGCTGGAAGCCTTGTTCAAACGCCACTTTACCCAAGTGGAGTTCTACCAGGGATCTGTTCTCAACCCTCACGATCTGGCCCGTGTGAAGGTACTGTACTGGCATGTACTGCTGTTATAAATCATATTACACCGTACTGTAGTTACAGGGTGAAAGGCTGTGTGTGAAAACAAGAAAATACTAAAAAGGCCAATGCTCCTGATCCCACCATCTAAGAGTGACAACGTTTCAATCCAAGTTGGACCTTTGCTTTGACCTGACGAAGATCAATCTTGGGTTGAAATGTGAATATTTAAAGGTGAGAGGGTTTCTGCTGTGTATTCTCTAACTCTTTATCGTTCCCTGTATAGATTGAGTCAGCAGACGCCTGTCTGATTCTGGCTAATAAATACTGTCCAGATCCCGATGCTGAAGATGCCTCCAACATCATGAGGTAATGATGATGATGATAAAAAATCTGGAGAGGGGACTGTTTACAGTATGTGTTCAATATATTTTTTTGAATTTGTAGGGTCATCTCTATCAAGAACTATTCCCCCAAGATACGAATTATCACTCAAATGTTACAATACCATAACAAGGTAGGGTCAGCACATCACTCCTATGCTTCCTGCAATGATCAACATAAGATAACTATGGGTCAAACGTCTTTGGAGATGTGTAATGTGTGTGTGTGTGCATGTGCGTGTGTGTGCGTGTGCGTGCGTGTGTGTGTGTGTGTGTGTGTGTGTAGGCTCACCTGCTCAACATTCCTAGCTGGAACTGGAAGGAGGGGGATGATGCGATCTGTCTAGCAGAGCTGAAGGCTGGCTTCATAGCTCAGAGCTGTCTAGCCCAGGGCCTCTCCACCATGCTTGCCAATCTCTTCTCCATGAGGTCTTTCATCGAGGTAACGTTGATACAACATTAACATGACCTTTTCACAAATTTCTCTTTCATCAACCTAACAATATCAGTAAGGGAACATTAGCACAAATTATTTGACGCAATGTCAGCACGGTAACATTAACGCAACCTTTTCACAATGTCTGTCATTGAGATAATGTTGACACAATAACAGTAAGGTAACATTAAGGCCTAGATTCAATCTGGTCCGCAGAAGATCCACGTTATAGCATGATTGACATTTAAGGGTAATTTCCATTTGAGCCAACATACAGTATGCAGTATTTAAGGTGAATGTGGTCTCCGCAAACTTGTAAACGTGGCCTTTAAAATAGCCGAAAAGGGGTGATGGGATTTAATCTAGCCCTAACACAACCTTTTCACAATGAGGTCTGTCATAAGAGGTTATGTTGACACCATAACATTTACATTTACATTTAAGTCATTTAGCAGACAGTAATGTAACATTAATACAACCTGTTCACAATGTTGTTTTACTTTGGTATTTACTCTAGTACTACAGGATAGATACTGTAAGTGATTCCATGGGAGGACTGAGCTCTGGTCTTCTGAGTGAGTGTTTTCATTCAGAATCGTAACGGTCTTTCAGTCAGTCTGGTTTATCATATATAATCTGTAGGATCTTTGGCACTCAGCATTGCAGAGGTGCTTCCCTATATGAAAGAGCTGGTCTTCTTGTCGTAAAGATAATGGAGAAGTTTATAATGAGCGGGCTGACGAGGTCAGGATGGAGAAGAAACATCTGCTGGCCATATTTCCTGTATGAAAACAGACTAAGAAATGTAGAAAAGATGGATCATCGATGCTAAACCATAAACGGGGATCTAAGCTGTGAATGAAAAGGCATTGTCCTCGTTAAAGAGGGATTTAAAACGTTCGGCTTTCATCATCTACCATATGGCAGCTGCAAAGCTTTCAGGAAACTCATCCCTCATCGTCTATGGCAGCTCAGTGGATGTGATGTAGCCCGCATGAACATCTGACAAAGAAGGGAGGAATCACTTCACATGAGAGGAAGAAATGAAGAGCTACAGTATCATTGTTACCATTATTTGATGAGTTGTGAAGCGATACAGCCCTATTCAGTCAGAACTCATGCTAGGCCAAGCCTAGTGAAACAACTGGTACATAATATACTGTCACCAAGTCAGCACGCCCTTGCTTCACTCAAAGTCAACTAAAACGCTATATTCAAACCATACCATCTCTGGTTTAATAGCAGGATGAATACACATGGAATACTGTATATTATTAAAATAGTTGGCAAAAGAGAGTCGATGTGAATGACCGAAGAACATGAAATTATTCAAAATATATCATAAATGCTAATATGATCCATTTTGAATGGCACCATTGTGCGGTTGAGAGAGGACAGGAGTAATTCAAATAGTTCTGTAATAGAGGTGGCCTCTTCTGATTCTGTCAGCATGCCTTCGACTTAGAGACCTCCATAAACATATGAACCTAAAGGCACAACGCTAGAAACGGAATGCTTATAGTGCATGGTGGTTTGCACTTGAGGACCGATTATTGTGAGGCTTCTTAACTAGGTGAAGAGTGATGTGTCCGACAGCTTTTCTCAGCACAACTCTTACTAGGTAATTACAGAGAATGCGTTCCAAATGGCATCCTATTCCCTATTTAGTGCACTACTTTTGACCAGGGCCCATAGCGCTATATAGGGAATATGGTGCCTTTTGGTACACATCATGGAGAAATAGTTAAGTTCTGACACATTCTGCTGCAGACGTCTGTAATGAGCCTGTGTGTGAATGGGAAAGGAGGGATGTCTGGTAAGATCTGGATGAAATTCATCAGGCCTTGTTTTGTTACCAGGGCGATAATAGGCCGTCGTCATGGCAATTTGTCATCACAGGTGATTGAAACAGGAAGAGAACCAGAAAGTTAGTGAAAGGTGCTAATGAGAAGACCCAAAAATACACACATAAGCACACACACACACACACACACACACACACAATATAATGGATGCCATCTCCGCAGGATCCCCTCGATTAGTGTTCCCCTAAAGATGCCTGACCAATTGCTCTTACCCAAACAGGCGAGGCGTGTGTGTGTGTTAGTTATAGAGGAAGTGTGTTCTGAGTCCCATATTAAAGCCTGTACAGCAGTTAGGATGGGGTGTAGTTATGATAAGAGACATGGAGACAGTTTCATTATGGGTCTAAGGATCTGACTGTGTCTGCAGTTCATCAAAGTGTCTTCTCCTCCATCACTAAGAGACTGCTATTGAGGATGGGCTTATAAGTGGCTTATAACTGTGCTCAAGTTACTACTATACACATTTTCCATTTGTATATGTATTTTTATGTCTTTATATGTGTCTTTACGTATTTATATGTATCTTTACATATTTATATATGTCTTTATATGTGTCTTTAAGTATTTATATATGTGTTTATATGTATCTTTACGTATTTATATATGTCTTTATATGTATCTTTACGTATTTATATATGTATGTTGTGCTTGTTGCTTCTCAGATTGAAGAGGATACGTGGCAGAAGTACTATTTAGAAGGGGTAGCTAATGAGATGTACACAGAGTATCTGTCCAGTGCCTTTGTGGGGCTCTCCTTCCCAGCAGTCTGTGAGTAAGTATGACACACCACAGTGATTTAGTCCTTGGGCCGGTATGGGTAACTCTCTCTGCTACATTCTGCTGCTCTGTTTTACTGCTGTACAAATGCTGTTCTGTCCCTGGTACTGCTACAACCGCTGTTCTGTCCCTGGTACTGCTACAACCGCTGTTCTGTTCCCTGGTACTGCTACAACCGCTGTTCTGTTCCCTGGTACTGCTACAACCGCTGTTCTGTTCCCTGGTACTGCTACAACCGCTGTTCTGTTCCCTGGTACTGCTACAACCGCTGTTCTGTTCCCTGGTACTGCTACAACCGCTGTTCTGTTCCCTGGTACTGCTACAACCGCTGTTCTGTCTCTGGTACTGCTACAACCGCTGTTCTGTCTCTGGTCCTGCTACAACCGCTGTTCTGTCCCTGGTACTGCTACAACCACTGTTCTGTCCCTGGTACTGCTACAACCGCTGTTCTGTCCCTGGTACTGCTACAACCGCTGTTCTGTCCCTGGTACTGCTACAACCGCTGTTCTGTCCCTGGTACTGCTACAACCGCTGTTCTGTCCCTGGTACTGCTACAACCGCTGTTCTGTTCACTGGTACTGCTACAACCACTGTTCTGTTCCCTGGTACTGCTACAACCACTGTTCTGTTCCCTGGTACTGCTACAACTGCAGTTTTGTTCCCTGGTACTGCTACAACTACTGTTCTGTTCCCTGGTACTGCTACAACCACTGTTCTGTTCCCTGGTCCTGCTGCAACCACTGTTCTGTTCCCTGGTACTGCTACAACCGCTGTTCTGTCCCTGGTACTGCTACAACCGCTGTTCTGTTCCCTGGTACTGCTACAACCGCTGTTCTGTCCCTGGTACTGCTACAACCGCTGTTCTGTTCCCTGGTCCTGCTACAACCGCTGTTCTGTTCCCTGGTCCTGCTACAACCGCTGTTCTGTTCCCTGGTACTGCTACAACCACTGTTCTGTTCCCTGGTACTGCTACAACCACTGTTCTGTCCCTGGTACTGCTACAACCACTGCTCTGTTCCCTGGTACTGCTACAACCACTGTTCTGTCCCTGATCCTGCTGCAACCACTGTTCTGTTCCCTGGTACTGCTACAACCACTGTTCTGTTCCCTGGTACTGCTACAACTACTGTTCTGTCCCTGGTACTGCTACAACCACTGTTCTGTCCCTGGTCCTGCTGCAACCACTGTTTTGTTCCCTGGTACTGCTACAACCACTGTACTGTTTCATGGGACTGCTACAACTACTGTTCTGTCCCTGGTACTGCTACAACCACTGTTTTGTTCCCTGGTACTGCTACAACCACTGTACTGTTTCCTGGGACTGCTACAACCGCTGTTCTGTTCCCTGGTAATGCTACAACCACTGTTCTGTCCCTGGTCCTGCTACAACCACTGTTCTGTTCCCTGGTCCTGCTGCAACCACTGTTCTGTTCCCTGGTACTGCTACAACCACTGTACTGTTTCCTGGGACTGCTACAACTACTGTTCTGTCCCTGGTACTGCTACAACCACTGTTTTGTTCCCTGTTCCAGCTACAACTACTGAAGAATAGTTGGTAGATAGAGGAGGACAATGACATTAAGAGTAAATTAATATAATATAAAAGAAAAGGAGCATTTTAATTTGAAACTATTGGTAATGTTGAAATAGTAACTATATAATGTAGAACCTTGAAGAGGCATACCATTCTCTTACAATCCTCTGTGTGTGTGTCTGTGTGTCTGTCTGTGTCAGGCTGTGCTACGTGAAGCTGAAGCTGTTGCTTATCGCCATCGAGAACAAGTCGGAGCTGGGAGAGAGCAGGTTTGTGTCTCTGTGTTTCTGTCTGTTTCTCTCTGTGTTGTACAGGACAACGTGGCTGCTCTTGCTCTGTATATCACCACTAAACCTCTCTGTCTGTAACATCCCAGAACCTTTTTAAATCTGAGGATGTCTTTCAAGATTTATCTGTAAATAGTTGTCTCTGTGTTGAACCATGAAAACCATTAACACTATATGGTACTATTAACTGGCTAACTATTAACATGAAATACTACTATAAATCCCACCCACCCCAACAGCAGTGTGAACTGGTTTTGTGTAAATAATGCATTTATAGTGGAGTTGTTTTAGTTTCGTTTTTACTATATTATGAAATCACTATTGAAGAAGTCATGTCTAACTAACTTGTTATATATTTTGAAAAACATTTATTTTTAAACTTTTGCTCAGCCTTTTTGTAGTGCGCTTGCACCTGGACATGGTATCGTGAGGCATTTATTTTTGTCATGCCAGGATTTTTCCCACTACATAGTGCCACCATTCTCAGTGCCATCTGAACTGCATATCTCTCTGATAGCAGAAGTACATGATTTCACAGATGCAATATGTGTAACAAGATCAGCTCTTCTAGACCTGTGATATGAAGGTCTTCAACTTTTTCACAGAGTGCTTACAGCAAGCACTTCCATTTCCCCATCAGAAGGTAGAAGGACAGCAAATTGAGACATATTGAGACACATTCATAATATGATTTTTCATCTCTCCTTTTATGTTAATAACAACTGTTTGATTTGAGGTTGTTTTCTTGTTGTTTGCAGAAGCCGAAAGCGGTATGCCCTCTTCCTTATCTTTCCCTCCAAAGTTCAACCCTATCGCCACCACTTTAGAGCTTCTGACTTTGGGTCATGTTTCCTAAGGATCCATTTCCAAACCCTATATCAAAACGGGCCAATGTCTCACTCTATCTTTGATTGTGTTCCTTGTGCCTAATGCACTAACTTCTTTGCAGGCAGAGAGAGGATAGTTGAATTTGACTCGTTTGTAACTCTTGTTGATTTGTCTGATGTTGTCAACGTGCCCAGGCTAACACCATCTCCTCCATTTCTACCTCCTGTTTTGAGTTTCTTTCTGTCTCGCGTTTCAGTCGTTCTGCTTAATTTCTCTCTCACTTCAGTTCTTTTTCAGTGTCCTCAGTCAGTCGTAACTGTGTGCGAACTTTGCCAAACAGATTATAATTTTCTTCCCGGGTGTTTCTTTATTTTTGTGCTCATCCTCACAACACTACTTCATATTATTATAGTTTTGATAGTGTCATCTCACTTATCAGTCGGGAAACAGATTGTTGATGTCTGAACCCCAGAAGGGTTTATCGTGGATTAGGCTGTTGATTTGTTGCACATTTCTGCAATATTATGGAATCGATGGATTGATTATGTCATTGCAGTTTGACACAAATGCATGTTTTATAGATTTTTACAATACCAACAGCATTTGTTAAGCCATGTCATATCTTATTCAAGGCATGGGACCATTGACTTTGGATAACTTAACATTTATCCTATGGAGTTTTTAGGCCACGTTTTCCATGGGTGCTGCAAATCATCTTCATACTTGCATTTCATCCCTTTCTTACTGTTTTGTCATATGTGTGTGGATACAGTTTGCTTTCTGTGCGTGCGTGTGCGTGCGTGTGTGCGTGTCAGTCACCATGTACCCCCCCCCATACCTGTGTGTCTCTGAGTAGATGTTATCAAATGAGGTCACTTCCTGTCAGTTTGGTGTTTAAGAAAACAATCCAACTGCACAGAAGTTACTGCAACAGTCTGCATCTACGTACCTGTCTCTTTATCTGTACTGCGGTGGCTATGCCTGGTCTGTTTTACACTGTTTGGTAACTGCATGTAATAACACTATCATATGGGATGCTTGCCTTGTTGCTCACAATATGAGGTTTTGATACAGTTTGTGCCTCTATGCATAATTGGAGAAAAATTACATTTTGTTTCATTTCTTTGTTATTAGATCTGAAATGTGTAAACTATGTGAAATCTCAGATTTGAGCAGCAATGTGTTTTTTGTTGTAGTGGCTTTGTTAGTTTATTTAGTATTTTCCCGAAACAGCATGTGGAACGTGATTCCTGTTTTCTACACTGGGGCCATTCTATCTGGTATAAAGCTCAATAGGGCAACTCTAAACTTAAGTTTAGCAGAATATCATGTTATTTTGCTGTTGCTATTGATTACAGCTTTATAATTGATCCAATCGCCCCCTTCTTGTTTAAGTACGTTGTTTGTAGAGCCCAGAGGAAAGATCATTTTTATCATTTGCAAATTAGTCTGTGGTTTTCAGCTGCTCTCAGCTATTTTCTGAACCTGCGTGCACTTTTCCACAGTATAATGTTGGTATAGATAAGTTGTCTAAAATCTGTCTAAACAGTACCAAAAACTAAAAACATTTAATGTATGAAGGCCGAACATTGAATGACAGTGAATAATTAATAAATTAAAGAGTTGGTAAAATAACGTATTAGTAAATTAAAGAGTTGGTAAAGTAAAATAACATATTAGTAAATTAAAAGGTGAATAAAGTTAAATCAGGTATTAGCAAGTCAGTCAAGCATAAAACTTTAGTAAAGTACAATGATGTATTAGTAAACACAGGATTAGTCAAATTAGTAAAGTATAATAAAGCCTTAGTAAAGTAAACTATTGGCAAAGTATAGTATTCATAAAACAAGAAGTCAAGTATTTGTTAAGTATTATCAAAATAAGTTAGGAAAGTATTCCTAAAGTAAAGTATTATTCATTTCCCTTTCGTCTGGGCTCGGAGGCCAGGGTTGTCGTCCCCTGACTGTCGGTCTGTGTGTTCCGTTTGTTAATCTGTCTGCACTCCCATCATTGATGATTCCTACCCACAGGTAACCATTAATGAACTGGGCGTATGTGTCGTCCACTCTCGTCTCAGTCTAATTCAGGGGGAATGATACAGCCAGTCCATACAGGCACCCTACACACACAAACACCATCCACATCTACATTATCTTCTTTACTGTAGACATATGTTTGCGGATACAGTTTTAGGGTCTGTGAGGTTAGGGGTTACAGTGTTAGGGGTTAGAACGAATTTGAGTATGAATATTACTTATCCATTAGATAATATTACATGGCCATTTTCCCTCAGATTCTTGGTTATTAATTTGTTCTACCTGATAAATCAACATGGACACTGATAATGTAAAGAAAAAATGCATATCATATCACATTTCTTAGCTCAAATACCCTAGAGCAGTACTGTAGCAGTACTATAGCAGTGCTATAACAATACTATAATACACGAAAGCAGTACTGTAGCAGTACTTTAACAATACTATAATACACTATATAACAACACTTAAGCCTATAGCAGATGATTCCTGTTCCTCTGTAGTCTTATAGTCCGAGGGCTGTTCATTCCCTTGCCTTCCACTGTCCAGTACTAACCCAGGTAACAGTATCTAACTGTAGTGTAACACACCCGTTACATCATTCTGATTGGCTCTGACTTCTGAGACTGAAACCACTCCATAACAACAATTTTAATTCTTTCTGCCCCCCCCCCCCTCCCACATCCCTCCTAACCTTGCCCCAAACCCCATCCAAGCCAATCAGTGAAAAAGAAAAGAATTAAAATGTACAAACCAACTCATGCTGTTGCGCATTCTGTCCATCTGTGTGAGTAGCCTCAGAGAAGGTGGCTGAACATGGAAACAATGGAAGAGGCAAGGTGTTTTTCGACACAATAACACTTGAACATATACCCACCTCCATACAGTGGCCTACTAGCTCACACTGATAGCATTTACAGTACTTCCATTCCATACCACTCTCCAAACAAAGCAACTGGAGAAGCTGTGATTCCTTTGACCAATCCAATCAGGCCATTCTATATCGCTGTAGTAGTGTAGCTCCAGCTAGAGGGTTGATGGTGGGTGTGTGTGTGTACCATTCCTCTTGATTAGCGTGTGAGTGTGACTCTAACGGCCGTAACAGCGCCTACAGAACATGATGTCATCTATCTCTCCCATTACCCAGCATCCTCATCAACCCGGGGAACCACGTAAAGATGCAGGAAGGAACTCTGGGGTTCTTCATCGCCAGCGACGCCAAAGAAGTAAAGAGGTAATGGCAGAAGAAAAGGCCACAGTCTCAGTTTAAGGCCTTGTCTGTTTTCTATCTTCACTCTCTTGGTGGCTATTAAACTCATTAAACTCCTATAAATATCATTGGTAAAAGTGAAAGCCAGCTCAACCTGGTGGAATGGATAGAACTCAATTGGTGTAAGTTGCATACCAAGATAATAAATGTCTATGCTGCTGTTTCCCCCCCAGAGCATTTTTCTACTGCAAAGCTTGTCACGACGACATCACAGACCCCAAACGGATCAAAAAGTGTGGCTGCAAACGACGTGAGTACAGCTACTCTCCATCCACAAAACCACCACCCACCCCTCTCATGACCCCCTCCCATCCCCAACCCCTCCCCTATCCCCCAATGTATCTGAAGTATGATTAGGATGTGCAATAATAAAGATGGTCATATCCCTTACTGTTTCTCATAGGGATGTCCTTTTACAGTGATAAAATGGAAATGGAAATTGCCCCAGTGATTACCTTGAGTCCCTTTTGAGTGTATCAACTGTGATCACAACTTTCAAACCTTCATTGTGGTATGATCTGAAATCAATGTGTTATGGTATTATTTTCTCAATCGAAGCAAACAGTACAGGCAACATTGTGTACATTTTGTTAGATTCTTTTTTTCATTTCATCTAATTTCTATTTTGAATATGTGAACCTATCATGTCAAGAATGTATCATAATGATGAAACTAGCTAGAAGGGTGGACTGAAGTCTGGAGGGCAAAAAAGACAGAGAGAGAAAGAAAGCGAGACGACCGGCAAAGAGAGAAAGAAAGAGTGGGAGTTCTACATCAGTATGCTAACGATGGAATAAGTGAATGTCAGGGAGAGGTAGAATGACAGGAGTAGCTGAGCAGAAGAAGGAGGCTGTCAGATCGCCATAGTGACTATGTGACACAGGCAGAGGTAATGACCTCAGTCAGGTGTTAGAATAAATGAGCCAATGGCGTTCCTCTGCTCAGGGGTCATTGGGGCAGACAACCAGACTCCCTATTGGCCCAACCATACAGAATCAGAGCACCTTATTGGGCCAGGCATTCCACCAAAAACATCTGCCAGCAGTGAATGACTTGGAATATGACTTAATATTACTATTGGTCAGACTGGGAATTAGAGAATGTGTACCAGGGTTGGGTTCAATTCCATTTCAATTCAGTTAATTCAAGAAGTAAACTCATTGAGGAAAATAATATGTTGTATTTTTGGTTTACTTCCTGAATAGCCTGAATTGAAAGCATTAATTCAGAGGCAGGGCCTTATTACCACCTGACCTACATGGGCACTTGTCCCAACATGTTAGCATGTTAAATCATTTAGCGTCCTGTAGTCTCTGTACATCTAGAAAGGTCAGTGACAGTTACAGTAAGCGGCCTATGCCCAAACACATGATCTCCAACGTCCTTTCCCTTTGTCTGTGTCATCTCAGTTATTCACACTATAGGTCTCGTAGTCTGTCAGGTAGAGAGAACCAGAGACCTGTTTTGTCTGATTCACAGTATAACTGAGACAAGGCAAGCCAGGTTACATATCCACTACAGTTGCTGGAACCGTACTGGAAAGGACAATGTGAACATAATGTATCCAAGCCAGCACAGTACGGTTTGGGTTGGCCCTATAGTGTAATTGGTAATCATGCATTGGTCCACTAGATTTACTGTACCTGAAACAAGACAGTTCTATTGTAGATTATTTGGGGTTTTTGTGTCTCCATCTTATTGCTGTTTTATTACCAACAGGAGGGCCCCATTTAGAGAGATGACCGTTCCATTACTAGAATGGAAGTTTGCCTTCTGTTTTGTTTCTGTTGTTATTGTTGTTTATTTTTTCCATGTTTTTATGACCATTGACATTTTGTTGATGTTATTTCCTTCCCCTACTGCCGCCGGGAAACACCACTTCTTTATTTGAACCTTCTCTGGTAGTGATTTATTGTGAGTAAAAGAAACACGGGTTCCCTCCTACCCAGAGTGCAGTGCAAGTGTCTTTTCTCTTTCTCAGCCAATAGTATACTGTATTCTATGTTGCATGTTACCAGTGTAGCATTTGCATCCCTCTCCTCGCCTCTCATCTTTACACTGTCCTGCCTCAGACCAGACCTGAAGGAATACAGCAGAACCCAAACTCAAACCAGAATCTGATTGTCTAGTGTGTCTCCTCGTAGGCCCATAGTCTAGCCCAGCCTCAGACTCATTTCAGATGACAGAGTGGAGTGTGATTTTATCATAGAAGTACATGAACTCTCTTTGACTCACTTCAAAAAGTTATTTTTGTCGCAATATTTGGTTGTTAAACTGAACAGATCTGTATTAGAAACCCAATCCTAAACTTTGTCATCTGTCCTTAAGTCCTCCTTACCTCCTCTCTCTAATGTCACACTCTGAGAAAGTTGTACATGGATGTGGTGACAATCTGAAATATCAAACCCACAGATTGATATAGGTAACGTTAGTCATTGATTTTTTAGATATTTTGATTTTATTTTTAGAGGCTATTTTGCACGCTGCTGTATTTTCTGAAAAGCAGAAAGTGTTCTTGTGGGAAGTTCTTAAAATATTTCAGCTTATTGAGCAATGTTGCAAAACACAATCAAAACAATCTGGTCGTACCACCCTCACTGCTTCTGGTCCCTTCCCCGCCCCCCAGTGCTCTAGTCCTCTGCCCAGCTCCAGTCATACCATTACACATAGTTCATCAGTGCATTTAGAATTGAAGTGTCGTCGCCCCAGCCCCACTGCATTTCAATTCTATATGGTCATCAGGCCCTTTTTTACTCACTGCCCTCAGTGGCCTGAGTGAAAGAAAACAGCTTCATTAGACAGTTATTTTACGTGCCAATGTTGTACTGCCATTTGGCCACTAGATGGCAATGGCCACAGTCCTGAATGTAGCCTATTGAAGGAAACTGACACACATCCTCAGAAACCTATTCAGCCAGAATATGATGAGCAACAGGGTGTTTCAGTCATAGACTGTTATAGAATTACTAGAACTGTAAAAAAAAAAAAATTGCATTTTGACTAGAACACTCATTAGTATACTCAATATGGGCGCCGGTCCAACCATCACAGACACATTGATTTGATTGGAGTTACTGTACTAGTAATGGTAATATCTCTATGGTTGCAGTTAACTGTAGGTGTATCTTAACCTTTAAAGGGAAAAGTTCTCTTACTTTAGTTTCATCATTGAATAAATTAACCCTTGGCTGTGTTTTATGCAGCCTGGTCTCATAGTCTAGACGTAACATAGTAAAAGTACATCCGGGACATTTGAATTAGTGTGATTTGTTACATTTGGTATGGTCACATAAGACAAAAGATTACTTAAGGCAAAAGTGGGTGGTTGGTCGGTGTGGAAGGGTGAGCCTATAATGCCAACGTCTAGCGTGTTCAAATCTCATCACGGACTACTTGATAATTTTAGCTAATTTGCAACTGTTTACTACTTTTTATCTACTTTGCAACCACTTAGCATGTTAGCTAACTCTAACCTTAACCACTAGCCTAGCTACAACAAATTGGAATTCGTAACGTCATATGTTTTTGCAAATTTGGAACTTATTGTACAAATTGCATTTCGGAACATATTGTACGAAATTCAATTCACAACATTATCATACGAATTTGAATTCCTTACTTATCATAAGAAATGGATGATGGACATCCACAAATGAATAACTACCATATGAAACGTAACATATCATACAAATTGGAGTGGATGGAATTTACTTTTACTATGCTACGTCTACCCCTGAGTCCAGGTTGGTTTTATGGTTGCAATGTTTGATGGTTTGGTTGGTTGAAGACGTCTGAACACAAAGTGAGTATTTCAAGGGAAAACTGTTCTTTGTCTTACGCATTCCTCTATTTCCATTTGTGCTTTGCAACATGGTACAATAACTGGAGAGTTTAAACGTGGTTTTAGTTTGGTTGCTTTCTATAAGTATCTATATGTTAATATAATATGACTGTTAATATAATATCACCAAGTTTGATTTACTATTCAAAGTCAACACTGCTCATCGAGTTCTTGCTGAATAGGGTTGTCTTTCACTTAAGAGGATCAATGTCCGTCAGTCAGGTGTACATTTTAGGACATCCTTTTCTCTATCGATTTTCAACACTGGCTTCATGATGACTTCGTCTTTGTACGTTTTGTCAGGTGTAATGTTGAATGGGACATACAAAAACATACTTTTATTTCTAGAACCACAAACAAAAGAGACAGCGCAGTTGTGTTAACAATCACCTTTCTTTGACAAAATGTACACAGACAGTCATGTTCTTGTGGACTCTTGTGGTGAAGAATGTCCTAAAAGGGACACTGTAGTCCGTACTGTAGTAGATCAGGGTAACGGGTATGTGTGAAGTCATTTGAGTCAAACACATTGACATGTCGTGTTCTCCATCTCCCCCTCCCATGTCTCACTAACCAACAACTACATGTACAGTACTGTGTTCCACTGAATGCCCAGCCTAGAAAGAACTCAGAATAAAACTGAGTTCAGCATGAAACGAAAGCCACACTGCATGCCTCCAAAACTGTTTCTGCTCTGTAAACAGTTACCACACTCCCTCTCTTTAATCGCTGTGATCTCTCTATGCGCGCTTATGAATGCTTCTAAAGCGCTTATGCATGCTGTTTATAAGACACATTCCCTGTTTGGGGCCAGGCCTCGCTCCCCATTCTCTCTCTGGCCACAAACTGAAACCTGCCACCTCGTTTGGGCTCCTAGCCACACATGGTTAAAACAGTAAAAGTAGACTTATAGTTCTCCTCTGAGAGAGTGCCAGAGTTTCTGTGAGGGTGTTAGAGTGAGTTAGTGACTTGGTACCCTGGCATAGGGGGAATGGGAACCAGGGATTGTTGTTTGTTGCCTGAACCAGAGTCACAGAAATCTAGAACTGCTGCTCTGAGGGGCTTTCACTACCTACTGCTACTTCTCCTGGGGTTAAGACCTCGACACAACTACTGTACACGCACACACACACCTCAAATGTTTTACATACAGATCTGCCATCTTAATATGATCACTCTGTTGTCGCAGAGAATTTTTCTGTGCAGCAGGAAATGCAAAGGTTTAAAATGACTTCTAAAGTTTTTAATTTTCACTTTAAAATGTCAGACTTGATTTGCCCTAATGAAAAATGTATCAACCCCTACAAAAATGCCCATTAATTCTAATCCACATAATAATTCAGGTTTCCTGTTGCTGCATGCAAGATATGTTTCCTGCTGTGAGAAGCAGGGTCAAATTAAGAGAGTTCATCTGTACTCCATGTACATCCACAGTAACTTGCAAACACATACACAAACCTCTCTGGGGGAGTGCTGGTTTAGTGAAACTCTTGTATTATAGACTAGCATGGTATGGCCAGTCCAGCCAATAGAGTAGTGTGATGATGCCTTGACCAGGGCTGCTGCACCTGCATGAAGGGATACAGGTACGTGATCCACACCTTTAGCCAGACGCATAGAGGATGTTATGGTCTGTTCTGAATGGAATAATATATGTCTCTAGGAGGTTTGCTGCTGAAGACATTGCCCATGCTACTCTCCTACCCCAGAATGACTCCCCTTCCATCTACCCCTGCCCCCCTTCCCCCCTCTCCCCCACTGTCATATTGGCCTGTATACCTGTTATGGCATTTTCAGCCTTTGGACACAGCTTGACCCTTGAGCCTAAGACCATCTGTACTACAAGTTAAATTGGACTACAACATTCAAATTGCTCAAAACTTTATTGATCTAAACAAGACTTTAGGATAACTTTGAAAAAAGCTTTTTTGTCCTTGATAATATATTGCACACAATTCTCACTGCAAAGAAACAAAAGCAGTTTGGCACTCTAGCTGTATACTGTGGGGTCCAAAATTATTGACAGCCTTGATAAATTACTGTATAAAATAAATAACTAAGATACTGATCTATATTGTATGCAAAAAGGGAAATTATATTTTTTTATACTAATACAATTGCTCATAGAAATAGATTTTGTTTAACAAGTTATTGACACCCCTGTTTTTAATACCTTTCAATACCTCACCTTGCGAGGATAACGGAGGGATCTTAGACCATTCCTCTGTACAGAATCCTTCCAGATCCTTGATATCCTTTATGTGCGCTAATAGACTGTCCTCTTCAATTCAAACCACAGGTTTTCAAATGGGTTTCAAGTCTGGAGACAGATGGCGATTGGAACATTTTGATTTTGTGGCCAATTAATAATTTCTTTGTGAATTTTTATGTGTACTTGGGGCTACTGTCTTGCTGGAATAGGCAAGCAGGTTTTTGGCTAAATTGTCCTGGTGCTGGGTAAAGTTCATGATGTCGTTGATCTTAACAAGGGCTCCAGGACCAGTGGAAGCAAAATAGCCCCATAACATCAAAGACCCACCACCATATTTTACAGGAGGTATGGGGTCCTTTTCTGCTTAAATCAAATCAATCCAATCAAATGTTATTCATCACATGCTTCGTAAACAGCAGGTGTGGGCTAACCAGGACATGCTTACTTACGGGCCCTTCCCAACAATGAAGAGAGAAGGAAAATAGAGAAGTAATATCAAAGTAAAACACGTAATAATAAAAGTAATACTAGATACATAAAGATAACTTTGCTACATGCAAGGGGTGCCAGTACCGAGTCGATGTGCAGGGTTATGAGGTTATTGAAGTAGATATGTATATATAACTAGGAGTGGCGTATGTAATAAGCCAATTATGAATTGGCCACAAAATCTACATTTTTGCAATCGCAAGTCTCCGGACATGAAACCCATTGAAATCTTGTGGTTTGAATTGAAGAGGGCAGCCCATAAACACACATGAAGGATATCAAGGATCTGGAAGGATTCTGTATGAAGGAATGGTCTCTGGTTTCTGGTTTCCCAAACCTGGTCCTGGTGGCCCCTGTGGGTGCACGTTTTGGTTTTTGTCCTACAGTAGAACTACACAGCTGACTCAAATAATCAAAGCTTGAGGTATTGAAAGGTATTGAAAACAGGGGTGTCAATAATTTGGACCCTTTAAGAGAAAATGTAACTTATTTAGCAATCTCTTTCTCTGAGCAATTATATTAGTATAAAATAAGATAATTTCCCAATTGTTTTAAGCATACAATATAGCTCTGTATTTAAATGTACAGTCTTGTATACAGTTATTTTTGCTCGTCTTTATCAAGAGTCTCAATCATTTTGGACCACACTGTGTGAAGCTGCCAAACATTTTAGGTGCCCATTACTGGTCTTCTGTTGGGTCTCAAGCCCGTTAGAGCTGGCATCTAAGGCTTTGCACTTATTATCTCCTTTATGGAAGGAACCTTCCGGCTTCCCAACATGAGTGTTTCTCCTTTTGCCATTAACCTGCTGCTTTTCCTCTTCCTCTCATCCCAAAACATGACTGTAGCCAAGATGTCCGCCTACAAACAAATGAAACTGGCATGTTGTTTTGATTGCGGCCGTTCAGAGCGAGACTGCTCTTGCATGTCAGGCAGTGTACATAGTAACATGGACACCCTACAGAGGGCCTACCCACTCTCCTCTGTCTCTGTTCATGATTGCGCAACCACTTTACGTGCCTGTAAGTTACACCGCCCAACACGTGTTGTTACATGTCTGTTGTGTGTGCCCTGTATGTGTGTGTGTGTTTCATGTGTAGGTATACATGTGTGTACTGTATGTGCTTTATACGTAAAGTCGTCCACGTGGCGTGCTTCCATAGTCGTGGCTTATTTAAATGTATTTATTGTTATTATTATTATTAGTAGTAGTATCATTCATTTGAGTAGTGTTTATTCTTATTATTTACTGGGTGGGGATGGTGGTGTTGCTTTGTGGTGCTGCTTTACTGTAGCTGTTAGCTCTGAGGCTAGCGCATGCTACATCAGTCAAGCACTCGTGTGGTGACTGTGTTATTAGACAGTTGGTGTTTGGTGTATTATATTGTTTCTAATGCAGTATATTATGTATAAAATGTGACTATGTTGAAGGGATGCTTTATCTCTGACTGTATGCAATATCTTGATGACAGTTTTGATTTATTTTTGTTGTCGTTTTGTCTTCCTTTGTTTATGAAGGCATCCCATGCTTTTAGGGG
Organism: Oncorhynchus nerka; assembly: GCF_034236695.1. Taxonomy (NCBI): domain Eukaryota; kingdom Metazoa; phylum Chordata; class Actinopteri; order Salmoniformes; family Salmonidae; genus Oncorhynchus; species Oncorhynchus nerka. Next base: position 29,042,353 of record NC_088423.1, read on the forward strand.
AACCTCCTTGCTAACTGTGTTTCTGTTCTGTTCCTGATCATTTTATTTCAAGCTCACAGGACTGACTTGTGCAGGAACGAGAGCCATGCTCGAGTGATGTTCATAGAGCGATATTAATAGAGAATGTAGATATGTAGCATATCAAATGGGGTTCATCTTAAAGTTACACAAATAAACAAAATGACATCATCATACACAATGGGATGACCTCCTACCTACATCAACAGAGACTTCAATTTCCCCTTTGCTAAGCCCATCCCAGAGTTTTAGGCAACCATTGCAGCGCTCCAGTGGATAGCAACAGTCGCTAACCAAGCTTGAGTCCAACACATGGACAAGCTCTCATTTCAAAAGAATGGAAGCCAATGAGGGCAATGGCAAAATTGGAGGGCTTTCATAAAAAAACTAGTTGTTTAAATGGCTAAATAATTTAACAGTACACCAGGGGTACTTGGGACTGTGATTCCTGAAATGCAGTGCCTGTTGATGGAGTATTTTTATGAATCCGAAATTATACTTTTGTTGCATTGTTTGCTAGCTGGTTAGCTTGCTAGCGCTCATTGACCAACATTGAAAATGTTGCTAACATTAGTTAGCTAACTAGCCAGTTAATATAACTTGTATTCTCCAAGTGTATGTTAACTTGCTCAGTTAGCTATATTATTAATATAACTCACTGCTGTCAACATCAGCACTACTTAGCTCCAAAATGAGTTAGTAGCTTTGACTGCATGCTGACGGTGCATTCAGAGCCCTCCGGTGGCTAGCCACAGTTCCATCTTAGTTTTACCAGGTTCCTGTGAAGCCACAGTCCACCATAACATTCCCCGAAAGTCTTCCGATTAGCATGGGGTGGTCAGTGTTTAATTTCGTTGTGTATTAAAAACACCGTTTGAGATCATTGTGAGGGATTTTCTCTTTGAATTGGGAATTGGACTTGGGAATTGGAATTACGAGCGAGGTTGCAACCGTAACCAGAGGGGTTGGGCTTAGCAAAGGTTGATTTATTGGCTCTTCACAATATCACACCCTCCCTTGTGGCCACACCCTGTTGTGCATGATGATGTCAGTGTCTGTGGACTATGATTCATGCTTTACACAACGTGTCCCCTGAACGTTCTCACCGTGGCTTATTACATGATGCCTATGTGATAATATGTCTGTCAGAGTGTTGTGGTCTGTAGTTGTTGACAGTTGATCTCTTTTCATCCTAGGAAAGCGGTTAATCTTCCAATAAGAAAACAATGAATATGATGAGTGTTGAGTTATACCCAGTTCGGATCGTGACCCTCAGCCATGATACTCATCCAGCCACAACCAGCCAACATATATGGATTCACTTGTAATTAAGTAGCGAGCTACTCCAAAGGATTAGAATAAATAACTCCCTCTCTGTTTTCCCAGACTTTATCTTTGTCCCATCAGATTACTTTCTCCTCTTCCTCAGTAATCAGGAACCCAGAAGATCATGTTTTGTTCTTTCCTTAAAGGGATAGATTTAAAAAATTAAGTTTTCATTATTTGCGACTTCCTGAGCGTGTTTCATCCAAACCATTTTTTTTGTTTTGTTTGCTGGTTATTTAGCATCATCCAGAATCTCCTGGCTAGCATTTTTGGAGCTTGTAGCAATGCTAATGGAAACAGTTTGAACAAGTTAGTGCTGCATTCAAAAGCATGGGCAACAAGCCCTCTGTTGCTCCTCTAGGGCTGTCTGGACCTATCAGAAGACCCAGGCAGAGGAGAGAGGGGAAAGGGAGATGACAGTGGTAAAGGGAAATAGCAGTGATTGGATAGAGGGGAAAAGGGAGAAATCAGCCCCATATGATTTCCACCTCAGCATTCTCCCACCATCTGCAAGTGAACTCAGACTAGATTAGTGTCAACCGCCTGATGATGAGTTTGGTTTTGCCTCTTGTATGTTGGTGGGCCACTACTCTCCCTCTGCACCAATTACTGGCTATTAGGGTAGTTACTGATCTCTCTCCTCCCTCAGCTCCTCGTAGGATTTCATGGAAGACTAAATCTTTCTTGTTCTCTTTAAAGGGGCGATCAGCAGTTGCTACATCCATTTTTGGACTTATAAATTGATGATATGTACCCATTGATTCTTGAAGAATAAAGCGTATCAATGCCCCATGGGCTTTGTTCAACTGTCCTACCCCAGCAGAACCCAAAATATAAGCTTGTTTTACTACGTTTGTAAACAATGTAAACAAACATCATATTGCCTCAAAACATGGTTATTAAAACTATAATGTTGATATCATGGGTGGTATTTAGTGTTTGTATTTATTTAGGATCCCCGTTTGCCAAGGCAGTCACTACTCTTCCTGTAGTCCAGCAATATTTAAAATATTACATGACATTTCATGACATGTTTCACAACACATTAAGTGCGTTCCCTCAGGCCACTACTCTACTATCACATTATCTGTGTGTAGAGTGCATGTCTTATCATGTGTATGTGTCTCTTCACAGTTCCCGCTGTTCCATAAGGTGTCTTTTTATCTGTTTTTTAAGATCTGATTCTACTGCTTGCATAAGTTACCTGATGTGGAATAGAGTTCCATGTAGCCATGGCTCTATGTAGTTCTGTGCGCCTCCCATAGTCTGTTCACTTGAGGATTGTGAAGAGACCTCTGGTGGCATGTCTTGTTGGGTATGAATGGGTGTCTGAGCTGTGTGCTAGTATTTTAAACAGACACCTCGGTACATTCAGCTTGTCAAAACTTCTCACAAAAACAAGTAGTGATGAAGTCAATCTCTCCTCCACTTTGAGCTATGAGAGATGTACGTGCATATTATTCATGTTATCTGTCCCTGTACATTTAAGGGCCAGCTGTGCTGCCCTGTTCTGAGCCAATTGTAATTTTCAGAGGTCCCTCTTTGTGGCACGTGACCACACGACTGAACAGTAGTCCAGGTGTGACAAAACTAGAGCCTGTAGGACCTGCCCTGTTTATATTGTTGTTAAGAAGGCAGAGCAGCGCTTTATTATGGACAGACTTCTCCCCATCTTAGCTACTGTTGTATCAATATGTTTTGACAATGACAGTTTACAATGCAGGGTTACTCCAAGCAGTTTAGTCACCTCACTTGCTTTCCACATTATTTATTACAAGATTAGTTGAGGTTTAGGGTTTAGTGAATGATTTTTACCAAATACAATGCTTTTAGTTTTTGAAATATTTAGGATTAACTTATTCCTTGCCACCCATTTATGAAACTAACTGCAGCATTTTAAGTGTTGCAGTGACTTCATTCGCTGTAGTAACTGACGTGTATAGTGTTGAGTCATCCGCATACATAGACACACTGGTTTTACGCAAGGCCAATGGCATGTCATTGGTAAAGATTGAAAAAAGGGGCCTACACAGCTTCCCTGGGGAATTCCTGATTCTACCTGTATTATGTTGGCGAGGCTTCCATTAAAGAACACCCTCTGTGTTCTGTTAGACAGCTAACTCTTTATCCATAATATAGCAGGGGGTGTAAAGCCATAACACATACTTTTTTTCCATCTGCAGACTATAATCGATGATGTCAAAAGCCGCACAGAAGTCTAACAAAACAGCTCCCACAATATTTTTATCATCAATTTTTCTCAGCCAATGGTCAGTCCTTGCATCCATAGCTCTTTCTATGAATTTGAGAATGGTTACATTCTCCAGCCCCATCCCTTAGCTTTTTACAAAAACGGTATTGGGCCGGTGCTTTTTATTGTTTCAACCGCTGATTGCTGCTTAAAAGGGGAAATCTGCAGTTACTACATCCATTTTTTGGACTTACACTGAGTGTATAAATCATTATAAACACATTTCCATGACATAGACTGACCAGGTGAATCCAGGTGAAAGCTATGATCCCTTATTGATGTCACTTGTTAAATCCACTTCAATCAGTGTAGATGAAGGGGAGGAGCCAGGTTAAAGAAGGATTTTTAACAATTGAGACATGGATTGTGCATGTGTGCCATTCAGAGGGTGAATGAGCAAGACAAAATATTTAAGTGCCTTTGAATGGGGTATGATAGTAGGTGCCAGGCGCCATGCTTAGTGTCAAGAACTGCAACACTGCTGTGTTTTTCATGCTCAACAGTTTCCTGTGTGTATCAAGAATGGTCCACCACCCAAAGGACATCCAGCCAACTTGACACTGTGGAAGCATGGGCCAGCATCCCTGTGGAACGGTTTTAGCACCTTGTGGAGTCGATGCTCCGCGCAAATTGAGGCTGTTCTGAGGGTTGAAGGGGTGAGGTGCAAGCCAATATTAGGAAGGCGTTCTTAATGTTTTATACACTCAATGTATAAATTAATGGTGTGCACCCATTGAATTTTTAAGAATATAATTTATAAATGCCTCATGAGCTTAGTTCAACTGTTGTACCCCCATCAGAACCAAAAATATAAGCTTGTTTTACTCCAATGTTTATAAACAAAGAAAATGTAAGCAAACACTATATAGTCTTAAAGCTGCAATATGTAATGTTTTGGGCGACCCGACCAAATTCACATATACATTCTCATTGAAAACAAGCCTAAGAAGCAGTATATCTGTTCTATGTGCGCTATTTCTATGCTTCCCGTTCTTAAGGTATTTTACTTTGGATTTTGTACACCAGCTTCAAACAGCTGAAAATACAATATATTTGGTTATTGAAAATATATTTCCAAGTGGTTTAGATAGCACAATGATTTTCTACAATTGCTTGTGTTGTCACATTAATTGAAATTAGGCGAACTATTAGAATTTTAGCAACCAGGAAATGGTGTTGCGATTTTTGCGTATTGCACCTTTAAAACATTGTTAATACAATCATTTTGTTATCATGGATGGTCAGTCCTTACATCCATGTCTATGAATTTGAGAGTTGTTACGTTTCTCCAGCCCCATCCCTAAACTTTTTACCGAAACTGGGGCTGGGATTTCCTTTGTTATTTCAATTACAGATTTCCCCTTTAACTCTGAACAAAACCTATTTTTCAGTGAACAAAGTGAGTTAGAGATCACTATCGCTGGAATTCCTCTGTCTTTTTCCATGTTTTTCTCTTTCAGAGTGGATAAGATGTCTCTGACCACGATGACTTCATTCACATCTGAAATTGATTTTCAACTGGTTTCTTCTTGAATAGTGAATCTGCGAGGCACTTTACATTTAGACCACACATTATGCAGAGTTTCCAATTGAAATATACATGGACGGGCTAATAGAAGACATAGCCGTGTCTTACGTCTGAAGTGGGGGCGCTCCTTCCTAAGTAAGAGCAGTGATTCAGCTAGGAAGTAAACCTTGTGCAGGTGTAGTCATCTTTGGGACACGCTGTTTTTGGTCTCTCAGGGCGTTGTTTGTCTCAACTTCTGGGGACCATCTGGGGCAAAGATTCCGGTCTGGCGGCTGGGGATGCTTGGTTAGGGTCAGGAGAAGAGGTTTAGGCTGAAGTTGGAGCTGGGGTTGGGGTTGCTGGGCAGGGTTGGGGACAGGAGAAGCGGTTTGGGCCTGGAGCCAGAGGGTTGGGGCTTGGGCTGTCTGCTGTGAACCAGAGACATAAGGCTGTGGCTAGTCTGTGTCTGACTTAGAGGGAGATGGGTATATGTGTGTGTGTCTCAGCGGCAGGCGATCCTTATCCAGCCTGACGTGGAAATTATGTTAGCATTTTTATTTCCCTGGCTCTGCTGGTCCATCACCAAAACCTGCCCTGACAGGTCCTGTCCACCAGGCAAGTTTGGTTCCCCCCTCCCCCCTCTGTGGCCCTCCACGCTCCTCCGTCGCTCTACCCCTCAGATGCTAGCCAGTTAGCCTGCCGCCTCTGCGGACGCAGGTAGATCGATAGCGACAGATGCCAGGGCCAGCGAGGGTCCCTGTTTGAGGGTGTGTGTCACAAGGCAGCCCTGGGCCTTCGCTGTGACCTTTACTGTTGAAGACAGAGCAGGGCAGAGCAGAGCAGGGAGGGCTAGGCTAGCTTAGTTCAGTCTATGGGAGAATATCCATTGCATACTCCTCGTGTCCTCTCTCCTCGCCTCCTTCTCAAAACCCATTGGAGGAGAAGATCCGACTAGAGGGACCTCTGTCTTTCTCATCCAATGGGTTTTGAGAAGGATACGAGGAGTATGAAAAGGAGATTCTCCCTTTGACTCTATTCCAAATAGCAACCTATTTGCTATATATTGTGCCATACTTTTGACCAGAGCCCTGCCTTGTTTCCTTCATACAAATTACTATATCCACTTCTTCATCTAAGATTTATTCCTCTGAACTGTGAAGTACTCTGAAATGGCTAACTTAGAATCACTTAGTAACTATGGTGGGTTAGGGGTGCTACTGTCCAGACAGTGGTGTGTGTGTTTCTTTGTCCCTCCCTCAGTGTGTGTGTTATTGGGAGGTATGGGAGAGGGTAGATGTTTGTGTGACTGTCTTTCTGTTTGGGTTTGGTGTGTGTTCTGTTCAGTCTGTAGTCTGGGCTCATCCGTCCGTTCTGTGTGTTGTTCGTTCTCTCTCCACTCTCCCCGGAACACTTTATAATTGAATAGTCTTAAAGAAAAACTCTCGATAGCTCCATGATAGCTCAACAAAAAACAAAAAAAAGTATTGGAGTAGATTCAATGTAAGGGGGAAAACTTCAGCACATTGCTGAGCTACTTTAGGAGTGGGGAGTTCAATTCAGCTCGTCTGAAAATGATTCCTAACCACAAAACAGGATTTTGATAACATCCCACAGTGCCACAGTTTTGTTTCAATTTCCAGAAGCACAACTTTATCCCCTCCCCTGTTTCTCCTCGCTCTCTCTGTGGCCATACAGTCCATCTCTCTCATTCAACTCCTTCACCCCATCCATAGCCTCCTCTTTTACCATTCTGCACTATTCTCTCCATTCAGCTCACATTTTGCGCGATCACCAATGTGTTTAAGTAGTTCTGATTCATTGTTGTCTAACCATTTTCTTTTTACTTCATTTTACATCCATCTTAAATCATTTGATCTCTATTTTCTGTGATGTCTGTCTGATATCTGTCTGTCTGTGATGTCTGTCCGCCTGATATCTGTCTGTCTGATATCTGTCTGTCTATGATGTCTGTCTGATATCTGTCTATGATGTCTGCCTGTGATGTCTGCCTGCGATGTCTGTCGTGATGTCTGTCTGGGATGTCTGTCTCTCAGTTCTGTTTGTCTTTTCTGTCTGTCTGTCTCTGTCTGTCACTCTCATCATGAACATCACCACTCTCTTCCTCCATGTAACCTGTCATTTGTCTCTTGCACTTCTCCTCAGCCAAATATAAGTATAATGGATATGTCAGATCACGTAAGTGTGTTTCTCTGTCCCTCCCCATCCTTGCTTCTGCGACCACCCCCACCCAAACCCCTCCTCGTGTTTAGACCTATAATACTGTAGTCCCCTCGCCATATCACCCCCCGAGTATTAATACAATGCTTTGTTTTGGTTTTTGTTCTCCCCTTCAGTTCTAGAACGCTAAGCTACCATCTTAAAGTCTCTGCTGTACATGATGTGAATTGATGCCGTGTTCCTTGACAATAATAACAGAGTTTGTCCACAGTGATGATGTGTAAATGAATCTCATGTCTGTCATTTTATAAGCCCCCCTTACTTTTTACATCAGAAATGCATAGATAATAACTATATTCTCACTAATTGACCTAGCCAATTCAGTACAAAACAGATTCCTCCCTAACTGTATAACATATGTCCTTTATATATACTGAACATACAGTATATTTGTAATAATTGATTTAAGATCCATGCTCTTGTTCTTGATGACGTTATGTTCAGACCAATACAGTTGTGTTTGTATTGTGCTGCGTCTAGCAGCAGAGGGCGCTACAACACCAGGGATAACGGGAAGTCAAAAAGAGACCGGCGTTCGGTTCAAAGCAGATTGCAATTTAGGTAAATCTCTCAGTATAAAGTATAGTATTGACCAAATGTACTCATTTCTGTCCTGTTTCATATAGATAATGTGAATGTTCCATGCTGTTTGTTTGTTATAACATTATTTTTCAGTTTTTTTATCCTACAGTTTAATAACCATTTCAGATGCTTACTGTATAATACACTGCTTTCTGTGTTTATCATAACTACAGAAGTACTGTATGATACCATAACAAAAATAGCTGTAATGATAATATTAATGCTAACAATATTATAAAAGAATATGAATAATACATAAATGCTAGTAATACAAACCATAATAATCCATAATGTCACATAGCAAAAAATACCCCAAAATACTATGATACCAATGTACCTGTAACCCTAATATTAATACACACATCAAACTTAGCTCAGATACAATAAACGAACAACAATACCTTCAACAGTATTCTCCCTGCTGTCTTTTCCTATCTGTGATTTGCATAGGACCCTGATGGGGGCTTGCATACGTGATCGCCCCGTCTTGTGATTAGCATTTCTGGTAGGGACAGTTGCCGTCTGGGCTGTTCTGAGTGAACAGTGGACCTGCCAGGGTGTGTGAACGTGCTCTAATGCTGCGCATGTTTGACAAGGGCCAGATGAATCCAGGAGCTATCGGTGGCGCACCGTAAATCAAGGAGGCAGCTGACGGCTGGGATAAACCTCTGTTTAGCGCCCTGGGGGGGCCAAGACCACCACACATACAACAACCTAGCAACCTACTGTACCAACCGACTAACCAGCAGGAGGACAAGAGAACACTTCCCCTGCGCTCCTCCGCTTTGAAGACCAGCTATTCTGTTTCCCTCCCTTATCCTCTTTCCCTCCTCTTTCCCTCCTCTTATCCTCTTTCCCTCCTCTTATCCTCTTTCCCTCCTCTTTCCCTCCTCTTATCCTTTTCCCCTCCTCTTTCCCTCCTCTTTTCCTCCTCTTTCCCTCCTCTTATCCTCTTTCCCTCCTCTTATCCTCTTTCCCTCTTTCCCTCCTCTTATCCTCTTTCCCTCCTCTTTCCCTCCTCTTATCCTCTTTCCCTCCTCTTATCCTCTTTCCCTCCTCTTTCCCTCCTCTTATCCTCTTTCCCTCCTCTTATCCTCTTTCCCTCCTCTTTCCCTCCTCTTATCCTCTTTCCCTCCTCTTTTCCTCCTCTTTCCCTCCTCTTATCCTCTTTCCCTCCTCTTATCCTCTTTCCCTCCTCTTTCCCTCCTCTTATTCTCTTTCCCTCCTCTTTTCCTCCTCTTTCCCTCCTCTTATCCTCTTTCCCTCCTCTTATCCTCTTTCCCTCTTTCCCTCTTTCCCTCCTCTTATCCTCTTTCCCTCCTCTTATCCTCTTTCCCTCCTCTTTCCCTCCTCTTATCCTCTTTCCCTCCTCTTTTCCTCCTCTTTCCCTCCTCTTATCCTCTTTCCCTCCTCTTATCCTCTTTTCCTCCTTTCTTTTTTTGCTTTACTTTTGTACCTCTCCATTCTTTTCTTTTCCTCTCTTCTTTGTGTGTTCCGAGAATTCAAATAGAAATCATTCCACTGTGGTTTTAAAATGTGAATTCCCATCTACCAATACTGTAAGAGTATTATGGGGATACGTCCTCTACATTTGCCTATAGAGGGAAAGTCATTTGGCCTGACTATTTTCAGACAGGCTGTGTTACTGCTTTGTTCTAACACGCTGTGTAGTAAAATGGAATGAGAGGGAGAAAAAAAAGCAGAAACAGCTTTTAATTAATTCATGTTTATTAGGAATGGCAAAGCAAATGTCATATTGAACATTTTATTTTAAGCGTATGCCAAGTGCCTAAGTGGTGCTAAGTAAAACCGAGGTGTCATCGTCAATTACAGAGAAAATGATGGCTGCTTTCATGGCACACATTCAGTCCCTTCTCAAGTCATCTTCAAGGGGGAAATAAATGGTCCAACAATGAAATTCACATGAACTTTTCCCCCTTAAAATATTTAGTGATTCATTCACATGCAGGGGAAATTATTAATCATTTATAGAAGATTATTTTAATAATGATTTATTTTGTAACTGCGTATTAGCATGTTTACTGTACATGTTTAAAAAAAATAAGCAGAAATGTAATCCATAACATTTATCCTAAAATGTATATATCTGCTGAATATAATAACATCTAGATTTTTTTAACACACAAGCTGCATTCAATTGAATATTTCACGGCACAAGATAAATTGTAAAGTAAATACCATTACCATTCTATTTATCTAGGAACCTCATTCTCCCCAGCTTATCTTTTTCACTCTGTTTATTCTCCATTGTTTGACAGTGAAGGATGAAGTTAGATCATCTTTACAAAACCGATCGATAAAAATTGCCAACTGCACCTCGCCGCCCTCCACCATCACCTCTAATGCCATGCGCCCCCAAGCACTGCCTCGCCCCTCCCTCCACCAGGACCCCCCGGTCCCCCAGGGAGAGGTCACCGCCATACCCCTCGTTAATAACCGTAAAGGAAGCCTGCTTCCTCCAGGGGTGGGTCTTGGGCCCCATGGGGGATTCCGCATCAGTACCTCAGGCTCCGGCAGGGGTGACACGGCGGGCAGGGCCCTGGCTGAACAGAGCAGGCTGAGCCGGGCCCGCAGCCTGCCGGTGAAATACTGTTACCACCCCAGTAACGCATCTCTGCACGGCCACAGCAGCAGGGCCTGTAGGTTGACCCCCTTAGCAGGATGCATCAGTCCCTGTCAGTCCCTAACACCCTGTACTGTCCTGTACTGTCACCCTGCGTCCGTCGCCTGCCTGCATGCAGGTTTCACTGAGCTGCTGCTAGTTGTAAATCCCACCACCGCTGGCACCACTGCTTCTGCTTTGCATGAAGGCAGCTCTCATACACTCACTAATGCAACTCCCAGTGCTGTGTGTGTGGCTGCTATGTAGTAGGGCTAGTGGATGTGTTTGGAGGGTTATTGGAAACTGGTGTAGTGATAGAACACCTAGTCATTAGTCCACCTGCACATTAAGAAATGTATACAATCCGTTACTGTTTTATTACATTTTTGTAAATGCCCTGAGAAGTTTGCATAGTTTTGATTTAATTGTTGTTATATTTAAGTGGTGTGGTGATAGGGGAATTGAGCCAACAACAGTCTGCTGTATCAATCTCAGAGAGACTGTTGTGTAGATAGCAGTTTAGTTTTCAATGTACCGTAATGGCATTGGTACAGCAACAGTCACACACAAGCTGTGATCTCCATGGCTGCAGTGCAGAACATGTTGTTTCATTGTTGATTATCTCAGTTTTGTTGTTGTGCTTAAATCACACTCGTTTTAACAGAACTGATCTGCCACAAGGCCAAGGACATGAAACTGGCCCAGATATATGAGCCTTGCTGTATCCACTAATATAGAACAATAAGCCAACGAAGGGACATATTTTATTCTGTGATATTTTCACAAATTGGATTAGACTAGAGAGAGATGCATTTGTAAAGTGGAATGCGCTTTCTTGTGATATTAGCTATTCAGGATGTCCACATTTGCGAAGTGGAAATGTCAGAGAATGGCATTTTCTTAGGAGGCAAAGTCACATTTTTACCTTTTATTAGTGCAATTAGGTGAACGTCTAGAAGGGATGCTCAGACGGAAATGATGTCTCGTTGCTCGGAGCAGTCAGCGCTTGCAGCAACGCAGCATTGATTTGCATTAATATCATGCTGTGGTATTGATTTCTAACCAAAGCACTAATACAGGGTTTGAAGTGACAGTGGCTTTGGCATTTGTGTGCTGTGGATGAAAAGAGTGCCTGGGTGTCTGACTCTTAAAGCCCTTGGAATTCACAGACAGATGGTGGAAAAGATCAGACTGGTGTTAGCTAAACTGGAAGTCTTTAGTAGGTTACAGGATTTCTCTCTAGCTGTGTTCTTCTCTTAGTCTTCTGTCTGTCTGGGCTGGGAGAAAAGTTTTAATCTCCTGTAGAGTGAGGAATAGCTGAGAGGAAAATAAACTTCTATCAGATCAAGCTAATCTAAAACGTCACTGTGCTGCCTGACTTTATTGCGGTGGCCGGAGAGAAAGAATGATTAAATAAAAGTATTAATTTTAAAGCTTTGCTCAGCAAGTTTGTTTCTTAAGTATCTTTAAAACTTATGTTCATAATAATGAATACATCCTAGATTACTGAGTGTTTGCAAGTAATTTCTTTCAGATATTTATGCTATTTTAAAGTTCTATGGGTTGTCTTGACCTTCATCTAGCTACTATAATGCTTGGCTAATGCTAGGCTACTCAATCATGTCCTGTTTGGAGGGCTGGTTGGGCATGTGATTGGCTACTCTGGGATGCTCGTGCAGTCCTGATTGGCTGAGTGCTCGTGGCATGGAGCTTAGACCTATAGAAGAGCCATTGTGCTTTGTAGCTAGGTTGGAAAATTGCGTTAACTATCCCAAAATTGGTAGGAGGATTCCAGATTTATTTTTTATTCTCTCCTGTTCCTGGGAATCTTCCGACCCGGGATTTCTGGAAAACCTGGGAATTTGGGTATAGTTACTGGAATTTTAAAACCCTATCCATTTCTAGAGCTGGAATGATGAGGTGGGGGTCTGCCACATTAGTCATCCATTCAAAACAACCAAATTGCACACAGAACCATCGTCTCTCTCTCTCTGTCTGTCTGTCTGTCTGTCTGTCTGTCTGTCTGTCTGTCTGTCTGTCTGTCTGTCTGTCTGTCTGTCTGTCTGTCTGTCTGTCTGTCTGTCTGTCTGTCTGTCTGTCTGTCTGTCTGTCTGTCTCTCTCTCTCTCTCTCTCTCTCTCTCTCTCTCTGTCTCTCTCTGTCTGTCTCTGTCTGTCTCTGTCTCGGTCTCTCTCTCTCTCTTTGTCTCTCTCTGTGTCTCTTTCTCTGTCATGTCCACTATGGCCTACTGACATTGACAGTCTGTCCTAGTCACATGGCCCATATTGGCTGGCCTTGGAAAGCATTGGCACACTGATGCAGACTGCTGTTGGTCCAACCACACGTAGACTAGACTGGATCCAAAGATTGCCACTGGATCTAAAGACATACTGGACATACTGGATCTAAAGTGATCCAGTCCTACTCTATAGAACCCAGTCCAGAGGAACAGAACCAAAGGGGTTGGGCTTTGGCGGAGTGAGCCGATGGCGAATTTGTCAGATCTTACTAGGTGGTTTTTCTCTTCGTGTTTTTTTCTCTCCTGCGTTTCTCAAATTGACCTTTGTCTGCTACTAACTAATGTGTTTTCTTTCTGACGGTCTTCTCTCTGACTCTGACATATTGTTGTTTTTCTATGATTTTTTATTGTTGTTGGTGTTTAGTTTTTTTGCTATGTTTGATTGATTGAGTGTTGGCTTTGGTGTTCTTTGCCGTGTCAGTTCTAGCTTACATTAACCTCCCCGTCTGTCCATAGCCTGACACTCTTTGCATGTGTTTGCAGTTGAAGATGAGCACCCGTCAACTCTGTCGCCCAAGAAAAAGCAGCGGAACGGAGGTATGCGAAACTCACCCAACAACTCGCCCAAAATGATGAGGTAAGACATTGATTTGATGCTTCAAACAGAAAGATAGAGAGGAAGTGTGAGGGTGGGGAAGCAGACAGAAAGATAGAGAGGAAGTGTGGGGGTGGGGAAGCAGACAGAAAGATAGAGAGGAAGTGTGGGGGTGGGGAAGCAGACAGAAAGATAGAGAGGAAGTGTGGGGGTGGGGAAGCAGACAGAAAGATAGAGAGGAAGTGTGGGGGTGGGGAAGCAGACAGAAAGATAGAGAGGAAGTGTGAGGGTGGGGAAGCAGACAGAAAGATAGAGAGGAAGTGTGAGGGTGGGGAAGCAGACAGAAAGATAGAGAGGAAGTGTGAGGGTGGGGAAGCGGGGAACAAATAAGGAGGAGAGTAAGAAAGTCAGAGTGAGAGGTGGGAGAAGGCGAGACGGGTAGATGGTGGTGGGATGGTTGGAGGAGGGGGGGGGGCAAGCGAATGATTGAGAGAGGAGAGGGGGAAGAAAGTGAGAGTGCGAAAAGGAGAGGACGGCTTGGGTGTTTAGACTGGCATGCTGTCAGACAGTGGGTAATGGCAGAGCTGAAATATTTCTGTCATGAAAGACAGAGTCTGTGAGAGGAGGAGGAGCTGTTTGAAAAACAAATCCTCTGGCTTTAAAGTGTCATCTGTCACCCCTTCACCCCCCCAACCCCCTCCAGTCCCGTCCACATGTAGTCCTTAAACAACGCTGGCACTAATGACACCAGCAACCAATCAGAGTCCTCCCTGTGGTTCCTCTGCCCCGGGGCAGTGGGATCTATTGTGGGAACCCTTACGACTACTGTTTCTGCTACTTAAGGCCATATGTGAGATGTATCATCGCAATCAAAAATGAATTTGCAGTATTACCTTCCCTTTATCCTGTCCTCTGGAATTAAACTGCAGTTAATTGATTTTGAAAGATAAAAGGGTTTTGTTTTTTGTGCGGGAGGAGAGAGACAGCGGTAGGAACGCGACAGCGTGAAAATGCCGAGAGAGTGGAGGCTGTCCAATCGGGGTGGCAGGGTGGAAGCACAGTGGTGAAGATGGGAGAGAACAGGGTCACAGAGTAGTTCCACTCCCTTTTAAATTAGTGATTGTTAGGCCCCTGTGTCTTATAAATATACAATAGACATCTCCTAATGGTGCTGTGTATTTTTTGTCATGCAAGTCACAAAATGTTTGGAACTGAAGAGCATATATTTAAGGCATTATATACCATTCGATCTTGAAAAAACGTGTCTTCAAATGTATTAAAAGTACAATGAAAGCATACATAGGGACACAGTAAAATATATGTGCTTTTCTCGATCGGATGACTGTTTCAGAACTATGTTTCCCTCACAAGTGGGTGAAAGATTCTATAATTATGTTACAAAAGTGATTGTTTTCTCATATCTTTGTGTCAAGTGCTAGAAAGGGTGGTGCTGTTCACTTAAACATAGTCTTTTAGTTTATAGTATATTTTTCTGTGTACTGTATGTCCTCAGCAAAACTAAATGGAATCCTTTAGTGTGCTTACTGTGACAGAGTTGTTACTAGGTCCCCTTAGAGCACCTTTGAACAGCAGTCCTTTGTATTCTTGTATGTACTACTTGTCCACTTGTTTAAAACCCTCTAAGCCGGGGGAGGTGGGGCGGCTTTCATACATGGGTGAACAGATAGTCCCCCCTTATCAATCAACACGCAATACCCCGTACAGACAAAGCAAAAATGGGTTTTTATACAAATGTGTAATGTATTGCAAATGTATAAAAACTGAAATCACATTTACATAAGTATTCAGACCCTTTCCTCAGTACTTTGTTGAAGCACCTTTGGCAGCGATTACAGCCCCGAGTCTTCTTGGGTATGACACTACAAGCTCGGTACACCTGTATTTGGAGAGTTCCTCCCATTCTTCTCTGCAGATCCTCTCAAGCTCTGTCAGGTTGGATGGGGAGCATTGCTGCACAGCTATTTTCAGGTCTCTCCAGAGGTATTCGATCAGGTTCAAGTCTGGGCTCTGGCTGGTCCACTCATTGACATTTAGAGACGTGTCCCAAAGCCACTCCTGCATTATCTTGGCTGTGTGCTTAGGGTCGTTGTCCTGTTGGAAGGTGAACCTGAGGTCCTGAGCATTCTGCAGCAGGTTTTCATCAAGGATCTCTCTGTACTTTGCTCCATTTATCTTTGCTTCGATCCTGACTAGTCTCCCCAGTACCTGCTGCTGAAAAACATCCCCACAGCATGATGCTGCAACCACCGTAGGGTTGGTGCCAGGTTTCCTCCAGACGAGACGAGACCAGAGAATCTTTCGGCAGACTCCATGCGGGCTGTCCATGTGCCTTTTACTGAGGAGTGACTTCCGTCTGGCCACTCTACCATGAAGGCCTGAGTGGTGGAGCGCTGCAGTGATGGTTGGGCTTCTGGAAGTTTCTCCCATCTCCACAGAGGAACTTTAGAACTCTGTCAGAGTGACCATCGGGTTCTTGGTCACCTCCCTGACCAAGGCCCTTTTCCCCCAATTGCTCAGTTTGGCCGGGCAGTCAGCTCTAGGAAGAGTCATGGTGGTTCCAAACTTCTTCCATTTAAGAATGATGGAGACCACTGTGTTCTTGGGGACCTTCAATGCTGCAGAAATCTTTTGGTACCCTTCCCCAGATCTGTGCCTCGAAACAATCCTGTCTCGGAGCTCTACGGACAATTCCTTTGACCTCATGGCTTGGTTTTTGCTCTGACATGCAGTGTCAACTGTGGGACCTTATATAGACAGGTGTGTGCCTTTCCAAATCATGTCCAATCAATTGAATTTACCAAAGGTGAACTCCAATCAAGTTGTAGAAACATCTCAAGGATGATCAATGAAAACAGGATGCACCTGAGCTCAATTTCGTGTCTCATAGCAAAGGGTCTGAATACTTATGTAAATACATTTTTTATACATTTGCAAACATTTCTAAAAACCTGTTTTCACATGTCATTATGGGTTATTGTGTATAGATTGCTAAGGATTAAATATTTTTGTTATCAATTTTAGAGTAAGGCTGTAACGTAACAAAATGTGGAAAAAGTCAAGGGGTCTGAATACTTTCTGAATGCGCTGTATTTACATAATTTTTTGAAAACTGGTACCCGGCTACATTCAGACTAGCCTTGTGAGGCTTGTGGGCATTCTGGAGCAAAACATGTCAATGACTGTGAGAGTCTTGTCTTTCCACAGAGGGGTCATAATAGCTTGTAGGCCAAACCGTTTGGACGCTACAGACGTTTTCAGGAGAATACCTATTTTCATGATTTCTCATGGTCTGGCACCGCTTTAGCCCTGTCACCTTTCACCTCAGATGCTGAAGGTCGACATCCCTGGCTTAAACTGACATATTTTGATTTTTAAATGATGCTAATAAGATTTCAGCGGAGGCGCGGACATCGACCTTAGGGGGTTTAAAAAGAGGAAACTGATACAAACGAAAGAGAAATTGGCACGCTTCCAGCTAACTGAGGGTTTATATGGCTCCTTAGTTTTTGTTTCCTAACTTAAAGCAATAAACCTTCTCTCGTTCTCTCCTCTGCAGAGGAGATGGTCCCCGTTTGCCATGTAATATATGCATCTCTGCTTTGATCTTACAGTGATAATAATTCTTGGGAGTTATTTACTTGGTTTTAAAACCGCTTCAAAGCGGTGTCAAAGTTGTCTCTGCTTTAGGGCTGCTTCTGTATTCTGCTGGCTCTTGGGTGCTGCGGATGACAGGTCCTCTGTTCTAGGTGTAGGCTTTTTCAAGTCATAGCCCTCAGCAAAACATCAAATTACCCAGCGCCGACCACAACGCCCACCTCCACAGCCCCCTCCCCCTCCCCCCAGCCCCTGTCAATATATGATACCATATATATTAAATAAGCTTTACAAGTTGGATTTTATGTGCAATGAAAAGTGATTGTTTGAGGTAGCCTTAGGGACACTTTACTCTACAAGCAAGGAGGGGAATAAAAGAGAGCGAGCTAGCGAGAGACTGAGAGAGAGCGTATACTATATCAAGTCTGGTTTTTACAGGACTTGCTGCCTGAAGGCCTTTGTAAATAAATAATGATCAACAGATTGGCTGTGGGTTTTTGAAAATCATGCCTTTGTCAGTTTGCATGATGGGTAGAATTTTCAAAGCGAGAGGCTGCCTTCATAGCCTGCTGGAGAGGGATTGGGGAGCACACATCCCAAGCTAGCGACTGCAGAACGATGCACTGGAATAACTCAACTCTGTTTGAAATATACACTGAGGGAGAGAGAGAGAGGGCAATTTCTCTTCTGATATGGGCTGTCTCTTATTGCCTAGGCTACTGTACAGTCAGGCCTTTTCTTTAGAGAAGGCAATTAAATGCAAATACAGTGCCCTCTGTAATTATTGGGACAGTAAAGCATTTTTTCCTCTTTTGTTTCTATACTCCAAACGTTTAGATTTCAAATCAAACAATGACTATGAGGTTAAAGTGCAGATTGTCAGCTTTAATTTGAGGGTATTTTCATCCATATCGGGTGAAACGTTTAGAAATTACAACACTTTTTGTGAATAGTCCCTCCATTTTTGGGTACCAAAGGTATTGGGACAAATTCACTGTATTAAAGTAGTGAAACAGTATTTGGTCACGTATTCATAGCATGGAATGACTACATCAAGCTTGTGACTACAAATCGTTGGATGCATTTCATTTGCTGTTTGTTAAGGTTGTGTTTCAGATTATTTTGTGCCCAATAGAAATTCATGGTAACTAATGTATTGTGTCATTTTGGAGTCATTTGTTTTTTGTAAATAGAAATACAATACGTTTCTAAACACTTCCACAGTAATGTGGACGCTACCATGATTACGGATAATCCTGAATGAATTGTGAATAATGATGAGTGAGAAAGTTACAGACAGACAAATATCATACCCCCCCAAAAAGCTAACCTCCCCTGTTATTGTAATGGTGAGAGGTTAGCATGTCTGGGGGGGTATGATATTTGTCTGTCTGTAACTTTCTCACTCATCATTATTCACAATTCATTCAGGATTGTTTGATTTGAAATCCAAACGTTTGGACTATAGAGCCCAAATAAGAAAAATTGCTTCACTGTCTCAATAATTACGGAGGGCACTGTATGTTGCAATGTACATTTACACTGGTCATTATCCAGCCAATTTAATATGAATATTCTACAAAAATGTTTTTGTATTGTAAGATACAGTATATCCATAGCATCTTACACACACACTTTATTGTAAACGGATACAGTACAAGAGGGACAGGGAAAGCCAACACAGCACTGGATAGATATCTGATATGTGAAAATGTTAGTCTGGAGGCCAGCTCAGCCTGTGCAAATATAAAGTCATTTCCCTATCTGCCAATCAGACGTGTCATTGAGCTAACGAGCTGTGTTCGGCGTCGCACGCATTCCTCGGCCAACCGTGCTCCTGGACAAGAAGTCAGGACACACGTTAACCACTCGTATATACTCTGGTGGGGTCTGGCAGACGCTAATGTCATGTCTGTTAACGTCCAGTTCACCCTGGTTGATTCTATGGTAGGGTAGAGGACAGCGAGTAGAGGAGAGAGAGGAGAAAAGAGGAGAGAGAGGAGAGGAGAGCGAGTGGAGGAGGGGAGAAGATAGTGAGTGCAGAGAAAAGGAAATAGGAGAGGAGGGAGATGAGATGAGAGGAAGGGAGGTGAGGCAAGAGGAGGGTTACAGGGCTCTTGACAAACAGGAAGACAGACAGACACAGGCAGGCAGTCACACCGCTGACAGTTGTGTGAAAGATAGCTGTCTAAGGTAGTGGAGGAGGAGGTGCCTGCCTGCCTGCCTGCACTAGTCAGCCCCCACGTGCCCAGATTGAAGTGACAGGGGCTCATGGAGAGTGAGTGGTGCAACATGCGGCTCAGAATGAAATATTCAGCCCGGGTGTAAAAGCACTAAATGTTGTCAGAGTTATTAACACCTGCACCATACAGACAGAGAGCGATGGAGAGAGAGGAGGAGGGAGGTAGAGACAGAAAGAAGGATGGAGAGACAGAAAGGAGGAGGGAGTGACAGAAGGAGGAGGAGGGAGGGAGGGAGGGAGGGAGGGAGGGAGGGAGGGAGGGAGGGAGGGAGGGAGGGGCGGGGAGAGAGGGTGGGAGAGAGAGGGAGGGAGGGAGGGGGAGGGAGGGAGGGAGGGTGAGAGGGAGAGAGAGGGAGGGAGAGGGAGTGAGAGGGAAGGAGTGCGAAGGAGAGAAGGAGGGAGTGAGAGAGAGAGAAGGAGGGAGTGAGAGAGAGAGAAGGAGGGAGTGAGAGGGAGAGAAGGTGGGAGTGGGGAGAGAAGGATGGAGGGAGGGAGAGGAGAGGGCGATAAGGAGGGAGTGAGGGGGAGAGGAGATGAAGTGAGGGGGAGGGAGGAGGAGAGAGGGAGAAAGAGAGGGGAGGGATTGAGGGAGAGGAGGGAGTGAGTGAGGGGGAGAGAAAGAGGGAGGGGGAGAGAGGAGGAGGGTATGAGGGAGAGAGAGGAGGGAATGAGGGAGAGAGAGGAGGTGAGAGAGGAAGAGGGAGTGAGAAGGAAGGAGTGCGAGGGGAGAGAAGGAGGGAGAGGGAGGGAGGGAGAGAGAGGAGGTGAGAGAGGAAGAGGGAGTGAGAAGGAAGGAGTGCGAGGGAGAGAAGGAGGGAGTGAGGGGAGAGAGAGAAGGAGCGAGTGAGGGGGAGAGAAGGAGGGAGTGAGAGAGAGAGAGAAGGAGGGAGTGAGAGGGAGAGAAGGTGGGAGTGAGGGGAGAGAAGGATGGAGTGAGAGGGAGGGAGAGGAGAGGGTGATAAGGAGGGAGAGAAGGAGGGAGGAAGGAGGGAGTGAGGGGGAGAGGAGATGAAGTGAGGGGGAGGGAGGAGGAGAGAGGGAGAGAGAGGAGGTGGGAGAAAGAGAGTGGAGGAATTGAGGGAGAGGAGGGAGTGAGTGAGGGGAGAGAAAGAGGGAGGGGGAGAGAGGAGGAGGGTATGAGGGAGAGAGAGAGAGAGAGAAGGAGAGTGAGAGAGAAGGAGTGATGTGAGGGGGAGAGAAGGGAGAGAGGAGAGAGTGAGGGGGAGAGAAGGAGGGAGTGAGGGAAAGAAAGAGAGGGGATGGAGTGAATGAGGGAGAGGAAGAGAGAGAGGAGGGAGTGAGGGAGGGAGGGAGAGAAATAGAGAGGAGGGAGAGAGAGAGAGAGAGAGAGGAGGGAGTGAGGGAGAGAAGGAAGGAGGGAGGGAGAGAGAGAAGGAAGGAGGGAGAGAGAGGAGGAGGGAGTGGGGGAGAGAGAATGAGAGCAAAGGAGGGAGAGGGAGAGAGTGAGGGAGAGAGTGAGGGAAAGATTGAGAGCCTGAGGGAGAAAATGAGAGAGAGATGGAGGGAACTAATTGACACATATTTCATGTGATATTTCTGTGTGTGATTGACATGTGCTGTTTTCTCACACTTTATGCCAATGTCACCCTCATAAAGAAGCAAAATATGAGTCGTTCCACGAAATACTGATTTTTTTGGTTGCATGTCTTTGATATTTTAGGTAGAAATTGTGCATTTCATTTTGAATTTTAAAAGCATGTTATATTATATAGTCTAGAGCGATTTCATAGGTTAGCTAGCCAGCTATTGTCGTTCTTTTAACACAACGTAACGTAATCATCACTGCTAGCTAGCCAGCTAGCCCCGAATAGCAGCACAGTAGAAACTATTACACTCAACGGAACGACTTGATTAGTGTAGTGTCAACAACGCAGCCACTGCCAGCTAGCCTACATAGTCAACAACGCAGCCTCTGCCAGCTAGCCTACTTCAGCAGTACTGTATCATTTTAATCATTTTAGTCAATAAGATTCTTGCTACGTAAGCTTAACTTTCTGAACACTCGAGACGTGTAGTCCACTTGTCATTCCAATCTCCTTTGCATTAGCGTAGCCTCTTGTGTAGCCTGTCAACTATGTGTCTGTCTATCCCTGTTCTCTCCTCTCTGCACAGACCATACAAATGCTCCACACCGCGTGGCCGCGGCCACCCTAATCTGGTGGTCCCAGCGTGCACGACCCACGTGGAGTTCCAGGTCTCCGGTAGCCTCTGGAACTGCCGATCTGCGGCCAACAAGGCAGAGTTCATCTCAGCCTATGCCTCCCTCCAGTCCCTCGACTTCTTGGCACTGACGGAAACATGGATCACCACAGACAACACTGCTACTCCTACTGCTCTCTCTTCGTCTGCCCACGTGTTCTCGCACACCCCGAGAGCTTCTGGTCAGCGGGGTGGTGGCACCGGGATCCTCATCTCTCCCAAGTGGTCATTCTCTCTTTCTCCCCTTACCCATCTGTCTATCGCCTCCTTTGAATTCCATGCTGTCACAGTTACCAGCCCTTTCAAGCTTAACATCCTTATCATTTATCGCCCTCCAGGTTCCCTCGGAGAGTTCATCAATGAGCTTGATGCCTTGATAAGCTCCTTTCCTGAGGACGGCTCACCTCTCACAGTTCTGGGCGACTTTAACCTCCCCACGTCTACCTTTGACTCATTCCTCTCTGCCTCCTTCCTCTCCTCTTTTGACCTCACCCTCTCACCTTCCCCCCCTACTCACAAGGCAGGAAATACGCTCGACCTCATCTTTACTAGATGCTGTTCTTCCACTAACCTCATTGCAACTCCCCTCCAAGTCTCCGACCACTACCTTGTATCCTTTTCCCTCTCGCTCTCATCCAACACTTCCCACACTGCCCCTACTCGGATGGTATCACGCCGTCCCAACCTTCGCTCTCTCTCCCCCACTACTCTCTCCTCTTCCATCCTATCATCTCTTCCCTCTGCTCAAACCTTCTCCAACCTATCTCCTGATTCTGCCTCCTCAACCCTCCTCTCCTCCCTTTCTGCATCCTTTGACTCTCTATGTCCCCTATCCTCCAGGCCGGCTCGGTCCTCCCCTCCCGCTCCGTGGCTCGACGACTCATTGCGAGCTCACAGAACAGGGCTCCGGGCAGCCGAGCGGAAATGGAGGAAAACTCGCCTCCCTGCGGACCTGACATCCTTTCACTCCCTCCTCTCTACATTTTCCTCTTCTCTCTCTGCTGCTAAAGCCACTTTCTACCACTCTAAATTCCAAGCATCTGCCTCTAACCCTAGGAAGCTCTTTGCAACCTTCTCCTCCCTCCTGAATCCTCCTCCCCCTCCCCCTCCTCCCTCTCTGCAGATGACTTCGTCAACCATTTTGAAAAGAAGGTCGACGACATCCGATCCTCGTTTGCTAAGTCAAACGACACCGCTGGTTCTGCTCACACTGCCCTACCCTGTGCTCTGACCTCTTTCTCCCCTCTCTCTCCAGATGAAATCTCGCGTCTTGTGACGGCCGGCCGCCCAACAACCTGCCTGCTTGACCCTATCCCCTCCTCTCTTCTCCAGACCATTTCCGGAGACCTTCTCCCTTACCTCACCTCGCTCATCAACTCATCCCTGACCGCTGGCTACGTCCCTTCCGTCTTCAAGAGAGCGAGAGTTGCACCCTTCTGAAAAACCTACACTCGATCCCTCCGATGTCAACAACTACAGACCAGTATCCCTTCTTTCTTTTCTCTCCAAAACTCTTGAACGTGCCGTCCTTGGCCAGCTCTCCCGCTATCTCTCTCAGAATGACCTTCTTGATCCATATCAGTCAGGTTTCAAGACTAGTCATTCAACTGAGACTGCTCTTCTCTGTATCACGGAGGCGCTCCGCACTGCTAAAGCTAACTCTCTCTCCTCTGCTCTCATCCTTCTAGACCTATCGGCTGCCTTCGATACTGTGAACCATCAGATCCTCCTCTCCACCCTCTCCGAGTTGGGCATCTCCGGCGCGGCCCACGCTTGGATTGCGTCCTACCTGACAGGTCGCTCCTACCAGGTGGCGTGGCGAGAATCCGTCTCCACACCACGTGCTCTCACCACTGGTGTCCCCCAGGGCTCTGTTCTAGGCCCTCTCCTATTCTCGCTATACACCAAGTCACTTGGCTCTGTCATAACCTCACATGGTCTCTCCTATCATTGCTATGCAGACGACACACAATTAATCTTCTCCTTTCCGCCTTCTGATGACCAGGTGGCGAATCGCATCTCTGCATGTCTGGCAGACATATCAGTGTGGATGACGGATCACCACCTCAAGCTGAACCTCGGCAAGACGGAGCTGCTCTTCCTCCCGGGAAGGACTGCCCGTTCCATGATCTCGCCATCACGGTTGACAACTCCATTGTGTCCTCCTCCCAGAGCGCTAAGAACCTTGGCGTGATCCTGGACAACACCCTGTCGTTCTCAACTAACATCAAGGCGGTGGCCCGTTCCTGTAGGTTCATGCTCTACAACATCCGCAGAGTACGACCCTGCCTCACACAGGAAGCGGCGCAGGTCCTAATCCAGGCACTTGTCATCTCCCGTCTGGATTACTGCAACTCGCTGTTGGCTGGGCTCCCTGCCTGTGCCATTAAACCCCTACAACTCATCCAGAACGCCGCAGCCCGTCTGGTGTTCAACCTTCCCAAGTTCTCTCACGTCACCCCGCTCCTCCGCTCTCTCCACTGGCTTCCAGTTGAAGCTCGCATCCGCTACAAGACCATGGTGCTTGCCTACGGAGCTGTGAGGGGAACGACACCTCAGTACCTCCAGGCTCTGATCAGGCCTTACACCCAAACAAGGGCACTGCGTTCATCCACCTCTGGCCTGCTCGCCTCCCTACCACTGAGGAAGTACAGTTCCCGCTCAGCCCAGTCAAAACTGTTCGCTGCTCTGGCCCCCCAATGGTGGAACAAACTCCCTCACGACGCCAGGACAGCGGAGTCAATCACCACCTTCAGGAGACACCTGAAACCCCACCTCTTTAAGGAATACCTAGGATAGGATAAAGTAATCCCTCTCACCCCCTTAAAAGATTTAGATGCACTACTGTTCCACTGGATATCATAAGGTGAATGCACCAATTTTTAAGTCGCTCTGGATAAGAGCGTCTGCTAAATGACTTAAATGTAAATGTAAATGTATTAAATGAATGCCCTTTAATTTTGACACAAAACATTCAATAAATTCGACTTTTATATGAGTAAAGATTTGCTTAAGTTCCAAAATGCAACATGTTGACATGTCCCTCCGTGCAGCCTCTGTGACATCTAGGAAGATTTTAACCCACTTAACCCAAACATTCAGCATGTTGACATGTCCCTCCGTGCAGCCTCTGTGACATCTAGGAAGATTTTAACCCACTTAACCCAAACATTTCTCCATGTTTTTACCATCATTATGAAGCCCTAGTTATTTTGTAGCTTTGACAACGTCATTTATGAAGATGATTATTTATTATTATTAGTGATTAATTTACGTCTGTCCCTAAATTTAAGGTCAACCCTGTTGCGTGAACTGAATTGTTGTTGTAATATGGTGAAACTATTTATTTTTTAAACTATTTTTTATTTTGAACAGAAGCATTGAAACAAAATTCAGTGTTAAAGCAGGTGAGCTGGTTGTACTCTTCTTTTGTGCACATTTTCTGGTGTTTTTCTGGTGGAAAACTGAACGGCTTTTATTAAGTTGAACATTTGCTCTTCGTGACAGAATGTTCAAATTAGGTAAGATGCGATTTCCTACCCTGCTTTTGAATTCATAAAAAAGTATTCTGACAACCACATAGGAAATATTTTCCAGTTTTTTCTATATATACAGTTAGGACATCCTTAGTGTTCTAACTTGTTCTTGTGTGCTTTACAATAACTATTGCAGACGATGGCTTTGTGAACATATAAGGGTTTTTGAGGTGATACTGACAGAGAGAGAGCTATTTCCCTGTAGCTCCCTGGTAGACACTAGACAGACAGAAGCCTTTGTAGTCTGGCCCCTGGCTATCAGCTCAAAGCTACACTCTCTGACCCAGTGTTTCTCAATCCAGTCCTGGGAGACCCCCATGGGGTGCACATTTTTGTTCTATCCCAGCACTAACACGGGTGATTTAATTACTGTAAGTAGCCTAGGTCACCAAGCCATTGATTAGTAGAATCAGGTGTGTTGGTGCCTGGAGAAAATAAAAGTGCCTATAGACCAATTCAAAATCCTCCCTTTTCTATTCAGTCAGAATGGATCGCATTCAGAGAAGGAGCTTGGCCATTCCTCTGTCCTAGAAACCCTTTTAGAGGACATCCCAGATCATGTCTTGTAGAATGAGTGCAAACACAGTGGAACTAATATTACCAAAGTGACGGGACCCCCCCCCCCCCTCTTCCATGGTCAGTGTTAACGTAACACCTGATAAAACTCAGTGGCCCGTCACTGTGCATCAGCCAGTTTGAAGGTGACACGCTGCTGATGAATCATTCATGTACATCAGTTGGGAACGCAAAATGTGATTGGGCAAATTCCTGAAATATTTAAAGTGCGGTCCTGTTAGAGCTTTTACTCTTGGTAGCGCTGCGTCGTGAGTGAGCAAGACAGAGCTAAAAGCCAGTAATTGACGCTCCATTCTAATGCCTCTCAGTCAGCTTTGTCAGCGGTGACTAATGCTGAGCGATTTGTGCTTTTTGAGGTCGTTTCACATAGATCAAGTATTTTCAGGTTGAGACACCACGTGAAGCAACAGCTGCTCTCTATATCCTCTCACGATAGAGGATTCTTCTGTCTTTTTTGTAACAGGATTAAAGGAAACACAGACCAGACAAGTAGATTCACAATGGATTATGGTCATTGTAGGTAATTTCCATGTTTTATGCGCTAAACTATGTAGAATATTGGCCTGATGGAAACCACAACTCCCTACTACATCGCACAGTTCAGTCTGGATCTGATTTATCTCTAGAGAAACTGTGCAATGTGCGCATAGAGCTCACAGAAAAAAAACGGAAGAAAATCGAATTCAAGTAATTGAACCAATGTTCTGAAACATAACATACATTTTGGTTAATTGCTCAGCAGGTGACACAGTGGAAACTCAAGCCTTCCTCTCTCCCCAATGCTGCTACCAATGCTGCTACCAATGCTGCTACCAATATCCCTCAGCAACTCTGATGACTTGGTTGTTGTGTCATCTTGGATTTGAGCATAAAGCGATAATGAGTGGTAGTTTTAGGTTTCAACCAAAACTAGGTAATAATACACCACATATAAACCAAATACGATCAACTGGGCTCCCGAGTGGCACAGTGGTCTAATGCACTGCATCTCCGTGCAAGGGGCGTCACTACAGTCCCTGGTTTGAATCCAGGCTGTATCACATCCGGCCGTGATTGGGAGTCCCATAGAGCGGCGCAGAATTGGCCCAATGTCGTCTGGGTTTGGCCGGGGTAGGCCGTCATTGTAAATAAGAATTTGTTCTTAACTGACTTGCCTAGTTAAATAAAGGTAAAACAAATATATATATATACTGTATAAATGATGTTTACCATGGTGAGCTCATACTGTTGTGTCCCCTCAGCAGGCATGACCCTCTACTAATCCCTGGGAACGAGCAGATGGAGAACATGGACATGAATGTGAAGCAGTACGACTCCACGGGAATGTTCCACTGGTGCCCATCTAAAGAGATTGAGAAGGTCATCCTGGTGAGTGGTTGTCTGTCTCCCTGTAGTGTTTTCATGACACCAGTATTGCAATACTCGCAAGTAGCATGGCAAGCAAACTTGAAGCAGACTTCATTTCTTGAGGAAAACAATCCTAATGTTGAGAACAAAAAAACAAACAGTAATATATTGTCACCCACAGTTACATTTGTTTATTTTCCAAGCTATGGCGCACACTATTTGAACAAAAGCAGATTTTTAAAGAGTTTAGACTGCCTTGTGTTTTCCTTTTTGCCATGGATAATCGAGTATCATAGTATCGTGATACTGGTATCATGACAACCCTACTGTAGAGTTACCTGAGTTTAACCACAGCTATTAACATCCTGTACAGGGATACAGTACCTACCCATCAACAGATATGGTAGGTATTGTCCTATACAGTGTGACTCCGAAGATCATTTTCAGTTGTATAGTTTGATGATCTTAAACTTTTTATGTACAGTACCAGTCAAAAGTTTTGACACACCTACTCATTCAATGGTTTATCTTTATTTGTACTATTTTCCACATTGTAGAATAGTGGTGAAGACATCAAAACTATGAAATAACACATGGAATCATGTAGTAACCAAAAAAGTGTTAAACAAATCAAAATGTATTTTAGATTCTTCAAAGTAGCCACCCTTTGTAGGAGTTCCATTTGTAGGAGTTCTTACATATACTGAGCACTTGTTGGCTGTTTTTCCTTCACTCTGCCATCCAACTCATCCCAAATGTAGCACTCCATCACTCTCCTTCTTGGTCAAATAGCCCTTACACAGCCTGGAGGTGTGTTTTGGGCCAAAGTCCTGTTGAAAAACAAATGATAGTCCCACTAAGCGCAAATCTGATGGGATGGCGTATCTTTGCAGAATGCTGTGGTAGCCATACTGGTTAAGTGTTCTAAATATAATGAATTCTAAATAAATCACTGACAGTGTCACCAGCAAAGCACCCCCACACCATCACACTTCCACCTCCATGCTTCACGGTGGGAACCATCATCCGTTCACGAACTCTGCATCTCATAAAGACACGGCGGTTGGAACCAAAAATCTCAAATTTGGACACATCAGACCAAAGGACCTATTTCTAATGTCAAATGTCCATTGCTTGTGTTTCTTGGCCCAAAGCAGTCTCTTCTTCTTATTGTTGTCCTTTAGTAGTGGTTTCTTTTCAGCAATTCGACCATGAAGGCCTGATTAACACAGTCTCCTCTGAACTGTTGACATTGAGATGTCTGTTACTTGAACTCTGTGAAGCATTTATTTGGAGGTGCAGGTAACTAATGAACTTATCCTCTGCAGCAGAGGTAACTCTGGGTCTTCCTTTCCTGTGGCGGTCCTCATGAGAGCCAGTTTCATCATAACGCTTGATGGTTTTTGCGACTGCACTTGAAGAAACTTTCAAAGTTCTTGACATTTTCCCGATTGACTGATGTCAATCGGTGTTGATGTCTTAAAGTAATGATGGACTGTCATTACTCTTTGCTTATTTGAGCTGTTCTTGCAATAATATGGACTTGGTATTTTACCAAATAGGGCTATCTTCTGTATACCACCCCTACAGTCACAACACAACTGATTGCATTAAGGTACTACATGATTCCATATGTGTTATTTCATAGTTTTGATGTCGTCAATATTATTCTACAATGTAGAAAATAGTACAAATAAAGAAAAACCCTTGAATGCGTAGATGTGTCCAAACATTTGACTGATACGGTGATACTGATGTGTTTCCACTGTTTTTACCTCTGTATGATACATATTCTAATGGAGTTGGAAATTATTTGCACCTATTGGGCCAAAAATGAAGCATTGTTGAGGTACGGTAGGCTCTAAAGAAACCGTTTCCCTCACATAGCGGTAACAACCACATACTAATAATGTATATCCACATTTCTCTCAATGCCTCTCTGTTGTTACAAGGTGAGTCGACTGTTTTCTATGTACTGGGTCATAGTATAAAACCACCACAAGCATGGCTTTGAAAAGCAGTTTTATACACCTTACTCCTTGACCATTTAGTGTATCAACTGCATTGAGCTGTACCGGGTTCTCCTTGAGCCTAACACCGCAAAGGGTGGGGCTGCAGGGTTTCTCATCAGCACTCTGCCTCTCGTGTTTTCTGACTGCTATGCGTTTGTCCTCTATCTTCTTTCTTTCATTCTTTTTTTCTTTCTTTCATTCTTTTTTTCTTTCTTTCTTTCTTTTTTTCTTTCTTTCATTCTTTCTTTCTTTTTCTTTCTTTCTTTCTTTCTTTCTTTCTTTCTTTCTTTCTTTCTTTCTTTCTATCTTGTTTCTCTCAATCCCTCTCTCGTCCCATTATTCTCTCTGTCTCCATGTCTCTCTCCCTCCTCTCACTCTTTCTCTCTCCCCCTCTCTCCCCTCTCTCTCTCCCTGCTCAGACCCGGAGTGAGGCATCCATGACGGTGTTGAGCGGCCATGTAGTGGTCTGTATATTTGGAGATGTCACGTCCGCTCTAGTGGGGCTGCGAAACTTGGTGATGCCTTTGAGAGCCAGCAACTTCCATTATCACGAGCTGAAGCCCATAGTGTTTGTGGGCTCGCTGGAGTACCTGAGGAGAGAGTGGGAAACTCTACACAACTTCCCCAAGGTCTCCATACTACCTGTGAGTACCACTGTAATGTGTACGGTTACAAGCCAAAGTTATACAACTGACAACATCATGTACTTACAATACCATAGAATGCCATCACCATCAGTTCTATCTGTGAGTAGACCAGTGTAACAACGCTCCAGGATTCAATACCAAACCCAGCTGTACCGTTGTTATTTTCAGACTGTTTACTTGTATTTTCTTATCTCAGTTGACTTATGAGATCTCTTCCCTTTGTTGCCTCGCACTGTCTGAATGAAAACAATCTAAGGTGAAGGGTAAAATGACTGTAAGCAGTGATAAAGCAGTAATAGCATTACCTAGTGATATAGTATTTCCTTTGTGGATTTGTTTGTGATTTGTCGTGGTTGTTGTGGCTGTTCTTGTCAATTCCACAACCGGTTCCTGAATTCAATCTTCCATCAATTCACAGCAGCGAATCCTGTCTATTCATACGGAGTTTAAATACACTGCAGCTGCCCTTCCTTGGCCATCTCAGATGTGAAAGTCTGGCATGGCTTCCTGCTTTAGAGCTCGTTAATGCTTCCTTGACTGAGTATCAGAGAGCCCTAAGAAACCAGGCCTGTTAGCCTTCAGCGCCCACTGCCCTTTAGATTAGTCCACGTCTCTGATTCCCCAGTGCCCAGTTAGATCAGCTGAATGTCACTGCCGCTAAAACTACAATACTTGTTATCTAATCTCCCAAAGCACCCCTCACTTAGTCTCTAATTAGTTTCTCTCCCCCTTCTTCTCTCTTCTCTCTGTCCGTCTCTTTTCTTCACCGCGCCTGAAGGGTACGCCATTAAGTCGTGCAGATTTAAGGGCTGTCAACATCAACCTCTGCGACATGTGCGTGATACTGTCGGCCAATCAGAACAATATCGACGACGCCTCGCTGCAGGATAAGGAATGCATTCTGGCGTCGCTCAACATCAAGTCTATGCAGTTTGACGACAGCATCGGGCTCTTGCAGGCTAACTCCCAAGGTAAGGACTGGCTGGCCTACAAAATACAATGCTGTTCTGCACTGTTCTGTTCTGTTCTGTCTGCAGGGTTGAGGGTAAGAGAGGAGGAGAGGAGAATGGTAAATACACACCGTAAATAAAATGGAAAGTGGTGTTCAACCTCGTAAATAATATCCTTTAATGATGTGAAACCACATGACTGTTGTTATTGTGTCTGTCTGTCTGGCAGACTGAGTGGAACAGATTGTTGATGCGTTCAGACAAACAGATAAGCCTCATATCCCATCAGGTGTCATCATGTTTAACCAGCCAGTACTAATCACCAGACAGCCTTCTTCAGCTGTTTTTCATGGCAGTCCATCCTCTACCTCCTCCATTCATCTATTAATCAGTTCCTCTAGGATCCTGCAGTGTGTTTTTTTCATATTTGCGGGCAGAAATGCTTGATTTTACTGCTGCAATTCTGACATTTTGTATGTCGATTTTCAATTATTGTGTCCCAATTTGTCAGGAAAATACACTGTTGGGGGAATAAATGTGTTGACGTGTGGCTTCACTGAACCATTTTATGAGGTAAAAGAGCGGTGATTGGTTACAATTGCAAACCCTCTTTCTTTTTTAGTGTGGTGATTGGTTACAATTGCAAGCCCTCTTTTTTTAGTGTGGTGATTGTTTTATGTGGTAATAGCACAGATTGGTCAATTTTGCATACCATCGCATTATAGGCGGGGGATTGTTGAGAAGGCAACAAAAATTACGATCAGAAAATAATGGAGGGACTGAATCTTACGCATAGATAGACCAATGAACTTATGCGTAATATGCCAAGCACTTCCACATGATTTAGGAAAATGCAATTATTTCTCCTGGTCTGAGTGAGTGATGTGCTGTCGTCACAATGAGCAGACTAAATCGGAGTTCTCTGTTGCTCATGGGAGCAGTATTCACAGATATGGAGGGCCTACACCAGTGGTTACCAACAAGGGTACAATAACCCCTGGAGGTACTTGGCCTATCCACAGGGGGGTACTTGATAAGACTCATGATGTCATAGGCTTACTGGTAAAAATGCACGAAGGGGTACACCGAGCAGAGCAAAATTTAGTTGGTGACCGAAAGGTTTGGGAACCAAAGGCCTGTCACGGCGGTCGATTGATGAAGCCTATTGTTATCAATGAGTTTGTCTTACATCCTCTGTATCCATTCCACTGATAAATATTGCAGTTTAAGAGCACACATGCACACACGAACGCACACACACATGCACAGGTGTAATATATCACAGTGAATAGCTTTGTGGATTCCTTCCTCCCTGACAATATCCTGTTCAGATGTGGGGGGTGAAATGTAAAGCAAGAAGGTGCACATGAATAAGTAAAGAGTTGTATCGCTAGGGAGACGTTCACATGGCTGAGGTCTACGGTACGATGTAGTCTGTAGACCGCAGAGCTAAGTTGTGCCTGGGGGCTGAGGGGGGTGGGGGGTCTGTAGCCCACACGGATGCGTTTGCTCCTGTATGGTATGGAAGCCGTAAACCATTTTGTTTTGTGAGAAAATCTATTTCCCTCTCGTTTGCCAGTATTAGAAGTCTGGAAAAGTACATGCCAAATGCAGTCAAGACATTATAATGAATCCACTCAGATATACAATCTGACTGATAGTCAATGATCTGTATAGAACTCTCCAGCTTTCTCCATCTAACTTTTGGTCACTTGTAGCCGAACTGTTTTTGACACATTGCCCTCTCTGTTGGAAAATCTATTTTTCAGATGTATTTACTTTATCCGTTGTTACTACTTTCACAATTGGATACTGAAAGTTTGACTTGTTTACTGTGGTCATGTAAGAATAATGTTTTTTTAGAGGCAATATCCAAAACCCAGTTGTCATTCTCTGGAGATATAAATGTAATATTTTATAGATGTCAACAAAATGAAGCATGCTCTGAGTGATCTTCCAGTCTCTGACTGCTACAAACCGTGCCTATCCCCAGTTTCAGTAATTGACATGACAAGAGTGTAGATAATTCAGTTTAGCCTCTAGTTTGTGATGAATGCTGAACTGTTGGTGTTGTCCTCTTTAGTGAGGAGGGTGAGAATATCTATTCTGTACTGTAAAACAGCCCCTCAAGTCCCCCCCCCAACCCCTCCATCCTCCCAACTATTCTCCAATGTCTAACATTTGTTTTAAAACTTTGTGACCTGAATATATTCCCGTCGTGCGTTGTTTTGTCGCTGCTGTGCTGTAGAACTATGAGGTGGCGTTTTGCTTCAGTCAGCAATAAATGATGGATGTCACAACACAGGTCATGCATTATGTATCACGCATTACTGATTTAAGGCATTTGTGTCACTTTGAGGAAATGCAAAAATGTGAAGTCATGTGAATTCATACCCATCACTCGCCTCTTGTATTTCATGGTCGAGAATCGCACAGTTATTTTCCCGATAAAAGGTTTTCAGGATCCACTTTGCCAATTTTATGGTAACAAAATGAAGCACATATAAAATGTATGGAAGGCAGGCAGGTTGATGGAAGGATGCGAATGCTAAATGTGTCTCTCAGCTGACCCCTAAAAGCACAATATCCATATTGACATTTTTAGGAAGCGCCTGCTTCATTTTCCCCGTCCCTGTCTACACTACTTTCAATCTGCACTTCTGAACAATACAAAGAGCCCATCTCAGTCAGTAAGCCCAGCAGCTTTTACTGAATAGCCTAGTGTTACTAAGTGATGGTCAATCAACATACTTTGTTTTTTTCGATTATAGTTGACAGTTTTTTCTACAAAATGACATATAACCTTTTCAATCACCGAAGCTGAGGTATGTGATTTGTGAAGTGATATCAGTGTGATATCTCACGGTTTGGTGTATTTCTCTCTGTGTTGTAATATTACATCTCATTGTCTTGTATCTGTCTGTATTGTTGTTTCTCTGTGCCATCGCTTTCAACAATGGAATATATCATGGTTTTGTGTCAGTCTGTGTATAAATATATCTTTTTCTGTGTGATGTAGGTTTCGGTACACCTTGTTTTGTGGGTATCTAGCTCTTGCTGTTAGTTTCAACGGTTTTGTGTGCATCTTTCTGTGTGCTCTGTCTGTGTAGGTTTCACGCCTCCTGGAATGGACCGGTCCTCTCCAGACAGCAGTCCAGTACATGGTTTAGTACGCCAGGCCTCCGTCACCACCGGCGCCAACATCCCCATCATTACTGAACTAGGTGAGACACACAACTGACCAACTGACCATTTACTACTGGTAGATCCCAGCAGGTAAAACACGTTGAAACAATGCCATAATGATGTCATTTCAACCACTTTCCGGTTGTTGTGATGTCATTTCAACCACTTTCCGGTTGTTGTGATGTCATTTCAACCACTTTCTGGTTGTTGTGATGTCATTTGCCTGTTGGGAAAATATTGTGACATTGTACACAGAGTTTGGCCAACTCACTTAGAGATTTAGAACCTTCAGGTCTGCCATGATGGCTCCAACAGCTCAGTGGACATTCTTTTGCATTCTGCTTAGAATGCAGGTTTGAATGTTTTTTGTTTTGGAACGTTCGATGCCAATGTGGAGGTTAGTTGGCCGAACTCTTTATTTTCTATGGCCGTGATGACTAATTCTAGCGATATGTTGACGACAAAGATTAACGATTAGTGACTTTGGCTGAGATCTATATGGATTTAGATACAAAACTGAGCATTTGTTGTCATTTCAAATGTCACTCTCTTTGTGTAAGTTCTAGCTGAGATGTCTCGTTACGAAGTCAGAACACTCGCACTTCTTCCAGGTCCCATTTGTCCATTAACAGCCTGATGGAGAGGGAGAGAGTAAAAAGAGAGTGCGAGAGAAAGCTAAGAAGTGCCACAGTAGCAAAATGGGTGCATTTAATAATAACAATGGCGCTGGCTGTATTCTCTAGTATTCCATGTGGTCCAGGGGACTCATGAAAGTTTCACATCTCTGAGGGTTTTTAAAGCACCAGAGACCAGGGCCACTAGAGCCACTCTATCACCCCTGAATAAAGCACTAGAGACTGGCCACTCTGTCTCTATCTCTCCCCTCTGACCCAATTAGAAAGCATTGAGGCGTGAGGAGGCTAAGAGATGGATGGAGGCACAGATAGAGACAGGGACATGAAGCACCATGAATGTTTTCTCACCTCTCTTTCTTCAAACTCTTGAGTACTACACATGTAATCAACAAAACAAGAGTAGCTATTCAGGTTTTTCTTGCAGTATTTGGTTGGATATGAATGAATTGCACAGGTCCGTTGTGATTTGGAATACTTTCAGCTATGTTTGATTTAGAATCATTCTACCCCCACATATAGTGTCAGGCCCTGGTTATTAGTACGAGCATCACTAACATTGTCATCCTCCTCTCTGAGAGTAGAAAGATAGTACATTGGGGCACATCAGTCTCGGGAACTAGACACTATAATTGTAGTGTCAATGTTGTCAGTTTACAGCACCATAGTCAAGATGCAAGTCTAATGGAAAATGTTAAGAATCTGGCTGAATTGCAAGATCAATTTGATGGAGTCACATAAAGTTGGTTTATGTATACAACACTGTAAATCCCTTTGGTGTCTTAAAAGCCGTACAAATTGGCAATTTGTGTTTTAGTGGTATGGTTCAGTCGCATCTGGGCTATGTACTTTCATCTCTGGTGCCGTAGATGCATGTCATGGACAACCATGGCTACCTTTACATACAGTCAGTGTCTAATCCTGTGGTTGACATGATGCGTGGTCTCAGACAGAACTGCCTTTCTTTCTCTCTTCTCTTTGAAGCTGTTCCAATAACGACCCTATCTCTCCCCCCTCTGCTCTCCACACGTCTTACTGTCATTAGCTAAACCTGGCAAAATACTGCCTTTGGTTTCATTCAGTCAGGAAAAAAACTGTGGAATCAACATACAAATGATAACTGAGCTGGGTAAGCCAGGCTTTTGTCCTCCGCTCGCTGCCGTCCGATCTTTCGTTCTTTTGTTCTCTCTCTCTCTCCCCCTCTCTCTCTCTCCCCCACCCCTCTCTCTCTATCTATCTCTCTATCTCTATCATCTTGTCTTGATGTATCTGGCTGCAGCCGAGGTCCTCGCTGGCTGCTCCCATGGCTTCACTTTGAACACATTTTTTATTTTTAATTCTCGGTTTCTGGTTGAAAAATGGACTGTCTTGTTTTGGCCTTTTTATTTCATGATTTTTTTCCCGTGGTGTTTTTATTTTTTCCGTTTATTATTTTTTCAGAGCATCGTTCCGGCACTTTGATCATTGCTCGGTCTGTCCTTGTGGCTGTTTTCATAGCACACACCCCACTCCCGACCCCAACCCCTCCCTCAACACCCCACCTCCTCCCGGTTCAGTCTCTTTGGCCTGGGCCCGTTTGCATCATCAGCCCCCTTGTCTGGTTGACTGACATGTCTGTTCCTCTGCAGCACAGAGGAAGCCTGGGAAGAAATCATATTTCAAAAAACTATAGATCAATCCTTCCCTTTAAGATGTTTATTTTTATTTATTTTTGAGGTTGTTGCTTCTTCTTTTTTTTTTTACCTAAGCCTAGATGTTGAAGGAGTCAAAGAATGCCTTGTGTTGTGTGAAGCCTCTTTTCAAATGCAGTTGGATCTCAGGCTCTTGTCCACTGGTGCTAGAAAGAGAACCCTCTCATCTGAGGTTAAATAAAGACCAGACGGTTCTACTAGGGAAAGTCATATTTACGAATGGTTGAACAAAAAGTTTGTTTTTATATGGTTTCATCTTGTGTTCATTTCCTCTGGTTAGCAATATTCTACACAGTATAGAAAGCGATTGTTCTACCCTGGCCATGTTATGATTTGAACTTTTTTCATCATTAACAATTTCAGAATGTGGTATTACTTGGATCTTTAAAATGTGAATTTACCACACAGCTCGATCTTATTATTGTTGTTTTAAATAATCATTTGACTTTCAGGAAAAGGTAATTACCTCAATATCTCGATAGGTGACGATGTGACCACACATTTTCTTATCTGAGATATCAATAAAGCTTTAAAATGCATGTTACATTACATGCATGATCTTCTCACCTGAACAATATCATCTTGAATATAAAAAACACAATATGTTGGATTGAGGTGTTTCGCACAACTAGGTAAAATCCATGTCCTGAATGCAATTACAGAAATGGTTTGTTCATGACGGAATGTACTGTGCATCTACCATGAATGCCAAATCCATAACGCTTTGGTTCAAACACCACTATCTATTCTATACCTCCAGACCTGAGACCTGTGAGAATATATGCCCTTGAGTCATAGAAGGATCCGTAAGTGTCTTCCTCTAATATAGTGAATGATTCTGTTCCGGTCAGGGCATAAGACTGGGTGTTGACTAGGAACATTAACACAGGATTCCAACTTGGAATATTGGTTTATATTGACTCAATGGGTCACAAAAACACTCTAAAATCGAACAACGCTTCACAATTCACCGACACAAAAGTGCCCTAGCTAAGTCACCCAGCGATTCTCTACTTCTCTGGTCCTCAGGTGTGTGTGTGGGTGTGTGTTTGGCATGCTGTGCTGTGTCCTCCTTGCCCTCTCTCTCTCTCTGACTGTGTTTTGGGTCTCCCCTCTCTCAGTGAACGACTCCAACGTTCAGTTCCTGGACCAAGATGATGATGATGACCCGGACACAGAGCTGTACCTGACACAGCCCTTCGCCTGCGGAACCGCCTTCGCTGTCAGCGTGCTGGACTCTCTCATGAGTGCAGTGAGTAGACAATACTAAGTACACGCTACTCAGTTGACACAGTTCTTAGTATGCACTAGATCATGTATCCTATTTCTCCTTTATTTAATCCAACATCATACTAAATGTCTCTCATGTACGGGGTAGAAGTCACCAGGAGACCTTTTTGTAAAATTGAATCTATTTATCGATATTTAAATATATATTTAATCCATATTTGAATTCATATTTTATTTAGGTAGGCTGCAACATGCAGCAGTCAAGGGCTTGAAGTGATTCTGAGTCTTTCATACAAGATGACAGCAGCCACAGGACAATACACATATAGTGGGTTTACTATAAGACGTGCATACTTAACTAAGTACTGTATACTAAGGACTGTAAACTCAGTAGTGTATACTTGGTAATGTCTACTCACCTGCACCCATGTCTGCTGTCTCTAATGCTGGTTACACACACACACACACACACACACACACACACACACACACACACACACACACACACACACACACACACACACACACACACACACAGAGAGAATAAAGGGGTAAACTTAAAGGATGTGGTAGCATCATAAGATCTGCTCAGCGCGGTAGCAATACGGAGTAAGCAGAAGGTAAATTAAATGCCACATTGATCAGACAGCGGTGCCAGCTCCACTGACATCAAAAGGGAAGTTGTTGCCCCCACTCCTCATATAAAGTGTCACGAAACGAACTTTCAAGGGGCTTATTAGATCTTTTAACAAGGTACAGTACCAGTCAAAAGTTTGGACACACCTACTCATTCAAGGATTTTTCTTTATTTTACTATTTTCTACATTGTAGAATAATAGTGAAGACATCAAAACTGTGAAATAACACATGGAATCATGTAGTAACCAAAAAAGTGTTACACAAATCAACATATATTTTATATTTGAGATTCTTCCAAGTAGCCACCCGTTGCCTTGATGACAGCTTTTCACACTCTTGACATTCTCTCAACCAGCTTTATGAGGTAGTCACCTGGAATGCATTTTACAGGTGTGCCTTGTAAAAATGTGCTGAGGTTCCCTCTAATGGCACATATGACACGCAAGGTGGGCCTTCAAAACACTTTCATCTTCCAACAATGTAAGCCCTTTTCCTGAAGACAAGATACGGATAAAGTACTATCTTGTGACTTCGTTCCAACCATCGCTACTCCCCTTTGGTGCTGTGATGGCTTAATTCCAGCTTGTCACATCATGAGTGAGGTTAGAGGAGAGCTGAGTAGCCCTCACACACACACTGGCTGTGGTCAGAGGTGAGGGTGGCTAATAGACAGCGCTCATCCATCATGGTTCTCCACAGAGCTGTCAGGGGCCTGGGGAGAAGAGCTGCCACTCAGGGTGTGACTTACAGTCATATACATTTTTACTTATGGGTGGTCTTGGAAATCGAACCCACTACCTTGGTGTTACAAGTGCCATGCTCTACCAACTGCCCTGCAAAGTACCGTTGTTATTAACGTTATCAAGCCGCCCTCTGCCATAGTGGTGCCCAAAAGTTGTGATAATCCCAGTATTTTTTAACAGCGGCTAATGACTATTTCGCTGAAATTGCAATATAGCAGCTTGGAAATAAAATGACGTAGGCAAATATTTAGTAGGAAAAAAGTTTGCTATCATTATCATGTCGTAAAATGTACTTTAGACAGATGGCAATGTTGTCATTAGCTAGTAAAATGTGTATATAAAATAAAATAAAATGGTCTCGACTCAATCTATGCTAGCTAGCTAACATTATACTGTATCTAAAGTCATTCTGGCGACATCAAAATGATGACAAAAGGTTTTCCAGAAATGATTTGCCTCCTTTAGAAATGTAATTGTATTTCCAAGCCACTCTAATGCACTTATAATTATATATCTTCTTATAATTATATATCTTCATCACTAGAATCCTCAGGCGGGCATCAGTCATTAAATGAATGTTCCAAACAATATTGTGAAAAAAATGTGCAATAGGAACTCTGTGTTCCATGAAGTGCTAGCGTGGACTTTAGGGGCTCTATTTTCGGCTGGCTTTAAGCCAGTGAAATTGTCAAACACACGCTCGTTTTGACCTGTTAAAGCATAGCGCCAGATTGGTAATTTACCTGTTTTATATGAGCTTGCTTGCGTGGGAGGGGTGGCAATATCTGGGGACATTTAAGACCAACCAAAAGCTGGTTTTAGCTGTAACGAGGTTGGTTATGACATTGATTTTGACAAGGGAAGCACAGCCTATCCAGCCGTGTCACACAGTGCCCATATACGAATGGAAGCTTGTGCTTTTTGTGCCCTTACACCTCATATTTAGAAACAAATAGTTTTTTCCCATTTCGTTTCATGTCATTAAAAAACAAGCATAGCCTCCCTTCTTCTCAGTGAAGGCGTTTTTTTTGTCCCGACCAATGCAGTCACCAAGTAGTCAGGATCGATAAAGGGTTTGGCTTGTGACCCAGCTGGCAAAGAGGAATCGGCCCAGAAGCGGCCTTCTTCCAGGGGGCTGGAACTGATTGAATCGGCACGGAATCGGCTGTCGGACCTAGCCCAGAATCAAAATGAACGACTGCCCAGAATCGGCCCAAGAACATCAGGCTGTTTCTGTCTACCAGAATTCAGCCAACTTTGCCGGCATCTTACCAGAATCCCCCCAGAAGCGGCCCAATGCAAATTTAAATAGATGTATACACAATTACCCCATTTTAGTCATTTTAAATATTACTATTATACATTTTATACATTCAAATTATACCCATCCACAAAAAAAAACATTTTGTGTCAGGCAACGCTTGGTGACCGTGTCAGCGTGCATGCGCCTGGCCCGCCACAGGAGTCTCTACAGTGCAATGGGACAGGGACATCCCGGCTGGCCAAACCCTGCCCTAACTCGGACGACGCTGGTCCAATTGTGCATCGCCTCATGGGTTTCCCGGTTGCAGCCAGCACGGGGCTCGAAACAGCATCATTAGCAACACAGTTTGCACTGCGATGCAGTGTCTTAGACCGCTGTGCCTCTCGGTAGTCTCCATCAACAAAGTATCAAAATACTAAAATACTGCACAGGACTCTTAAAAAAATATATTTTAATGTTAATTGTATTTTTTGATCACAGAAACAATGAGAAAATCTGGAAAAATAATAAAAGATGAATTATATAAAGCAGCCCGTGTAATCATCTGC
The DNA here is from genome assembly GCF_034236695.1 of Oncorhynchus nerka. Lineage (NCBI taxonomy): Eukaryota > Metazoa > Chordata > Actinopteri > Salmoniformes > Salmonidae > Oncorhynchus > Oncorhynchus nerka. The sequence goes on from NC_088423.1 coordinate 29,082,809, forward strand.
CAGAGAATAGCTTCAATTGCCCGAGTCCCAAGAAATAAATTTGGGCCAGATAACTCTCACCGGAATCGTCCCGAGCTCAATCCTAGCCATAAGTAATACTGCTGAAGGCGGCCCAGACTCGGGCCACATCACATCAGCCGAATCTGACTCTCACCCGGAATCGTCCCAGATCCACTGTGCTAGCTGGGGAGACTGCTTTGTAATGAATCTTAATCACCAAAGCTTTATTAAAAGATTAAGTTTGGCAGCGGCAAAACAGTGAGTGGACATCCCCTTTTTATCTATGTAGGCTATTACATGTTCTTCCCCATCTCCTGGTCTTATTTTGGATGTGCATAAAAAACCCTCCATGTAGGCTACATGTCCATATACCCATCATGGAAAGAGAGATGATGTTATCCGGTGACACTCATATTTAAAAACATTGAAGTTATTTTCCTGTAACAATTGCTTGTTTTCCATTTAGTTTCATTAAAAACCAAGCCCTCAGTAGGCTAGCCTTACCCTACTTTAACGAAAGCTGGTTTCACAATAATGCGTCGGATGTATTTCTTATCCTGGCCATGCATTCGAAGTAGCCTATCCATAAAAGGTGTCTAAATGGTCTACTCGTCCTGCTTTTGCATTATTCACAGTTAAGATAAGCCTACCTGCTCGGCTTGTATCCATTCCAATTTCCAAACATGCGCTCCTCCAAATGTTTTTAAATGATTCAGTCCTATAATGCAGTATCAACGGTAGGCCTAGGCTATGTCTTGCTTATTGAGAATGTGCCTCACACATACTATACATTTTACAGGAGCCTAGTAGTTTTTATTTGAGGAGAAGTGCAATGACAAAAGGCCTGTACTTGTTAAAGCCAAATACAACAATAGTGACTGTCAACACCAGACATTTTATTTAACACTTATTTAACTAGGCAAGTCTTATTTTACAATGCCGGCCTACACTGTAACCTAACGCTGTTAGACTCAGCCGTTCTGCATAGCACTATGCAATAGGTTACCTCCATCATATTGTAACCTAACGCTGTTGGACTCAGCCGTTCTGCATAGCACTATGCAATAGGTTACCTCCATCATATTGTAACCTAACGCTGTTGGACTCAGCCGTTCTGCATAGCACTATGCAATAGGTTACCTCCATCATATTGTAACCTAACGCTGTTGGACTCAGCCGTTCTGCATAGCACTATGCAATAGGTTACCTCCATCATATTGTAACCTAACGCTGTTGGACTCAGCCGTTCTGCATAGCACTATGCAATAGGTTACCTCCATCATATTGTAACCTAACCCTGTTGGACTCAGCCGTTCTGCATAGCACTATGCAATAGGTTACCTCCATCATATTGTAACCTAACGCTGTTGGACTCAGCCGTTCTGCATAGCACTATGCAATAGGTTACCTCCATCATATTGTAACCTAACTCTGTTAGACTCAGCCGTTCTGCATAGCACTATGCAATAGGTTACCTCCATCATATTGTAACCTAACGCTGGTAGACTCAGCCGTTCTGCATAGCACTATGCAATAGGTTACCTCCATCATATTGTAACCTAACACTGGATGTTTGTTTTTTTACTGTTGCGGTCAGTTGTTACTGTAGCATATGCAATATAATAAACTGTATAATCAATTCACAATGGACTCGGACAAGAATAGTCCTTGCCCCCAGACGAGTAGATGACAACGCAAAGACCATCAATAACCTACAGAACTTGAGACAAACACATACAATGTTAAGCAATGGAACACCTTGATTCACCAGTTAGTGGCCAAGCCCAAGTCACCCCTATGACAGGCCTTTCGGGCCACCAGCAGGTATTGCGCTCATAATAACGGCTGTGAAAACACATTCCCAGTCCTACAGCGCTACCGCCAGCACTTAGATTTACTATTGCGTTAGGTTTGTTAAAATAGAGCACTAGAGCTTCTATTCTGCTATTGTATTTCTATACCTGTTGGAACAATATGCATTATCAACATGCTTGCTCCAGCTTTTTAATGTATTTTATTAAAGGAGTAACGGTATTGATGTGAAACCTGCAAAACCAGTCTATGAGGAGAAGTTGAGTAGAAGTTGTTTTGGTAAGCAAGTCTGGTGAATGAATGTCAAATGGAACTAGTTCCGGTACAAGAAAACCTTTTTCTGTAATTGGTCTGCCCTGTCTCCTCACCTCTCTGTCTGGCCTGTATGAAGAGACAGGCCCGGGGTCTAGATAACATGGGGCGCGTCCACTCCATATCTCTCTCTAAACATCCCTATTTCTCGATTTTTCTCTCCTCATCCCTCCTCATCTTTCCTCATTTCTCTCCCATCTCTCCCTATCCCCTCCCCCCACTCCTCGCCATGCCTCGCAATCCCTCTCTCCCATCCCTTTCTCCTCATCATTCTCCCTCCCTCCCTATCATCCAAACCTCTCCTCATTCTTCCCCATCTCTCCCCTTCTCCATCTGCCACATATCCTCTACCGTTGTGGCTCTAATGGCGTATCCTTACTTACGGATCTCACATCCTCTTATGTCCGCAGACATACTTCAACGATAATATCCTCACCCTGATCCGGACGCTGGTGACTGGGGGAGCCACCCCGGAGCTAGAGGCTCTATTGGCCGAAGAGAACGCCCTGCGAGGGGGCTACAGCACGCCACAGACACTGGCCAACCGAGACAGGTGTCGTGTAGCCCAGCTAGCCCTCTATGACGGGCCCTTTGCCGACTTGGGGGTAAGTGGATGTTTAAACCGAGCGGACACATTTTTGCACTCCCCAGTAGCACCCAATCCTGCCTGCTCGCCTCCTAGCGGCACTTAATACAAAGTGAAGAACAGAGAACACGCAAGAGGGGCTCTGTTAAGGAGGAGGAAGGGAGGGTTCTGGTGTGTGTTATGGAAAGGAATAATGCAGCTGTCTGAGAATATCCCATGAGTTATTTTACTTTTTCATTTATCAGTGTATTGTTTATATATCTTGGATTAAATGTTTTACAGTTGTTGTCAATAGTGTTTCAGATTCTGAAGCGGCCATATTCTGAAGGGCCATGTCACAAAGTGAAAGGATGTTGTTCTGTGTCATTTCCTGCATGATTTAAATGTCCTTTACACTGTATATTGTTATCTCCACAAAAACACTCAGCAGAACGTATCAAGGGCACTGCAGTTTGACATTTGCAAAGACTTGAATTATTTTGTCACTTAGATAAATGATGACACTTTATTAGAAAACACACCCTGATGTTTTTTTGTCATTTGTTGTTTTCCAGGATGGCGGTTGCTATGGAGATTTGTTTTGTAAAGCGTTGAAGACGTACAACATGTTGTGCTTCGGAATATACAGATTGAGAGACGCTCACCTCGCCACGCCTAGCCAGTGTACCAAACGGTGAGACCGTCGCTGTGTATCTTTAACATCCATCTCTCTCACCTCTCAAGGCAGTTAGTGTCACAACATTAGCTGTTTTAATATCAGCAATTGTATGATTGTCAGTGGTGGAAAAAAATACTTAATTGTCCTACTTGAGTAAAAGTTAAGATACATTAATAGAAATTGACTCAAGTAAAAGTCACCCAGTAAAATACTACTTGAGTAAAAGTTTAACAGTATTTGGTTTTAAATATACTTAAGTATCAAAAGTAAATGGAATTGCTAAAATGTACTTAAGTATCAAAAGTAAAGGTATAAACCATTTCAAATTCTTTATATTAAGCAAACCATGCAGCACAATTTGATTTATTTTTTTATTGACGGATAGCCAGGGCCACACTCCAACGTTCAGACATCATTTAAAAACAAAGCATTTGTGGTTTAGTGAGTCAGCCAGATCAGAGGCAGTAGGGATGAGGCAGTAGGGAAGTTATCTTGATAAGTGTGTTAATTGGACCATTTTCCTGTCAAAATGTAGAGTACTTTTGGGTGTCAGGGAAAATGTATGGAGTAAAAATTACATCATTTTCTTTAGGAATGTAGTGAAGTAAAAGTTGGCAAAAATATAAATAGGAAAGTAAAGTACTTAAGTATTTGTACCCCCAACACTCCATCTACTTTGTGCATGACACAACTCATTTTTCTAACAATTTTTTGTATCACAATTCCAGTGGGTCAGAAGTTTACATACACTAAGTTGACTGTGCCTTTAAACAGCTTGTAAAATTCCAGAAAATGATGTCATGGCTTTAGAAGCTTTTGATAGGCTAATTGACATCATTTGAGTCAATTGGAGGTGTACCTGTGGATGTATTTCAAGGCCTACCTTCAAACTCAGTGCCTCTTTGCATCATGGGAAAATCAAAAGAAATCAGCCAAGGCCTCAGACAAAAGATTGTAGACCTCCACAAGTCTGGTTCATCCTTGGGAGCAATTTTCAAACGCCTGGAGGTACCACGTTCATCTGTACAAACAATAGTACGCAAGTATAAACATCATGGGACCACACAGCTGTCATACCGCTCAGGAAGGAGACGCGTTCTGTCTCCTAGAGATGAACTTACCTTGGTGTGAAAAGTGTAAATCAATCCCAGAACAACAACAAAGGACCTTGTGAAGACGCTGGAGGATACCGGTACAAAAGTGTCTATATCCACAGTAAAACTCAGCAAGGAAGAAGCCACTACTCCAAAACCGCCATAAAAAAGCCAGACTACGGTTGCAACTGCACATGGGGACAAAGATTGTAGTTTTTGGAGAAATGAAACAAAAAATGTAACTGTTTTGGAGGAAAAAGAGGGAGGCTTGCAAGCCGAAGAACACCATCCCAGCCATGAAGCACGGGGGGGCAGCATCATGCTGTGGGGGTGCTTTGCTGCAGGGGGACTGATGCACTTCACAAAATAGATGGCATCGTGACGAGGAAAATGATGTGGATATATTGAAGCAACATCTCAAGACATCAGTTAAAGTTTTGTCGCAAATGGATCTTCCAAATGGACAATGACCCCAAGCATTCTTCCAAAGTTGTGGCAAAATGGCTTAAAGACAACAAAGTCAAGGTATTGGAGTGGCCATCACAAAGCCCTGACCTCAATCCCATAGAAAATTTGTGGGGAGAACCTAAAAAGTGTGTGCGAGCAAGGAGGCCTACAAACCTGACTCAGTTACACCAGCTCTGTCAGGAGGAATGGGCCAAAATTCACCCAACGTCTTGTGGGAAGCTTGTTTGACCCAAGTTAAACTATTTAAAGGCAATGCTACCAAATACACATGATGTAAGAAGTGTCTGTCTCATGACATTGTCATAAATTGGGTCACCCTATAGGCTTCAGAACAGGCCACAGAGGCTATAGTCTCTACCGTATAGGCTACATGATTTTATGGAGTGTTGGGGAAGCGCCACAGTGCTGCGTCTCAGAACCATGGAGAGGTGGGCTGGGCATGGACAAGATAGATATTTTGAGCCCCTGTCGTTGTCAAAGTGGGCACTGCTTATCATGGGACGGCATTAAATCCAAATCAAACTTTATTTGTCACATCCACCGAATACAACCTTACCACACAATGCTTACTTACAAGCTCTTAACAAACAGTGCAGTTCAAGAAGAGTTAAGAAAATATTTACCAACTAAAGTTTTTAAAAATTATCAGTGAGTAGCAGCAGTGTACAAAACAAATGGGGAGGGTGGGGGGTCAATGTAAATAGTCCTGTGGCCGTTTTATTAATTGGATTAGTTGGAGGTGTGTCTTGGTCAGTTTGGCCCGCAAAATGCCGCCATCTTCAATCTGCCACTCTAGGTCGGCTGCCTAATCATGCTAAATGGGCGGGCTGGCCCTGCCTTCAGGGCAGAGAAGCATTTTGATTTGAAGTAAATTGTTTTTTTTTTCAAATCTTGTAACTGATTAGTTTTCAATCCCACCCTGTTAACTTTCTATTTTGCAAATAGACACTGACTATACAGTATTGTTTGGTTCTCTCTTCCACTAACTCCTGTCCTGTATACAGGTATGTGATCACCAACCCTCCGTATGAGTTTGAGCTGGTCCCCACAGACCTGATCTTCTGCCTGATGCAGTTTGACCACAACGCGGGCCAGTCCCGGGCCAGCCTCTCCCACAGCTCCCACTCCTCCCATTCCTCCAGCAAAAAGAGCTCGTCCGTCCACTCCATCCCCACCACCAACCGGCAGAACCGCAGCAGCAAGGCCCGGGAGGCCGGCCACAAACAGAAGTAGGTGGATGAGATGTTTGTTATGTGTGTGTATGTCAGTCTGTGTTTGCTCGGGCATGAGTAGTATGTGGTGCCGATGGAAGTTTGGTGTGGATGTTGTGTCTATGTAGGGTTGTGACCAGAGTGTGTTTGAGCGCGTGGGTGAGACACTGTTTGTTATGTGTGTGTATGTCAGTATGTGGTGCCGGTGTGGATGTTGTGTCTATGTAGGGTTGTGGCCAGAGTGTGTTTGAGCGCGTGGGTGAGACACTGTTTGGGTCAATTATCCATATCTGTGTGTTTGTTGGGGTTTGTGTTTTGTTTGTGAGATTTTGTGCTCAATGTCCACATCATGTTTGTTGCAATTTTTGCTCTATAACCATCAGCATGTGGTCCTTGCTCTCAGCCTGCCTCCATAGCTACCATGATCTCATTCATGGAAACGTTGATGTGCATTATTTTCACAAATAATATTTGTAGAGCAAAAGAAAACGCTTCTTATTTCCCGCTGACCTCATTGAACCTGTATTTGAGCATTAATTTAAGAACTCAAGATACCACTGAAAGAAGATGAGGAACCTTGACATAGATAGACCTCTCATATGTTGTCTTGCTACAAAGCCGGTGACCGGTATGCCAGCTATTTTTTGCTAGATCGGTTAGTTTCTATACGACACAATCATTTGACTCGTATTGGCATAGCCTTCTTGTATGTTGGTATTTGTACAAACAGTATGGCATGGTTATGGATTTAACGTGACACCATTTAAATAGACAAAACTTTACAGGTTGTCTATGAATGAGAAACATCATTCGACCATCTGTGTGGACATCTGTCTGGTTATTGTGTCTGTTCTGTCATCGCATGTCCATGTTCCTAGTTCTCAATCTCAAATGGTTATTTTTAGTTCTGTTTTTAATTTGGATATATTTTCCATAGTATGGAATAAGACAATATATACATGAAGTTATATTGAGCGATAAGTCATTATTTTAAAGCTACTCAGAGAATTTGGTTATAATGGTGATATATCATGCTGCCAACACCACTCCCTGAACCGTGTTTTAGGTTCATTCTTCAGATTAAATACAACAGATCAATTGTAATGTCTTAGTGTCCTTTTAAATGTTCCTTAGCATTTACCTTAATTTCCTCTTCAACATTGCATGTTAGGTAAGTGAATTGTAGTTGTTCAGTATCTAGAAACGTAGAAAGGGATAAGGGAACATCTGACAATTAGGGTCGGGGTCAATTCAGTAAGTAAACTGAAATAACATAAAACATACAAAAGTGTAAAAAAATATATATTTTGGCTATGGGGCCTCGTATTAGAAAATAGGATTTTGATTTGATAAATTGCAGACAGTGTCAGTCCTTACATAGAGTACAGCAAGAGATCCAGTCATATCAGTGATTGTGTATTAGACGTGTTATTTGCCTTGTAGATTGTAATACCATACTTAATTAGATTACCTACTTCTCTTTCTGAAGTGCAACAAGGATGAATAGAATGAGCCAAGGTATGCAAGTTAACGATTCTGCATGTCCTACTATCACTATAGCAACCTTAACGTGGGGTTCTAATCATAACTTTGTCCCTGTGGAGATTGTTATGACAAGGGGAGGTTTTGTAGTGTTTTTGTTATTTTCCTGTAAGGATAAGTCATCACGCCTCAGTTTAAGTTTTGCTTTCAAACAACGGAAAGCAAAATGGCTGCTGCTGCCTCTGCCCTCTCCCTGCCATGCCCAGGACCATCTCTGCACTGCATGAGGTCCAACCTTTCTCCTCTACTTATCTTTCTGTTTTACCTCCTTGACACCTTAATTCACCTGATGATGATTTTTCTTAGTTTTCTCTAGACAGAGCCTCTATTTTGTATAATTTCCTTATTATTTATCATGTTTTTTAGTTTGCTTTATTTCAGCTTGAGACAAATTGCATTGTGTGAAAGGTCTGTGTGTTTGCACATATTCTTTCCTATTGAATGCGATCAGATGACTGATGTTGTCCAAGTGTTGGAAATACGTTGTAATCCAGATTCAGTATTACTCTATCAACTAGAGCCACAGAGACAAGGTGTTTCCTATCATGGACGATGTAACACACTTAACACAAACTGTCGACGCTACCTAAATATCATAGCCCGGGTATCGATATGAGTAGGCTCGAAATCTCAAACTGACACCTCCCGAAACGGGAAGGCATGACAAATATGAAGTCTAAAGTGCAGAGGTATATGAGGCATTAAGTTGTGCACTCATAACCCTGTGGTGGTTTTAGACGACAGACATCTTACTTCACCTTAGTTTAAAACATCAAATGCTTGTTCTGTAACACACTAGCCGGAGTACTAAGCTGAATGCCCACACACACTCACATTCACACAGACACACATGCACACACTCACCAAAGTTGAAATGACTTTATTAAATTAAGTAACTGATCTGAAACCTATGGTCCCTCATAGCGTTTTGGATTGGATGGTCATACATGCTATAAAAGACTGCTACTTAAACTGAGACAGTAATATATCACATGACACCATGTAGATTATTGAACACTAACATTTGGTTTTTGCCCCATCCCTCCGCAGAAAGGAAATGGTTTACAGATGAACCAGAAAATGCCTACCCACGGAACATTCAGATCAAGCCCATGAGCACTCACATGGCCAACCAAATCAACCAATACAAATCCACTAGCAGTCTGATTCCACCAATCAGAGAAGTTGAAGATGAATGCTGAAAACCGGGCCCACTTGATGACTCGTGAGAAGTCTGGATGCTCTTTCGAAAGGAGAGAAAGGGAGATGACAAACGGGGATGATGATGTTGATTCATTGGTCCTCACTCATTCTACAGATCAAGGGTTTGACATAAACACCACAACTTGAAGGGACCTCCTATGTGTATACCTTTAATGTTACTTCCATGCTCTACAATGGACAATGTTTTATTTATCAATCTTCCATAGAGATGTACATAATGACAATCAAATAAGGATTGTTCATCCCCCTAGCACTTTTTAAAATTATTTTAAGAGTTGAAAAAGAGAAGAAAAAGTACTTCCTGTCATTATTTGCAATAGTTCACATCTTTGTGTGACCACACTCCATGGCTACTGTAGCTGAGGTTACTACTGGTTGTTGGAGGATGAGGGCCGCGGCAGTTTTCTCATCACAATATCATAACATCTCCAAAAGCTCCAGAAAACCGGCTGGGGTTCACCGCTCACCACTCATACTCCCTGTCTGCTTCTGTTCTATTTGCACAAAAACTGACCACCTTCTTTTGCAACATGACGACTTGAAACATTGATATCGTCCCAAAACAACTACCATCACAGAAAGTGTCAGCTTTTTGGTTTGTTGATTCACTGAATGAAAGAAAAGCTGCTTGTCATTTGGAGAGATGTAATGTGGAAAGATCCATTACGTCATTGCTTAGGGTATGCTACTGTATGTCATCACACTGTTGAGTAATCAATTAATGCATTCCAGTCCTGTAAAATGGGATCATATTGAAAATCAGGTGTCTTGAGACTCAGAGTACAGTAAGAGACAGTTCTTGGATAAGCTGGCTGACAGAGTATATAGCTACGCTGTACTTACATCTGTTCTGGTGATATCACAATGAATATGGATGATAATGATGTCTATGACAGCGTTTCAAGCTCCTATCATCGCATGGTATGTCCCTGATCCCTTCTATAACAATAGAGCGCAGATGAGCACCTTAAACTGAAAACATAAAAGGGATGAAAGAACAATCTTGTCCTATCCCTTATGTGCAAACATGAAAGGGGTGAATGGACAACCTTGTCTCGTCCCTGGCGAAAACATGAATGGGGTGAAAATACAGCCTTCTCTTGTTCCTTGTGTGGACAGACGATGCATATGGTATGTACATGCAATGTGTGTACTGTACATGGCAGTGACGTGTCCCCTCAGTAAGAACATTGGTGGTACATCTGAGTTAAATGCACAAATTGGTATCATCATCATCTCTCCATCAGTGTGTCTGTGATGGTGGTTCAGCCTCTGGGGGAGCGTCATGAAGGGATCAAGGCTACAATCATCCAAGACAAATAGGAACTAGATCTGTCTGGGGGTTGCGGATCAACTAAACTAAATAGACACGTTTCTATACTTAGTCACATCACCGGTAATACACCAACTATGATTGAGCTGAACATTTTTGTTATAAACATTAGCTGTGTGCCCTAAAACTTTAGGGAAAGCTTTTAAGTCCAAACCTTTGCCATGATATCTTTGGCGAAAATTGGGATTTAAGAATGAAAAAATAAGCATCTAATTTGAATGTTTTTTGTTTGTTGAGACATTTGGAGAAGCAATGCCACATATTGCGTAAAATGGGCATCAATGGGTCCTCCTTTGACCAGAACCACTGCCTGGCACAGGGTTGGTAACAGAGGCAGTAAAGAGCTTGGATGTTCTCCGTTGCCAATCCTGATGCCATCATATCACCTCTAAACTCTATGTAGGTAAACGTTAGGGAAAAGCTCAATCATAGTTTGGTTTAAAACGATGCCGCTGATGACTATGAAGAAAGCTGGAGAATGCTGCCTGTGTTCTTCATGTTATCCTGGTCATGGCTCAAGTGTGTGTTCAAAATGGACAGATTTAGTTTTGATCCAAAAGCAACCCAGACAGAGCTGCAGCCTTGGAAATGAGAGGGTCACAGATGATCCAACTAAAAACTAAACCTGGCTACTTTATATAAACAAACATGATTATGTTATATCCATATGAGCTCATTTTCTACTTATTATTACACATGACCTAGTGAATAATGCTTTATGAAAGTAATCCATTATTAATATTACCAGGCCTTTAATTGCATATAAGATTTTTATTCCCAAATGAATTGCTTTATTTAACATAATCCTACCAAAATGATGAATATAAATTCTGAAATACTTATAATTAGACATGCATCATTGAAGAACAGTATAAATCCTCTCTCCTCTTTGCAACAAAGACCATCCCTGAAAGTATAGTCATTATTAAAAGTCGATATTGTATAGGAGATTACCTAAATTTAAGCTTTTGTCTTTAACTGTTGAGTGCTCCTTAAAACGTAGATGGGCTTAGTTGAAGGATCTCTGTAGCTGTATTGATAAACCTTATCGCTGTGTATAAGACTGCTCATTTTCATCGACAAGTGAATACGAATACAGATGTGTGAGTCAAATGGAAATGGGGTAAAACAATCGCAAAAAAACTTGAGTTTCAATGGGTGTAAGTAATACCCAGACAGAGCCAATCGGAAAGGTGCATGAAGCTGGATCTGAGGCGTTCAGCCATTTGTTCTCTTCTGAGGGGGAAACTGTGTGACCTTCACAATCAATGATTGACCTAAATTAGGTCTCTTTCTAAGGAGGGATACACTGAAGTATTTATGTGCGTGTATACTGTATACTGTCATTCTCCATGGACATGTTTCAAACTATGTGACAGAGAGAGATTGTTAGACCATCACCAGGTTGTTTGCAGTGAACATATAGCCATGATAATATAGACAAAAGATCATGCATTTCTAAAGACCTGTCATTAGCGAGACCCCCCCCCCCCCCAAAAAAAAAAATATGTCTATCTAAATATGTTGTGTAAATTCCTCCCATTATATAGATCACATGACTTTCTGAAGCAAAATGACCTGAGCTTTCTGTCTGTCTATTGGGTGTGTTGCAACTCTACTGTGGGCTCATTGACATTGTCCTGAGGTGGACTTTTGAATTGTGATTACATTGTCATCACACTTTGTAGCAAGTAGAATTATTTTCAGAAAATATGTGAGTAAAAATCTATGTATAATTGGGTTGTTAATAATATACTTGCTAGCGTGAAAAATAAGAAATTGATATTTGATACTGACAATTACTTAATTCATTATACATACTATTGACAAAGGACAAAATTATTATTTTGCCATATATGAAAAAAAAAGAAAAACTAGACTTTTGAAATTAAAGATCCTTTTCCACATTGCAACAACAAATTTGGAAAGAGCCGGTGTAATTTGACCTGGTAATATCAACCATCACAGAGATGCAGACATAGGGTAGCACCAATTCAGCAAGGCATATCACAATAAAGAGAGGACATACTTAATTTTACTGTTCTTGTTAAAAATGTTTTTTTCTTATCAGGTTTACATTCCATTTTGTCAGCTCTAGTCAATTATGTTACCATAGTAATATCCATGGATTGTTTGAAACTGTCACTACTGCTTATTGATTGTTTACAGAGTTTTCTTTTTTGTATTCAGAAGTACTTAAATACCACTTTACTCAGAAATCAAATGGTACAAATCACAACCCAAAGCAGACACATACTTACAGAATAGTCCATTTCATTGTATCTAAATGTTTGTTTTGTTTTTTCAATACGTGTACCCACAATTTGTGTGACTGGTTTGACTCAAACTGGAAAAAAAATCATAACACTGGACTGAAACCTGTTCTTACATTCTAAGGTTTTTAAGCTTTATCTCTTTCCAGCGCAAATACTCCACAAATCTAAGGTACTGCTCTATACCATATCATAGGTTTGTATTAGATGTTGAAGTCTTTGCAATGTACGCCTCTAAAGTTTTAGAGTGTTTTGAAGTGCCATGAAAAGTGTTGTTGAACAAGCATCGTCCAGTCATTCACAGGCTCACTCACTTATTCAGAATGAGTAAGGGTTGAGTTAGTTCCTCTCAGAAAGGGAAGTAAATGTATTCGAGTATGGCATCTTATACTGGCATGGGGAACATCCAAGCCATCAATGCCTTCATGCCAGTAGATTGCCAGGCAGTGCTGTAGGTCTAAAGGAGGGCCTGTTTGAAGACCCACTATAGCAAAAAGTGGCATTGAAAAGGAGGGAAGGGTACATGGGGCAGGGACACTGCTCATCAACCTTCAACATATCATACATCTGTGTTGGTCGTACTGTCTGTAGCCTAAGGTACCTAACTTGTTGTTAGGAGACTGCAGAGAGATATGTTAAAACATGTTTGTTGTGTGCTAGAAGGTATGAATGACTGAAGGATGCACAGAGAGCACAGGCCAGGCTGTTTCATGTGCTTGAGAACACCTGTCGGTGTTTTAGTCAACTTAAGAGTCAGGACTATGAAACTTCACACATTGTTTCATATTTTTGTTAATCTATTTTCTTGCTGTAAAGGATGGATATAACTTATTTGCTGGAAAATGTACTAGATGTAATAAAATATAATATAATACTATGGGGGATTTAAGTCTTAACAACACATTGAAATTGCAGTTGGCAATTTTGAAGTTGATTTTGATGGAGGAAAGAAAATGCAGGTTTTTTTGTGGGGGAGGGAGCTGCCTATCAGTTCAGATGGAATTCAGGACATTGCTCTCACATGTCACATATCTGATTCTTTGGCACATGGTCATTGCAGGAATCGGGAGTTTGAAATAGCCTACTTAGTTTTGTCGAAGCGAAAATAGATATATGGAGAATTTGATGGTGCTGAGTTGATCTACCTGACTCTGTCAAATATAATCTGCTGATAAATATACTGTCTTGTACAAAAAGTTTGTACATAAATTGTACATGATTTCTTTTTGTATTTTCTCAAATTAAAATGGATGTATTTGTGTTCTAAAACTGGAACGTCTCCTCGCATTTCCTTCCAGCATTAGAAAATTTGTATATTCCATACAGTGATGCATGTTAGTCTTAAGCACTGTACAGCATTGGGAGAAAATAGACCATAGTCAATGACAATATACTAAAGTATCACAAGGTGTTAATATTCTGTTTAATAATACTTCATTCGACAGGGGGCAAATATACATATAACAATTAACATGAAACGTACACACAAAACAGCTTGTTGATTACAAGTTCTCTCCATCACAGCCTCGCCCTGGATGATGTCCTATAAGAGCAGACTATCCTAATGTTACACATTGAAATATAATTAGAACATATTAAACCTCTGTGATCCTACAGTTTCCTAGATGCTGTGTCATATACATTGACACACATAAAAAATATATATATATTTACACTTAACAAAAATATAAACGCAACATGTAAAGTGTTGGTTCCATGTTTCATGAGCTGAAATGAAAGATCCCAGACATTTTCCATATGCACAAATTCTCTCAAATTTTGTGCACAAATTGGTTTACATACCTGTTAGTGAGCATTTGATCCTTTGTCAAGATAATCCATCCACCTCACAGGTGTGGCGCATCAAAAATCTGATTTAAACATAATGATTATTATATAGGTGCACCTTTGCAGTTTTGTCACACAACACAATTGGTATGCTGACTGCAGGAATATCCACCAGAGCTGTTGCCAGAGAAGTCAATGTTTATTCCTCTACCATAAGCTGCCTCCAACGTTGTTTTAGAGAATTTGTCACTAGTATGTACAACCGGCCTCACAACCACAGACCACATGTAACCATGCCAGCCCGGGACCTTTACATCTGGCTTCTTCACCTGCGACATCGTCGGGGACCAGCCACCCGGACAGCTGATGAAAAACTGAGGAGTATTTCTGTCTGTAATAAAGCCCTTTTGTGGGGAAAAACTCATTCTGATTGGCTGCGCCCCTGCCCAGTCATGTGATATCCATAGATTAGGGACTAATTCATTATTATTTAAATTGACTTGATTTCCTTATATGAACTGTAACTCAGCAAAATCTTTGAAATTGTAGCATGTTGCATTTATATTTTTGTTCAGTATATTATATTTTATGATCCTACACAGGTACAACAAGACTAAGGACTCTATTCAGTTTCTATCGCTGAAGCGTCGTTTCAGATTGAGCCAACATATGCAGCGTTTACCGTGAATGCAGTCTCCACCAATGCGGAAACATTGCCTTTAAATTTACTCGATACAGATTCAATAGAGCCTCTAAATGGTGGTGATGTCTATACATCGCCCCTGTCTTTGACCTTGGCTTTCCCGAGGGATAGAGGGAGAGGAGGGGAGGAACTGAAGATGAATGTCTATTAAATTTTCCTCCATCCGTATAGCCAGTGAGACGTCAATGACCCTGTGCTCCAAGGCAAGCCACCAATCCCCTGATCCCTGCATGCTGTAGCATCATACAGGCATTACTCTTGATGTACATTTAGTGACATGCTATTACCTGCTTCATCACTTACGCCTGTCAATCAGACGGGATCCATGGTGAATGGTAAGAATGGGCCTAAGAGCACATCAGCCTTTCTTAGCTCATATATCAACGTACATGTAGGGATTGGAAATAGAATATTTCTATAGCTGAGGAGATTGAATCTTTATGTGATGGTAAAAGGTGGTCCCATACTTCTCTGATTTATATTATGCTTCATTATTGATGTTAGTTCAATCACAATGTAGAGAATTATTAGGAGAAATGTATTTTTTGTTACTTTTACACCTTTTTTCTCCCCAATTTTGTGGTATCCAATTGGTAGTCACAGTCTTGTCGCTACAACTCCCGTATGGACTCGGGAGAGGCGAAGGTCAAGAGGCATGCGTCCTCCGAAACACAACTCAAACAAGCCGCACTGCTTCTTGACAATGCCCACTTAACCCGGAAGCCAGCCGCACCAATGTGTCGGAGGAAACACCGTGCACCTGGCGAACGTGTCAGTGTGCACTGCGCCCGGCCCGCCACAGGAATCGCTAGTGCGCAATGGGACAAGGACATCCCGGCCGGCCAAACCCTCCCGTAACCCGGTCGACGTTGGGCCAATTGTGCACCGCCCCATGGGTCTCCCGGTCGCGGCTGACTGCGACAGAGCCTGGACTCGAACCCAGAAACTCTAGTGGTACAGCTAGCACTGCGATGTATGTAGTACCTTAGACCACTGCGCCACACGGTAGGCCCCAGGAGAGATGTTAAAGTAGAAAGCAATTCCGCTGTGTGTGCGTGCGTGCAGAGCTGGTCCTCCTCCTCGTCGCCTCTGAGTTGAAGTGTGTAATTTCACACTCCAACATCAAGCAGCTAAACAGAAGGAGAATATATGACCCGCATTGGCATTTGTCCTTATTTCTCTCTAAAATGTGCAAACACTATTACCCTTGGGTTATCTAAAGTGGTGCGGTGACGATTCAACGCCTGCCTGCCGCCTCTGCACTCCTCAGCCTCGCCATCACAAGACGACAAGCTGCAGAAAGAAAAACAAGAGCGACAGAGAGAAAGGGAGATGTAGAACGAGAGAGGGGGTAGAGGGTGAGAAAAATAAAGAGACATAAATCGAGATGGGGAGACTGACAAGGAAAGAGAGGAAGAAGGAGAGAGAGAGAGATGGGTTGGAGATGGAGCAGATGTTGGTGGCTGTGTTGATTTGTAGCCTGATAAGGGTGGCACCCAGGCGGCTGGAATTGATGGCTTGTTAGAGAGGATGGGCTCCTCTGTGAGATGTTTTCAAAATGATTGATTTACAATAAAGTGGCTCCGGGTGTGTGCACGCAGGCAGAACTGATGCAGATCGATAGAGCTGAAATTGATTGATCAGCCATTTAGCTTGGCAGTGTGTTTACTGAACGAAACCAAGCAGGAACCCCCCCTTTCCCTCTATCACCTCTCAATAAAAACAGAGAGAGGGAGAAACACTAGCCAACTACCTCTGGGCCTGCCTGAATATTCTGCTTGCAACATAACACGAACCAGGCGATATCTGAATATGAACCATAAAAATGTAATCATACAGTAAGAGGTGCTGGTGTGAAACGTTTATGACCGTGTACTTTATTCCGCTATCAATGTGTCCCTCTGTGACTTGGAGATACAGGGATGGCAAAGCTGTTTCACCGTACCTGTTCCTTGCAAGGAACATAGGAATAATGCTGGCTCTGTCATTGTCTCTGCGTTAGGGTCTTTCTTTGTGAGGTAGATAACACGTTCTGATGTCATTTTGTACCGTGAAAAACACAGTCATTGATGTTCAGCAAAGCAACATATTTTCATCCCCCGCCACATCTGTGATCGTTGACTTTTCTTAGCATTTTTGGTAACCTTTTATTCTGATAGGGGCTGATTCAGATATAGGAAATCAATGCCTTTTTTATGCTTTTTGATTTACACACTTCTCAGTAGTTGGTATTCAAGCTTACCTTATCTGCAGATGTGGCTCCCTTGAGTGCACTGAGTAAATATGAGTCAATCCCAGAAAACACACCCGCTCTGTTAATTTATCTAAAGTCATCCCTTTAAATACTGTGTACTTGTATTTACAATTTGATTGGCACAAGACTGGAATGTAACCTATGGAGACCATGTTCAGAATATGGAAAGATAGAGATTAAAAAATGTTAGACAGATAAAACACAGATTTTACACCAATATTTCTGTAAATTGCTCTGGATAAGAATGTCTGCTAAATTACTGTAATGTACTAATGTAATGTAATTTATTCCTAAATCCCACTTCATGGAAAAATAGGGTTGGAGAGCCTTTATCCACGAACGAAAACAACAGTGCTTTAATTCACTCTGAAAGTTGCCACACATTATTCAATGGTATTGTTGGAAGTAGTGTACGATAGAATTCTAACAGGGATCATGGAACTGTGTGATGATAAGGGCCAAGTCTTATGCCAAACGAACGGGTTGGTCTGCACTCCATAATGATTTAGTAAGCCTACAATTTGTATTTGGTCTTCATTAAATAGGATCCACTATTACTTGTGACTCTCATCAACAACCACAAGGACGTGACAGTATTTACAAAGGAAACAAATAAAGGTAGGGTAAATCAAACGATGTAATGGAATGATACGAAATGTAGGTACCAACTGAAAGGCCCTAACACTAAATTGGCAGTTAAATATGTGGTTATTACTAACGGTCGCTACCGATAGTGGATAATAATATGTAATATAATACAAATAGTAGGAAACAGGAAAAGTCGGGCATATAATAAAAACATTCTAGAACGCACAAAGGCGCGACTTTCATTCTGCACGGTTTTGCCTTGTCAACCCATTTAGCTTGCATCTCCAAGTTTCAGCCCATAAAATTACAATACTGCATATGGGCACAGCATTTCATACTTCACTGTGGGAAAGGGGCATACATACCTGTCCTGATGATATGCTTCTCAGTTTGCTGCCATATGGCTGGTTAAAATGTTGTCTCCAGCGATCATAAGGTAAAATCTAAAACAATTGTCATTTAGCCCATACAATCCCATTATCCAAATGGATTACTCATTTACCTAGCTTTTATCAATATCTCTTTTCGATTTATACAGTAGAACAAAAATAAATTGATCATGGATAGTAAACAATGCCGAAAAAGCCTTTGTAAATGAGTGCCTTGATTACACCCAGATGTTTTTGTTGCGCAAAGGCTTTTAAGGCATTGTTCAGTATCCAGAATGAACTTATTTTTGTTTTAACGTATCTCATCCCATTATCAAAGAGCACCTCATGCCATACAACTTTAACCACTGGACCGCTTCTCTCCTGTGTCTCGTATAAATTAAAGTGTATGGAGAAAAGAAAGTAGATGTTTTTTCACTTGGAACCGACAGGTTCACGCAACCTTATATGGTTTCCTCGCGCATAAAGATGGCGGAATTAAGAGGAGAATAAAATCAGTCAGAATACGCATATCTGTAAACACTCCTCTGCCACACCTCTTTCTGTGATTTGCACCCACATGTGTTTCCCCGAGTTCAGAATGCGCGCAGAGATGAAAGAGCGTAAAAAATGAATTAGGTTTAATTTACGTACATCTAGCTCAGTTCTGAATTCCCCATAGTGCCCTATGGATGGATGCATCTATTGCACTTAGTACTTTGAGTGTACCTAAATATGACAAGAATCATCATATATATTTTCTGTCACCCAGTCCTCTGGTTAACACTGGGCCTCCATAGTCTCACCGTGGCATGTACAGACAGTGGCCCCATCATGTTGCTTATTACCGATTTTACACAGCCAGTGACAGTCACCGCCAGAGAGAGGATGTCAGGCTGCCAATAATATTTACCGTCTGGTGTCAATGGATGGCATGGTCTATCCAGCAGAAGCCTGGGGGCTTCTGTGATTGGTCTGACAGCACCCGATAGCATCATGAACCTCGAGCTCCTCGCAAATCAACCACACAGAAACGACGAGTGTCTTCTGGAGGATGCCTGAGTGCCTGTGGCTAGGAACCAGGAGATGAAGCACGATGCTAGCGCAAGCTAACACTGGATTTCTTTAGGCCCTAATACAAATAAAGCAAGGTGCTGTTGATCTAAATACAACAGCTGCTGCCAGATCATGCATCGCCCAAGAAAGCTGCACGGGGAGCCTGTTAGTTCCGCTTTGAACTCACATCAAGGATGAGAGCGATATCAAAAGGAGAACGAACGCCCTCAAAACAGCCATCTTATGAGGCTTGAAAAGCCATGCGTAGGTAGGCCCTAGTTTCTTTCTCTTTTTTAAATTTGATTTATCTTGGCTGCTGTCGTGAATAAACAGTGCTTTTGAGAAGTCATTATGGGCCATTTGGTAAATCAATAAAGTGTAAAAATCCAAAATTATTTTCCAGATGAACTGCTAGCAAGCTAAATGAAACGACAGTCAGTAGAAGTACAAAGGCTATAACTTTTCTATTGAGCCTCTTGTTTCTCCCAGTCGTGTTGGGTTCAGTCAATCCATGTTGTGATGGCTGTAATGATTGGATTTCCATGACAGTGATGTGAGGCATGTTGACACCAATTACTGCCTTTCTCTTTGACCTCGCTGGATATCAAGCTGGGGTGTTATACACACGACACACACTCAGGCACGTGCAAACACACACACACACACACCTCTGATCACATCACATCAGCACCAGTGAACAACATACAAAAGAGAGACAGAGGAAGATGGAGAGAAAAGGAGAGGAAGACAGAAAAACAGATACGGAGACAGATATACAAAAACGATCTATTCCAGCTCAGCCATGTGTGATAGCGGTTTCCATGACGATGTGGCATGCCCAGTGCATCATCAGCACCATCGCAGATGAACAGTCAACCTTTACCAAAACAACAAGGTCATTACATAGCCTTGTCAAATCAATGCAGAGAATGTCCGTGCTGATTAAGCCATCCCCTCTTAGCTCTGACACTGTGTCAATAGCAACCAGGCAGGCAGGCAGAGAGATGGTGTGTGTGTGTGAGTGCAGCTTCATTTGAGCCTGTATTAAATTGGCAAGAGCAGCTAATCTTTACCTAGGGCCAATTAACAGAATTAAAGGAGAACAACAAAGGCACAGGGGAAGGGCTGTTTTCTCTTTCTTCCAATGCCATTTGTAATTAGTATTTTTCCCCCTCTGAAATTTTTTATTTTTTTTCTTTGTAAAATTGTCACTCTGGCTGAGTGTTTGATCTAAGTACTGACAATCAAATAACCAGTGAAAACTATTTAGAGGCCCTGGAGAGAACTAGAGGAGTCTCATAACTTGTCATTATTACAGTGCTTTGAAATCAAGTATAACTTTTCTATTGAGCCCTCTTGTTTCTCCCAGTCGGTGTTGAGGAAAATCCTCTAGCCAGAGGGACTTTTTAATAAGTTTATCCAACTCAAAATAATATTCAAATCAAATCAAATGTATTTATATAGCCCTTCGTACATCAGCTGATATCTCAAAGTGCTGTACAGAAACCCAGCCTAAATCCCCAAACAGCAAGCAATGCAGGTGTAGAAGCACGGTGGCTAGGAAAAACTCCCTAGAAAGGCCAAAACCTAGGAAGAAACCTAGAGAGGAACCAGGCTATGTGGGGTGGCCAGTCCTCTTCTGGCTGTGCCGGGTGGAAATTATAACAGAACATGGCCAAGATGTTCAAATGTTCATAAATGACCAGCATGGTCGTATAATAATAAGGCAGAACAGTTGAAACTGGAGCAGCAGCACGGTCAGGTGGACTTGGGACAGCAAGGAGTCATCATGTCAGGTAGTCCTGGGGCATGGTCCTAGGGCTCAGGTCCTCCGAGAGAGAGAAAGAACGAGAGAAGGAGAGAATTAGAGAACGCACACTTAGATTCACACAGGACACCGAATAGGACAGGAGAAGTACTCCAGATATAACAAACTGACCCTAGCCCCCCGACACATAAACTACTGCAGCATAAATACTGGAGGCTGAGACAGGAGGGGTCAGGAGACACTGTGGCCCCATCCGAGGACACCCCCGGACAGGGCCAAACAGGAAGGATATAACCCCACCCACTTTGCCAAAGCACAGCCCCCACACCACTAAAGGGATAACTTCAACCACCAACTTACCATCCTGAGACAAGGCTGAGTATAGCCCACAAAGATCTCCGCCATGGCACAACCCAAGGGGGGGCGCCAACCCAGACAGGATGACCACATCAGTGAATCAACCCACTCAGGTGACGCACCCCTTCCAGGGACGGCATGAGAGAGCCCCAGTAAGCCAGTGACTCAGCCCCTGTAATAGGGTTAGAGGCAGAGAATCCCAGTGGAAAGAGGGGAACCGGCCAGGCAGAGACAGCAAGAGCAGCCGTATTTAGCACCAACTGAAGTTTATTTAGTGCTTTATCCGGGTAGCCGGAAAGTAGAGCATTGCAGTAGTCTAACCTAGAAGTGACAAAAGCATGGATTAATTTTTCTGCATCATTTTTGGACAGAAAGTTTCTGATTTTTGCAATGTTACGTAGATGGAAAAAAGCTGTCCTTGAAATGGTCTTGATATGTTCTTCAAAAGAGAGATCAGGGTCCAGAGTAACGCCGAGGTCCTTCACAGTTTTATTTGAGACGACTGTACAACCATTAAGATTAATTGTCAGATTCAACAGAAGATCTCTTTGTTTCTTGGGACCTAGAACAAGCATCTCTGTTTTGTCCGAGTTTAAAAGTAGAAAGTTTGCAGCCATCCACTTCCTTATGTCTGAAACACATGCTTCTAGCGAGGGCAATTTTGGCTTCACCATGTTTCATTGAAATGTACAGCTGTGTGTCATCCGCATAGCAGTGAAAGTTAACATTATGTTTTCGAATAACATCCCCAAGAGGTAAAATATATAGTGAAAACAATAGTGGTCCTAAAACGGAACCTTGAGGAACACCGAAATTTACAGTTGATTTGTCAGAGGACAAACCATTCACAGAGACAAACTGATATCTTTCCGACAGATAAGATCTAAACCAATCAGTATATCCAACTCAAAAAACGTTTCCCAAAATGTTTAACCAACACAAACCAACTCGAAATAATGCATTTATCTAAATAAAAATAATAAGTTTACCAAGCTCAAATTAATCAATAGTTTACTCAACAACAACAACAACATAACTAACTCAAAATGAATCAATCAGTTTACCCAACTCATAATAACCTTTTATCCAATACAAAATAACACATCCTCGCTCAGTCGACATCCTGGCTCATCCTGGCTCAACCCTAACCCTAGCGCCAAACCTCACCCCCTTACCTCAGCCTTAACCTCGTCCCCAGGCTTGACTTGCTGGCGCATAGAGCCTGGTAAAAGTGTGGGACTGTTTGGGATTTAGGGGGTGTGGATTTACTGAGTGACATGATAATCAATTCAAATTCTGTAAGAATCACACGACTATGAGACGTGGCTCCAAATCAAGTGTTTGTTATGGTGCACCACGGAAATAATTCCCTGGAACCCGAGGTAGAAAGAACAGATCGCCTGCCGTTCATGCTAATAGCTATCCAGTTTAATTCTGCTAGTTATTCTGTAACATGATGTATACTGTACACTGTCTTCAAATAGAAAAAGTAAAGACACACCATCAAAGGCATTTAAGGATGTACACTGAGTATACCAAACATTAAGAATACCTTCCTAATATTAAGTTGCACCCCCCCCCCTTTTTTTTTGCAATTAGAGAAGCCTCAATTTGTCGGGCAGGGACTCTACAAGGTGTCGAAAATGTTCCACAGGGATGCTGGCATTGACCCCAATGCTTCCCACAGTTATTTTAAGTTGGCTGGATGTCCTTTAGGTGGTGGACCTACATGATACACATACTACCATATCTTGTTCAAAGGCACTTAAATATTTTGTCGTGCCTATTCATCCATTCACATACACAATCCATGTCCCAATTATCTCAAGGCTTAAAAATCCTTCTTTAACCTGTCTCCTCCCCTTCATCAACACTGATTGAAGTGGATTTAACAAGTGACATCAATAACGGATCATAGCTTTCCATGTTGCACGAGCGAACCAAGTTCTGTTTGTTGCACAGGAACACAAAAACAACACTGCAGCACACATAGGGCTCTATTCAATCAGATCCGCTTTAGCCGACATCCGCATAGTGGTTGTTTTGACATGTCGGAGGTGTTAAAGCTGTGAAATCCACAAGTGGCTCCTGGCATTAACAGAAGTCCCATGCAGCCTTGTTTACAAGTTGGAACACTGGAATGTAAGATGTCATCTACACCTCGATTAGGACAAAATCCTCAGTTTGTTCAACAATTTTTCAAGTTGAGCGTAATTATTTATATTTCTATTTCTTTCTTTTTCTATTTCTTTATTTCTACTTCTGGTCTCCTGAGGGATCTCCTCCCAGACCTGGACTAAAGCATCCGCCAACTCCTGGACAGTCTGTGGTGCAACGTCGCGTTGGTGGATGGAGCGAGACATGATGTCCCAGATGTGCTCAATTGGATTCAGGTCTGGGGAACGGGTGGGCCAGTCCATAGCATCCTCTTGCAGGAACTGCTGACACACTCCAGCCACATGAGGTCTAGCATTGTCTTGCATTAGGAGGAACCCAGGGCCAACCGCACCAGCATATGGTCTCACAAGGGGTCTGAGGATCTCATCTCGGTACCTAATGGCAGTCAGGCTACCTCTGGCGAGCACATGGAGGGCTGTGCGGCCCCCCAAAGAAATGCCACCCCACACCATGACTGACCCACCGCCAAACCGGTCATGCTGGAGGATGTTGCAGGCAGCAGAACGTTCTCCACGGCGTCTCCAGACTCTGTCACGTCTGTCACGTGCTCAGTGTGAACCTGCTTTCATCTGTGAAGAGCACAGGGCGCCAGTGGCGAATTTGCCAATCTTGGTGTTCTCTTGCAAATGCCAAACGTCCTGCACGCTGTTGGGCTGTAAGCACAACCCCCACCTGTGGACGTCGGGCCCTCATACCACCCTCATGGAGTCTGCTTCTGACCGTTTGAGCAGACACATGCACATTTGTGGCCTGCTGGAGGTCATTTTGCAGGGTTCTGGCAGTGCTCCTCCTTGCACAAAGGCGGAGGTAGCGGTCCTGCTGCTGGGTTGTTGCCCTCCTACGGCCTCCTCCACGTCTCCTGATGTACTGGCCTGTCTCCTGGTAGCGCCTCCATGCTCTGGACATTACTCTGACAGACACAGCAAACCTTTTTGCCACAGCTCGCATTGATGTGCCAACATGGATGAGATGCACTACCTGAGCCACTTCTGTGGGTTGTAGACTCCGTCTCATGCTACCACTAGAGTGAAAGCACCGCCAGCATTCAAAAGTGACCAAAACATCAGCCAGGAAGCATAGGAACTGAGAAGTGGTCTGTGACCCCACCTGCAGAACCACTCCTTTATTGGGGTGTCTTGCTAATTGCCTAAAATTTCCACCTGTTGTCTATTCCATTTGCACAACAGCATGTGAAATGTATTGTCAATCAGTGTTGCTTCCTAAGTGGACAGTTTGATTTCACAGAAGTGTGATTGACTTGGAGTTACATTGTGTTGTTTAAGTGTTCCCTTTATTTTTTTGAGCAGTGTGTATATATATATATATATATATATATATATATATATATATATATATATATACTGTTGAAGTCGGAGGTTTACATACACTTAGGTTGGAGTCATTAAAACTCGTTTTTCAACCACTCCACAAATGTATTGTTAACAAACTATAGTTTTGGCAAGTCGGTTAGGACATCTACTTTGTGCATGACACAATTGTTTACAGACAGATTATTTCACTTATAATTCACTGTATCACAATTCCAGTGGGTCAGAAGTTTACATACACTAAGTTGACTGCCTTTAAACAGCTTGGAAAATTCCAGAAAATGATGTCATGGCTTTAGAAGCTTCTGATAGGCTAATTGACATCATTTGAGTCAATTGGAGGTGTACCTGTGAATGTATTCCAAGGCCTACCTTCAAACTCAGTGCCTCTTTGCTTGACATCATAGGAAAATCAAAAGAAATCAGCCAAGACCTCAGAAAAAATTGAAGACCTCCACAAGTCTGGTTCATCCTTGGGAGCAATTTCCAAATGCCTGGAGGTACCACATTCATCTGTACAAACAATAGGACGTAGGTATAAACATCATGGGACCACGCAGCCGTCATACCTCTCAGGAAGGAGACGCGTTCTGTCTCTTAGAGATGAACGTACTTTGGTGTGAAAAGTGCAAATCAATCTCAGAACAACAGCAATGGACCTTATGAAGATGCTGGAGGAAACCGGTACAAAGGTATCTATATCCACAGTAAAATGAGTCCTATATCGACATAACCTGGAAGGTAGCTCAGCAAGGAAGAAGCCAATGCTCCAAAACTGCCATAAAAATGCCTGACTACGGTTTACAACTGCATATGGGGATAAAGATCATACTTTTTGGAGAAATGTCCTCTGGTCTAATGAAACAAAAATAGAACTGTTTGGCCATAATGACCATTGTTATGTTTGGAGGAAAAAGGGGGAGGCTTGCACGCCGAAGAACACCATTCCGACCATGAAGCACGGGGGTGGCAGCATCATGTTGTGGGGGTACTTTGCTGCAGGAGGGACTGGTGCACTTCACAAAAGACATGGAATTATGAGAAAGGAAAATTACGTTGATATATTGACCCAACATCTCAAGACATCAGTCAGGAAGTTACAGCTTGGTCGCAAATGGGTCTTCCAAATGGACAATGACCCCAAGCATACTTCCAAAGTTGTGGCAAAATGGCTTAAGGACAACAAAGTCAAGGTATTGGAGTGGCCATCACAAAGCTCTGACCTCAATCCTGTAGAGAATTTGTGAACAGAACTGAAAAAGTGTGTGCGAGCAAGGAGGCCTACAAACCTGACTCAGTTACACCAGCTCTGTCAGGAG
Organism: Oncorhynchus nerka; assembly: GCF_034236695.1. Lineage (NCBI taxonomy): Eukaryota > Metazoa > Chordata > Actinopteri > Salmoniformes > Salmonidae > Oncorhynchus > Oncorhynchus nerka. The sequence continues at coordinate 29,109,029 of NC_088423.1, forward strand.
GAATGGGCCAAAATTCACCCAACGTATTGTGGGAAGCTTGTGGAAGGTTACCCTAAATGTTTGACCCAAGTTAAACAATTTAAAGTACTAATTGAGTGTATGTAAACTTCTGACCCACTGGGAATGTGATGAATGAAATAAAAGCTGAAATAAATCATTATCTATTTCATTATTCGGACATTTCACATTCTTAAAATAAAATGGGGATCCTAACTGACCTAAGACAGGGAATTTTTACTAGGATTTAATGTCAGGAATTGTGAAAAACTGATTTTAAATGTATTTTGCTAAGGTGTATGTAAACTTCCAACTTCAACTGTAAATAGATATATATTTATTTATACCCCCTTTTCTCCCCAATTTTATGGTATTCAATTGGTAGTTATAGTCTTGTCCCATCGCTGCAACTTCAGTACGGACTCGGGAGAGGTGAAGGTCGAGAGCCGTGTCCCCCCGAAACACTACCCCACCAACCTGCACTGCTTTTTGACACAATGCACGCTTAACCCGTTGGAGGAAACGTTATACACTTGGAGACCATGTCAGAGTGCATGCGCCCGGCCCGCCACAGGAGTCGGTAGAACGCGATGGGACAAGGACATCCTGGCCGCCAAACCCTCCCCTAACCCGGACGACGCTGGGCCGATTGTGCGATGCCTCACGGGTCTCCCAGTCACGGCCGGCTTCGTCACAGCCTGGGATAGAACCAGGATCTGTAGAGACACAGCTAGCAGTGCCTTAGACCACTACGCCACTCGGGAGGCCCGCGTTTATATTTTTGTTCAATATATATAGCCTACACTTTCTCACTCTGAACTTCTAACTCGATTGGGGTGTATCCTGACAATGATTGCAGGAGCAGCAGCACACCGATTTGACGGCTCCAACACCGCCATAATATCCGCTATGCGTGTGTCTGTTATTGCCAGTTAACGCTTGATTTGATTGAATCTAGGCCTTTGGGGTAGGTTATAAGGGTTGCGCTAGATGGTGATGAACTGAGGAAAAAAAACAATTAAATTCAGCAGTTGTTTCGTCAGCTCTGAAACCAGCGGCCTCGATAGAGAGAGAGCCGGCTGGTAGATGAGATTACCTCAGCCTTAACCCTAACCTACAGAATAATCCACCTACAACTCTTTCACTTCCTGAGTACAACTTTCTCTTGATCATGTAATGGAGGAGGACTTGAGTGGGAACTGAATTGTCTCAAGTTTATCCTCTGCCTGCATGCTCTGTTCTCACAGCCTAATCAATATGTTTTGGAAGATGGTCGAGGTTAGGCTTATCAACCCGCCTGTGAAACAGAATATGTAATACCCAAATGTTATGGTTCACGATTAAACTTTACCACGCAGACAAACAACCAATAAACATTTAGCTTAATGACATTCACATAAGCTGCTGTATATTCAGTTCAATAATTAGTGTTATTAATATTTATTATAATAATTATTTGTAGAGAACATTTCCCATGCTCAATGCACATAAGGTAGAAAACACAAACAAAACAAAAAATGGCATCAATACATATAAAGGAGAAAAAAACTATCACAATACATCAATCATTACCTACCAGAGCAGCAGGTATACTTTAAAGGTCCATTACCTACCAGAGCAGCAGGTATACTTTAAAGGTCCATTACCTACCAGAGCAGCAGGTATACTTTAAAGGTCCATTACCTACCAGAGCAGCAGGTATACTTTAAAGGTCCATTACCTACCAGAGCAGCAGATAGACTTTAAAGGTCCATTACCTACCAGAGCAGCAGGTATACTTTAAAGGTCCATTACCTACCAGAGCAGCAGGTATACTTTAAAGGTCCATTACCTACCAGAGCAGCAGGTATACTTTAAAGGTCCATTACCTACCAGAGCAGCAGGTATACTTTAAAGGTCCATTACCTACCAGAGCAGCAGGTATACTTTAAAGGTCCATTACCTACCAGAGCAGCAGGTATACTTTAAAGGTCCATTACCTACCAGAGCAGCAGATAGACTTTAAAGGTCCATTACCTACCAGAGCAGCAGATAGACTTTAAAGGTCCATTACCTACCAGAGCAGCAGACAGACTTTAAAGGTCCAATGCAGACATTTTTATCTCAATGTCAAATCATTTCTGGGTAACTAAGTACCTTACTGTATTTGTTTTCAATTAAAGTGATCAAAAATAAACAAAAATAGATCCTGTGCAAAGAGCAATTTGTCAAGCAAGAATTTAGGTATGACTGTCTGGGAGTGGTCTGAGTGGGGAGGGGAAAACTGAAAACTAGCTATTGTTGGCAGAGAGGTTTGGAACTCCCTTTCTTATTGGTCTATTAACTATGTCACCAGGCAGGCCAAAACTCCATCCCACCAAAACAACCAGAACTTGTACTAGGCAGTCTTTTCAAACATCTCTTACACTAAAAGGGCACTATCATAATTGTCACAATCTCATAGTATTATTCCAACCTCAGTGTGGAAATATATATAAAACCAGCTTGAATACGTAGGCATTTAGTTGCATTTTAAATTACGAAATTGAAGCTGCCTCCTTGATGTACAGGTACAGTGTTCTAGAATGGAGGGATCGCGTGAAAAGGCCCTGTCAGCCATGCTGTGCAGGGTTGTGGCTGGTGTGACCAGGCTGTTAAAGACTGATGATCGTGGAGTAGGTTGTGTAGATTGGTAGGAAAATGTAATCCCTTTATAGATATAAGGCACCAAAATGTGATGACAGTGCAAAGGGTGTGTAGACTTTCACTAGCGACTGTACGTCGATTTAATGCAGTTTTCCAAATCGTGTTTCAAACCACCCACAATTGTTTCAAACCACCCACAATTGTTTCAAACCACCCAAAATTGCTTTAAAACCCCCAAAATGATTTTCAACTACGGAAAATACATTTTTAAACTCCGAAAATTGAGTTTAGAATCCCAGAAATATTTTTTTTAAATCCCCAAAATATAGTGTTTCAAAACCCTGAAAAGAGAGTTTGAGGATCCTGAAAGTGCTAAAGTACCTGTGATTGTCCCAAAGACTGACAATTATTTCCAGCTCACACAAACCTCATGGTCAATCAATCTCTGTTTCTAAGCTGTATTAGTCTCTGGTATCTTGGTTTGAAGGAAAGAAAACACTACAAATAATAATATATTTCTCTTGTGTGGCAAGCTTTATTGAAACAGAAAATGCAATTTGTACACACAATGTGTGAGCCGTATGTGCGCCTCTGACTCTCTGCAAGAAGTAATTAATTATATCTAGCTGGGAAAATACAATTTCCCTTTGACATAATACCGTCTGGAGAGGATACGTAATGTCTTCTCACAATGCTCCGTCTTTGCATTAATTTCAGATATTTACAAAAAGCTAAATTGCCACCTGAAAAACATGCAGTTCGAAGATAAATCAAAAATGTGAGATTGTACATCCACTCATTATTCACAGTGGGAGGACAAAACATACATGAAGTTCAGGCATACAATTTCATATAGGGAGCAGTTCACCTTCAGAGTGTTCATGATTCAAGGATTTCATTTGTGGTGAACAATCCCCCAAGGGATCATTCCCAGCTCTTCCAGAGATCTCCATGTCTTTTAACATGGCTTGTAAGATAAAGACGGCCAGCACTTACAAATGAAGTATTACTTTGGTGTATTATCAGTAGTCACAATGGAGATGTTTCGGCAACAACCCAACCCAACTCCACACCACTACAGGCAGACAGATCGGCAGTCAAACCGACACAACAGTCAGACAGACACCACAGTTTCCTCAGGGCATAGTACTGTAGGGTCCATGCTGTGTGTATTCATATCAAATCAATTCCAATCTTATTGGTCACATACACAGATGTTATTGTGAGTGTAGTGAAATGCTTATGCTTCTAGATCTGACAGTGCAGCAGTATCTAACAGGTAATATCAACAATTCCACAACAAAACCTAATACACACAATCTAGTAAAGGAATGGGATAAGAATATATAAATATAAAAATATATGGATGAGCGGCTAAGATGTAATAGATAGAATAGAGAGTGAAGGATACAGTATACAGTATATACATATGAGATGAGTAATGCGAGAAATGTAAACATTCTTAAAGTGGCTTTATTAAAGTGACTAGTGTTCCATTTATTAAAGTAGCCAATGATATCAAGTCTGTAAGTAGGCAGCAGCCTCTCTATGTTAGTGATGGCTGTTTAACAATCTGATGGTCTTGAGATAGAAGCTGTTTTTCAGTCTCTCGGTCCCAGCTTTGATGCACCTGCACTGACCTCGCCTTCTAGATGGAAGCGGGGTGAACAGGCAGTTGCTCGGGTGGTTATTGTCCTTGGTTATCTTTTTTGCCTTCCTTTGACATCGGGTGCTGTAGGTGTCCTGGAGGGCAGGTAGTTTGCTCCCGGTGATACGTTTGCAGACCGCACCACCTTCTGGAGAGCCTTGCTCTTTCCACCTTCTCCACTGCTGTCCCATCGATGTTGATAGGGGGGTACTCCCTTTGCTGTTTCCTGAAGTCCAGAGTCATCTCTTTTGTTTTGCTGACATTGAGTGAGAGGTTATTTTCCTGACACCATACTCCGAGAATCCTCACCTCCTCCCTGTAGGCTGTCTTGTTTATCGTTGGTAATCAAGCCTACCACTGTTGTGTTGTCTGCAAACTTGATGATTTAGTTGGAGTCATGCATGACCACGCAGTCATGGGTGAACAGAGAGTACAGGAGGGGGCTGAGAACACACCCTTGTGGGGCCCCAGTGTTGAGGATCAGCAGAGTGGAGATGTTGTTTCCTACCTTCACCACCACCTGGGGGTGGTCCATCAGGAAGTCCAGGACCCAGTTGCACAGGGCGGGGTCGAGACCCAGGGTCTCAAGCTTTATGATGAGTTTTGAGGGTACTATAGTGTTGAATGCTGAGCTGTAGTGAATGAACAGCATTCTTACATAGGTATTCCTCTTGTCCAGGTGGGATAGGGCAGTGTACAATTTGATGGCGATTGCATCGTCTGTGGACCTATTGGGGTGGTAAGCAAATTGAAGTGGGTCTAGGGTGACATGTAGGGTGGAGGTGATATCATTGACTAGTCTCTCAAAGCACTCCATAATGACAGAAGTGAGTGCTACGGGGCGATAGTCATTTTGTTCAGTTACCTTTGCTTTCTTGGGAACAGGAACAATGGTGGCCATATTGAAGCATGTGGGGACAGCAGACTGGGATAGGGATTGATTGAATATGTTTATTTATTTTTATTTTTTAAATTGAACCTTTATTTAACTAGGCAAGTCAGTTAAAAACAAATTCTTATTTACAATGACGGCCTACCCCGGCCAAAACCGGACGACGATGGGCCAAATGTGTGCCGCCCTATGGTACTCCCAATCACTGCCGATGTGACACAGCCTGGATTCAAACCAGGAACTGTAATGATGCCTCTTGCACTGAGATACAGTGCTTTAGGCTGCTGCACCACTCGGGAGCCCCGAGTCTGTAAACACACCAGCCAGCTGTTCTGCGCATGCTCTGAGGATGCGGCTAGGGATGCCTTCTGGACCGGCAGCCTTGCGAGGGTAAAGACGTTTATATATTTTACTCACGTCGGCCACGGAGAAGGAGAGCCTACAGTCTTTGGTGGCACTGTATTATCCTCAAAGCGGAAAAGAAGGTGTTTAGTTTGTCTGGAAGCAAAAGATTGATGTTCCTGCTTATTCCCTTCTTATTCTGGGAATGTATTTCAGGAAAACCAGGGAATTCTGCAGCCCTAATTGCGACTCCACTTTGTCTTTATATGTATAAAGTTGACTGTTCACAGACATTGTAGCGTATGAACCTACAGGACCAAGTCCCTGTTTTGATGTTTGGAGAAAATGACAGAATGTTGACCAGGATCACGTCAAGGTTCTTTTCACTCTGGGAGGGGGACACCGTGGAGTGGGCAGGTCTCCCCCAAGGGGAAGAGCAGCTCCATCTTGTCGAGGTGTCGCCACCTGGGTGTCATAAAGGGGTAAGGAGAAAAGTAGTTCAGTGTCATCAGCATAGCAATGATATGAAGAGACCATGTGAGGATATGACGTGCCGAGTGACTGTGTATAGAGAACAGAAGAGGGCCTAGAACCGAGCCCTGGAGGACACCAGTAGTAAGAGCATGTGGTGCATCAGATCCTCTCCACATCACCTGGTAGGAGGGACCTGCCAGGCAGGACGCAATCTAAGAGTGTGTAGAGCCTGAGACACCCAGCCCTGAGAGGAGGATCTGATGGTTCACGGTGTTGAAAGCAGCGGATAGATCTAGGAGGATGAGAACAGAGAAGAGAGAGTCAGCTTTGTATTCTAATGGTTGTTTCATTGTTTTCAGTGTAATATTTGTATATATTTGTTCAACTCTCAGTCAGAGTTTTTTCTTGTACATAAAGCTGTTATACAGAATTGGCCTCCTTGTAAAATCCACATAGACCCTCTCTCCAGAGGGCATTTCTTGTTCTAGCTCATTTTTAGTCGTCAGGTACAAGTCTACCCTCAGGACCTGCTGGAGAATGTTAGTAAATGCCAATATTTCCAGCATTTTCCTATGAAATGTTTGATTGTCCAAGTCAAGCATGTGAAATCGACACCTCAGGCTTGTTTCTCTCGATGTGGAGAAGAACCAAGGCCAGAGGGGGAGAATGTTCAGATGCAAAACATGTTTGTTGTCATGTGCCAAATTGAACATTACACATTTCTTAGCCGTGCCAGAAGAATCATGTAATTATGAATTTATTGATACGGATGAAGCATAAATGTTGAAAATGTCAGTTTTTGTTAATCTCAAGTAATACCTCACTATGTTCTGTTGTTGTTTGTTGTTTATTTAATGCTGTTGATGTTGTTTCATCAAAAGGCTCATCAACAAATACTCAGCCCTTGCCATAGGAACCCGACATCTACCATTACAGCACTTTTATTAGATATATTTAGGAGAATATGACTTTATGGTGACTAAAAACATTAGTAAAAAATGTAATGAAATTCAATCAAATACAATTAATTGAAAGTGAATAAAACACATACAGTACTGTTGCCATACAAGGGTCACCATTGACACTGACATGCATTAATATATTCATGAGTGTGGTAACTATGTACCCCCTCGGGATAGCTACATTAATTACATTAAAAGAGTAATTTAAATTCTTTATTCAAAGAAAATGATTCTCATGCAATAAATAGCACAATCATTACAGTGATGGGTGGGATGAGAGGAAGCACTGAAGCTAAGCATCAATGTCAAGCTCGTACTTCTAACACACACACACACACACACACACACACACACACACACACACACACACACACACACACACACACACACACACACACACACACACACACACACACACACACACACACACACACACACACACACACACACACACACACACACACACACTATTGTATACTGACTACAGGATGACAAATACTATACCAGCTAACAGACTGCAGTGTTCTGAGCACCTGACTCACTCTAAGCAGTTGTAAATATGATCTACAGCCATGTGTTTTTATTTGGTATTATTCATCTCCTCTGTCAGTAGCACATAAGAAGGTAATAGAAATGCCAGGATGTTGGCTGATTTACTTAGTCAAATGTTCATCCCAAGGCTCCGCAGGGATGATTGGAGTTTGTGTGAGTAACAGGAATCCATGCATTAAGTAGGCAAAACTGACACGACCTTGAGACATTATAACGCAGACAATATATTACTGCCGCGGCGACCTTCCTGGGTTCCGAAGATACATCTGAAGTGTTTAACGGTGTTTTACAATGCATTACCAGGGCCTTTACATGTGCTGAGCTCATTTTATTCGCTCATACATTTCCGAGGAAGGAGTTTAGTGTCACTCAAATGTGGGCCATTTAGAGTAGCTTGACTTAGGGAGACAAATGAGATTACACAAGTCACTGATGCTGCAGATAAAAAGCAGTTGCAGTACTGTAGTATAGCGCTGGGTGATCCAAGCAAGAAAAAACCTTAGCAATATCCCATGTACAGTAACTAGGGCCTTTTTACCTGGTCAGGTCAGGGGGTCAGGAAAAACACATGGCCTTATAGCCACTCAATGCACCTGAAAATATTCACCTCAACTGGATTACCTGTCGAAGACTACAGTGTCGTTATTACAGTTATTAATGTGTAGTTAGGTAAAGTGTTACCCTGTATGCTCAGTAAATATTATTCACCAAACTGGGACGATGCAGACGCATGTATTACAGTACATACTGTCAACCTGGCCTATACTCACCTGACCGGATCGATTGACCTGTTTCCTGAAGATCCAGACGGAGGAAGGATTTTTGGAAGAATTTTCCCACACAGATACTGTATGTCAGTGCTGGATCAATATTCACAGTCTTCCTTGAGCTTTAGCAACCTTTCAAATATCACTTCACATTGATTTCTCTCACATAAGTCTTTCTTACCAAATTAGATTACTTTTATAATACAGCTATATTTCTCATTGACAAGTGCAAGTCAATGACATTTCAGAAATGGTCGCTATTATTGCCCTACATACAGTGTGTTCTCATGATGTGCTTAAGGTAAAAACGACAAAATACACATCCGTTATCATGCATTGTTCTCATTTACAATTTACATATAGCGCGTGCAATGATGTCGGCGGGGGGGGCAGTTTTTTGTTTTCTTGGTTTGTGCCCAAATAAAATGATGTCTGACAGATTGCGAGGTCAGATCACATCATCATGTATTAAGGGCTCATAATGAAAGTGGAAAGATGATGGTTATTAGAGGAAATGAAAAGGGACTACTCTTCTCGTTTAAAGCACCTACAGTCTATTCTGATGGAATTGGCAATTGGAATTATTTATGACATTAATTGCCACATTATCAACTGGCTGTGAGCTCTGGTGTCACTCTGTCCATCTTTTTTTGGCAGAGAGAGAGAGAGAAAAGAAAGATAGAGGGGGAGAGCAAGCTGAGCCTGAAGCAGACTGACAAGCTAATTACATCGTCTTCCTTCCCCTCAATGAAACATGCTACTCATCTGAAACGACGCCCGGAAATAAGGCCTTTTCTCACCTCCTCTGGACAGCACTTGATGAAGGAGGATTTGGCAGATGGACGGATGTCTTCAGGTGCAGAGAGAAAGAGAGGGGGGGTTACAGCGAGAGACAGAGAGAAGAGCGAGGGGGAGCAAGAGATGGAGAGCGATAGAGAGAGCGAGATGAGGAAGGACTAAAGGACATCTAGCTCTAAAGCTTGCCCCATCCATCCACAACCCTGTTAGCTTATGTGCTATCAGTGGCCAACTGTCACTCACCAACACCACTCTTGTTATTTTTTTCCTTCCTGTCTCTGTGAATTTGCATTTGCTTGTGTCAATCACTCAGTGGGCTGAGGCCTGTTGTCTGATGACTAGAGATGATGTGGACTAACTTCCTGTGACAGCCAGTCAGTCTGCGCTGTGCCTGTTGGGGAGATGAGGGGTGAAGGGTGCTGTGTCTCTGCGATACAGCTCACAGCACTTTACTCTCCTGAATAATAAGACTCACACTCAACACAGATGGTAGAAAATGCAAGTTATTTGAGCTTACATTGGCCAATGTGCATAGGTTCAGGATTCAAGGGTTAAGGTCATATTACAAGCTTCCATGTTTAACAAGAAATCATGTGTTTGATACCTTTCTATTCAGGCCATTAAAATGAGCCTGTCCTTCGGTTTCCCAATCATCCTCTAACACACACACCTGTAGGTAATATGTAATATGTAAATGGCTCTATCCCTCAGTAGGTAAGTTGTGAAAGGCCCAGCACTCATTTAAACACAGTGCAAAGAGACAGTGTGAGTTGTGTAGTGTGGAGCCCAGTCACCCACTTGGCACCTGTATCCCCAGGCAGTGTCTGCAGCTGCCAGAGTCATCCCGAGTCCACACGCACCCATGAGGTACCCAGGATCCACTGCAGATGTGGGACACACAGGGCATCCCCTACAGGTTGTTCTGTGGTTTATACCTTAATTAGTCTGCTGTACCACCATGTCAGTCTCATGTCAACACACACACACACACACACACACACACACACACACACACACACACACACACACACACACACACACACACACACACACACACACACACACACACACACACACACACACACACACACACACACACACACACACACACACACACACACACACACACACACACACACACACACACACACACACACACACACACACACACACACACACACACACACACACACACACACAAAGTTTATGTCAGTAAGGCAGATGTCTACACGCTGCTGCACGCTGTCGCCTTCCCTGCCCATCTCATAATGCAGTAGTTTGTGTGCTGGGGATGCGGCTGTGCTCTGTGCTCTGACGAGGATGGGAAGTGACACACACCAAACTCGGTGTGTCCTCCAGCCAGCTCCGGTGGCTCCCGGCCTGTCAATTCCAGCTCCGTCAGCAGCACTGGCTCAATGGCAGTGCCTGTGACACATGTCACAAAGTTTTAAATGTCTGCTCTTTTCAGCAGGATGGTTGGGCTGGCGCGGGCAGGGAGGGTGAGGAGAGAAGCAGCCAGGGGAAGGATGACATTTTGTGTTGCCGGGCGGGGGAAACTTGTTGTGGCTCCCCTCTTCCTGCCTCCACCAGCTGTCAGGGCCGGTTTCCTCTGAACATATCACAACACGCACAAATAAACCTTGTCATTCTGAAACGCTGCCACTAGTGACCGGCCTCCCCAACGTTACAGATGCATGGTCTCGTAGGAGGAAGTAGCACACAGACGTACGCAGGAACACACACGGATCCACGCAAACACTCACGCACACCCTGAACATACAGTGTGGGGCTATCTTTGACCTTTCTGTCATCTGTCTGTCTGTTAGATTGATAAGCAGGATTGAAGCTCCAAGTGCTCCCTCTCACATCCCCCTGATCTGTTTGGGCTAATGTGGAAGACAGTTACCTCTTACAGTAATGACAGGAATAGAGGAGCAGGAGAAGGAGACGGTAATTGAGTAGAAGTGCAGGCGAATATGTCAAAACAAAAGAGACGACGTGGAGGGAAGTGGCTGTCCAGACCTCAACATTAGAATATGATTTGGACCAATAACAAGCATGTACTATATTCAGTCAAATTTGATGGAATATGTGAATGACGCAATTTGACATTTCCAGTAACCATGTAGACACAGAGCAACACAGCTCAAGTAAAATGTTTTAATCAATAAAAGTAGAGTGACCTTTAAAGGGTAATACAAAATGTACTAAAACAGCATTGCCTCATTTCAAAATTGCAGATAATAAGATGACATTAGGCAGGTTTCCTGGTTTATTTCACAAAAGCAATGTCGCCAAAAGAATCATTGCTACATGTGTAATGGTATCGTCAGATATAGGAAACATTTTATTTTGCCTAACTTTCTTTATTGCGACAAATGATGATGGAAAATATGTTTTTAGAATAAATGATCATTGCCGAATCATTTTTAAGGTATGTGATGTCAACACGTAACTATGAAGCTCCACTCTACATTAAATTCTAAATACTTACTACCTGCTAAATCTATTTTTTAACTATAAAAATAAAGTTTCATCATCCAATTATTTCAGATCTACAGGAGTGCAAGTTTCCCCATGACACGGACCGGGGCGTTATGTTGGCACATGGCAATGGGAGGGTTTATCTCCAATTTATTAACGCATAAATGGGTAATGGAAACACTCCAACCATTTCATTTTTATTCAACACTGTATCCAGATTGTCATACCTTCATACCGACCTTATGCCATACCGGGAAATTCGGTAATACTGGCACTGAACACAATGGGTGCTATTTCAAACCCCACTGAGCATTTGTAATCTGAAGGTTAGCAATGCTAACAAGTACATGTAAAATCCCATAGAGAATGCTAACTAAATCCTAATGAGCACATTGCGAACATTTTATGCAGTCTCTGACCAAAAGTATTTGCAGGACAGATATTCCAGCTCATAAATTTATACAAGTAACTGAAAAAGGCTACTTACAGTTAGCTGCATGCACAAAACAAATATTAAACAGCAAAGCTCTTGAAACCCTTCTCTGCTGTTACCAAGCGAAGCTTGATATTGGAAGAAGCTAACCACTTAGCTAGCGAGATAGTTAACTAGCTACTAAATTAGCAAACCAAATGCAAAACGAGAGAGCATTTAGCGCATTTTAGACAGTTAACTTAATAGTTATAAGACTGGCAAACATTTAGTTGGGAATTCCATACTGTAACTAGATCACTTGAGAGTCACAGTCGCTCCTGTGTCTTTTTGTTGTGTGCTTGTAAAGAAACACGACGTAACTGGGGACTACCGGTAAGCTTCATAATGAACAATGATGTGACAGACGAAATGAAGAAGGTGATCTTTATCTCCTAAAGCATTTCACAAGTTGACTGCAGGTATTTACTTAAAAAGTAGCAACAAATATTCACATTTTTAAAAAATGTTGAAGAAGAAATCGTTTCAACACTATTGAAAAACCATCTGTGGCTATTTCCAAAACCCCCAGTATACGGTATATACGGCATACCGCCCAAGCCTACGACGCTGTAATTTGTTTTAGGTGTGAGGTCATTACGTCCAGCTGTTTGTTAAATAGAAATGCACTGTAGCAGGCAATTGTCAAATCTATTTTCTACGCAAACTTTGTAAACGTCAACAACTACAAAAAAATCACTGGACAAGTTAATGGTAACATAGCTAGTGAGTATATTTAATAGGACATATTATATACTGAACAAAAATATAAATGCCACATGTAAAGTGTTGGTTCCATGTTTCATGAGCTGAATTAAAAGATTGCAGAAATGTTCCAGATGCACAAAAAGTTTATTTCTCTCAAATGTTGTGCACAAATTTGTTTACATCCCTGTTAGTGAGCATTTCTCCTTCGCCAAGATAATCCATCCACCTGACAGGTGTGGCATATCAAGAAGCTGATTAAACAGCATGATCATTACACAGGTGTACATTGTGGTGGGGACAATAAAAGGCCACTCTAAATGTGCTGTTTTGTCACACAACACAATGCCACATATGTCTCAAGTTTTGAGAGAGCGTGCAATTGGCATGCTGACTGCAGAAATGTCCACCAGAGCTGTTGCCAGAGAATTTAATGTTCATTCCTCTACCATAAGCCGCTTCCGTCATTTTAGAGAATTTGGCGGTACGTCCAACAAGCCTCACAACCGCAGACCACATCTAACTACGCCAGCTCAGGACCTCCACATCCGGCTTCTTCACCTGCGGGACCAGCCACCTGGACAGCCACCTGGACAGCTGATGAAACTGAGTATTTCTGTCTGTAATAAAGCCCGTTTGTGGGGAAAAACTCATTCTGATTGGCTGGGCCTGGCTCCCAAGTGGGTGTACCTATTCCCACCCAAGGATGCGTCCCTGCCCAGTCATGTGAAATCCATAGATTAGGGCCAAAATGAATTTATTTGAATTTACTGATTTCATTATATGAACTGTAACTCGGTAAAATCGTTAAAATTGTTGCATGTTGCGTTAATATTTTTGTTCAGTATACATGATTCACAAATGTTAGAAGTTTATATTCAGGAAAAATGACCATACATTTTATAGATGTGGGAATATAGTTCCTAACTATGATACTATAATATGTTAAAAGCATGCCTTCTGAATCCTTCATAACCCCATTGAGGTAATATTCATAAATCACAATAAACTAACCATTTATTAATTCCATACTAATGATATTGATGATATTAAAATGAATTTATTAATCTCAGTTTCAATAGAACATTCAGAGGTGCAAAATTCTTGTAACCATCCCCAAAATGTCAATAAATCCCGGTTGGAAGATCAACGCAAACAGGAGGGAATGAGCAGGAACCCTCCAACTAGGATTTCTGGAGAACCTGGACATTTTGGTACCAGAACTTTGCAAACCTAATTTATAGTGAAACTATTTGACAGTGTTATAGAGGTTGAATGTTTCTTTGGTCTCTAATGTGTTCTTTATTTATTTTGTTTTGGAATGTTGGATTGTCTTTCCATTGTGCATTTGAAAATATAACATCTCTTCAAATTATACATTATCATGCAATAATTGAATACTAAACGGATTCATTTCCATTAAAAACAGACCATAGTAAAATATATCTGCCAACAGCATAACTCTAAACACATATGGTAAGTGAAAAGTTGTGAAGTGTTGTTACTCTTGCAGGCAAGCCCTGTATCCATTCAAATACAGCTTCAGAACCACAAGATTGGACTCCTTGAGAAAAGTTATCCTAACTTTCCTATACTTTAATTTAGCCCTCATCCTCCCCCTCTCCTGTCTGGCATTGCCCCCACCCTCTCTCCAATCCCCTCTGTTAACATTCTCAAGCCCCAATTTCGAGAACATGGAGATGTGCCAGGTGTAAACATCTACCTATCTTATATCATTTATCTATAGGTGAACATAGGGGTGGGAATTGTAAAGGTTTTAAAAACTTTATTTGTTTTATGTTGTATCTCTTTCTCCTAACTGACACTCTAAAAGTGAAATTTACTGTATACTTACATTTTGAAATATACATCATTACGCCCCAGTCCCCCTCACACATGCACACTCACACAGGCCCAGTGAGGCATCAGGTTTGACCTCTGACCCCTGATGAGTGGCGGTAGGGGACGGGTGATCCATCATGGCTGCTGTGGCTGTCAAATCAGCCGCTTGGCTGGAGCTGTCCATCACTGTGGCCACGGGGTGTGTGTGTGTGTGTGTTGTTTGGGTGGGCGGGTGGGTGTGAAAGAGAGAGTGCTTGCACTTGCGTGAACAGTTCTGTGGGTGCGTGTGCGTGCATGCATGCATTTTTGTATATGGTTGTGTTTATGTGGAGCACTGCTGCTTGAATGCAATTATGTCAACGTGAGTGTCAATGTTCACTCTGGGGCAGGAGAGTGGAGCTGACAGGAGAGCCAGCCACAGCTCAGCGGAGGAGGAGGAGACCAGGCCACTACGCTACAAGGCCCGTATTCATAAAGCGTAGAGAAGGATGCTGACCTAGGATCAGGTCCCCCCTGTCCATATAATCTCATTCATGATCGAAAACTGATTCTAGATCAGCAATCCTACTCTGAGAAGCTTGATAGATACGGCCCCAGGACTGGGGTCTGAGAGTGACAGGTTATGGAAGAGACATTTTAATGAAGATGTTTGAATGTTTATTTAACGACTTGTATAATGAAGCTTGTGTGCGTGTGTTTGCGTCTCTCTGACGGTCCATCAGAGTTGGTCATTGCGGATGAATCGGTTGCCTTCCGAATGCTTTCCATAGTAGACGTAATGGCACTTGGCGAACACACCTGAAAGTGGAAGAAGAAGAATATTAAAATGCTGGTCCAATTCAGATTTACCTGTGGATGGATTAAACCTGATGTTTATAGCCATTCTATATAGCCCGCCCATCTAGCATCACTATTCCTCCCAGACTCATATTAAACATCTCCAATCCAAATTTAAATCTAGAATTGCCTTCCTATTTCGCAAACAAAGTCTCCTTCGCTTATGCTGATAAACATACCCTCGTAAAACTGACTATCCTACCGATCCTCGACTTCGGCGATGTCATTTACAAAATAGCCTCCAGCACTCTACTCAGCCAATTGGATGTAGTCCATCACATTGCCATCTGTTTTGTTACCAAAGCCCCATATACTACCCACCACTGCGAACTGTATGCTCTCGTTGGCTGGCCCTCTCTTCATATTCATCGCCAAACCCACTGGCTCCAGGTCATCTATAAGTCGATGCTAGGTAAAGCCCTGCCTTATCTCAGCTCACTGGTCACCAAAGCAACACCCATCCGTAGCACGCGCTCCAGCAGGTATATTTCACTGGTCATCCCCAAAGCCAACTCCTCATTTGGCCGCCTTTCCTTCCAGTTCTCTGCTGCCAATGACTGGAACGATTTGCAAAAATCACTGAAGCTGGAGACTTATACCTCCCTCACTAAATTTAAGCATCAGCTGTCAGAGCAGCTTACCAATCATTTCACCTGTACACAGCCTATCTGTAAATAGCCCACCAAACTACCTCATCCCTTATTGTTATTTATTTATTTTGCTCTTTTGCACCCCAGGATCTCTACTTGCACATCATCATCTGCACATCTATCACTCCAGTGTTATTGCTAAATTGTAATTATTTCGCCACTATGGCCTATTTATTGCCTTACCTTCCTAATCTTACTACATTTGCACACACTGTATATAGATTGTTTATAGATAGATATGATTATTATAATGTTTTATTATCTGTCACTATCTGTCTTATCCCATCTGTGATGTGTGTGTGTGTGTGTGTGTGTGTGTGTGTGTGTGTGTGTGTGTGTGTGTGTGTGTGTGTGTGTGTGTGTGTGTGCGTGTGTGTGTGTGTGTGTGTGTGCGTGTGTGCGTGTGGAGGATGAGTATCCTTCTCAAGTTGAGGAACAGCGGGGGAAACAGCATTTGGCCTCAGGGCGATGTCTAGACAATAACAAGCCCACAACCCTCGCCCTGCCTCCACTCTACACATGCACGTGTGTGTGTGTTGCATTTTCATATGACTACTGATCATATGTATCATTCATTTGCTATGTATCACAATCAATATTAACATATAGTAAAATGACCCATGGCCTTGACATAATCTTTAAATTCTTAATGTTATACCAAAGATGTGTAGAGAAACATATGGGAGATGTTTGTACTTGCCCTAAACAACAAAGCTGAACCTACTGTATGGCTCATTGTTCCAATCAATGTCTGCATCAACAAAAAAGCTACAATGAAAATCCACACCTTTATATTCTTATTTATCATATATCCGTTAATCTAAAGACAAGGTGAAAACTGTTTTATTCATCAAATTCAATATGGTACGAGTTAGTAGCTTTGTAAAAACAAAATAACTACAACAAAGGAATTAATTTACCATCTGGTATTCCTCCAAGGGTTACACTGTAAAACAAAATGGTCGACTCTGTCCATAACCTGTCCTAGCTGTGATGTCACAGCGCTCAGCAGAGCACTACTTGACGAATGCGGCGGAGATGCAGCTACAGCTAGCTAGGTGTCACCGCTCGGCAAGGACAAGTGGCATTAGCGCTGTCAACGACCCTCTGACAAAAGGACAGATACGTCTTCTGAAATCAACACACTTCGTAAATAGACATCAAGAGCATTAGTAGAGGAGGTTGTAACAGATGGACAATAAAGTTGTATTCTATTCTGAGGGAAGGGGAGGAAAGGAGAGGAGAAAGGGGGAGTGCAGAGGAAATGAGAGGAGAGGAAATGAGAGCAGAAGAAAGGAGAGGGTAAGGATGTCAGAAACAGTTGAGGGGCGCTCAGAGCGATATAGCCAATCACTTAATCGGAGGAGACATTGTCAGGGCAGAAGAGAGACAGGGACCAGAATGGCACATAGTGACAGAAAGCAGAGATGGGGACAGAGATACTGGTGCCATATTAGTGCAAAGCATATTCCAACGCCAACCGCCATTCTAACCAAACCTGACACACCACCGCTCTCTAACTCTCTGTCTTCAATGTAGCCCCACTAATATATATACACACACACATGCACACGCACACACAAACTTGAATGGACACAGGCACACACGCACGCGCACACACACAGACGCGGAGACACACACACACACACACACACAACCCCTGATGTCAGTTCAGTGCAGCAGTCTTCATCCCAGCAGTAGTGAATGTGTGTGTTGTGTCAGGTTGGGGAGCAGTGCAGAACACAGGCCCGGGGACAAGCTCAGTCAATCTAAATCTGGACTTTGTAGTGGAGCGGCTCTCATTCCCCTCATAGCCCAGCTACTTGAGGTGATCCAAACACTCAAGTGTGAGGAGCTGTCACCTCCGATAAAATCCCCATGCCTGCCTGCCTGCCTGCCTGCTCCCTGCCCGGTTCAGACAGTTTGCCTGGGGATACAGGTGCCACGGTGGGAGACTGGGCTCCACATGGTCTTATAGCACTGTGATCAGAGGAGTGATGGGCCCTTCACAGCTTACCTACTGAATGACACAGACCTTTAGATGTTACCTACACAGCCCAAGGTCTGGAGTTAGGGCCCTTCACATACCCTACATAGACCCCTTGAGAGATATAGCAAGGAGGCTAGGGCACTTCACAGGTTACCTACTGAGATGTAGAGTGACAACTGACAGTTCACGAAGAAATACACAAAATAAATACAAGAACAATTATTTGTTTAGAATAGGGCTGGATCAAATAAATTAGTTACAAACAAATTGTGGGTCAACAGTACACAAATTGATGACTGCTCAAAAACCCTGATCCAAGTTTCCCTAGCACCAATCAGAGGGCTGTGAGCTCTGATTCTCCCACAGTGCTTTAAACAGAGACATCTGGGCATGCCAGAGGAAGCCAGACAGTGGTGGTGGTGGTGGGGGGGGGGCAGAGAAGATAGACAGATAGATAGAGAGTGATGAGAAAACAAAGAGATGGAGTCTGCTTTCCTAGCCAACGACTGGCTGCAGTGTGTGTGTGTGTGTGTGTGTGTGTGTGTGTGTGTGTGTGTGTGTGTGTGTGTGTGTGTGTGTGTGTGTGTGTGTGTGTGTGTGTGTGTGTGTGTGTGTGTGTGTGTGTGTGTGTGTGTGCGTGTGTGTGTGCGTGCGTGCGTGCACATGTGTTCAGTATAACCTGGCAGGCTGTGAAGTGTGATAAAGAGCAGGCTACTATACACACCCCTAACTCCATCAGTCCCCCAACAGCTAGACTCCAACATATTATTGGAGGATGGTGAGAGAGAGAAAGAAGGTAGAAGGGGAAGAAGTCAAAGACTTACATAATTCCTTATGAGGCCTCCTCAGGCCAGTGGGAACAGTTTGATGAGCTGATACTGGTGTCATGGATATACTATCTGTGTCCCATGACTGACTGACACAGATAGGCACACATGCATGCACGTGCACGCCCACACGCACAGAAAGAGAGAGAGAGAGATCCCTGAGAACAGTGAACACCCATTAAAGTGACAGATTAGATCAGTGACGTGGGAAGCTAATGTTTCCATCATGGATCCTCTGGCAAACGAACACTCAGGCCTTTGTTCTGCACAGAATGTCACGCACACCCTGCACCTTGTTGCTCTTTTTAAAGGGTAGTACAGTATCTCTACTCTTCTTAAAGGGAAGTATAGTATCTCTACTGTTCTTAAAGGGAAGTACAGGATCTATATTATTTTTTAAATGGGGACTACAGTATCTATATCTTTAAAGGGGAGTAAAGTATATTGTATTCACTCAAGTAATACACAACCAACAACTGCATACACAGAAATCACTATGACACACAACAGATAACAAACCTTGAAATGAAGATACAACTGCACATAGGAAGGAGAGGTTTAGGAAGTCAGTTAAAGGGATTGAAGAATCACTACAGCCATAAGCTAGTGAGACCTACTGCTCAACAAAGACCTCTACGTAAATCAACAAATGAATCGAGAGAGAGAGAGAGATAGAGAGACAAAGGGAGAGGGAGGGAGGGAGGGAGAGAGCTGGAGTGGGTTTAATGATTGCTCCCTGCATACAATCAGCTCCTCTCTCTTCAAGGGCCATCAATATGTCAAGGAAAGACATATCCGAAGGATGTAGCTCTTAACATCAAGGTTATCTATTCTCCACCAGGCACATCTCTCCTCTCTATCTCCTCTATTTTTCTCTACCTCTCCTCTTCTCCTCTCCCGCCCTCCTCTTTTTCTCTCCTCTACTCCCATCTCCTCCCTTTTTCTCCCTTCCCCTTTCTCTCCCACGCTATCCCTCCGGCCAACCAACGTTTTCATCAGTGCCACAATCCATCAGGGGTAATAATGCTGTGGAGAAAAAAATCAATTAACAATGCAATTAAACTTTCCGTATTATCTCAAAGGGCTGAAATAATATGGAAGGGAGAAGACAAAGGGTCTGGAGGCAGGCATCCATAAGGCTGTGTGAGAGAATGAGTTATGGGGCTTGGGCACGGCCTCGTATGAGCCTGGCCTATTATAGTGGACACTATCCATCTCCCGCTGTCCGTTTATCAGGCCAGCACAACATCATGTGATTGAGTCACTACTTTGGCAGACTATATGTGGACATACAATGCATTCGGAAAGTATTCAGACCCTTTCACTTTTTCCACATTTTGTTACGTTTACAGCCCTTATTCTAAAATTGATCAAATTGTTGTTTTTCCTCATCAATGTACACACAATAGCCCATAATGCAAAAAAAAACAGGTTTTAAGAAATGTTGTCAAATTTATATTTCAAAAATTATTATAATAATATCACATTTACATAAGCATTCAGACTCAGTACTTTGCTGAAGCACTTTTGACAATGATTACAGCTACAAGCTAGACACACCTGTATTTGGGGAGTTTCTCCCATTTTTCTCTGCAGATCCTCTCAAGCTCAGTCAGGTTGGATGGGGAGCGTTGCTGCAGAGCTATTTTCAGGTCTCTCCAGAGATGATCGATGTTCGATCAAAGTCACTCCTGCTTTGTCTTGGCTGTGTGCTTAGGGTCGTTGTCCTGTTGGAAGGTGAACATTTGCCCCAGTCTGAGGTCCTGAGTGCTCTGGAGCAGGTTTTCATCAAGGATCTCTCTGTACTTTGTTCCGTTCATCTTAGCCTCGATCCTGACTAGTCTTCCAGTCCCTGCCGCTGAAAAATATCCCCACATCATGATGCTGCCTCCATCATGCTTCACCGTAGGGATGGTATTGGCCAAGTGATGAGCGGTGCCTGGTTTCCTCCTGATGTGATGCTTGTCATTCCGGTCAAAGTGTTCAATCTTGGTTTCATCAGACCAGATGATCTTGTTTCTCATGGTCTGAGAGTCCTTTAGGTGCCTTTTGGAAAACTCCAAGAGGGCTGTCATGTGCCTTTTATTGAGGAGTGGCTTCCGTCTGGCCACTCTACCATAAAGGCCTGATTGGTGGAGTGCTGCAGAGATTGTTGTCCTTCTGGAGGGTTCTCCCATCTCCACAGAGGGACTCTGGAGCTCTGTCAGAGTGACCATCGGGTTATTGGTCACCTCCCTGACCAAAGCCCTTCTCCCACGATTGCTCAGTTTGGCTGGGAGGCCAGCTCTAGGAAGAGTCTTGGTGGTTCCAAACTTCTTCAATTTAAAAATGATGGAGGCCACTGTGTTCTTGGGGACTTTCAATGCTGCAGAAATGTTTTGGTCCCCTTCCCCAGATCTGTGCCTCGACACAATCCTGTCTCAGAGCTCTACGGACAATTCCTTTGACCTCATGGCTTGGTTTTTGCTCTGAGCACTGTCAACTGTGGAACCTTATATAGACAGGTGTGTGCCTTCCAAATCATGTCCAATCAATTGAATTTACCACAGGTGGACTCCAATCAAGTTGTAGAAAGATCTCAAGGATGATCAATGGAAACAGGATGCACCTGAGCTCAATTACGAGTCTCATAGAAAAGGGTTTGATACTTAGGTAAATAAGTTAATTCTGTTTTTTGTTTTTTTAATACATTTGAAAACTTTTCTAAAAACCTTTTTTCGCTTTGTCATTATGGGGTATTATGTGTAGATTGATGAGATTTGTATTAATTTAATCAATTTTAGAATAAGGTTGTAACGTAACAAAACGAGGAAAAAGTCAATACTTTCCGAATGTACTGTATACTGAAAAACAATACAAACGTAACATGCTACAATTTCAAAGATTTTACTGAATTACAGCTCATAGAAGGAAATCAGTCAAATGAAATAAATTCCTTAGGCCCTAGTCTATGTATTTCACATGACTAGGCAGGGGCACGGCTGTGCCTGGGAGGGCTAAGGCCCAGCCACTGGGGAGCCAGGACCAGCCAATCAGAATGAGTTTTTCCCCATAAAAGGGAAACGGCTCATGAAACATGGGACCAACACTTTACATGTTGCGTTTTATATGTTGTTCAGTTTATATGGATACACCCCCCACCCCCCCGTGTCTCACAAACCCACATTACGGGTTGTATGAATCAAGCATCTCAGAGTAGGAGTGCTTCGTTTTAAGATTAGCTTTGCCATTCAGGTCACAATAAATATGTTTATATGGACAGGGGTAACCTGATCCTAGACCAGTACTCTTACTCTGAGCCACTTGATACATACGGCCACAAATGGACAGCTAGTCAAATTATAATGATGAGGATATGTAAATATGATCGGTGTGTGTTGGTGGTACAGAAGATCTCTGATTATCTGTATAGCCATTATGACAAACAGTTGCTAGGTGCAAGCATGAAAAACCATTTTAAAAGGAAGAACGTTAAAAAGTAGCCGCTATGAAAAGGGAAAAAGAGAAAAGAAGAATAAAAGTCATATTTACTAGGTGATTACTTGGTGTACTTTACTACCTGTAAAGCAATACTGTGTCTGGACCTCTGCCGACGGAGGTATTTCTGAAGTGAAAAGCTTAGCTAATAAGTATCCCTCACTCTCTACAGAGAATAAATATCCACAAAGAGAGAGAGAGAGAGGCTGGAACTTATTAAACGTGTACCCTGGATTATATCAGTTATTAAATCAAATGAGAGAAGGACCTCTGTGTGTGTGTGTGTGTGTGTGTGTGTGTGTGTGTGTGTGTGTGTGTGTGTGTGTGTGTGTGTGTGTGTGCGTGCGTGCGTGCGTGCGTGCGTGCGTGCGTGCGTGTGTGCGTGTGCGTGTGTGTGTGTGCGCGTGTGAGAATTGGGCCACAGATCAACAGGTCAGATCCCATGTGCTAGTCTAGTGTGTTGTCAGGTTTGAGCCCTAAGCAAACCACAAACTACTGACAGCTCCTGACAAACACACGTGTTGGAATCTCAGGCATAGCCCGGGTAAGACTACAGATCTACTTATGATCAAAGCCATCTGTTGATGTTGTTGTTAGGGACAAGGAGATAAGAGGCTGACTTTGAATTGACCATTATGAATAAGGAGTATTATACTGTATAGTCCTCAGAGTTGCCAGGTGAAATGGAATAAACCTTGAAACCATTCTCATAAATAAATATTTTACCTACCAATATACAAGACCTACAGTAGATCATCATGATGAAAGAGTAATAAAGAATATAATATAATATATAACTTAATATAACTTATTTAATTCTGTGTTCAACCCTGCCCATTAGCCCAGTGCATCTTAACAAAGAAGGTGGCATCCAACTCTCAGCAGGCCTCAGAGGGAAAAGCCCCGAGAATAACTTACACACTTAAATTTGTCCTTTTCCAATAAAAAATATTTAGTCCATTAAACATAAATACCTGTCATTATGATGCATGCCCTGGAATCAAGCCTCCCCATTCCCCCTCCTCCTTCTCCCTGTTTACTGCAGCGGCTGCATGTTCTCAACTTTGGTGTATTGATTAAACTTTTAAATGGCTGCCATATAACCCAGGGAGGTACATCAGGAAGATTAATTTGCATCAATGTTCATCTGTAATTCATTAGCCATTTACACTCCCCACATCCACACGGCCTATCAGGGAAATGCACCCAATTTTTCACCCAGGCAGAGGCAGAGGCTGGGGAGCAGGGAGGGAGAGAGGGAGGAGGAGGGAAGGAGAGGGAGGGAGAGAGGGAGGAGGAGGGAAGGAGAGAGAGGGAGAGAGGGAGGGAGGAGGAGGGAAGGAGAGAGAGGGAGAGAGGGAGGAGGAGGGAAGGAGAGGGAGGGAGGAGAAGGGAAGGTGAGGGAGGAGGAGGGAGGAGGGAGGGAGAGAGGGAGGAGGGAGGAGAGGGGGGGAGGAGGAGGGAAGGAGAGGGAGGGATGGAGAGGGGAGGGAGGAGGAGGGAAGGAGAGGGAGGGAGAGAGGGAGGAGGAGGGAAGGAGAAGGGAAGGAGAGGGAGGAGGAGGGAAGGAGAGGGAGAGAGGGAGGGAGAGAGGAAGGAGGAGGGAAGGAGAGGGAGAGAGGGAGGAGGAGGGAAGGATAGGGAGGAGGAGGGAAGGAGAGGGAGGGAGGCTGAGAGGGAGGAGGAGGGAAGGAGAGGGAGTGAGAGAAGGAGTGAGAGAGTGGGAAAGGGGGAATAAACTGCATACAAATCAGACAGAGGTAATTATTGAGTCCTACAAGACACCACAAGGCATACTACATACTACTAAGTATTATTATGATTATGTATTAGCATAGTTAAACATCATTTGTGACATAATAACCTGACTCTAATAATACATACAGTGGGGCAAAAAAGTATTTAGTCAGCCACCAATTGTGCAAGTTCTCCCACTTAAAAAGATGAGAGAGGCCTGTAATTTTCATCATAGGTACACTTAAACTATGACAGACAAAATTAGAAAAAAAATCCAGAAAATCACATTGTAGGATTTTTAATACATTTATTTGCAAATTATGGTGGAAAATAAGTATTTGGTCAATAACAAAAGTTTATCTCAATACTTTGTTATATACCCTTTGTCGGCAATGACAGAGGTCAAATGTTTTCTGTAAGTCTTCACAAGGTTTTCACACACTGTTGCTGGTATTTTGGCCCATTCCTCCATGCAGATCTCCTCTAGAGCAGTGATGTTTTGGGTCTGTTGCTGGGCAACACGGACTTTCAACTCCCTCCAAAGATTTTCTATGGGGTTGAGATCTGGAGACTGGCTAGGCCACTCCAGGACCTTGAAATGCTTCTTACGAAGCCACTCCTTCATAGCCCGGGCGGTGTGTTTGGGATCATTGTCATTCTGAAAGACCCAGCCACGTTTCATCTTCAATGCCCTTGTTGATGGAAGGAGGTTTTCACTCAAAATCTCACGATACATGGCCCCATTCATTCTTTCCTTTACACGGATCAGTCGTCCTGGTCCCTTTGCAGAAAAACAGCCCCAAAGCATGATGTTTCCACCCCCATGCTTCACAGTAGGTATGGTGTTCTTTGGATGCAACTCAGCGTTCTTTGTCCTCCAAACACGACGAGTTGAGTTTTAACCAAAAAATTATATTTTGGTTTCATCTGACCATATGACATTCTTCCAATCTTCTTCTGGATCATCCAAATGCTCTCTAGCAAACTTCAGACAGGCCTGGACATGTACTGGCTTAAGCAGGGGGACACGTCTGGCACTGCAGGATTTGAGTCCCTGGCGGCGTAGTGTGTTACTGATGGTAGGCTTTGTTACTTTGGTCCCCGCTCTCTGCAGGTCATTCACTAGGTCCCCCCGTGTGGTTCTGAGATTTTTGCTCACCGTTCTTGTGATCATTTTGACCCCACAGGGTGAGATCTTGCGTGGAGCCCCAGATCGAGGGATATTATCAGTGGTCTTGTATGTCTTCCATTTCCTAATAAATGCTCCCACAGTTCTTCAAACCAAGCTGCTTACCTATTGCAGATTCAGTCTTCCCAGCCTGGTGCAGGTCTACAATTTTGTTTCTGGTGTCCTTTGACAGCTCTTTGGTCTTGGCCATAGTGGAGTTTGGAGTGTGACTGTTTGAGGTCGTGGACAGGTGTCTTTTATACTGATAACGAGTTCAAACAGGTGCCATTAATACAGGTAACGAGTGGAGGACAGAGGAGACTCTTAAAGAAGAAGTGACAGGTCTGTGAGAGCCAGAAATCTTGCTTGTTTGTAGGTGACCAAATATTTATTTTCTACCATAATTTGCACAAAAAAAAAAAAAAAATACTACAATGTGATTTTCTGGATTTTTTTTCTCCTTTTGTCTGTCATAGTTGAAGTGTACCTATGATGAAAATTACAGGCCTCTCTCATCTTTTTAAGTGGGAGAACTTGCACAATTGGTGGCTGACTAAATACTTTTTTTGCCCCACTGTATTTTGTGTCATACTGTAAATTAGGCTAGATCTTGTTTTTGTCACAAGCCAAATGATATCCTTGAACTACATCCGAATTATCTATGAATTGCTAAATTGATTCAGATTTGCATTCCCTCCTTAGCGAACAAGACTTCCCATTGACAGGGCTGTTCATCACGCTGGAACAAGACGATATGCATCGCTCAGTACGATTGACATTGAGTAGCGTTGTAATATCAACCTTTCCAAACATTGCTCCAACGTTAGTCTGACATATACTGTAAGGCTACTCTCCGTCTGTAGTTAGTATGTCAGACTATTCAAACATCATCGTCCTCAGGCATATGAGAATATAATATAATTCCATAATTTCTCCTTCCAATTCTTTTGAAACTGTCGTCACACAGAAGTAACTCACTGTCCGTTTGTTTTGACTTTATTGTCAGATTTGGACTTTTATTCATACTGCACATTATATTTATTGGGGGGAAAAGGTGTCCAAGACGGAGACAAAGGAGGGACAGAGACAGATTTAAGAGCCAAGTGCACAACTCAGATAAAAATGTGCATAGGAGGCGAAAAAAATATGGAAAAAAGTGGAGGGGGAAAAGGAAATAAAGAGAGAAAGAACAGCAGTCAGTGGAAAGGAGAGGTGTTGAGGGATTTGCTGTTGCTGTGGCTGGATGGGTTGTCAGGAGACAGTTGCCAGGTCATGACTCAAAAGGCCAGATCAATAGCTGGTTGATGTTACCACATGAATCTCCTTACTGGGCCAAAACACAACACACATCTATTTACTCATAGACTTAATGGACTCACAGACCCACTTCAGTACTTAGACTCACAGACACAGTGGTGTAGTAGGAAACACAAGTCCCTGACCAAATGAAAATAATAAAGTTGTTTCCATTATGAATGTAGAGGCTTAGTTATCATTATGAGTTATGATGATGAGTTTTTCATGATCATGTGGTCTAGCTCTAGTTATGATACATTATAGTGCACTTAAAACAAATTGTTTTTCAGATACAGTATATCTATCCAATAAGGTTAGCTATAGTAACCTTGGGGAGTTATGACCGCAGTACTGTCACCTCACTGAATGACCAGAATCAAACATTGTAAACTCAGAGTGACATTCTTCATTGATGTCTGAATTAGGACACTGATAAAGGCCTATCACTCTTTGTACTCCCCAACTTATAAGGACGAGGAGGAAATTGAATTCCGGTGGTCATACATTTTGACAGGAGAAAGGATTACAGTCGGGACAACGAGGGGGGGGGGGTCTAATGACAAAAATAAAGCAGTGAAATTAATTCCAATGACATTTATTGTAAATAGAGCAGAGGGAGAGTACACGACGCGCAGTAGCTCTGGAGGCTGTAGATAAGAGAGGAGTCGTTTGAGGCGCAACTCATGCAGTTTACAAAGACGTAATCCCCTTGGAACTAAAGTACTCCATCCTCTGGGTCTACAGTATACAGTAGACTACAGCAGGGGACGTACAACATCACTATAGGCACCCAACAAGTATTTTACATGTGGATATTGAAAATATTCATGTCGTAACAGCTCGATTATCAGAAGTGGGTGTTACAGTGAGTTATTGAAAAGGTAAGCCTATGTAGATACAAGTATTAAGATGTACTTGATATTGATATTGAACATACTCGATTATCACTATCAAAAGTAGTTATTACCAGGGGTGTCATTCACCCCAAAATTCTGAGGGGGCACAAAGTATGTGAGGATGGCTGGGCAGTGGTCCAGAGGGGGGCTATTCCCCCGTCCATAAGATGAAGAATTTAGCTTTTTTCAAACAACTACAGTACCAGTCAAAAGTTTGGACACACTGACTCATTCAAGGGCTTTTCTTAATTTTTTACTATTTTCTACATTTTAGAATAATACTGAAGACATCAAAACTATGAAATGACACATATGGAATCATGTAGTAACCAAAAAAGTGTTAAACAAATCTAAATATATTTTTCGATTTTAGATTCTTCAAAGTAACCACCCTTTGTCTTGATGAAAGCTTTGCACACACTTCCGGCGCCGACTGAGATGGCTGCCTCGCTTCGCGTTCCTAGGAAACTATGCAGTTTTTTGTTTTTTTACGTGTTATTTCTTACATTAGTACCCCAGGTCATCTTAGGTTTCATTACATACAGTCGAGAAGAACTACTGAATATAAGATCAGCGCCAACTCACCATCAGTACGACCAAGAATATGTTTTCCGCGACGCGGATCCGGTGTTCTGCCTTACAAACAGGACAACGGAATGGATCGCATGCAGCGACCCAAGGAAACGACTCCGAAAAAGAGGGAAACGAGGCGGTGTTCTGGTCAGACTCCGAAAAAGGGCACATCGCGCACCACTCCCCAGCATTCTTCTTGCCAATGTCCAGTCTCTTGACAACAAGGTTGACGAAATCCGAGCAAGGGTAGCATTCCAGAGGGACATCAGAGACTGCAACGTTCTCTGCTTCACAGAAACATGGCTTACTGGGAAGACGCTATCCGATGCGGTGCAGCCAACGGGTTTCTCCACGCATCGCGCGGACAGAAACAAACATCTTTCTGGTAAGAAGAGTGGCGGGGGCGTATGCCTCATGACTAACGAGACATGGTGTGATGAAGGAAACATACAGGAACTCAAATCCTTCTGTTCACCTGATTTAGAATTCCTCACAATCAAATGTAGACCGCATTATCTTCCAAGAGAATTCTCCTCGATTATAATCACAGCCGTATATATCCCCCCCCCCCAAGCAGACACATCGATGGCTCTGAACGAACTTTATTTAACTCTTTGCAAACTGGAAACCATTTATCCGGAGGCTGCATTCATTGTAGCTGGGGATTTTAACAAAGCTAATCTGAAAACAAGACTCCCTAAATTTTACCAGCATATCGACACATAAGACTGCTTCCATCACGTGGACTGGGACATGTTTCGTATTGCGTCAGATGGAAATATTGACGAATACGCTGATTCGGTGTGCGAGTTCATTAGAACGTGCGTCGAAGATGTCGTTCCCATAGCAACGATAAAAACATTCCCAAACCAGAAACCGTGGATTGATGGCAGCATTCGCGTGAAACTGAAAGCGCGAACCACTGCTTTTAATCAGGGCAAGGTGTCTGGTAATATGTCCGAATATAAACAATGCAGCTATTCCCTCCGCAAGGCTATTAAACAAGCTAAGCGTCAGTACAGAGACAAAGTGGAATCTCAATTCAATGGCTCAGACACAAGAGGCATGTGGCAGGGTCTACAGTCAATCACGGACTACAAGAAGAAACCCAGCCCAGTCACGGACCAGGATGTCTTGCTCCCAGGCAGACTAAATAACTTTTTTGCCCGCTTTGAGGACAATACAGTGCCACTGACACGGCCTGCAACGAAAACATGTGGTCTCTCCTTCACTGCAGCCGAGGTGAGTAAGACATTTAAACGTGTTAACCCTCGCAAGGCTGCAGGCCCAGACGGCATCCCCAGCCACGCCCTCAGAGCATGCGCAGACCAGCTGGCCGGTGTGTTTACGGACATATTCAATCAATCCCAATACCAGTCTGCTGTTCCCACATGCTTCAAGAGGGCCACCATTGTTCCTGTTCCCAAGAAAGCTAAGATAACTGAGCTAAACGACTACCGCCCCGTAGCACTCACTTCCGTCATCATGAAGTGCTTTGAGAGACTAGTCAAGGACCATATCACCTCCACCCTACCTGACACCCTAGACCCACTCCAATTTGCTTACCGCCCAAATAGGTCCACAGACGATGCAATCTCAACCACACTGCACACTGCCCTAACCCACCTGGACAAGAGGAATACCTATGGGAGAATGCTGTTCATCGACTACAGCTCGGCATTCAACACCATAGTACCCTCCAAGCTCGTCATCAAGCTCGAGACCCTGGGTCTCGACCCCGCCCTGTGCAACTGGGTACTGGACTTCCTGACGGGCCGCCCCCAGGTGGTGAGGGTAGGCAACAACATCTCCTCCCCGCTGATCCTCAACACGGGGGCCCGACAAGGGTGCGTTCTGAGCCCTCTCCTGTACTCCCTGTTCACCCACGACTGCGTGGCCATGCACGCCTCCAACTCAATCATCAAGTTTGCGGACGACACAACAGTGGTAGGCTTGATTACCAACAACGACGAGACGGCCTACAGGGAGGAGGTGAGGGCCCTCGGAGTGTGGTGTCAGGAAAATAACCTCACACTCAACGTCAACAAAACTAAGGAGATGATTGTGGACTTCAGGAAACAGCAGAGGGAACACCCCTATCCACATCGATGGATCAGTAGTGGAGAGGGTAGCAAGTTTTAAGTTCCTCGGCATACACATCACAGACAAACTGAATTGGTCCACTCACACTGACAGCGTCGTGAAGAAGGCGCAGCAGCGCCTCTTCAACCTCAGGAGGCTGAAGAAATTCGGCTTGTCACCAAAAGCACTCACAAACTTCTACAGATGCACAGTCGAGAGCATCCTGGCGGGCTGTATCACCGCCTGGTACGGCAACTGCTCCGCCTCAACCGTAAGGCTCTCCAGAGGGTAGTGAGGTCTGCACAACGCATCACCGGGGGCAAACTACCTGCCCTCCAGGACACCTACACCACCCGATGTTACAGGAAGGCCATAAAGATCATCAAGGACATCAACCACCCGAACCACTGCCTGTTCACCCCGCTATCATCCAGAAGGCGAGGTCAGTACAGGTGCATCAAAGCTGGGACCGAGAGACTGAAAAACAGCTTCTATCTCAAGGCCATCAGACTGTTAAACAGCCACCACTAACATTGAGTGGCTGCTGCCAACACACTGTCATTGACACTGACCCAACTCCAGCCACTTTAATAATGGGAATTGATGGGAAATGATGTAAATATATCACTAGCCACTTTAAACAATGCTACCTTATATAATGTTACTTACCCTACATTATTCATCTCATATGCATATGTATATACTGTACTCTAGATCATCGACTGCATCCTTATGTCACTAGCCACTTTAACTATGCCACTTTGTTTACTTTGTCTACATACTCATCTCATATGTATATACTGTACTCGATACCATCTACTGTATGCTGCTCTGTACCATCACTCATTCATATATCCTTATGTACATATTCCTTATCCCCTTACACTGTGTATAAGACAGTAGTTTTGGAATTGTTAGTTAGATTACTTGTTGGTTATCACTGCATTGTCGGAACTAGAAGCACAAGCATTTCGCTACACTCGCATTAACATCTGCTAACCATGTGTATGTGACAAATACAATTTGATTTGATTTGATTTGACTCTTGCCATTCTCTCAACCAGCTTCACGAGGTAGTCACCTGAAATGCTTTTCCAACCGTCTTGAAGGAGCTCCCACATATGCTGAGCACCTGTTGGCTGCTTTTCCTTCACTCTGCGGTCCAACTCATCCCAAACTATCTCAATTGGGTTGAGGTCGGGTGATTGTGGAGGCCAGGTCATCTGATGCAGCACTCCATCACTCTCCTTCTTGGTCAAATAGCCCTTGCATAGCCTGGAGGTGTGTTGGGGTCATTGTCCTGTTGAAAAACAAATGATAGTCCCACTAAGCGCAAACCAGATGCAGAATGCTGTGGTAGCCATGCTGGTTAAGTGTGCATTGAATTCGGAATAAATCACAGACAGTGTCACCAGCAAAGCACCGCCACACCATCACACCTCCTTCTCCTTGCTTCACGGTGGGACCACACATGCAGAGATCATCCGTTCACCTACTCTCACAAAGACACGGCGGTTGGAACTAAAAAGCTCACATTTGGACTCATCAGACCAAAGGACAGATTTCCACTGGTCTAATGTCCATTGCTCGTGTTTCTTGGCCCAAGCAAGTCTCTTCTCCTTATTGATGTCCTTTATTAATGGTGTCTTTGCAGCAGTTCGACCATGAAGGCCTGATTCACGGCTTCTTTTCTGAACACTTGATGTTGAGATGTGTCTGTTACTCTGTGAAGCATTTATTTGGGCTGCAATTTCTGAGGCTGGTAACTCTAATGAACTTCTCCTCTGCAGCAGAGGTAACTCTGGGTCTTCCTTTCCTGTGGCGATCCTCATGAGAGCCAGTTTCTTCATAGCGCTTGATGATTTTTGCGACTGCACTGAAATTTTCCAGATTGACTGACCTTCATGTCTTAAAGTAATGATGGACTTTGCTTATTTGAGCTGGACTTTGTCTTTTACCAAATAGGGCTATCTGCTTTACACCAACCCTACCTTGTCACAACACAACTGATTTGCTCAAACGCATTAAGAAGGAAAGAAATTCCACAAATTAACATTTAACAAGGCACACCTGTTAATTGAAATGCATTCCAGGTGACTACCTCATGAAGGTGGTTGAGAGAATGCCAAGAGTGTGCAAAGCTGTCATCAAGGCAAAGGGTGCATACAAAGTATATTGAAAGTAGGTTCTTCCACATATGTTCCTGAGTTAATTAAACAAGTAACACCCCATCATGCTTAGGGTTATGTACAAAAATGCTGGGCAGGCCATTATTTTGGCCACAATGGCTATGCACCCATAGGAGGACAATGCCCCCATCCACAGGGCACGAGTGGACAGTGAATGTTTTGATGAGCAAGAAAACGATGAAAGCCATATGCCATGTCAGTCTCAGTCACCAGATCTCAACCCAGTTGAACCCTTATGGGAGATTCTGGAGTGGCACCAGAGACAGCGTTTTCAAACACCATCAACAAAACACCAAATGATGGAATTTCTCGTGGGCATGACACCTTTGGCTATTACCGTAATAGTTATTGAAAAGGTAAGGTTATCTCTATTCTTGAAAGCACATGAAAACAGTGAGGAGAGTCCTAGTAATAGGCACTAATGTTGTCATGGTAAAATGACTACTTATCACCAGATGCAACATGGTTAGGGTGGTGGTGTGTTTGACACTGATTGATAGAATTCTTCATTACACCCCACATTTCTAATTCAAATGTAAAAAAGAAACAGATAAAGTGGATCAAACCTCTGTAACCAACAACATTTGAAAACTGTAATTAGCAATTTTGCTGCTTTTGCTAATGGACCCGTTAATAAGAACGGTCGGTCGGTCGGCGAGTCACTCACTTCCAGTTTAATCACTAGAACAGGATTCAATAACAAAAGAGCCATATATTAATCACCAGAGAGTGATGACTTTACTCCTCATCGCTTTGACATTGGAGGAGGGGATGATTGGACGAATTAATGTATCTGAACACATTAAATAACAATTATCAGGCAAAACAGCATGAAAGAGAGTGGGTAATGAAGCTCATTGTCAGGTCAATAATTACCACATAAACTCTTCTAAGAGGAGAGGGTAGTACGCGCTAGAAGGCCATGCCAATTTTTTTTTTTGCAATATCGCCAAAAGTAATGGGCAAGTACTGTATATGGGCTATTTGTTCTTAATTCCATGTTAAAGTTAGGGGTAAGGTTATGTGATATTTAAGGTGAGTTGTAGTGGTTAGTTAATAGCATTTGTGATTAGAAAGCACAGTGTGTCTGTCCATTCTAGCATGGCCCAATAGTGACAACTAAGAGGCTTCCAGCAGGAAGCAAAAACTCTATAATTGAAGTAAATAAAATGATTGTTAGACATATAACCAACAAATGTGACCTTTTGTATACTGAAACAAGGGCAGCTACTATATGCCAGGTTCATTCTAAACTGAATGATGAGGACTGTATGATGGACTTCATGCATCAATGGGCAAAATGGCACCACAGTACCTGTCATTCAGCATTTCCATCAAATCAAAGATGGCTGCCAAACATGGCCAAAAGAGCAAACGCCACAGGTGCTGTTCACAAAAAGGGTGACCAATTGACCAACACAGACTACCCCTTGCTAATCAGGTAACTCTTGGGTATGTTGTCGTGGACTGTCATTACAATTGCTTCACAGGAACCTGGTAAAATGATGCTTGTGGTGTGGCAGCCACTCTGAATTCACTGTTAGCATGCAGTTAAAGCTACTAAGCATTTTTGGTGCTAAATGCCCTCGAATCGTATCCTGATGTCGACAGCAGATAGGAGTTGCATTCATAACGTGGCTAACTTAGCTAGCTAACACATTTTGAAAAAACAAGTTATATTAAGTGGCTATCTGGCTAGCTAGCATTAGCAAGGTTTGGTGGTCAATGAAACTCAGCTAACCAGCTGAGATACCAAACAATATAAAAAAGTATAATTTTGGATTAGAAAAGTACTCCATTAACAGTCTCTGCATTACAAGAATCAAAGTAGCATGTACTCCTGGTGCACTGTTAAAATATTTAGCCAATTAAACAAACATTTTTTAAAGAAAAGTATCTGTTTTTCCCACTGCCCTTACTGGCTTTCATGCCATTCAAATGTAAGCTTAAAAAAATACCACTTGGGTCATTCGACAACTTAAAAAGACAAAACTACTCAAATTTCAATAAACACTTTGAATTAACATCATACGTGATCAGTGAACCATCTTTCAAAGCCCTGCCTTCTCTCTGACCTCCCTCTCATACCCCTATCTGTCAGCCGGTTCAGTTCCTCCTACAACCAAATCTCTCTCTCTCTGCTGGCCAGACATGAATTACCAGTTGACCGCTGCTGTCCTGAGCCTCCACAGTGACACATATCAATAGTAATCTGACGTGTGGCAGGCGCTGGAAACAACAGTCCCCTTCGGACACATCGAGCCCTGGAACCCCGACTGGCAACACCTGCCTCACCGATGGGGACGTAAGGGGCCATGCGTCAGTCAGCTCCTTCTCTTCATACTTTCCCCTGGCCCTCCAGACACCCACCACAACACTTATTACTCCACTTCCTGGTGCTGCTAAGTGACTGGCCTGTCTGTGCCACTGTTGCCACGGCTACCACCCTGGGACCCTATCCTTATTATCCTCATTTCAGCTGTGATCATGATGCCTGGTAGGCAGCTCTCTACCTGGGGCTCCCGTTACATCCTGGCTGGCTCGCCAAACACTGATCCGACATGACATGGTGACAGAAAGCAGGGGAGAGGGGGATAAAGGAGGATGGAGGGGACTGAAAATAAAAGAACAAGGGATGAGGAAGAAAGAGAGAGGTAGAGAGAGGGAAAGTTGGCACAGAAAACAGGGGAGAGGGGGATGGAAATAAAATAAGGGATGATGAAGAAAGAAAGAGAGAGAGGGAGGAAAAGGTAGGTTGAGGTTGGCCAGCCAGGGCCCTCGTGGCGCAGGGTGTGCCCATCAACATGGGTGAGTGTTAGCCGAGAGCAGCGTGTCACAATGATGGAGGGCTTGGATCACTCACATCAGGCCTTCATCTGACTGGAAGAGATCAATCTCCAGGCCTAATACAAAAGGACACGGTAAAATATATTTCTCCGTCTCTCTTTTTCTCCCCCCTTTCTCTTGTGTCAGTTTAACTGGTGAGTAACTCTCTTTGTCAGGCATCACGCTGACCACTCTCTCATTTTCACCTCTCATTTCTTCTGTCCCTTGTATTCATGTTTGACCATGGTGGTAGGGATGGATTATGCACTTACAGCTATATGCTATTTAGCGCATTGTGTCTATGTTGTTATATTTTGTATGAGCACATCACATTTGATGACTTATTCAAGGGCAAAATATTACAATAATAAACATATGATGTGTTTATAGAGCAGAAATGTTCATTGAACTAGAAATAATTTGCTGAAAACCATTCACAAAAGCTGTTGCGCATGTTTCTAGGTGGCAGAAGCTAGGTAATATACTTTAAGTAGAAACAAAGTGATGTTGCATGCTGTCTGGAATTGAAGGGAAACCACACTATGACAGGGATCCTACAGAATGAAAACAGATGATGCCGCTCCAGCCAATGGCTGTGGAAGGAGAGGGAATAATAGGGTTGTGATGGTAGTGTGGATCTCCTCCCCCTGGCCTCCCGTAAGCCAGATAACTTGACTGTAACCCTACTCCTCTTGATTAACATGACACATCCCTCCTCCGTATGCAGGGAGGAGAGGGATGGAGGGATAAAGGGATGGATGATTAACTGTCTATGTGTCCCTCCCCGTGAAGAATGACTCCTCCTTCTCTCCTCTTCTGCCTCACTCGCCTCTCTCTCTCTCTCTTTCTCTCTCTTAAATTCTGTCTTACCTCACTCTCTCCTGCGTCTCAGCCCCTCTCATTCACTCTCTCTTTATCTCCCCCTCCCTCTCTCCCTACCCCTGACATCCTCGGACTGTCCTCAGCCCCCTGCACATCCTCTGACAGGTAGAATAATAACTCTCGTTCATCACTGCCCACCAAAAGTCCAATAACCTAAATCTTCACTTGCCACACACCCCGGGACTCAATTACTTTATTGACATGTAATCTTCATAAGAGGAGAAATATTGAGCATGTAAGGTCAGGTGGTTATGAAGACATATTATCATATTATCTGCATGAAGGTTGCAGGGCTAGGACCTGACAAAGCTAATTATAATGGTACATGTTTCAGAGCTCACAGGGTATTATCTGCTTGGCTGCACCAGCAAGCACCAGCTGAGGTATGGAGAGGATGGAGGGGTTGAGGAGGATGAGATTTCATACCTTAATAGGAGCTGGATGTCAGCTCAGGGTATGGGAATTAATGAAGTTAAATATTATCGAGTGCACATCACAACGCTAATACCTTTGATCGGTTCATTTGTACCTTGTGGGGGCTTGGAAACTGCTTAGACAAAATGGCTAATAGTAACAACAAAAGACAACTGTAGAACAACACAATTGATGATCTGCTGTATCAGAGAGAAAAACATCTAAAATTAGATTCAAACAAACACTAGGGCGTTGCCTCTAAGCACTGCTTAAAGTTCAGTGGATATCAGCTGTTGTTTGTATATCAGTGGCTTGAGAGGTTCCTGGGCCAAGATGTCATAGTGGGTTAGCAATAGTGTGAGGCACTAAAGGAAAGGCCCGAGGTTCTGTTATCTCTCTCAAGGTTATCTTCATATCCTTCTTTCCTCTCTGCTCAGACCCACCATTAGGATTTAGAGCCTGCCTGCTACAGTACCAACGTACTTCATAGCGCTCTCCGAAAACAAAAATATAATATACAATTTTCTTCTGTGGAGGATGTCCTATACCTAGTGTAAATCTAGGACTTTTTAAAATGTTAATCTACACTATGTTCTAGTGTAAGTCTAAATGAAAAATAAATTGGTGATCATATTTTTTAAAGAGTCGATATAAGTGCCAAAACGCATTAAAAACACATGCTAGGCCAGCCCAGCCCAGAGTCATATCCCGAAGTCATCTCCATCTCAGGGTCACACTGCGTGAACAAAAGACCACCACACCGTGAGACATGCCACGTGTGTTCACTCCAATTCATCTAATTTCATGCCATTTTCCTCTTTCCACCCCCATCCGATTACCCCTGAATCAGGGTTTCCCCTGGCGCCCTCAGACGATGCCTAAATGCTAGATCAGAGAAGCTAGAGGAGGTACAATTGATCCTGTAGCTCATGGGGTTTGCAAGTTAGCACTGGTTTAATGGTGTCAAGTGGAGATAGGTTTTTTGGCCTTTCTCAGGAGGCAACCCCCTGTGAAAAGTATCCAGGCCTTCAGAAGTACTCATATCATTCCATACTTAAGTCCCTAACACCCCTAAAGTCATTATTATTTTCCTGACTTTCATTCAGTATTTGTTTTAGCAGTTACTGGTTAACATTGCTGGTAGCTTAAATCCCCACACAGTGATTTCTGAGCCATCTTAAAATGAGGCCGTTTTTACTGCTGTAGATAATGAATATGAGGTTAAAAAGTGGTGAAATGCTCCTTTAAATGCAGATATCATCTACCAGTTAATCTATATTCAAGGTCAATCAGAAGGTTAGCTTTTGAAAAGGCATTGTATCCTTAGGTAAAGGGGTAAATTGGAAAAGCAGTCATTAGAAATCCCAGCAATCTGGAATAAATTCAATAATCTGACCTAAATGACTCAGACGTCAACCCAATCCTCTCGCAGTGACACAACATGTCAG
The DNA here is from genome assembly GCF_034236695.1 of Oncorhynchus nerka. Lineage (NCBI taxonomy): Eukaryota > Metazoa > Chordata > Actinopteri > Salmoniformes > Salmonidae > Oncorhynchus > Oncorhynchus nerka. The sequence continues at coordinate 29,146,878 of NC_088423.1, forward strand.
AAACAATCTACCAATCAAAATATGACAGTAAAATAATGTGTCTGCTCATATTAAGGTGACAGTGAAACCTGTTCCTTTCGTTTATACCCATTTCGTCAGCGAATCATTGTGACAGATTAAAAGGTTGTACCGTTCAACTGGCCTCGCTCTCTCTTCGTTGTGGGGAAGCAGGAATGTTGATATTGGTGAGCATTATAAAATACTTGCTACTTCATCCTGTAACTCAAGCTACCTATTCTACTCCAAGACATATAATAAAATGCCAACGTCCTTTCAATGAAATAGGCTCTGATCCTCATAACCCATAACCAGTTGACCTCAAGTGCTTCATTTGACCGGGCCGACCCCCTTAAACATTGACATTGGGCACGAGTGCTTGGTTAGTCAAATAGGACACCCCTTTGATTTGTTAAGTAGGGGAGCCAAGCACAAATAGGACACCCCTTTGATTTGTTAAGTAGGGGAGCCAAGCACAAATAGGACACCCCTTTGATTTGTTAAGTAGGGGAGCCAAGCACAAATAGGACACCCCTTTGATTTGTTAAGTAGGGGAGCCAAGCACAAATAGGACACCCCTTTGATTTGTTAAGTAGGGGAGCCAAGCACAAATAGGACACCCCTTTGATTTGTTAAGTAGGGGAGCCAAGCACAAATAGAGGCAAAGATATTTAACATTTTTAGATGATGGACCACCTCTCTTTCCAAGGCAACGGGTCCCAACGAGCGTTTCACGTCGCCCCTGATGCAATGAATAATCCACATGGCAGTTAATGTGAGCTATGCTGATACTCCCACCATAGTTTGTGTTCAGACATCACAGCTTAGTGTCTGCTGATTGTATATTGAAGCCGAGCCAGTTGACAATAAATCACTGGATTCACCAGCCAGAGAGAAAAACTGTTTAGACAACGGCCCAATGGAGCTCGCTGTAATTGACAGATGAGTCAAGCTCCTTCCACCACATTAGCTCTGGAGCACTGAGACTGAGCTGGGAATGGCAGTGAGTGTGTGTGTGTTCCTGCGTGTGTGCGTGTGTGTCTATTCTGTCTTTAAATGAAGGTGTTGTGGCTGATGTGTCACTTATAAATGTACTCCTGCTCTTAACAACAAGCCTCTATAATCATTATTTCATGTACAGTAGCTGTGTAGCTACTAGATTAACAACGCTCCCTCCCTCTCTCAAAGCTCTGATTGTTATATGGCATGCCTCATGACTTTTATGAGTGAGCATGACAAAAATGCATGGTGATGTCCTTTATCCATTGGGGTAAGAGAAACCACCAAATTATGATTAACTGAGAGGGAGCCGATTGCATTAAAAAAGACATGCTAACTTGATTAGATTTAAGACATATTTTCATCTTGCGTTTAGTGAGTGTGATTGACAAGTAGTACTACATTAATCTAGAATTATAGAAGGTAACTCTGAATGAATTCACAGTTCATTCAAACAGAATCAGGCTACAAAAATAAAATTAGAGTTAAACATTTCAAACTCACAAACTCATGGCTGTTCACTTAGAATGTTTTATGTGATAAACAACTCTACATAAAGATGAATTGCCAATGACCTAGCTGCATGATGGCATTAATAATGCCAGTAGAGTTCACTGGTCCCTCTCTCCCTCCAGTGTGACAAGTGACCTAGCATCTGCTAACACATTAGAAGCTCTTCATCTTCTTCATGATGGGTAAAAAGGCCCTTACAGCGGTTCACACTACACACTGAGCCATCCATTTCACACAGGAGAAACTGGAGGACCCTCCATCGATCCTGCTGTAAAAAATATCCAAACCATCTGGCTAGCCTCCACTGTCATAAATTACCTTGATGGACTCCTGTGTTTCCAAACCAGGGAGAGAAAACCGCCGCAGACCTGCGCTAGCTAACTTCTGGCAGGGACTAAAAGTAATGCTGGGAAACACTAGACCACATCTCAAATGTCCCCGGTCACAGTCACAAATCACAGTGGAACATGAATAATAGTTTGACTTGCGTAAGCAATCTGCTTTCAGAGCTGGTTTCTAACAGCAATGTGGCCTATCCATTCGGGCTGATATATGCTTTGTCAATTCGCTGTCACTGAAACTGACCAGTGATACTGGGAATTGGACCAGATCCAGAAGTACCAGAGGGATGTTATTGCAGAATGGGCCGGGCCTGGGCCTAGGTTGGCAAGAACTCATGTCCTTGTCTGTCTATCTCCCTGACAGCTTCTCAGTAGACGCCCCGGTATTGTTTCACACTTATGAGTGTTGTACTTGTGTAAATAACATTGTCCTGTCTGTAATGGTCACAGCAGATAAAGATTTAGGAGGATTGGTGTTCCAACACTGCTGAGAGTATTAAAGGAACATTTCTAAAATGTTCTACTTCATTTTCATCATCTCCAGCTCGTTTCTATGTTTTGTGTTTTGTAGTAAAAAAAAAGATTGAGGAAGATAAGTGTTTCCAATGAGATCATCAACCAATTAGTAGACAATTAGTAGGCAATACCAACTCATAATTGGTTAACAATCACACAATGCACACCGATGATGTCATTGGAAACACATATCTTCCTCTATCGGTTTTACTACCAAACATAGAAAGCACAGGAGGTTGATGAAAATGAAGCTGAAACATTGTGAAATTCCCTTGAAGTCCATAAGCCGTGTACTGCTGTTGGGTGATCTATCTGTACAATGAATGGTAAAGAACATTGTACATACAGTACAGATCCTTATCTTATCGCACCAGATGCATACGGAGATCAGTAGGACTTTTTGTTGGTGTACTTGGTTGAAATAATAACAGTTTCTTGAATCAAACATTTCATTTGATCTCTAAACTTAAGTGGCACCATCCACAAACTGTTATAGTATTTTAGTCAAAACAAATTCAGCACATCTTCCACTTGACTTAAACACGTCTTATTAAGATGAAATATCAAAAAGGAAAAACATTAACTTTTTATTATTCACAAAGTGAAAAAAAATAAACAAATATCTTCTAAATTAAATATTTTTTAAACGAAATCCCAAAAAATCTTGACACAAAACTTGACGGTGTCATCTTTCCACTTGCAGTTCTACCTGTATACTTTCAACATCCGTTTTCAGAACTCAGCTCCTCAAGAGACTCCTTCGACTACATCAAACAGCAAGGTAAAAACAATAGTGTCACTGACATTTCCCCCGAACCGAGCACAAACAGAATTATTCAGAATGAGAGAGAGAAGAGAGTACCATCTGCAAACTGCAAGAAAATGACACTTGGTAGAAAGCAGTATTCTCAAAGCAGTTTAGAGCAGAGTTCAGCAGTTGAAACTGTCAGTGAAGTTAAGAAGGTTTTAATCTAGCCGAGCCCCAGCCTTCTGTCTAACAGAGAGAAAGAACGGCCCGTGACTTCCAGGATGTCCCAAATGGCACCCTATTCCCTATAGTGCCTTCAGAAAGGATTCACACCCATTGACTTTTTCCACCTTTTGTTATGTTACAAAGTGGGATTAAAATGGATTTAATTGTCATTTTGTTTGTGAACGATCTACACAAAATACTCTGTAATGTCAAAGTGGAAGAAACATTCTAACATTTCCCTTTGTCTAATATTAGGTTTTGGATGAAGATCTAATAACATTAAGTATCAAAAATACGCGAAAATAGAACAAATCTGAAAGGGAGCGAATCCTTTTTCCCGGCACTGTAAGTATTCAACCCCCTGAGTCAATACATGTCACAGTCACATTTGGTAGTGATTACAGCTGTGAGTCTTTCTGGGTAAGTCTCTTAAGAGCTTTCCACAGCTGGATTGTGCAACATTTGCCCATTCTTTTCAAAATTATTCAAGCTCTGCCAAATTGGGTGTTGATCATTGCAAGACAACAATTTTCAGGTCTTGCCATAGATTTTCAAGCAGATTTAAGCCAAAACTGTAACTAGGCCACATTAACTGACTTTTTGGTAAGCAACTCCAGTATAGATTTGGCCTTGTGTTTTAGGTTATTGTCCTGCTGAAAGGTGAATTCATCTCCCCGTGTCTGGTGGAAAGCAGACTATAGCAGGTTTTCCTCTAGGATTTAGGGAACCAAAAGTCCTACAGTACGCCCCAAAAATGCACAAATATCATACACCCCCCCCCCCACCCCAAAATGCTACCTTCCCCTGTTATTGTAATGGTGAGAGGTTTGCATATCTTGAGGGTATGATATTTGTGCGTCTAACTTTCTCACTCATCATTATTCACCATTCATTCAGGATTATATGTAATCATGGTAGCATCCCCATTAATGTACAAGTGTTTAGAAACATTTTCTACTCATATTTACAATTAAATTCAGGCTGTAACACAACAAAATGTGGAAAAAGGCAGGGGGTGTAAATACTTTCTGAAGGCACTGTATATCGTGCACTACTTTCGACAGGAGCCATATGGGTCCTGGTCAAAAGTAACGCACTACATAGGGACTAGGGTGCCATTTGGGACGCAGCCCCAGTGTGTTCCAGTTCTCTATAATAATAACAGGGATATTCAGGGCCTGCCTCCAAAAATGAGCTCTCATCATCATTTCTCCCAGCGAGAAGAGGAGAGGACAGAGGAGTATGGTGTGTTTTGGACATGCGGTGAGGGATTTCAGGGCCCGGTTCCCCTTCGCTCTCCCTCGCTTTCCCTCATCTCATCCATCTCCATAGCCCTGCACTAATGGCTATTCATGTTGCAGAGCCAATCCACTCCTGGGAAGAATAACATCACATCATCTCCCTCTGATAAAGGCAACAGAGCCGCGCATCACAGAGGAAGAGCAGATATTCATGGCTGGCAGCTGCTCGCTGTGTGCCTGAGGCTGTAAGACACAGAACACTTGTAGGACCTAATGTAACGTATTTTCAAGTAAAAGATGTATGTTCAATTCAAAATAGAAAGGAGACAATGTCTTCAAACTGAATGAAAAACAAACCTAAATGTAATAGTTATACCAACATGATTCTCACCGCACAAGAACAGACCCTTGATCTGAGAACATGTTTACCAGTTGTTGACCTAAAGAAATGATCCTACAAGCCGACTCCAGATCATTAAAACATATTAACCTACATAAACTAGTTTTGGAAACCAAAAGCATATGGGGGTAGACATATGGGAAAAGGAATCCTCCCTGTTCGTCCATTATATATTTTAGAGATCCAATCTAAGTGTAGCCCGGAGGTTGAAATATGCACGTGGATATAAGCAAGCATGATGGCAATCTTTTTCTTTATGAGAGCTCATTACATCCCTGTGTTGTGAGTTATTGGCACATTTTATATCCATATATTTAATGGTAACAAAAGACTAATTCATTATAAAACTGATCCTTAGCACCTCTTCAGCCGCACAAACTGGCAAACACCTCCAAGAATATAAAACTTGGTCCGGTGACAATTACTTGTGAACTCATATGTGGGGATTAAAGCCATATGTCTTTATATTGTCAGTGTGTCTCAGAGTGTGTAACCCATAGAAGCAACCGTAGTCAACATAGTTCACTTGTCATTCTTCATATGCATTATCCAGTTACACAGAATTCTGAAAGTGTTTCGTTTGTTAGATCTTGGAGCTCCATAGGACGGAATCCACATGGTTTCATTTATCAGCTACTTGGTTATAATAGACACAAGACAAAAAGTAGAACTACCCTGAATTGGCATGTGCTCAAGAAATATTTAACTTGTAGAGTTGGAGAGTTCCACGCAACCGACAGAGGGAAATATTTTTGGTATCTCCGATTGTTCTGGCAATTCTCACATAGAAACTTCATTGGGAGAAAGGATGTTTGACATGCTTTTTACATTAGTATCACAAACCATTTACGAGAAAATCATGATGAAAGTGGCCATTTTAGTCCCTTTTTAGACCTATAAAAGACCTTATAAGACCTTATGATTTGTGAACCGTACATGATACAGACAACACCTTGTTGTCATTATATTCCTTATAGTGGGCTCTATCATATGGAGTATGTCTAGATTCTGAAATACACATACATTTATTCAACATAAAAAATATTAATATAAATATCTCAAAATTAGCCTTTTGGATTAAGCTCATTTCTAGACATACTCCATATGATAGAGCCCACTATAAGGAGTATAATGACAACAAGGTGTCTGTAACATGTATAGTTCGTGGATCATAAGGTCTTACAGGAAGGAGGCTTGTATGGCTCTAAAAAGGGTTTGTGATAGAAATGTAAAAGCATATCAAACTTGTACTAATGAAGTTTCTAAGTTAGAATTGCCAAAACAATCGGATATATTTTCCGCTCCCACTGGCGTGGAATCACCCATCTGTTCCAGTGTGTGGTTTTCACTTTGCCTCCATACAGTCCTTAGGGCATTTATAATACTGCACCTAATACACACAGTGAATACTGTAGGGCGTACTGTAAACCTACAGCACGTGTACACCTTGCAATAGACATACACAGGGGATTGACTTGACTGCAACACTGTTCCTCCTGGAGGAGCATAGGTCATCCACAAACTTCCTCCACTTCTTGTGGAATGCAAGTGGACTTGGAAGAGTTAAACTCTCTATGCTTTTATCCATATTTCCCATTTGAACAACAGATTTGGTTCTGTAATGGTGGCGGCCAGCATTGGTCTTTAAGTTTAACAATGATGTTTATCAGGGGAGAAGCGGTCCTGCTACAATCATTATGAGACGCAGGTAAATGTCTCTGAGAGCACGTACAGAACCTTTAATAGGGCCTGGCAGGAGTGTTCTGCCTTCCCTCACTGGAGGTTTATGGCAAACATTTCCATACTCAAGGCTATGCCAAAGATAAAGGGAATATTATCAACTGAGGGACAGGTGTGTTTTTTTTTAGGTAGATTTGCTTAAAAGGTCGTGAAACAAACATCAAATAGAAAGTTAGCCATTTATTTATTTTGAGGCAAGGCGATGATGGAGACAAACATGTTGTATCAAAGACTTTACCACACAGTCTAAATAGGGTAGCCTAGTGGTTAGAGCATTGGACTTGTAACCGGAAGGTTGCAAGTTCAAACCCCCGAGCTGACAAGGTATAAATCTGTCGTTCTGCCCCTGAACAGGCAGTTAACCCACTGTTCCTAGGCCATCATTGAAAATAAGAATTTGTTCTTAACTGACTTGCCTGGTTAAATAAAGGTAAAATTTTTTTTTTTTTTAAAACCTAGGACTAATAATTAGTGAGCTCTTTTGAAAGTTAATTTTGTGGTAAATAGACTGACTTCATGCAGCCTATTCACACTCAAACTAATGTCTGTATTTTAACAATGTTAGTGATGCTGTCATCATCCTTTGCTTGAGAAGCAACGATGGAGTTGGTCTTTTATCTAAATCATAGTCTCGTTCCATGAGCTCTAACAACAAAAATGTCAAAAACAGTGATAATGTCCCAGGGCCCCTCTTCATAATGACTAATCCATCCTCGACAATATCAGTTTATCAAGCATTAGTCATCCCATCCAGCCGTCTGATAATGGAGGGAGAGAGGGGTGGAGGGAAGGATAGCTACCAGCCGGTGTATTAGTCATCCCATCCAGCTGTCTGATAATGGAGGGAGAGAGGGGTGGAGGGAAGGAGGGAGGGATAGCTACCAGCCGGTGTAGTAGTCATCCCATCCAGCTGTCTGATAATGGAGGGAGAGAGGGGTGGAGGGAAGGAGGGAGGGATAGCTACCAGCCGGTGTAGTAGTCATCCCATCCAGCTGTCTGATAATGGAGGGAGAGAGGGGTGGAGGGAAGGAGGGAGGGATAGCTACCAGCCGGTGTATTAGTCATCCCATCCAGCTGTCTGATAATGGAGGGAGAGAGGGGTGGAGGGAAGGATAGCTACCAGCCGGTGTAGTAGTCATCCCATCCAGCTGTCTGATAATGGAGGGAGAGAGGGGTGGAGGGAAGGAGGGAGGGATAGCTACCAGCCGGTGTATTAGTCATCCCATCCAGCTGTCTGATAATGGAGGGAGAGAGGGGTGGAGGGAAGGAGGGAGGGATAGCTACCAGCCGGTGTATTAGTCATCCCATCCAGCTGTCTGATAATGGAGGGAGAGAGAGGTGGAGGGAAGGAGGGAGGGATAGCTACCAGCCAGTGTATTAGTCATCCCATCCAGCTGTCTGATAATGGAGGGAGAGAGGGGTGGAGGGAAGGAGGGAGGGATAGCTACCAGCCGGTGTGTTAGTCATCCCATCCAGCTGTCTGATAATGGAGGGAGAGAGGGGTGGAGGGAAGGAGGGAGGGATAGCTACCAGCCGGTGTATTAGTCATCCCATCCAGCTGTCTGATAATGGAGGGAGAGAGGGGTGGAGGGAAGGAGGGATAGCTACCAGCCGGGGGTATACCTCTCTAGGACTTGCTGAGCTGGAATATACAGTACTTATCCCTCCCCCTTTCTCTCTATGTCCCCTATTTCCATCTTTCTCTTCCCTCTCCCACCTCTCCCTTTCCACCCCCTTACCTCCCTCTATCTTACCCATCTTTCTCTCTCTTTCTGTCCTTCCCCCTTCCTCCCCCTCCCACTCAGTACTTCTCACCCAGAGCTCTGTCATCAGGCCTCTCCCCTGTCTCTCCAGCACGGCCTGACAGCCCATTCCTCATCATTTCCCCATTTTGGCAAAACCCAACTCTCCCCCTAATGGTTCTGCTGCTCTGCTCTGAACGCTTCCAGATGTTTGTGTATTTGTTGTGCTTCGACTGTAAAACACTTTACTCTTAGTTTGGATGCGTTCCCGTTTCCCTCCCCGTATTGGTGGTGAGGGAGTGTGTGTGTGTGTGTGTGTGTGTGTGTGTGTGTGTTTTGTGAGCGTGCACGTGTTTATTGAGAACTGTATATCTACAGATCGCCCCATCGTGTAAAAAAGTGAACTGTACAGCAAGCGTGAGAATTCCCATGGGTGTCGTCAGTGTGTGTGTGTGTGTGTGTGTGAGCATGTGTGTCTGAGTAAGTGAGGGGGTTTGAAGGCTTTGAAGCCTTGCTTTCCTCCAGGGGTTTTAATAGCAGTTGTGTACCATTTAAAATACATACATACTAAGCAGCTGGAAGCAGTCCCAGAATGAAAGCATTGAGCTAGGCTTCATGGCTCATGGCATTTCTCTTTGTTTATTCTCTGTTTACTTAGCAGTCTATACACTGGGATCCCTTTCATTTAGGCCTGTCACTTGTGAAGGATGGACCACATCAAACAGTCTGATCCATTAAAGAGCAGTGGCTGATGCCTGAGAAATATATTAGCCTAAATATGTAGATAATTGTAACTATCACTCGGAAGTAAACCAGTGTATTTCAACTGTAGAGTGCAGTACAGAAATATATATATTACATGGGTAGCATCACAAGGGCTTGTTGTTGGCTGAGAGAAAGTCAAGAGTTCGCAAAGCTGTCATCAAGGCAAAGGGTGGCTACTTTGAAGAATCTCAAATATAACATATATTTTTTGTTTATCACTCTGTTGGTTACTAAATGATTCCATGTGTTATTTCATAGTTTTGATGTCTTCACTATTATTCTACAATGTAAAAAATGGTCAAATAAAGAAAAACCCTGGAATGAGTAGGTGTGTCCAAACGTTTGACTGGTACTGTACATGTTTTAAGCCTACTGCACTAAGGTCTATCGCATAAACCATCTCTGAGAACATGATATCGTCAGATAATGAAATGTTGTTGTTAGACCATCACACACATTATGTTTGACAGGTTTTAATTACAACTCAGCCTTGATTCGTTATTAACTACAGTAAGCCATTATGGAGTAATGCTCCATTCAAACTCTTTAGGTATTTATTATTAGGTACTTTAACATCTCAGTTATTTGTCCATTTTAGGTATGTTGCGAGGACAAACTTTAGTTTGAGGCCTCTCTTTGGGAGATCAAATCCACAATGTTATTAGAAGTGTCTTGTACTCTGATTGTGAGAGTTATTTTGAAACAGCGCTCTGCTCCGTACTAGAGGTGTCGTCGGGAAGAGTACTTTGAAACTCCGACTGCCAGCCTGGCAGACAGCTAAAACCAGAGCTGACAGCAGAGGAGGATCCTAAGGTCTCTAGTGGTGACTCTGCTCCCTAGGCCTCCAGACCTGTCACTACTCCACTCTGTGTCACCCTGGCCTGCTCCAAGACACATCACAGTCTCCCCGTCTTTTTTCTCCCTGTCCTACCCTCTTGTTTTTAGTCGCTAGCTTGCTTGCCCTCTCCTCCTTCATTGCTCACTCTCCTCTATCTTCCGCTATTATGTTTACAAATCTTTTTCTTTTTTTATTATTTCTTTCTTTCTTTCTTTTTTCTATATTTCTTTCTTTCTTTCTGTGTTGCTCTCTTTCCCCCCACCATCTCCCTCCCTCCACCCTCTTCTTCCCTTGTCTCCTCTCTTTTCGTCTTGTCCATGGCTGACTCCGCCACACAGCCACCCCCAGACAGGGGCTTTTCCTGGAGCAGTATCCCCACTCTCCACCCCTCTCCCCCTGGGCACTGACCTGCCAGCTCTGGCCCCTCCCTAGAGCTCCAGACTGCAGTAATTACTAGTGGCACCTGGGCTCTGGGGCTCCTATACAGGTGTGTGTGTGTGTGTGTGTGTGTGTGTGTGTGTGTGTGTGTGTGTGTGTGTGTGTGTGTGTGTGTGTGTGTGTGTGTGTGTGTGTGTGTGTGTGTGTGTGTGTGTGTGTGTGTGTGTGTGTGTGTGTGTGTGTGTGTGTGTGTGTGTGTGTGGAGAGGCTCTCTCTGCAGCAGACAGGGGGCTGTCAGACATCCTAGCTACATCCCACCAACTAGGGCCATGTAGGGGCTAACACAAACAGACATCCCTGCTCCACGGTTCATCAAACCACACCTAAATATAACTGATACAAATATATGGTGATTCATTCAAAGGGATAATGAACTTTATCAGCAACATGTAATGATAATATTATAGTATTATGACAATGATTGTAAACCATACTAAAATCTCTACAGTGATAACGACGTTAGTGTACCAGTTTTGTTAACAGTTTCTACTGAAACGTCCTCATCTCACAGTGCAAGTACGTAGAAGGTAAGAACGCACAGAAAGTTATCGTGATTGCCCCCCCCCACATTTAGTTCATCCAGTATGTTTAAAAAGCATAGAGAAGTAAGTGGGCTGCCGTGCTGAAGGCGGACTGAGGCGGGGGGCATAAAGAGGAGGTGAAGCTTGAAGATGAGGGCAGTGTTATCTAAGGCTGCAGCGCTCGCGTCATAAACATAACAAACGGTGACTGTCACCACACCACGGCCCAGATCTAAGAGGGAGGGAGAAATATCTCACATGTCAGATCCCCTCACCTCTTAAAGGACTGTTCCCTGGCCGGCCTGATGTTGACAAAGCACAGGGTCTCTCCGCTTGTGTCCCAAATGGCACCCTAGTCCCTATGGGCCGTGGTCAAACGTAGTGCACTATAAAAGGAATAGGGTGCCATTTGGGAATGTCTCTGTCCCTCTTCCTACATCACATGGAAAGCTGCTGGTCAGCCACTGTGAAATAGATCTGTCCTTGGCACTGGACGGGAGGGTTGTGTGTGAGTACGTGTGTGTGTGTGTGTGTGTGTGTGTGCATGTGCGGTGTGTGCGACCCCATGTGTGTGAGGTGCTCAATGTTGACCTCTTGAGCTGGCTGCCATGGCGTCGGGCGCATCACAGCGGCAGTGTTTTGCATGGCGGAGACAAAGAGCATGATGAATGTCTCATGTTTAAACCTGCTGCCCTGCTGTGTGGTCCGGTAAAATGGCCTCAGGGCCACTCACACAACATCGCTACAGACACAAAGAACCGGTCACCTTTTCTTTCTACTACAAGCCTGGCCAGCACAGTGACTGCCTTACTGCAGCTAGGAGAGAGACAAGCAACACAGAGGAATGGACCAGTGCATTTAGTTAAGAATATAATACAATTCAACACAATAGAATAAATAATCATTTACAGTAAGAAAGATGCATATAAAATGTATGCATTTGATATTAATGCAACTGTGTAACAAATGCTTCTCATTAATATATTATAATACATATATTTTCTGCTAAAACTGGAGCAACTTTAGAAATACATGAGTCTATGATGATGAGAAAAATATGTGTTTGATCTATACTGTACAGAGGTATGTAATGTAAAGAATGTCATCTCTTTCACACATTATTAGATCAGAATAAGGCCTAAACAATGACTAGCATCAACATATCATCATTGATGGTTCACATATACACACCCTCACATCAGAATCAAAATCAGAACCAAAACCTAGATACATTTCAGGATCCCTCAACTACTCAAAGGCATGAGGGAAAACTGACCACTATTATGATCCCAGATGAATCTCAAGTCCACTATTCTTTCACTACAATTAATCAATAAGAAGAAAAACATGCATATTCATATATATTATCAAAGAGGGTTCCCTTTAAGGAACCCATAAAGACAATGGACATTATTTTATTTTTATTTATTTTACTTAACCTTTATTTAACTAGGCAAGTCAGTTAAGAACAAATTCTTATTTACAATGACTGCCAACCCCGGCCGACGCTGGACCAATTGTGCGCCGTTTTATGGGACTCCAAATCACAGCCGGATGTGATGCAGCCTGGATTCGAACCAGGTATTGCAGTGACACCTCTTGCACTGAGATGCAGTGTTTTAGACCACTGTGCCACTCAGGAGCATGGATTTATTATGAATATGTTGTTCATATTGTGTTCAGCTATCTTAATCTCTGATATGTCTGATGAGTGTGTGGATCAGAGAGTGGGGATTTGAGATCATCCTGACCTTGGTTTTATACATTTGATGTACATGTTTATTGTGTATATATAATATACCAGATAAAAGTTTGGACACACCTACTCATTCCAGGGTTTTTTATTTTTTACTATTATGTACATTGTAGAACACTAGTGAAGACATTAAAACTATTAAAAAACACAAATGGAATCATGTAGTAACCAAAAAAAGTGTTAAACAAATCCAAATATATTTTATATTTAAGATTCTTCAAAGTAGCCACCCTTTGCCTTGATGACAGCTTTGCACACTCTTGGCATTCAGTCAACAAGCCTCATGAGGTAGTCACCTGGAATGCATTTCTATTAACAGATGTGCCTTCTTAAAAATTAATTTGTGGAAATTATTTCATTCTTAATCCGTTTGAGCCAAACAGTTATGTTGTGACAAGGTAGGGGGGGTATAAATAAGATAACCCTATTTGGTATAAGACCAAGTCCATATTATGGCAAGAACAGCTAAAATAAGCAAAGACAAATGGCAGTCCATCATTACTTTAAGACACGAAGGTCAGTCAATCTGGAAAATTTTGAAAACTTGAACGTTTCTTCAAGTGCAGTCGCAAAAACCATCAAGCGCTATGATTAAACTGGTTTTCATGAGGACCGCCACAGGAAAGGAAGACCCAGAGTTACCTCTGCTGCAGAGGAGAAGTTAATTAGAGTTACCAGCATCAGACATTTCAGCCCAAATAAATGCTTCACAGAGTTCAAGTAATAGACACATCTCAACATCAACTGTTCATCAAATTGTCGAATTTATGCAAAGAAACTACTGCTAATGGACACCAATAATAAGAGACTTGCTTGGGCCAAGAAACACGAGCAAGCAATGGACATTAGACCGGTGGAAATCTGTCCTTTTGTCTGAAAATGTGACATTTTTGATTCCAACCACCGTGTCTTTGTGGGATGCAGAGTTGGTGAACGGATGATCTCCGCATGTGTGGTTCCCACCGTGAAGCATGGAGGAGGAGGTGTGGGGGTGCTTTGTTGGTGATACGGTCTGTGATTTATTTAGAATTCAAGGCAAGCTTAACTAGCATGGCTACCACAGCATTCTGCAGAGATAAACCATTCCATCTGGTTTGTGCTTCGTGGGACTATAATTTGTTTTCAACAGAACAATGACCCAACACACCTCCAGGCTGTGTAAGGGCTATTTGACCAAGAAGGAGAGTGATGGAGTGCTGCATCAGATGACCTGGCCTCCACAATCACCCAACCTCAACATAATTGAGATGGTTTGATTTGATTTGTTTAACACTTTTTTGGTTACTACATTATTCCATATGTGTTATTTCATAATTTTGATGTTATTCTACAATGTAGAAAATAGTAACAATAAAGAAAACCCTTAAATGAGTGTATATATATACCCACATTGTATATGCCCCCTCTAATAAATCTGATGTGAGTGAGGACTAGAGAGGGCTCATAAGGAAGTGTAATCTTTACCTTTGTGGTTCTTGCCGTCTCTAGAGCCTCTGGGTAGAGGGGTGTAGGGCATAAAGGAACACTCAGACCTGGGGTCACCTGGGGCCTGGGGAAACGAAACACACACACACACACTTTACTATTTAGCGTGTAAAAGAAAAAACATGTCCTCAGCTATCAAACAAATTCATTGATAGAGAGAGAGAAAGAGATGCAGAGAGTGAGAGAGAGAAAGGAGAGAGAAAAAGGGAGAGATGCAGAAGTAGAGAAGGGTTGAGCGATTTCATTGCCGTGACTGATTGTCCGAGTGCCATAAATTCTATTGAAGCGAGACAGGAAATGTTGGAGCTCCATTCCTGTTTTATCGCAGATGGAGGGAAGGAGCGCTGGGCCAGGGCAGGTTTCATTACTTTCTTATGGAGAGGTAGGCGCTACGACCCTGGCTTTGATGGTTTGTCCCCCTCCTGGCCTGTTAGAGGGGGTCTATATGGGGGAAGGCCTCATGACTACTGAGCCATAACCTGCTGTAGGGGTCAAACCAAGGGCAGACACCACACACTATGAACCACAGCCCCTCTAACCCTAACTAACACACTACTACTGCTGTCTGACTACACACCAACAGGTGGCATGACACCACCACTCTAACTCTCCAACGTTCTCTGCTACTGGCTTTCAGGTTTCAGACTTACATCCACTGTTTCTTGAGTTCTCAGCTCTTTTACACTAGGTGTGTTCTTGGAAAGACTGTGTAACTCAGTGTGATGTAGGTCTATGTGGTGATCAGGAAAAGGTAAATGTAATCCGTTACATTACCAGCAAAAATATGGTAATCAGATTACAGACGGTTTTGAAAAACTAGATAATTACTTTGAGGATTAATTCAGAAAGGATTTTTGCTTTTAACCAAAACAGAGTTGGGCGGCTCTGTTTTAAACAGCGGCATATTATCAAGATATCAAAGTGTCACCAACAAACAGTAGGCCTCTAGCAAATGCAGCATATGGCATTCATTTTTCACATGTAAATAGCACTTTTCAGTAATGCTCAAAGCATGCCATTCCATGAGCGCAGCATTTATTTTTCAAATTGAATCAATGAGCCCAATCAGTCCTCCATT
This sequence comes from Oncorhynchus nerka, assembly GCF_034236695.1. NCBI lineage: Eukaryota > Metazoa > Chordata > Actinopteri > Salmoniformes > Salmonidae > Oncorhynchus > Oncorhynchus nerka. The sequence continues at coordinate 29,162,221 of NC_088423.1, forward strand.
ACAACAAAATCCTAAACAACAGAGTAGGGCTGGCTAATAAGTCCGTAGTTTTGGGGTCCTGCTCAGGTAAAACATTATGGCTAATCTATATTTCCATATTTCCAAGTCCTATTCTTGAAGATCAAGGCGTATAACATTTATTGGAATGACTGGAATTCTGAAAGACTTTGGTTTTTAATGTAAAGATATAATTTAATCGTGTTATTATACGTAGTAGAAAGCGATGGCCTATATAACCAACCCATAAAGTAAAATATAACATCCATATATGGCCAGCTACGTAAACTTTAACATTGATTTATCCTGCAAGTGATGTCGTTCAATTGGTAACATACATTTTTGTCTTCTTCTAATGCCTCAAGGGGAAAGTGATCTAGAAGTAACTGAATGTAATCAGATTACATTACTGAGTTTGGGTAATCCAAAAATACTGATTACAAATTTGAACAGGTAACTAGGAACTGTAACGGATTGCATTTACAAAGTAACCTACCCAACCCTGTGGTGACAGTCTACATTTCCCAACTGTACCTACTGAAAATACATTGGTTGGTTGCACGTTCAATTGACTCCCAAGAACAGAACGGCCACCAGCAAGGCCCAGAGTTTAGACAATACAAACTATACTGATATTAAGAGTGGGTGTGTTTGAACAGGTCAAAAGTGTTTATTTGTTTTTCTTCTTTTGGTGCGAAAAACCTAAACATCCTGTTTTATTTGTCTTCTGTTCCCTGGACTTTTAGCTGTTTCAACAGGCAGTTTATCTTGACATGTTGCTATCTGATGCCTTTGCAGAAATACCCTCTTTCCTCTCCTGCAGGAAGGAATTCACTGGGCTTTTAATCATAGCAAAACACCAAAGTGACAAATACATATTAGAGATGGTTTAGTGCTGCTATTTCTCCCCTTGTGTGGTTGTTTCACTAGTCTACAGCCCCCACGCACAACCTTGAGAAACAAGAGAGGTGGACAACGCTAAATGAAAACATATTCTTCAATGGCGGTGTAAATTGAAAATGATCCCATAATGTGCTTTCAGATAGATCTCTGAAGGACATTACAGTACATAGGCTGGCTTGGGCTGGTGAGCACATGCTTTATATATTACTAGAAGAAGAGTTCCAGACAAAATGATTTCAACGAGTTCTGGGTGCAATAACTTACTGGTAGATGAGCGAATTAGAATGACAATATCACAAAATATCCTGTCCACATAACACTTCAAACTTCACTTCGAGGTCAGTTTTTTGGGTGTTATAGCTATTTAAGGTAGTATTCTTTTTTTTTTTTACAGTACTATATTACAACCAGTGATGTAGTGAGTAAACACTGGTCACCGTCCGCCGCGAGTAAAGTAAGTCCTTATATTATCAATCCTTTTTTCCAAAATAGGTAGGTAAACACTCTATTTAAGGTGGTATTCTACTGTACCATATCTAACAACTATTTCAGGTAGTATTCTACTATACCATATCTAACAACTATTTCAGGTAGTATTCTACTATACCATATCTAACAACTATTTCAGGTAGTATTCTACTATACCATATCTAACAACTATTTCAGGTAGTATTCTACTATACCATATCTAACAACTATTACAGGTAGTATTCTACTATACCATATCTAACAACTATTTCAGGTAGTATTCTACTATACCATATCTAACAACTATTTCAGGTAGTATTTAAACAGTACTGGAGGTCTGCCTTTCCTCTTCAATGTGTCAGCAGTATCCTAACATCCCCCAGTCATTGGGCTCTGACTACATAATAGGTCTGTGTCTTAGACATAGAATTACAACCAATAGAACAATGAACCATTGATTTGAATAGGAGTGAATGTGAATGTCTGTTCTACCCAGTTCTGATTCTATGGCCTGAGAGGCAGCCCATTGAGCCCCAGAGCGACCTGGCTGTCTGGTTTATTTCCTGTCCTGCCTGAGAGATCACAGACTCTGGCCCTCCCCTGTTCCTCCCCTGGCCCCACAAAGACCCCCCTAATCCTGCTGCTTGTCCACAATTAATCTTCCCACCAGCCACGTTATTACCAGCACCACCCACAGACTGCGAGGGGCGGGGGGGGGGTTGGATAGGAAGCAATGTTCTGGGGTCGCTCCTCCTTACGGGTCGGCAGGGACGTCAATCAGTCGCTGCCCCCCAAAAATAGCCCGCTGTCAACATCAGAGCGTTGCCTTGATCCCCTCCCACCATGCCACGTCAACTGATCAAACACCCCCATCTTCCCCTCCCTCCCTATCCACAACACCACCCCACCCGTAGAACATTAATCAGACAGTTCTCCCTCTTACCCACCCTCCCCACTACTCCCCCCGCTTCTCCCCATTCACTTTACTCTATGACCCGTACAGGGGATGAGAAAGCTGCTTGGCCTCTGATGATGGGAGTCCCTATGGAACCAACTTCAGGGAGGACTAGATCTGAAACACAGCTGTTATCAGGGCCCTCTCTCTCTATTCATCTATGTCCTATATCTCTTCCTTGTTACCACTTTCTCTCCCTCTCTCGTTTTCTGTGCTTCTTTACCCCCCATTCTCTAGCTCTCTAGCCTTCTCTCCTTCCCCCTCTCCCTCCCTCTGTCTTTAAAAGGGCTGGCCGACCAGGCCAGTCTTTGATCACAAGCCTTAAGATTTTACACAAACATAATCAAAAGCCAAGGGTTGGCTCATACTGTAGGCCCACTGGACTCATTCATTTAGTAGGGTCACTGCTCAGTGCTCACAGATGCTTAAGACATTTACCCTGACGACCAGACCACGGTCTTCATTGATTTAAAATAGAAACGAATGGCAGCCGTTTAAAATGACATCTATCCATTACATGTTTTTGAATGTGTTTTGCCTCATGTCGGTAAGTCATAACTGTGTATGTGAATACCAATAGTCCCTGTTAGCTACATTGAGAGTAGGTCTTCATCGGCCCATGGCAAACTGGAATAATAAAATGCTGCATATTCAGATCATAAATGAGCTTCAAAGAAATTAGAAACTGATGGATTGAAGAGGGCCTGAGATCACATCAATAACCGCTAAAAGCAAACATACTTAATGTTCAAAACATACTCTGAGAGGCGGACTGTGGACTACAAGTAATTATAGCCGCCCCCCCTTCTCCCTCTTTTTCTCTCTCTCTCTCTCTCTCTCTCTCGTTGTTCCTGCACTGAGCAGATGGGGGTGCTGCAGTGTCATCTATTTAAGAGCGTCCCTTCTCTCTCTCCCTCCCTCTCTGTGCTGGCCGGAGTAGTATGCTCATCAAGCTAAGTATTGTTTTAATTTGCCGGGCCAGAGGCATATGCTGAGTGTTCACATCATTATAGTCTCTGTGCTGTGTGAGTTATCAACACAGCTTATAATAATACAGGCTGGGGAGAAGGAAAGCAGAATTCACTCTGATAATGGAGAGCGAGGGAGAAAGATAGAGAGAGGAATAAGAGAGGGAAACGAGAGAAAGTGAGGGATGAGAGAGAGAAAGAGAGAGGGGGAGGAGAGAGAAAGAGGGAGTGATAGAGAGAGGGGGGAGGTAGGGAGACAGAGGAAGCTCTGTTAAATGTCATAATGAAAGATGACTCCCATACAGGATTATACATCACACCAGTACTGTCTGTCTTCTCTCTTCTGCTGTTTCATACGAATAAATGCTGATAAACCTTGAGGCAATAATGATTATTGCTTCTAACAGATCTCCATGAGAGAGAACGGGAAGATGAGGGCATGTAGAGTATTTTATGAATATACCTCAGACCCAACATTGTGACACCCCTTGCCTATACCAGTCTCAGCTTCCTTCTGTCCGTGGAGATAAAGTATTTCTCAGATAGACAGAGCCAAAACCCTACAGTATATACGGAATACAGTTCAGAGAGTTTGGCTAACTCTGTTCAAGGTTAAGCTATCAGTCCCAAATGTTTCATGGGGATTTTGGTCAAACATAGTGCACTACAAATACTAAAGTGTCCATTGAGACTAAGGCCGATCTCTGGATGGAGTGCCCTGTTGGTAAGGACTCATCCCGCCCCGTCGCTCCCCTCCCTCCCTCCCTCCCTACTTCTCGCCTCACCTCAACCTCCCTAGTTGAGACTGAGCAGCAATACAATCTAATAAGGGCTACGTCGTACAGGCCCAGCGGTGTAAACACCAGCTCCCTTTTTTATCTCCCTCTCCATCTGGACAAGCAGACAAAGTGCTAAAAGGAAATAAATAGGTCCTGACAGCCACATCAAAGGGTTCAGCCGACGGCTTACTGCTACTTAGGGCACAGGAATGCTGTTGCTAAGCATCAGACCACAACCTATCAGGGCCCAAGGAGTACACGGAGGGGCCAAGGACTGGGCCTTGCAGAGTAGAGAGGGAGATGGGGATGGGGGGGAGAAAGAAAGAAAGAGGGAGAGAGAGAGATGGGGGAAAAGAGGGAAGAAAAAGAGGAGGGGAAGGAGGGAGGGAAGAGGGAGAATAAACTGACAGTGATGGGAGGCTAGGGACTCTAGGAGGTTTTTGTAGCTTAAAGCAATTGTTAGAAGAAACAAGCTTTCTGTTTTGTTTTCTCTTGACACCATTTCTGCTGTTTGCGCTTGCAAAAGACATGTATAAAAATGTCTTTTGAAATGTGTTCTCTTTGGGTCTATATCAAAAATATTTATTTTGTGTGTGAACGTGGAACTTTCTTTCTCGTCTCTCCTTTAGCTCTTGCACTGCTTTCTTACGATTTTAAAGATCAGAGAAGACAGAAGTTGTACACTTATTTGAGTCAACAGTTAATGCTGGACTGACACATTTTTCATACTTCTTTAATGTCATTTTGTGCTTCATACCTCTGATGTTCAGGGTTATGAACATAAAAACACGTAAACATCCTGAAAAACAGAGATACAAAACAAGTAATAGAAAATGATAGAGAGACATTGACTAACAATAACTTAATAACAGTCACGGTTAACGACAGGAAAAAAATACACAATGTTGTAATTAAGACACAAAGCCATTCTCTTATTCAAAGTTCAACTCCAGTTTAAACATCACGAGTTGCAAAGATGACTACGTACCACTTAGATTATTTTAAGAGGTACATTTAAGAGCCAAAAACAAATGATAAGTGCGTGTTTTTCGACAATGAAAAACTAGCAACAAAGTGCCTAGCAACAAAACAAATTGAAGTCAAATCTTGAAACAGTTGTTTGAAACACATTTCTGCATTTAGTATTAGTTCAGCACTGTATCGACCACACCTAGGAGAGAAAGTACGTCTAAAGAAACACTTTTATACCGTTGACCTTGATAATTGTGTTTCAGATACACATGCAAAAAACATGATGTGTTTTAAATGACTTTTGTGTGTGTAAAATGTATTAACTCTGTTTTCTTGTGGTGGGGGGGAACATTTGATGTGATGATGCCATACACAACACATAACAACCTAACGTTGTTAGGGCGTTCCATTAATGATTCACCAGTTTTACACCAATGAACTGGCTCAGAGTAAACGGATCACTGATCACAAGACCAGCAACTCGTTGGGCTTGTTTCGCTCAGAGCGGAAAGTGAAGGGTACAGCACTAGCAGAACCTACAACCTTGTGTCACCTCTCTATGTACAGCTCAGTGCTAAACAAGCAATGGATGGGTCACACACGCACGCACGCACGCACGCACGCACGCAGCTCAGTGTTAAACAAGCAAAGGTCGTCTCACTACAGGAAGTTAAATCGCCCGTATCAACAACCCTTAGATGCTAATAGGTCTAGGTTTGTTTTTAGGGTTGAATGTTAAAAAGCTGCTCAGTCCGACCTTTTCATTTGAAAGCCTCTCAGAATAAGCGAGAGTCATTTAAAGTAAAGCGGAAACATGCGGTTGTATTGTAGTGAAGGAACTCCGGTATAAGGCTTAGTACACGCTTCAGGCTGTTTCTTATTCGGCAAGGCTATGACCTTTCCACTGCTGGGCTGACTCTGACTCTGTATACTATCTACCATGTCCATAACCATTAAGATTATACAGGATAAAGTCTAACAAAATATATTAGTAACATATTAATGGTGTTGCATCCAATGGGAGTCTGGTAAGAAAAAAGGTTATCCAGCAGCTCGGCCTGTAACAGTCTTAATGTATGGTGATCACTGATGCAAGCTGGGAATAGTTACTCCCTACAGTTTATCATGCTGTTGGAAAGTCCAGAGATGTTTGAATGAGATACAAGTATGTAACGTCAATAGAAAATGACAGCCATTACACTGTGAGTCATTGTATAGTGTACTGTACAGACTTGTTTGTTTTCTTTAGAGAGTTGACCTCTACTAGCATTGAATTTGTCCACAAGATTCAAGGACAATTGTCATGCCATTTCCTCCCTAGCATCTTGTTGGAACAGAAATGTTTTCAATCACTTGAGATCCCCCCCCCCACCACGGAGAGAGACTCAGAAGTGTGACATATCATGAGGCTTTCGGTAGCGATTAGGGGCTGTAGCTAACGTCAGAGCTGTTTTCCACTACAGAGTGTGTGCTGCCTGGTTGCCTGGATGGCTGGATGGGTAGGATGTTTAATAATTGAAGACTCAGGGAGCGTGCCTGTCACACAGCCTTGTCTGGAATGTTTCCTATGCAATTAGACGGCGGGAGACATTTGAAGACGACCCACCAAAAAGTGACATGTGGAACTTAAAGGAAATTAGCTCTTCACACAAGTGAAATGTGAAGGTTACTTAGCAATGCTTAACTCAGAGATGTAGCTGTGTGAGTTTGTGTGTGTTTGACTGAGGCCCGGGTCTATGAAGACTGCTATTTTCTTTACTTTCAGCCGAGCTTCAGTCAAGGGAGATCACAGAGGGAATGAAAACTAATTTTGACTTGGGGCGTACAGAGAGAGAGAGAGAGAGAGAGAGAGAGAGAGAGAGAGAGAGAGAGAGAGACAGAGACTGAGACTGAGACTGAGACTGAGAGAGAGGGAGAGGGGGAGTGGGAGAGAAAATCTGAAATGTGTCGAAATAATGAGATCTCTTGATGTTTTCTGGGAAGATATGGGATGACGCCGACAGATGTGCTCCTCGCATTTACAAAAGGACACAAACACACACGGACAGAGAATATACACCAACAGCCACACATACATTCCTATCCCCAGAACACACACTGTAGGCCAACAGCACAGTATTGCACATATGGGTACAATACAAATACTGAATACACATACATAAATCTACATGTACATTATACTGTGTAAACACACCTCATTCTGTCACAGACACACACTACTTTACATAGGCTAAACACAATACTAATCAATTAGTTTTGTTTATTGGAACGACCGAAAATCATGGAAAAAACAAATCATGTTTTCTTTTGTCATAATTCCCAGGCTACTTGGCCCAAGTCAGAATGACCTTCCCTTCCCCAAGCCATTTCCCCTGCATCTTTTAACCTCCAGGCTGCAATGATGACAGCGTTATCTCCACAACATATCATAACTCACAGCCCAACAAGCAACACACATCCTCCTCTTCCAGGGTGGGACAGACGGACGGACAGACAGACAGACAGACAGACCCCGGCCTGCAAGACATTGCACCATGTCATCTTTTATGGCGCAGAGAAAGTAGTGCCCAACACAGTCTAATTACAACATGCCTAGTCTATTCACCTCCAAGATAGACAGATGGACAGACTTGCGGGCGGATGGACGGACAAGACCAACCAGAGGCCCACTAACAATGCGTGAAATATAGAGCCCTTCCTATATCTACAGTGGCTATGTTGTTATATGGTGGTCCGTGTCGTCTTCTTGTTGTTTTTCTAAAAGCTGTGAGGGAGAGAAAGCAGAGGGCCTACCCTCTTCGAAAAAAGGTTATGGAACGAGCCAAAAAGGGTGCCATATATGAAGCAAGCAATAGAACCCTTTTTAGTTCTATCCAGAACCCTTTTTAGTTCTATCCAGAACCCTTTTTTTTAACACCACCCTGCAGCTCCCATTATGATGTTTTATTTAGTAGTTTAGCAGATGCTCTTATCCAGAGCATTTAGGGTTAAGTGCCCTGCTCAAGGGCACATCAACAGATTTTTCACCTAGTCTGCTCTGGGATTCGAACCAGTGACCTTTTGGTTTCTGGCACAACATTCTTAACCGCTAGGCTACCTGCCACTTCTCCCTCCCTCCCTCGCACCTCTACCTCGCCCTCTACCTCGCTCCCTCCCTCCCTACAGAAGGACTTATGAAGGTGAGTGTCTGCGTGACAGGCGGAGAATAAAAGAGACAAACCCAGGGATAAAAATTAAATCAAAAGTAGCTGTCTCGACCAGTAATTGCGCTGCTTTGCTGAGCATGCTATATATATATATATAAAGGTGATTTACTGTCCGCCTTGCCACCACAAATCAGGAGACCCTCGCGGAGAAACACTTGTGCTATGAAATTGTTTAATCTCATCAAGTTCTGCTTTCACAGCAGGCCATAAATCACAAAGTCTTTGTTATCATAGACCTCCATGAGCGCCTGTGAGGCAGGCAATGGATCGTGGGTATATATAATCTTGACTGAGCAAACAGCCGGGGTCTGAGGAGAGAGAGGAGCAGGGAGGGCTGAAATACTTTCCTACTAGCCGTGGAGGTGGCGCTTGTGGATTGTGCAGCTGGCAGACCACTGACTACACTACAGCCATGATGTGATGGATATCTCCTCTACACTGCATCCATTCCCAGCCAATTATTACTGCATAAATGTCTTGTCAACAAGAAAACTGACAATTAATGTAGTTAAAAATGCACTGGTGAACGCGTCTACAATCCAAAAAGGGAGGGTGACGCCCAGGCGAGTCAGTGCAGTGTTCCAGTAGGTGAATTTACCACTGGGTTTTAAACTCTGTCGTAAAGACACACAGACAGGCCAATACAACACAGGAGTCCCGGTACCAGACAGACTAGGGAGAAATGACCTGCAAAACAAAATGTCCGCCAACCTCTGACTCTCTTTCCTCTCTTTCATCAACGACACAGGAATGAGAAGGTTGAGCGAGGATGCAGAGAAATCGAGAAATCAAAGCAACACCTTTGCTGTTTTTAAAATGCAACAATATACACAAGAGTGCATGCAGGTGATCTAAATGCATTATTCAGGATGTACTTGGAGAGTATTTATTCAGCTTGGGGTCATTTATCAGACTGAATGTGGGGTGGGCGGAAGGCTGAGTTAGAAAGAATCCCAGACCTCAGTGCGGGGCTGCAGTGGAGATGAGCCCTAGCAGAGATTTATCTGTGTTTGGGCTCCTCAGCAGATAAATCAGCCGGTGTAATCACGCTGTGAGAGACCCAGCTGTGACCCCACGCTGAACTAATGACACGCAGGATATCTACAGTACACTACACCCCCGGCTTCCACTTCCTGGGTTAGGGGTTAACCTCCTGTTTCACTTTGCCCTGTGTGTGGCAGCCTGAAAAGGCTAAAGGAAGAACATTCACCTACAGACGGGAAAGGGAAGAGAGAGATGGGAGATGGAGATCGAGAGAGGGATGAAGAGTGTGTGAAAGAAGGGAAAGAGATAAATGTATTGAACAAGAGAGAAAGAGGGACAGTGTGGGAGAGAGAGAGTGAGAAAGAGACGACAGAAAATGGAAAACAAGAGAGAGATGGGGTGATCGAGAAAACGAGAGGGAAAGAGGGATAGTGAGGAAGGGAAGGAAAGAGGATACCTAGTCAGTTGTACAACTGAATGCATTCAACCAAAATGTGCCTTCCGCATTGAAACCCAACCCCTCTGAATCAGAGCGGTGGATGAGAAGGATGAGAGAGTGTGAGAGAGAAAGAGAAAGTGAGAGATTCAGACAGAGACAGAGACCTAAAGAGGAAACGGGGAAACACAGGACACTCCTCAAGTCTTTTTTTCCTGTTTACTTAACGGTCGAGGGCAGCCGTAGCAGTTGCGTTATAACAAACTAACTATAAACTATTCTCCTCTGACACCAACAATAACAGTGTTATGAATGGTGATAGTTAATCAACAGTTGGTAGGTACTGCGTGATCCCGGAGTGGATAAATTCGCTATAGTCTTTAAAGTTACCCTCTCTCTCTACACTAGCCCATAGCAGAGGCGTTCTCTCCCTCCCTCCATCCCTAGCCAGGTTTAGCAGGAGTCTGATTTATCATGTATACTCTAGCAGCCTGTCGGCTGATTAAGCCAATGGAACTTTGTTTCACTCCGCTCTTTCTTTAATCTGTCTCTCACTGAGATAAATGTAATTGCCGTGCCAGCCCTCTCTTCTCTCTCCTTTCTCCTCTCTTTGCTTTTCTCTCTGTTTATCTCGTATGTCTGTCACACGTTGAGAGCGGAGCAGACACATCTGTTTCTATGCAGCAGAATAAGTGCAGTAGTCTACATCCCTGGTCAAAGTTAAAAGAGCGTGTGTGTGAGAGAGAGCGAGCGAAAGAGTGTGTGAGAGAGGGAGAGTGTGTGAAAGAGAGAGAAAGAAAGAAAGAGAGTGAGGATGTATGTGTGAGAGAGAGAGAGCGAGAGAGAGAGAGAGAGAGAGCAGGAGGGGGAGAGAGCGAGAGGAGAGAGAGAGCAGGAGGGGGAGAGAGCGAGAGGAGAGAGAGAGCAAATGTGTTTTTCCTCTTTCACATCATCCTTGACAACGTTCTTCCAAAATCCCTTTCCCTTCTCCAGCTGTACTTTGTTGTTAGCTAATAAATATGGAAGTATTTATGATCTGCGATCCCTTTTCTTTCCCTTTTAATGGCGACAGGTTTGTTGGTGAATTAAGAAGGGGTTTTATACACTAGGCCGAGGGCCAGTGTGAGGCCTGTGAATGTTTTTCTGTCTCTCGCCCCAGTCCCCTTAGCCCCAGCGCTAAATCACAGTCTTTGTCAGGCTGCGCTAAGCTAGTGTGCGTCATTGGGGAGTGCAGGAAGCACTGAGCATAATTCTGTCCATCAACATAATTTATTATATCGGTAGCTTTGTAATCTTGGCCCCATAAGTTATGGGGGCTGACAGACAGGATTTTTGTTTGAAGGCAGAGTGTTCATCAGGATTTTGGCCCTGCATGCAGTTGCCTGCCCTTGTCTTCTCCAGTGGCATAGTGCTATTTTTTAAGTGAGGGCAATTTCCTCAAAGTTTGTACCGACAAAGATGTAGCCAATTTAATAGCCTATCATTATAGAATATGCATAACAAAATGCATCCTCCAATTGCAACGTCTGCCTATGGCCCCATATAGGCTATTGTCTAAAGAAACAAATATATTTTGAATGTCCTCAAACACCAAGTTAGACACAGGCTACCTCATTTCAAAACAGGCCCTCACTGTCAATCGTGAATGACGTTTTACAGGTGAAATGTCCAAATCGTTTCAATCAAAGCATGCATCCTGCTGAGTGGCGCGCTCTGTTCAGCTTCAGCTAACCATCCTAAACATGGCATTAGAAAGTGTTTTGGGTGGGTGGGTGGGTGGGTAAGTGAGTGAGTGAGTGAGTGAGTGAGTGAGTGAGTGAGTGAGAGAGAGAGAGAGAGATAAATAGAGCGAGAGAGAGAGAGAGAGAGAGAGAAATAGAGACTTACGCACAAAGAAAGAGAGAGAGAGAAAGCGCAAGTGAGCGAGCGAGAGGACATGACCTTGTTCACCATTTCAATTCTGGGTGAAATATGTGTCCCGGGGACAAGGGCATCCACTGCATCTGTTTTGCAGATAGTGCACTTGGCTCCTGGTCCATGCCATTGAATATAAATCAGGCTTGGCCAGGCATCTCAATGCTAGCCCTGACTCTGAGAGGGCAGTGAATCTTTAACATGGACCAGATTAAGGCTTCAGCACAACCATTCATCATCATGGAAGAGATGCAGGACACTATCCAAGGGCTTTATGGGTAATGTTGTTTCAATGGATCACATGGCTTGAGAGTTCCCACTGTATATGTCAAATTTTTATTTATATTTTATTGAGTTGTCAACTAACGTGAATACAATGTGAAAGTAACAAGCGTTTGAAGCACATCAAATCAAATGTTATTTGTCACATACACACGGTTAGCAGATGTTAATGCGAGTGTAGCGAAATACAGTGGCTAGTGATACATTTATTACATCCATTTTTCATTATTAAAGTGGCTAGAGATGAGTCAGTATGTTGGCAGTAGCCACTCAATGTTAGTGATGGCTGTTTAACAGTCTGATGGCCTTGCGATAGAAGCTGTTTTTCAGTCTTCCGGAGACACCTGAAACCCCACCTCTTTAAGGAATACCTAGGATAGGATAAAGTAATCCTTCTCACCCCCCCCCCTTAAAAGATTTAGATGCACTATTGTAAAGTGGCTGCTCCACTGGATGTCATAAGGTGAATGCACCAATTTGTAAGTCGCTCTGGATAAGAGCGTCTGCTAAATGACTTAAATGTAAATGTAAGTCTCTCGGTCCCAGCTTTGATGCACCTGTACTGACCTTGCCTTCTGGATGATAGTGGGGTGAACAGGCAGTGGCTCGGGTGGATGTTGTCCTTGATAATCTTTTTGGCCTTCCTGTGACATCGGGTGGTGTAGGTGTCCTGGAGAGCAGGTAGTTTGCCCCCGGTGATGCGTTGTGCAGACATCACTACCCTCTGGATAGCCTTACGGGTGTGGGTGGAGCAGTTGCCGTACCAGGCGGTGATGCAGCCTGACAGGATTCTCTCGATTGTGCATCTGTAAAAGTTTGTGAGTTTTTTTGGTGACAAGCCAAATTTCTTCAGCCTCCGGAGGTCACCACGCTGTCTGTGTGAGTGGACCATTTCAGTTTGTCCGTTATGTGTACGCCGAGGAACTTAAAACTTTCCACCTTCTCCAATACTGTCCCGTCGATGTGGATAGGGGGCTGCTCCCTCTGCTGTTTCCTGAAGTCCACGATCATCTCCTTTGTTTTGTTGACATTGAGTGTGAGATTATTTTCCTGACACCACACTCCGAGGGCCATCACCTCCTCCCTGTAGGCCGTCTCGTCATTGTTAGTAATAAAGCCTACCACTGTAGTGTCGTCTGCAAACTTGATGATTGAGTTGGAGGCGTGCATGGCCCCGCAGTCATGGGTGAACAGGGAGTACAGGAGGGGGCTGAGAACGCACCCTTGTGGGGCCCCAATGTTGAGGATCAGCGGGGTGGAGATGTTGTTACCTACCTCACCACCTGGGGGCTGCCCGTCAGGAAGTCCAGGACCCAGTTGCACAGGGCGGGGTCGAGACCCAGGGTCTCAAGCTTAATGACGAGTTTGGAGGGTACTATGGTGTTAAATGCTGAGCTGTAATCGATGAACAGCATTATTACATAGGTATTCCTCTTGTCCAGATGGGTTAGGGCAGTGTGCAGAGTGATTGCGTCGTCTGTGGACCTATTGGGGCGGTAAGCAAATTGGAGTGGGTCTAGGGTGTCAGGTAGGGTGGAGGTCCTTGACTAGTCTCTCAAAGCACTTCATGATGACGGAAGTGAGTGCTAAGGGCCATTGTCATTTAGCTCAGTTACCTTCGCTTTCTTGGGAACAGGAACAATGGTGGTCCTCTTGAAGCATGTGGGGACAGCAGACTGGGATAGGGATTGATTGAATATGTCCGTAAACACACCAGCCAACTGGTCTGTGCATGCTCTGAGGACTCGGCTGGGGATGCCGTCTGGGCCGGCAGCCTTGCGAGGGTTAACACGTTTAAATGTTTTACTCAGGTTGGCTGCAGTGAAGGAGAGCCCGCAGGTTTTGGTAGTGTTCCGTGTCAGTGGCACTGTGTTGTCCTCAAAGCGAGCAAAGAAGTTGTTTAAATTGTCTGGGAGCAAGACATCTTGGTCCGCGACGGGGCTCATTTTCCTTTTGTAGTCCGTGACTGACTGTAGACCCTGCCACATATCTCTCGTGTCTGAGCCTTTGAATTGTGACTCTACGTTGTCTCTATACTGACACCTAGCTTGTTTGATTGCCTTGTAGGGAATAGCTACACTGTTTGTATTCGGCCATGTTTCCGGTCACCTTGCCCTGATTAAAAGCAGTGGTTCGCACTTTCAGTTTTGCACGAGTGCTGCCATCAATCCACAGTTTCTGATTGGGGAAGGTTTTGATAGTTGCTGTGGGTACAACATCACTGATGCATTTGCTAATAAACTCGCTCACCGAATCAGCAAATTCATCAATGTTATTGTTCAAAGCCATGCGGAACATATCCCAGTCCACATGATTGAAGCAATCTTGAAGCGTGGAATCCGATTGTTCGGACCAGTGTTGAACAGACCTGTCATTGGATTTAGGTAAAAAAGTGGGTGAAAAAAAAAGAAATAATTCCAATTATGTTGATGACTTTTTAAAATCCAATCCGTTTCCCACTTTGATTCAATGTCATCACGTTTACATTTTTTGTTGAAATTACGTGGAAACAACTTTGATTCAACCAGTTTGTGCCCAGTGGGTCGAGACATGCATGGCTTATTATATAGCAGAACTGAGTTTAATGATCAGGCAAAGAATCAATACTTCTGCATGTAACACACTCGGACAGCATTTTATACTACTGTTTATACATACCTCTGTGACATACCACTGTGACATACCTCTGTGACATACCACTGTGACATACCTCTGTGACATACCTCTGTGACATACCACTGTGACATACCTCTGTGACATACCTCTGTGACATACCACTGTGACATACCTCTGTGACATACCTCTGTGACATACCACTGTGACATACCACTGTGACATACCACTGTGACATACCTCTGTGACATACCACTGTGACAAACCTCTGTGACATACCTGTGACATACCACTGTGACATACCACTGTGACATACCTCTGTGACATACCACTGTGACATACCTCTGTGACATACCTCTGACATACCACTGTGACATACCACTGTGACATACCTCTGTGACATACCTCTGTGACATACCTGTGACATACCTCTGTGACATACCTCTGTGACATACTACTGCTTATAATAACATATCTTACACTACAGGAGTAAGATAAACAGTGTTAAATTATTAACACAAAGCACATTATGTTTGCTATTACATAAAAAGATTAGGAAGGAATAATAATTCCATGCACAGTGAGTAAAGTTGATGCTGTGGTAACGGCATTCCTAACATACTATGACGTTTTCTTATACAAACAAATATGGTAGAGACTAATACTGGTACGCCATGATACTTTAAACATGTGCAACAAATTATTACATTGTACCTCAGTACATGTAAACAGAAATTGCAGTCTACTATCCCAGCTTGCCAGTGTCCAAAATCCCAAATCCAAGTTCCATCTCTGCATGTAGATAGTACAAACAGCTATGTCATGATTCTTCAAACTGATATAAGATCAATTAAATCAAACCTTCCACTGTACCTCAGTACTAAGTGGAAACAGTATCAGCGATTATGTGTCATGAACAAAAAGAGACACCCAAACCCAGCTTGTCAAGTAGACCTTTATACATGCATGTCCTCTAAAGGCTGTGGATGTTTCTCAAAATGGCACCCTATTCCCTATATGGCTCTTGGTCAAAAGTAGTGCACTATATAGGGAATAGGGTACCATTTGGGACATAATCCTAGGGGCCTCCTCTCCTCTGTGGGCTGGACCTACCAAAGGCAGCACACGGTTTACGAGATGCTCACACTCTGTATACGACTGTGTTTAGCATAAAAGAAAATGGAGCACTGTGAACACCTAACAATGGACTGTATCTCCCTGTAGCTCCTTTTCAACGGGCTGAATTTGCATATCAAGCCACTGCTCGCCTGATATGTAAACGATGCGCTCTGTCAGATGCAGCCGCTGACTGTCGTAGCTGGGGAGAGCTCTTCATTTCACGCTCCCCAAAGAGGGGTAGTTTGGCGTTAGACAAAGGGAGAGAGGTCTGAAAGAGACATCTCATGTCATAGCCCACCAGAGATAATGGAATTGTTACACATCCTTGATCACACAGACGCTCACACGCACTCACCGTCTCTCCCTCTCGTTCGCTCTCTCTCTCAAACACAAACACACCGCACACACACACATTCCCGTACACTTGAGTACGATAGCTCGCTTTCTTTTTCGGGGGTTTCATCTCAGTGTGTTTTTCTTTATCTAGGCACTTCAATTTGCAGCCTAGCTGGAAGGCAGCTCCTCCTGCTATGTTAATTGCAGGGTAGTTAAGCACTAAAAGATTAACATAAAACCCTTTGGAAACAAGCTAATAGTTTATGATAATTGGTGCATGGCCTTTGTCTGTCTATCATTACATTGCCTCTAGCATTAATGTTATCAAGAGACTGTAAAATATCATTTAAACAAGTTCACTTGTAGATAATTGATACCAGTGACTGTATTATTCAGTTGAGCTACACTGGCAGCATTAACAATCCAGCCCACTAAGCTATAATTAAAGTATTTTATTTTATTAACCTATTCATTACGCTGTGCAAATGATGACTCAGAAGTCTGCACAGAAGATATACTGTCAACCATAGCAATTAGACGCTTGCTTCCTCTCTCTTTATTTCCCTCACTTTCTCTCTCTCCCTCTCTCTGCAGCCAGATGTATTAGAGACTGGTGACAGTGTTTCAATTAGCAGGTAGCTACATCGTTAGCATGCCATTACCACCCAGAGAAGAATGCCAGACAGGCAGAAAGACTCATACCGAGACAGGGAAAGTGCTGAGTTGCCACATTGAAATAAATGCATCTACTGTCTTTGTATCTGTGTCATTTAGCCGTGAACAGGCGACTGAGACAGGGTTTAAACTGGGTTTGAGCTCCTAGCTGAGATGAAGGAGTCTGTATCTATAGAAGCAGGAAAAATATCACCTTCTAATAATCCCAGTCAGACAAGCGTATTGGAGGCTGGCCGGGTGGGTATGTAAAATGCATCGTCTCCTTTTACAGAGAACTATTGGGACATATAAGCTGACTGCCTGTCTGGCATTCTTCTCTGGGTGGTAATGGCATGCTAACGATGTAGCTACCTGCTAATTGAAACACTGTCACCAGTCTCTAATACATCTGGCTGCAGAGAGAGGGAGAGAGAGAGAAACATAAGATGACTGTTGCAAAGTAAGCAGAACAGGACTAGGGTTGGTTTCTCTACCTTTCTCTATCTTCCCTATTTATTGTATCAGTCACCAATGGGACCAGTGTCTTTTTTACAAGGACGCCCTGCATATAACATTTCATAAAATATATAAAAAATGAAATACAATATATATTGAATATAAATACAACACATATTGCACAGACAAACATGAATATACACACTATACACAAAACTAAAATAGGAGATCGTTCCAGAAATATGGAGCAAGAAAACTAAAGGCTGACTGACTCCGGAGTTAACCAACCCTGCTGACTGAGTTAACCAACCCTGCTGACTGACTCCGGAGTTAACCAACCCTGCTGACTGAGTTAACCAACCCTGCTGACTGAGTTAACCAACCCTGCTGACTGAGTTAACCAACCCTGCTGACTGACTCCGGAGTTAACCAACCCTGCTGACTGAGTTAACCAACCCTGCTGACTGAGTTAACCAACCCTGTGAACGGGTTGTGAACGGGTTTGATCATTTGTCATTTTAAGTCGGAAACTTGTGGAAGCAGGGCTTTGAAAAGGAAAAGAGCGTAATGATGTGATCTACACGACTTCAAAGAGGTCCAGCCAACCTTCTGGTAAAGAATACAGTGATGATGTACGATGACTGAACAACATCACACAGATCACTCAACGTTTCAAAGTTTTATTGGCACATGCACAGGACACAGCAGGTGTAAAAACAGTACAGTGAAATGTTTCACTTGCAAGCTCTGTCCCACCAATGCAGAGGAAAGTTAATAGTATAGATAGGAAGAAAAACACACATGAAATACGAGAGAGATAAATTGTCTGACTATACAGTGTCTACTGTTTAGCTGATCTCCATCTGCAGACCCTGAATATTCAGATCTCCACAATTAAAGGGTCTTGAGCTGAGAGGGAGATCCATGTAAGTGGATGATGAATAAGCAGCCAACCTCCCTTCATCATGCTTTCATCAGAGTGTTGTCAGAGTCTTACCAGGTGGCGTGAGTAAATTGAAACCCAATTGGGTCTGACTGAGTAAACTGTCCCAGCTCTAATAAATTGGCGGTTGGCGTGACAGACAGTCGCTGAGGTAAACGTATTAACTTACACGACAGGCCCCTGTGTTTTTATCACAGTGGTGAAAACACACTCTCTCTCACGCTTTCTGCATTTAGAAGATTGGAATGCAGCGTTACGATGAAGGTGGGTGGTTTTACTGTTTGTTTCTACTCAGAAAGATGAACCACTCGGAGGTGTGTAATATCTTCTATTGGAGAAAAAACACACGTTTCACACACACACACACACACACACACACACACACACACACACACACACACACACACACACACACACACACACACACACACACCACCCTGGTTCCTGATCTTCAAAAGTACATGTACATGTACATGTAACCAACAAAAAAGTGTAAGCATCCTCCAAGCCAGAGTCCCTTCACGCTTTCTTTTGTAAAAAGAACCAAATACCTCTTGTAAATATTTATCTTGTATGAGTGTGTCTGTGTGTGGTAGGGGCCAGTGGGGCCAGCGGCGGGACCTTCACTGGCTTCTTATCTGTAGCGTGACATGACAATCTGTAACGGAGGAGCATCTGGAGCTCCTCTTCAAACACTTATCTTCTCCAGACAAACATTCCCCAGAACACACCAGAGCAGACCACCAAGATGGCCGCCGACCCCTGATCCCAGCGCAGGCCGTGCGGCCTAAAAGTGGTCTATCAAAGCCATAGTGTTTACTCTGAGTAGCGCCACTGAGGAGCGTGGTGACAGTTGGGCCTAACAGTGTGACATTACTGTGACACAAAGCATCTGCTAGAGAAGAGGAGTTGTTCTCCTCTCTGCTAATCGGACTGAGGGTTAATGACAGTGTACTCACAGCAAGCGGACGCCATCGCTCTTAGCCTCGTGACGGAAAAACAGAACTGTTAAGACGAGGGATAAACACCCATCAATCACCGAGTGTTTGGAAGAATGTATTTGACATCAATCTTCAGATAAATACCACAACTCATTACAGGTCTTCCAGAGGTCAGACTGAATGAGAACGTATAACAACGGAAGTTGAGAGACTGATAATACAATGCATCAATTGTAAAGAGCATCTTGAGGAATTATCAACAAGCAAATGTACAAGAATAAATCCGATAATTGGTACATTTATCCAGCTCAAAATCAGACATATCCTGTACTGTGTAACAGAAATCAGCAGTGTTAGGTAGCTGTGTGTTTTGTTGTGTCTTGAGCTAGAGGCCGGGCCCCCTGCCTTCAGAAGATGTATAGAAGGCTTCTAGTAACTCCCCTCTCAGGGGCCCATACACACGGCCTGTGCTTCACTTCAAAGAGAGGGCACAAGGGCAGCATATTCCCCCCAACACCCCCCCATGCAGCTCACAGCTGACTCCTTTGTGTGTGTCTAAATCATACTCTCTCTCTCTCTCTCTCCTTTCAATTTCGCTCTCTCGCTTTCCTGATATGAAAGCAGAGCAAACACAGTAAGGAACACTGATTCATTTCAGTCAATCACCTGTGCGACATGAGGGAAAGCTGCATGGGGACCTCTTAATATTTGGCAACACACTGAGCGATTAGTCACAACAACAGAGAAACAGACTGGGAGAAAGAAATATGGAGGGAGATGGAGAGAGTGAAAAAGATGGAGAGGAAGAGAGAGAGGGTATGAAAGATGAAAAAATGGTGGGAGAGAAATGCAGTAAGAGAGAGAGAGAGAGATGAAGTAATACAAAGAGAGAGACTCGTGGCTGTCAGGCCCAGGGGGGTCTGGCCTTTACAAAGCCCTTCTTTTTGGATCTCTTCATCCAGATGAAGGGACAGAGAGAGAGAGAGAGCGAGTGAGCGGTGCTAGCCGGGGATTATGCAGGACAATTACGCTTTCTACCCCAAACCTCCTGAACAGAGCGGCTTTTAGGAGAGCCCTGATCACTTCCAATTAACGCACATTTCCTGACATCGTGTAATAGCGCAAGTAATGCTCTTAAACACTCCAGTCATCTCCCTCATTCCCTCCCCTCTCGATCTGCCTACCCTCTCTCTTTCTCTCACTCTCTCTGCCTCCCGTGTCTCTGCCCCCCTCTCCCTCCCTCCTCCTGCCATCCCTCCCCTCTTTCTCCCTCCCTCCATCCCTCCCTCCCTCTCTCCCGCCCTCCATCCCTCGCTCCTCCTGCCATCCCTCCCTCCCCTCTCTCTTCCTCCCTCCATCCCTCTCTCTCCCTCCCTCCCTCCATCCCTCACTCCTCCTGCCATCCCTCCCTCCCCTCTCTCTCTCCTCCCTCCATCCCTTGCTCCTCCTGCCATCCCTCCCTCCCCTCTCTCTCTCTCCCTCCCTCCCTCCATCCCTCGCTCCTCCTGCCATCCCTCCCCTCTCTCTCCCTCCCTCCCCTCTCTCTCGCTCCTCTAACTGCCCCTAGCCGTATTGAGCCTCCCATTTTACTTAGAGGCTGCAGGCTATATAGTGTTCGCTGACAATCCCAAATGGGTCTGAACTGCAACTTGTTGTTAGGCTGCCAAATAACCCATTTACCAGCAGCTGCTTGACAAGGAGGTTATTTGGAGCAATTGAATTGAATGCTGCTTTTGTGTCATCGGAGCGTTGAATTAGTGTTGTTTGTTTGTTTGTGTTGTGGAGGCCTTAGGGATCGCAGTGAATGTCAATGATTTGAAGAGGGGCACTTTTGGCCTGGCAATCAACAGGAAAGCCAACAGTGTGGGAGAGCCTAAATAGTATTTATCAAAACAGAGACATTGTAAACACATGTATTATCAACCATCTGGAGAGTCTGCCTTTCACATTACTCTGGCCCGACGATACACTACATGACCAAAAGTATGTGGACACCTGCTCGTCGAACATCTCATTCCAAAATCATGGGCATTAATATGGAGTTGGTCCTCCATTTGCTGCTATAACAGCCTCCATTCTTCTGTGAAGGCTTTACACTAGATGTTGCAATAAGAGTGATAAATAGCTCACAAAATAGCTACACGGACAGAGTTTACCTCCTATCTTTATTGACCTTTTTATTTCAATATTTGCACTCTCTATGGACACTCACGTGGCCCTACACACTCACACACACAGTCACTCCATCATCTGCTCAATCACACATAATATGCACATACATTTATATTGACTCTACACACCTGCTCACCCACTCACATGCAAACTGCTGCTACTCTGTTGCCTAGTCCCCTGTACATATCTACCTCCATCACTCCAGTATCGCTGCACATATACATTTGGTATTGGAACAGACTTATATAGTATGCTATATAGTATATAGTATGCTTGCTTACTTACTTACTGCATTGTGTATTTTATATTTCCTATTCTTATTTCTGGTGTTTTTTTCTAGTAATACATTGTTATTGATTATTGCATTGTTGGGTTTTTGAGTTTTGCGAGAAAGGCATTTCACTGTACTTGTGCATGTGACATTAAAACTTGAAACATTGTTGCGGGGACTTGATTCCATTCAGTCACCAGAGCATTAGTGAGGCCGGGCACTGATGTTGGGTGATAAGGCCTGGCTCGCGGTTGGTGTTCCAATTCATCCCAAAGGTGTTTGATGGGGTTGAGGTCAGGGCTCTGTGCAGGCCAGTCAAGTTTTTCCACACCGATCTTGACAAACCATTTCTGTATGGACCTCGCTTTGTGCACAGGGGCATTGTCAAGCTGAAACATGAAAGAGCCTTCCCCAAACTGTTGCCAGAAAGTTGGAAGCACAGAATTGTCTAGAATGTCACTGTATGCCGTAGCGTTAAGATTTCCTTTCACTAGAACTAAGGGGCCTAGCTCGATCCATGAAAAACAGCCCCAGACCATTATTTCTCCTCCACCTAACTTTACAGTTGGCACTATGCAATGGAGCAGGTAGCGTTCTCCTGGCATCCGCCAAACCCATTTTGTCCGTCGGACTGCCAGATGGTGAAGCGTGATTCATCACTCCAGGGAATGCGTTTCCACTGTTTCAGAGTTCAATGGTGGTGAGCTTTATACCACTCCAGCCGTTGCTTGGCGTTGCGCATGATGATCTTAGGTTTGTGTGCTGCTGCCCGGCCATGGAAACCCATTTCATGAAGCTCCAGACGAACAGTTCTTGTTCTGACGTTGCTTCCAAAGGAAGTTTGGAACTTGGTTGTGATTGTTTGGCATCAGCCAATGGTGGCAGCTAGTCTTACTGGGGTCCGACATATAACGAAAAAAACATTTCAGACAAAAGACTTCACAATTTACATACATTTAAAAACATTAACAGGTAGTGTGTGTTTGTGTGCATCTATCAGTTACACATACATGTCAGTACACACAACAAGTAGGTCACATGTCAGTACACACAACAAGTAGGTCACATGTCAGTACATACACACAACAAGTAGGTCACATGTCAGTAAATACACACAACAAGTAGGTCACATGTCAGTACATACACACAACAAGTAGGTCACATGTCAGTACATACACACAACAAGTAGGTCACATGTCAGTACATACACACAACAAGTAGGTCACCTGTCAGTACATACACACAACAAGTAGGTCACATGTCAGTAAATACACACAACAAGTAGGTCACATGTCAGTACATACACACAACAAGTAGGTCACATGTCAGTACATACACACAACAAGTAGGTCACATGTCAGTACATACACACAACAAGTAGGTCACCTGTCAGTACATACACACAACAAGTAGGTTACATGGGGAGAGGTGTAGTGCCATGAGGTATTGCTTTATTTGTTTTTTTAAACAAGGTTTGCTGTTCACTTATAAGATGGAAGGGAGTTCCATGCACTCAAGGCTCTGTATAATACTGTATGTTTCCTTGAATTTGTACTGGACCTGGGGACTGTGAAAAACCCCTGGTGGCATGTCTGGTGGGGTAAGTGTGAGTGTCAGTGCTGTGTGTAAGTTGACTATGCAAACAAACTATGCAAACAATTTGGAATATCCAACACATGAATGTTTCTTATAAAAACAAGAAGTGAAGCAGTCAGTCTTTCCTCAACTCTTAGCCAAGAGAGACTGGCAGCATAGTATTAATACTAGCCCTCTGAATACAATGAAGAGCAAGACGTGCTGCTCTGTTCTGGGTCAGCTGCAGCTTAACTAGGTCTTTCATTGCAGCACTTGTGTCACGCCCTGACCATAAAGAGCCCTCGGGGTTCTCTATGATGTTTTAAGTCAGGGCGTGACTCGGGGGTGTTCTAGTCATTTTATTTCTATGTGGGTGTTTTGGTGTGGTTCCCAATTAGAGGCAGCTGATTATTGTTGTCTCTAATTGGGGATCATACTTAAGGTGTCCCTGTTCCCACCTGCATGGTGGGATATTGTTTGTGTATGTGCATGTTGCACCACGGATGTCATGTTTCGTTGTTTGGGAAGTTTCACTGAAATAAAAGATGTGGAACTCAACACACGCTGCGCCTTGGTCCGTCCTTTTAAACGATCGTGACAACTTGACCATTATGACTGGACAATAATCAAGATGAGATAAAAATTGAACCTGCAGGACTTGCTTTGTAGAGTGTGGTGTCAAAAAAGTAGAACATCTCTTCATTACGGCCAGACCTCTCCCCGTCTTTACAACCATTGAATCTATATGTTTTGACCATGTGTCACGATCGTCTGAAGAAGTGGACCAAAGTGCAGAGTGGTGAGCGTACATTTCTCTTTATTTGAATGAATGTTGCCAACAAAGCAAGAAACAAAGAAACGACCGCAAAGCTTACAAGGGCTACAGTGCCGTAAACAAAGACAACTTCCCACAATAACAAATGGGAAAAAGGCTGCCTAAGTATGATTCCTAATCAGAGACAACGATAGACAGCTGTCCCTGATTGAGAACCATACCCGGCCAAAACATAGAATGCCCACCCAAATCGCACCCATACCAACCCAAATAGAGACATAAAAAGGCTCTCGAAGGTCAGGGCATGACACCATGACAGTTTACAATCTAAGGTAACACAGTGTTGCAACCGAGGACAGGCGATTTTTACAAGCTACGAGTGTATATATTTTTTATTTGTGTAACACTTTTTTGGTTACTACATGAATCCATATGTGTTATTTCATAGTTTTGATGTCTTCACTATTATTCTAATGTAGAAAATAGTACAAATAAAGAAAAAGCCTTGAATGAGTATGTGATCTAAAACTTTTGACCGGTAGTGTATAGTGTATTGCTCTAGAAACATTAACATGACTATTATTTTATTTTACCCAATTTGGAATTATGGTACTGTTTTCGCTATATGTGAGAGGTAATAATCATTGCATTGACATGGCTCTTTGTGTGTGTTAATAGGGTTTGCTAGTCATTAGCTCTCAAACTGTAACTGAACATAGTGAAGCCAACAACTAAGGAGCGTTGACGCTTTTCATTAAGTGCCCAGGGAACAGGGTATCTGGCACGGATGTTACACATGCTGCCCTCAAAGACACCTAATAAAAAAGTTCACACAAGCGCGTACACACACACACACACACACACACACACACACACACACACACACACACACACACACACACACACACACACACACACACACACACACACACACACACACACATGGAACCCTTTATATGTGTCTGTCATTAACGGGTCTGATAAAGTCTGATAATGTCCCACCCCTCCACCTCTTTTGGCTCTGCCCTCCATCTTTCTCTTCTAATCACATTATGTGTGTTTGATCCCCTGCTTCCCTTTGTACACCACACGTCATCACTTTATTTTCATCTAATTGCCTGAGAGAGACACCCCTTTGATACCGCCTGCATGCCAACCCCAACCGCTATCAGGGACTAGTCACATGTCTGAATGCTCTTCTCTGAGGAGAAGGAGGATAGGGTAGAAGCCCTGGGTATGGCACACCTGCAGAAGACAAACCCGTTTCTCTGCAGAAGACAAACCCGTTTCTCTGCAGAGATATGACCTATCGATCACCACCTGGAAGGATATCAGCACGTGTGTCAGCGGAATAGAGAAGAGGAGGTGGGGGGTTGTAGAGGGGTGAGTGACAGGGGTAGTGACAGAGGTAGAAAAGGCTTGTGGGTGCTCCCTCCTGGGCCTTTATGGTCCGCCACTGGAGATAGAGGGAGGCTGAGGGCTGTAAAGGGGGGTGGCCTATTCCTTCTCATTTCCATCCCTCCCTTTCTACTTCTCTACTCTGTCACTCAGGTGTGTGTGTGTGTGTGTGTGTGTGTGTGTGTGTGTGTGTGCTTCATCGGCTGACAATGCCACATGCTCAGTCCTTGATGAAATCAGTTTATATTATAGCTGTGACTTCAGCAATAGATACTCTCCTAGGACCCTCAAAAGCCCGATGACACAATACAAAGCAATCGTAGGCATTGGCAAAAGCAGGGACATTTGATACAGACAGTTGGAAGTTGTGCATTAGAAGTTCACCATAGAAATGCAATTCCACTTCTAAACCCTCCTTTCCTTTTTATGCACACAGCATGAATAGAAATAGAACTGTTTATTTCTCCTGCTGTATTCTGTATCTAGTCCCTGTTTCTAAATGCCATGTTGTGTGTGGTTCAGAGGAGGTTGTGTGCCTGTGTCATGTTGGGCTTGTTCACAGTCAATGTTTAACCTTTTCAATGTGAAGTCTCTTGGACCTACAGTGCCCACTGTACTGCCACACACTTCCTGTGTCCCAAATGGCACCCTAGTCCCTATGGCCCATAGGGCTCTGGTCAAAAGTAGTGCCTTATAAAGGGAATAGGGCGCCATTTGGGATTCACACACTACTCTGTGTAGCTCTACCAGACCTTACAAGACCTTAAAGACCTTCAAGTTGTCACAGTAGGGGGAAAAACTGGTTGAAATGTTGTAATTACAGCCATAATTGGCCTGCTTTTCCCAATGGGGTCGTTCTATATAAAGATGGCAAATAAAAATGACAGGCCCCGTTCTCATGGTTTTTCATAGTTTGTATTTCGTATTTATAGATCACATATAGAGGATAATATTATGTATGGTCCAGAGTAACAAAATGTTGCTACAACGTCATACCAAGATCTGGCCACGGTCCTTTAGCTGGCCATGGTTGACCTGTGTGATGGGCTGATGGCTGTCTTGTGTTAGTGTTTACTAGTGTGTATGGATAAGACCTGATGGATGGAGTGGGAGGGACACAGAGAGGTCTCACCATGACAGAATCTAATCAGGAGTTGCCCTAATATATTACAATATTACAACATTACAATAACCAGAGAGAAATAGAGAGCAAGAGAACCACACTCTCTCTCTGATCTAGACAAGTTCCATCTCTTAGTTAAAAAATATGCCAGAGAGAGAGGGAGAGAGAGAGAACGAGAACGAGAGAAAGAGGCGGCGAGAGTAAGAAAGAGAGAGAAGACAGAGAGAGAAAGAGGGAGAGGGATAACAGAGAGAGTAAGAAAGAGAGAGAAGACAGAGAGAGAAAGAGGGAGAGGGATAACAGAGAGAGTAAGAAAGAGAGAGAAGACAGAGAGAGAAAGAGGGAGAGGGATAACATAGAGAGTAAGAAAGAGAGAGAAGACAGAGAGAGAAAGAGGGAGAGGGATAACAGAGAGAGTAAGAAAGAGAGAGAAGACAGAGAGAGAAAGAGGGAGAGGGATAACAGAGAGAGCTGTAGAAAGATAAATGAGCGCTCCATGGAGCTCTGAGGGGAAACAGATCCCTTATCAGGCGTTGCTACTATTTACTGACATTAAGAATGATAATATCCATCAGCGCCCTGTCAGAAACCCAAGTGGGCCCGCCACGAGAACAAAGGCACCACTGTCTCCCTGACGATACGCTTACAAGGACATGCTGATGTACCTGCCATTCAGGTGCAAAACGTGTCATCACCACACGCCCGATCAGGCCTCTCGGTTCCGCCCTGGCGCTGAGTAGAAGTGCCCATCGGCAACCACAAACCGTTCTT
This sequence comes from Oncorhynchus nerka, assembly GCF_034236695.1. Lineage (NCBI taxonomy): Eukaryota > Metazoa > Chordata > Actinopteri > Salmoniformes > Salmonidae > Oncorhynchus > Oncorhynchus nerka. Next base: position 29,189,232 of record NC_088423.1, read on the forward strand.
TATATCCCTTCTCCCCCTCGTTCTCATGGCGACACCCATGGCAACAACAAACCTCCAATCTGGCGAGTTAATGAGCTAGAAATCATTGCCGTGCTACACAAGTAAAAAGAGAAAACGTCAACATGTACATTCCAACTCTCTAACTGAAATATGGCTACGGCCCGGTAACAGATTTCAGTAGCTTTAGCGATGCCGAGCTAGAGGGAGGAAAAGACAGACAACAAGGACAACAACAGCAATGTCAGGGAGGCATATGTGTAATTACTTTTGGCCATCTCTCAAAGCTCCCTTTCTCCGGAGAGAGATGTGTGACAATATATGACAAGAAAGCCAACAGGCTCCCTATAGACTGTAATAGGATCCATCATCACTGGAGCAGGCACACCTGTCTGGCACACAGAACAACGCAATGCCACCATGCCTATTTATTAGGTGCCAGAAAAGTTTATGTTTGTTCCGATGACAGTGACAGCGACTTGATCCTCCTTTTCATTATTTGGAAATCTCAAGCTTTTGGGGGGAAAGGAGGGAGGAAGGAAGGGAGAGAGGGTTTGAGGGGAGGAGGAAAAGACTGACTCAATTTTTTATTTTTTGACACGGTGCACAGTGAGTTCCCTTTCTTCCTGATAGCTGTCTGCCAAAGGAGTCAGATGACATATAACAAAGACTGTCTGTCACTCGCCAGGAGGACGGATTCATAAATGTTATATTTATTTATTTTGGAGGTTTTTTGATGTTGATGCTGCCCCACAAACAGATCCTTTCTTAAGACACTTCAAGTCCGGTTTTCATTTCAAACTACTGTATATCTGCGGTGGATATGAAACTATGCAGAATGCTAGAAGAAGCATTTAATTATATATAATATCTTGATATCTGTATTTATCATTTAGTTTTAATATTTATTAGGGTCCCCATTAGCTGCTGCCAGCTACTCTTTCTGGGGTCCAAACAGGAACAAAACTATACCACATAATGAATCCGTCTACATCATAAATAAAACAATACATCATAATGAAACTAAACATCATAATGAAACTATACATCATAATGAAACAGTCTATATCATAAATAAAACAATACATCATAATGAAACAATACATCATAATGAAACAGTCCACATCAGAAATAAAACAATACATCATAATGAAACTATACATTATAATGAAACAGTCCACATCAGAAATAAAACAATACATCATAATGAAACTATACATTATAATGAAACAGTCCACATCAGAAATAAAACAATACATCATAATTAAACAATACATCATAATGAAACAGTCCACATCATAAATAAAATAATACATCATAATGAAACAGTCCACATCATAAATAAAACAATACATCATAATGAAACTATACATTATAATGAAACAGTCCACATCATAAATAAAACAATACATCATAATGAAACTATACATTATAATGAAACAGTCCACATCATAATAAAATAATACATCATAATGAAACAGTCTACATCATAAATAAAACAATACATCATAAGGAAACAATAAATCATAATGAAACAATACATCATAAGGAAACAATACATCATAATGAAACAATACATTATAATGAAACAGTCCACATCATAAATAAAACAATACATCATAGTGTAACAATACATCATAATGAAACTATACATCATAATGAAACAGTCCACATCATAAATAAAACAATACATCATAATGAAACAGTCCACATCATAAATAAAACAATACATCATAATGAAACAGTCTACATCATAAAAAAACAATACATCATAATGAAACAGTCCACATCATAAATAAAACAATACATCATAATGAAACAGTCTACATCATAAATAAAACAATACATCATAATGAAACAGTCCACATCATAAATAAAACATAATGAAACAGTCTACATCATAAAAAAAACAATACATCATAATGAAACAGTTCACATCATAAATAAAACAATACATCATAATGAAACAGTCCACATCATAAATAAAACAATACATCATAATGAAACAGTCTACATCATAAAAAAACAATACCTCATAATGAAACAGTCTACATCATAAATAAAACAATACATCATAATGAAACAATACATCATAATGAAACAGTCCACATCATAAATAAAACAATACATCATAATGAAATAATACATCATAATGAAACAGTCCACATCATAAATAAAACAATACATCGTAATGAAACAGTCCACATAATAAAATAAAACTGTTTCATTATGATGTATTGTTTCATTATGATGTGTTGTTTCATTATGATGTGTTGTTTTATTTATGATAGATAGACAAAGAAAATGATGCACGGAAAACTTCATTATGATGTATTGTTTTATTTATGATGTAGAGTCTACATCATAAATAAAACAATACATCATAATGAAACTATACATCATAATTGAACAGTCTACATCATAAATAAAACAATACATCATAATGAAACAATACATCATAATGAAACAGTCCACATAATAAAATAAAACAATACATCATAATGAAACAGTCTACAATGTAGACTGTTTCATTATGATGTATTGTGTTTATTTTTGATTATGTGGACACCACAACAGCCGAGACATTTTCGTTTCATTATGATGGTCCCGCGCTGTCATGGATACAGACGGCGCGCCATCCATTCAAGAAAGCAGGTGTATGATGTATTGTTTCTGGACATTTATGATTTAGACTATTTCATTATGATGTATGGTTGTTCGCACTGTTTCATCCGGTCATGATGTATTGTTTTATTTATGATGTAGACTCTACATCATAAATAAAACAATACATCATAATGAAACAGTCTACATCATAAATAAAACAACACATCATAATGAAACAACACATCATAATGAAACAATACATCATAATGAAACAGTCCACATCATAAATAAAACAATACATCATAATGAAACTATACATCATAATGAAATAGTCTACATCATAAATTAAACAATACATCATAATGAAACAGTCCACATCATAAATAAAACAATACATCATAATGAAACAATACATTATAATGAAACAGTCCACATCATAAATAAAACAATACATCATAGTGTAACAATACATCATAATGAAACTATACATCATAATGAAACTATACATCATAATGAAACAGTCCACATCATAAATAAAACAATACATCATAATGAAACAGTCCACATCATAAATAAAACAATACATCATATTGAAACAGTCTACATCATAATGAAACAGTGTACATCATAAATAAAACAATACATCATAATGAAACAGTCTACATCATAAATAAAACAATACATCATAATGAAACAATACATTATAATGAAACAGTCTACATCATAAATAAAATAATACATCATAATGAAACAATACATCATAATGACAGTCCACATCATAAATAAAACAATACATCATAATGAAACAGTCTACATCATAAATAAAACAATACATCATAATGAAACAGTCCACATCATAAATAAAACAATACATCATAATGAAACAGTCTACATCATAAATAAAACAATACATCATAATGAAACAGTCCACATCATAAATAAAACAATACATCATAATGAAACTATACATCATAATGAAACAGTCTACATCATAATGAAACTATACATCATAATGAAACAGTCTACATCATAAATAAAACAATACATCATAATGAAACAGTCTACATCATAAATAAAACAATACATCATAATGAATCTATACATCATAATGAAACAGTCTACATCATAAATAAAACCATACATCATAATGAAACAGTCTACATCATAAACAAAACAGTCTAAATCATAATAAAACGGTCTACATCATAAATAAATGTCTAAAATGAGAAAACATAAGACATTGTGCATTATAAATGTACATTGCTCCAATATTACAAATTCACTTAATAACCAATATTAAAATATTACAGTGTGTGTGTGTGTGTGTATAGAGTGTGTTTGTTATTGTGTGTGTGTGCATCTTCACACTTCGTGTTGTTCCGTTCCGTCAGTTTTTTAAAATCTGATTTTACTGCTAGCTTGAGTTACCTGAGGTGGCAGAGAGTTCCATGTTGTCATGGCTCTATTTAATGTGTGTTTCCGAGCCTCTGTTCTGGACCTGAGGACTGTGAACGGTAGATGAGATTGGGTCTAGTCATGTCATGGATGGTGGTGTAGATGAGACTGGGTCTACTCAGGTTATGCTAGAGGAAGAGGAGAGTATAGTGGGGAAGGGTACGTGACTAGGGGCGGTGGAGGAGGGTGTCAAGTGGAAGAGGAAAAAGGGGGAGAAGAACGGAGGTGGGAGGAGAGAGGCTGGTGTGGACTAAGGCACTAAGGAACCTTTGTCTGGTGCTGGGGGGGAGGCCCCAACTAGAGAGAAAGGGCAGGTGGTCAGGATGGGAGATGGAGATGAGGAAGGTGAGTCTGAGGAAGAGGACTAAAGGGGAAAAGGTTCATCTTGAAGCTTTTTTTTGCAATCGGGGAAAGTTTGGAAGATCAGTACAACACGCTATGAAAAATGAGGGGCATGGTGTCCTCTCACCCAGCAAGGCTGAGGAAGTGGGTCACAACCGTGCGTAAAGGTCTACTTTCAAATGCTTTTTAGATGAATAGTTCTTTTCTGGCACTGGGGCTTTTTGAGCTTTGCTATTGGTCTCTGTCTTTGTTGGCCTTTTCCCCACTTCTTATGGAGCCTCTTGAGGTCATCTATTGTTTCTGCAGGAGACGCATAGTGATGTGGTGAATGAAGTCGATTGGGGGCTCTGGTGGAAAGGGGCAAGTGTGCTGAGCCATGGAACAAATGTTAGTGCAGGGGTGGCAGTCCTCTTTGCAGATGTACCTCGGGCCGTGCACCGGGGGTCAATGGAGTTTTATAAATAATTAGGGGGAATAACTGGACTGGACTTCTTTTGCGTTTTGCGTGAGTGCGTCGTGGCAGGAGAGTTGCCGATGAGCTGCCGTCAAGTGGCTCTGACTCTCCTGCCCAAAATAGGGGTTGTGTGAACTTAAGAACTGGAGGCCTGTGGCATTGCTCTGTGCAGACTACAAGATATGTGCCAAGGTCCTCGCTAACAGACTGAAGTCCCATCTGGACTCTATAGTACACAAGGACCAGACGTATTGTGTCCTGGGATGCTCAATCACGGACAACTTGTTCTTAGTCAGGGACATGTTGAACTTTTCGAGAGTTTCTAATGTGAACTTTGGACTGGTCTCTTTAGACCAAGAGCAGGCTTTTGATAGAGTGGACCATGAGTATCTGTTCAATGTGATGTCTGTGTTTGGGTCTGGTGAATGGTTTTTGGCTTGTCTGAAGATATTGTATGCTGAGGCGTCATGTATGGTCAAGGTGGGAGGGGGGCTCAGTAGGCCAGTCTGGGTGAGACGGGGCATTAGACAAGGATGGCCAATATTGTGGCAGTTACATACATTAGCCATTGAGCCTTTTTTGGGCCTCCTACACAGGAGACTGCAGGGAGTGTGCTGGACTGGCATGCGTGTGTTGACAGGCATAGCAGTGTATGCGTATGCAGATTACGTGTCTGTGATGGTCAGGATATGCAAGCACTAGAGACTCGTCTGAAGTTGTACGAGGGAGCTTCATCAGCTAAAGTGAACTAGGGCAAGAGCAAAGCTCTGTTATCTGGGGCAAGAGCAAAGCTCTGTTATCTAGGGCAAGAGCAAAGTGTCCCAAGTGTCATATAGAGGGAGGGTGCTGATAATCAACAACCTGGCGGCATCCTCCCTGTGGTATAAACTGGTTGTCCTCAACCCCCCCGCCGGTTCTGCTCGCAGACCTGCAAAGCAAGCTAGTGGATTTTTTCCTGGTCGGGCCATCACCTGGCAGTATTGTATATGTCTGTCCACGAAGGAGGACAGGGCCTGGTGGAACTGGAGAGCAGGGTGGCTGCATTCCGACTAAAGGCGGCACAGAGACTGCTGTACCATACTGATGTTGGCTGGAGGGAACCATCATGTGTGCTGCTGAGGAGAGCTGGCGGATTAGGGTTGGACCGGCAGCTGTTCCTCATCAGGCTGGAGAGGCTGAGTACAGCAGGTCTCTGATTTTTACTCTGCAGTGCTGAGGGCCTGGTAGCTGCTAAGGCCCACATGAGAAGGGGGTGTGGAGTCTGGGCTGCCATCCTTTTGAGATCGGTTCAATCGGCCACCCTGCAGAAGTGACTGATGGCAGCGGGTTTACTAAGGCTGGGTGACCTATGGCCACTGGGGGAGGAGGGGTGGAAGACCCCAGAAGTCCTGGCACAACAAACAGGACTAACATATCTTAGGCTGCTGGAGAGATTCCTGGGGGAGGTCCAGGAAGCACTGTCTAAGCCAGTAAGGGGGGTGTTTGAGCGGCCAAAGGGGGAGGGGCCACCAATGTTTCCGCCACTGCAGGTGACGGAAGAGACTGGGGACTGGCAAGGGGGTATGGAGAACTTGAGGGACTTTAACACTCCGAGCCTGGGGGAGTTTGAGGGGGTGTGAGGTAAAGCCCTCTACAACCTCTGCATTAAGGTGAGGAACATTACGAGCCTATCAGGAGTGAAGGCACATCAGTGGCAGGGGGTATGTGGGGCAGAGAGTATGATGGGTTTTAGATAGAGAGGCCTCTACAAACAACAGAGACCAAAGTGGAGGGTTCTACCTGGAGCCCTGGCCACTAATAGCTGGTAGGCACGGGTCGACCCGGGAGTCGGACAGGGTGTCCTTTCTGTATCATGAGTGACACTGCACATCTTGTGTTTTCTGTGTACGCCAGGTTAATGCCATTAATGTCTCTGTTGAAATGTCTGTTTGAGAGGCTGGGGGTGGAGTTTACTGTCGGGATGTTTATAATGGGGTGCAGGTATTCGAAAAGGGGGGGTGTCGTAAATGTGGTGAGGTTTTGGTTATTGTGCTGTGTGATGTTGTTTTGTATCGTGGGGTAGAGGGCAAGGTGAGTATACAGCACAGGGGATACTTGTTTTTTAAAGTTGTGTGTGTGTGTGTGTGGGGGGGAGATTTTAATGGAATGAGGATGTATCATTAAAGACAAAAAGTATCTCCCTCCCTCCCCCCCTCAGTGTGACTTTCAGCCTCCATGTTGAGGCCCAACGTTGCCTGTCATCTGAACACTTCATAATTAGACTTCCTCCTGACTCCAAGTATGGTGCCACGGTGACAAAAGACTGCAATGGCGGCCGGGGTGGCAGGCGACTCCTCCTCTCCTCGCCACCGCCTCGCCACAGTTATAAATAGTCTGACTGGATGATTAATGAGTGAGGCCGTTGAGCTAAAGACCCAGACAATGGTTGCCCGCGCAGCTGCCTGAACAAAAAAAGACCCCACAAAAACAAAACAAGACAAGCCCTGTCTGGGGATAGAAAGGGATGGAATGGAGAGACTGAAGGGAGAGTGGCAGCGAGCAGAGTAGGCAAAATAAATAAATAAATTCAGAGCGACAGATTTTGAAGACTTTATTTAACCCCTGAGCACTTTTGAGAGGGATTCTCATTAACATTTTGACACACTCGGATGAATAGAGAGTTCAGGCAGGTTGGGTACTGGAGAGAGTGATAAAATGAGAGAGAGAGAGAGAGAGAGAGAGAGAGAGAGAGAGAGAGAGAAAGAGAGACCGTGAGGGAGAGAAAATGGGAGGAAAGACAAGCCAGAAGAGACCCCTGGATAATTCCTTAGAAAGAAAAGTTGCAGTTTTCCCCTATGTAAGGCATGCCAAAAACTGACGCATCGGAAGCTTATATTGTTGCTAAACAAAGCCAGTGAGAGGGAGGCGTGAATGGCATCATAGGGGCCTTTCCTTGGGGCCCTCAGCGCTACACAGCAACTATGGGAATGGGCCACACTGGCACTATGTGTTTGTTTAATAAACTCAAATACATAAAGACTGTGGTCAGAATTTCCGTATAAGAGCACACACACGACAACATATTGACAGAGAGGCACAGGCTAGGAATGTATACTGAATAGTATACTGCCTAAGATTGCCACAGTCTATCCACTGGCAGTACAAAAACATGCTACCTAGATCACTATCCATGTTTCAAATTAGACATATCACAAAACACATCAAATCAGTCAAAGCTCCACAATAAATACACAACAATCAAGGCAACAGAGGAAACACATTTTTCACACAATATATCAAAAGAGGGCGATCGATTCTGCCTGCTGGTCAACAATTATCTGGAATATAAGCTAGCTGCTCCGGAGCGGGTTTTCTTCCATTTGACACAGGCATTTCTCTTTCCTCCTCATCTTTCCTCCTTCTCTCCTGCCAGACCTCTCAGGGCTTTAGAACAGTTCCTTTAGTGCTCCTGACAGGGGGTTATTTGCTCCCATATATGTTTTCTCTCCAATTATCCGATGGCGGGCAGGACTGCATGCGGGCAGGGCCGGGCTGCCAAACATCCCTGAGACGCTGCCTGTCTGATGGTCACCTCTTTGACTAGTCTTTCCTGACTCCCCTCCTGTTTCCCTCCCTGTCCCCGGCTTCTCTGCCCTATACTTTCTCTCTGCTTTAGATTCTCTGGCCTGGAGAGGAGGAGAGGACCCTGTAATTTGGCTGTCGCCGCTGTCCTTGGGTCCAAAGTGTTGTTTAACACCTGATAAGCACCACCACCATGACAATGCCAGCTGTGATTTGAAGGGAGAAAAAACATCACGGGAGCAAATCTCACTATTCACTATTCTCAAGTTTGCCCTGAAGGGTGATGTCTGACAAGCACCCATAAGAATCCACAATATCCACAGTACAAACATGAGGACAGTTTTGCCAAAAGCTGGAAGTCCCTGAAAGCCTACCGTATACAGGAAACAACACAATGGAGGACAGATTGTTACTCCTGTTAACAGGGCATTCATTCAAAGATTTGGGTGGAGAAACTATAAACTAGAAGGTCACCTAGGATACTGGCAAACTAATTTTAGAAGGCTATCCATGGCGAATATTTGCTTCATAAAGTGTCCCTACAAATGAAACTGGATATCCTTCACAGTATTTCAAACCCTTATTGCCAGTGGTTGAATTAACAGTATTTTTTTATTTACCCTACACACAATATCCTTCCTATTGATTACAGTACAGTCAAATGTCTCATCCCAAACCTACACAACCAACCACCCAGATGTTTAGAGTAAGTATGAAGAACATAGCTCTTACACAATATAGCTAATGACAACCACAGTGACAGTCTTTAAACACTGTAAATACTAAATACCACACACAAACCCATTTAATAGTTCATACGGTACGCAACGCTCTATCTTCCTCAGAGCGCATAATTAGCATCATTTACTTGATTCTTGATGGTGTCTTATGGCCATCATCACAGAGGGACTGATGTCTCCAATATCCACCAAATCAATAGAGCCAAACAGACAGCATAAAGCTTTAAGCTAAACACATGCGAAGGCGATCAAAAAATACATGATTTCACAGAGAAAAGAGTGGAGATCAATAGCATGAAGGGCTAATAGAATCAAAGGTGTGTTGTTAGTGTTTGCCGTTACGGACGTTCTTAAGGAACATCTGAGCGCAACAAAGGTGAACAAAGCACTCTGAACGAATGGGAAAGAGAAGAGGTGAAGTTGAGTGGGGTTTCTTAAACGTTCTTTTTACATCCGGCAACACAATGTCCAACGGTAATAGTGCACAAGACATGCTGAGTCACATTCAGTTATCACTGACGTGCTATCGACAATAACTCAACGGGCTCAAATGCATCTGCTGCTCTTGGCTGATCTAGCCATCCTGAAACCGTGTATGAAGACAAGACACACTAGCCCATACAATATCAGATCTGTCTTACATCAAAACAATGTGGCTTTTCTTTTGTCCTCACACTGCATTTCTTATTTCAATGGGTCACTGTACACTGAGTATACCAAACATTTGGAACACCCCTACAAGGTGTCGAAAGCGTTCCACAGGGATGCTGGCCCATGTGGACTCCACTGCCTCCCACAGTTGTGTCATGTTGGTTGGATGTCTTTTGGGTGCTGGATCAATGATACACACGGGAGACTGTTGAGCGTGAAAAACCCAGCAGCCTTTCAGTTCAAACCGGTGCGCCTGGCACCCACTACCATACCCCGTTTAAAGGCACTTAAAATGTTTTGTCTTGCCCATTCACCCTCTGAATGGCACAAATACACAATCCATGTCTCAATTGTCTCAAGGCTAAAAGAAAATCATTCTTTAACCTGTCTCCTCCCCTTCATCTACACTGATTGAAGTGGATTTAACAAGTGGAATAAATAAGGGATCATAGCTTGCACCTGGATTCACCTGGTCAGTCTATGTCATGGAATGAACAGGTGTTCTTAATGTTTTGTACACTCAGTGTACAATGTTCAACGCAACATCCCAGCTATTCCCAAATTGCCTGTCAAAAGGAATAAAGGCAAGTCAAGCCTAACAATGTGACATAAATGTGATGGTAGATGGAAAGGCAGCTAATATAGAAAAAGAGGCCTTACAAACCAGTCTGACTTTATAATGCATAGTATAAGGCAACCGTCATAAGATGGTTTAGATGATTCATTATTAACAGCCAGTATTAGTCTGGATACTGAATTATTGATCCAATCCTTTTAAATCCATTAGTATACTAACCGACAAAGGTATACTAACTGACTTAGAAACAACTACATGAAGTATGTCTGGCTACTCAGAACCCTGGTCACATGAAATTACTGATCCACAATTTAAATCTGTTGCAAGGCTTGGAGAGAGAGATAATTATGCTGTAAGTCGAGCCTCTTGTCAGTCCTGGCCTTTATCCCCTGGACTGGACGAGTAGACTGGACTGAGGAAGAGCCAGGAGCTTTCAGTGGAGGAATGTGACAGGAGAGAGAGAAAAGGGAGGTAGAGAGAGAGAGAGAGAGAGAGAGAGAGAGAGAGAGAGAGAGAAAAAGACTGAAAGAAGAGAGACAGGAAATGGGAGAAAGAGAGAGTAAGGTAGGAGAGAGAAAGAGAGGGAGAGAGAGAGAGTATGACATTTGAAATGTCTATTATTTTGGAACTTCTGTGAGTGTAATGTTTACTGTTAAACAGCCACCACTAACATTTAGTGGCTGCTGCCAACACACTGACTCAACTCCAGCCACTTTAATAATGGGAATGGATGGGAATTGATGTAAAATATATCACTAGCCACTTTAAACAATGCTACTTAATATAATGTTTACATACCCTACATTATTTATCTCATATGTATACATATATACTGTACTCTATATCATCTACTGCATCTTTATGTAATAAATGTATCACTAGCCACTTTAAACTATGCCACTTTGTTTACATACTCATCTCATATGTATATACTGTACTCGATACCATCTACTGCATCTTGCCTATGCTGCTCTGTACCATCACTCATTCATATATCTTTATGTACATATTCTTTATCCCTTTACACTTGTGTGTATAAGGTAGTAGTTTTGGAATTGTTAGCTAGATTACTCGTTGGTTATTACTGCATTGTCGGAACTAGAAGCACAAGCATTTCGCTACACTCGCATTAACATCTGCTAACCATGTGTAAGTGACAAATAACATTTGATTTGATTTGTTAATTTTAATTGTTAATTTCAATTTTGTTTATTATCTTTTATTTATTTAGTTTTTTACACCTTTTTCTACCCAATTTCGTGTTATCCAATTGGTAGTTACAGTTTTGTCTCGTCGCTGCAACTCCCGTACGGACTCAGGAGAGGCGAAGGTCGAGAGCCGTGCGTCCTCTGAAACACAACCCAGCCAAGCCGCATTGCTTCTTGACAAAATGCCCACTTAACCCGGAAGCCAACCACACCAATGTGTCAGAGGAAACACTGTACACCTGGCGACTGTGTCAGCGTGCCTTTTGCCCGGCCCGCCACAGTAGTCGCTAGTGCGCAATGGGACAAGGACATCACTGCCGGCCAAACCCTCCCCTAACCCGGACGACACTGTAACAGATAGCAAACAGAGTTTTGACTATGTCACTGCTGCACCTCCACCACCACCACCACCACCGTTGCCTAAACAAGCACTGTGTTTTTCATCTCAATATAAGCAATGCAGTGTGGCGCTCTGTCTTCTCTTCTGACAGAGATAAGATGTATAAATTATGAGCAGCTGACGGTCTACTCTAGAGCCCCGGGCGTCTCATCAATCTCAGTCTGCATGTCAGCAGGTAACTGATGCAGGCCCCGAAGGCACAATGTTACCCTCGTCGGGTGAAAGGTGTGTGTGACTGAGTGTGTGTGTGTGTTTGACGCTGCTGTCAGAAAGTGGGTTGTGAACAGTTGATCCGTACTTAACAGGCCTCTTTAAAAGAAGAACAACAACAGCAACGCCCACAGAGGGCTGGATAAAGTGTGTGCTAGCACTCAAGGTTTAGGCGTTCCACCTTAGGGCATCTGTTTTGCTGATATGCGACAAGAACCCACAATGTGTGTGAGAGAGACAGGTAGAGGGAGAAAGAGAGATCTCTGTGAAGGCCATGGTAGACCACCCAGTATCTATTGGGGAGGAGCAGCAGACACAGCTAGCTTTTCCCTTGTCCTGTCTCTCTTTCCCTTTCGCTCTCTCCCTCCCTCCCTCTCTCTCTCTCTCTCTCCCTCCCGCTTTCCTCTTGTCTGGCTGAGGCTTGAAAGGCCATCGGTCAGAGAGATACATGGAAAGAAGGATAGATATCAAATGTGTCAGTTTTTCTTACAGGAGAGAGAAATAGTTGTCTCTCTTTCCAGGCCTGTCTTGTTTAGTATGAAGTGGAAACACCTCTCGTGCAACCCATCAGATGCCTCAACCCTCAACCCTCAGTCTGTGTGGGAGGTCATTCCAAACCAAGGTCGCCCCTACCGACCTTACCAAAACCACTACTACGTCAGCTGCCAACTGAGTCAGACACAGAGATTGATGCCCACATCCCACAGTACTGCAGGGTGGAAACATTTGATTTTGGTCAGGGCCTGGGGCAGACAGAGAGAGAAAACACATGACACCCAAAAGAGAACAACAACAAAGATGTCGCTGGCCACAGTGTTTGGAGCCCCCCAAGACCTGTGGGTTAAGTTATGGGAATACTAAGGTTTGCTTGTTGACTCCAGACATCGTAAAGTGATGCAGGCAGTGGCATGGTCTCTCTCTCACACACACACACACACACACACACACACACACACACACACACACACACACACACACACACACACACAGCAAATGTGCGTCTGACCTGCGACTGTCTACATCACTTTACCATGTCTGGAGAGTGTGTGTGCGCGTGTGTTCCTTCCCGTAGCTTCGAGTGCAGCAGAAATGTTAAGT